>NC_141875.1:355476828-356101828 GCF_056163025.1 Triticum urartu
CTGTTCCTGTTTTCAAATTTTGTTCCTACATTAAAAAATGTTCGCATTTTAAAATTGTTTGGGAATTTAAAAAAATGTTCCTGTTTTCAAATTTCCTACATTCAAAAAATGTTCCCATTTTAAAATTGTTTGGGAATTTCAAAAAATGTACCTGTTTTCAAATTTTGTTCCTACATTCAAAAAATGTTCGCATTTTAAAATTATTTGGGAATTTCAAGAAATGTTCCTGTTTTCAAATTTTGTTCCTACATTCAAAAAATGTTCACATTTTCAAATTGTTTGGCAATTTTAAAAAATGTTCCTATTTTCAAATTTTGTTCCTACATTCAAAAAATGTTTGCATTTTAAAATTGTTTGGGAATTTCAAAAAATGTTCTTGTTTTCAAATTTTTTCATACATTCAAAAAATGTTCGCATTTTAAATTTTTTTGGGAATTTCAAAAAATGTTCCTGTTTTCAAAATTTTGTTCACAATTTCAAAAAATGTTCTCGTTTTCAAAATTTGTTCACAAATTAAATAATTGTTCAGGGAGTTACAGATAATGTGCAGGCTTTCAATTTTGTTCGGAATTTAAATAATGTTCCTTTAAAAAAACTGTTCACAAATTCAAAATACTTTTCTGGTTTCTATTTTTTTAATCTTTTTTGAAAAGGTTTGAAATTCGAATTTTATTTGTGTTTTTCGAATTTTATTTGTGTTTTTAAAAAGTGTTCACGGTCCGGCCGCTACAGTACATCTCTGAGCTGACCCTCTCCTTAGTTCATTTAAAATTCCGCGGTGTATAACAATCACTAACGCGCTGCCAGGTCGAGTGGCTAGCCAGAGTCCTTCAGAAGCCAGAGGTTGCGACTTCGATCCCCCACTGGGTCGCTCTATTTTTTACCTACACCGCGTTTGTTCGCTCGCTGCAGTGCTTCGAATGGGCCGGCCCACTCGGTGCGCGCCCCTGTGCGATATGGCGGCAATTTGCCACAAAATGCGGCACATAGGACCTCTCAGCCAGGAGGGCTGCGGAGTTGTATTCCACTGAAACTCCTGGGCCGAAAGTGTTCACGCCAGGAATGGAGCCCCTGTGCGATATGGCGGCAATTTGCCACAAAATGCGGCACATAGGACCTCTCAGCCAGGAGGGCTGCGGAGTTGTATTCCACTGAAACTCCTGGGCCGAAAGTGTTCACGCCAGGAATGGAGCCCATGGAGAAATTCAGACGATATTGTTGTGGACGAACACAACCCCACCCTCCCGTTCTCCGGCGAACGAGACGACACTCCGCTCGGCTCGCTCGGACTCAGGCGAGATGGAAGCCGCGTCCTTGCCGCTCGCCACCTCCCGCTTCCTCTCCCCGCCAGCGGCTGCGGCGTCCTGCTCCCGCACGAGGAGCCTCCCTTTCGTCCGCGCCGCCAATCAGGCACTGGAAGCACGTAAAGTCCCCAAAGCCCAGCGGCCGTCACCCCGGCGCAACGCCGTCGCTGAGGTCAAGGCCGCCCCCGACCCCGTCGCTGCCCTAACCAGGTACAACGCCGCTCTATTTTTTACCTACACCGCGTTTGTTCGCTCGCTGCAGTGCTTCGAATGGGCCGGCCCACTCGGTGCGCGCCCCTGTGCGATATGGCGGCAATTTGCCGCAAAATGCGGCACATAGGACCTCTCAGCCAGGAGGGCTGCGGAGTTGTATTCCACTGAAACTCCTGGGCCGAAAGTGTTCACGCCAGGAATGGAGCCCATGGAGAAATTCAGACGATATTGTTGTGGACGAACACAACCCCACCCTCCCGTTCTCCGGCGAACGAGACGACACTCCGCTCGGCTCGCTCGGACTCAGGCGAGATGGAAGCCGCGTCCTTGCCGCTCGCCACCTCCCGCTTCCTCTCCCCGCCAGCGGCTGCGGCGTCCTGCTCCCGCACGAGGAGCCTCCCTTTCGTCCGCGCCGCCAATCAGGCACTGGAAGCACGTAAAGTCCCCAAAGCCCAGCGGCCGTCACCCCGGCGCAACGCCGTCGCTGAGGTCAAGGCCGCCCCCGACCCCGTCGCTGCCCTAACCAGGTACACAGACCGGCAGCATTCGTTTCCTGTCCTTGTAGTGATTCCTCACAGCCCACAGTAAGCTCAGCTGCTGTAGCCTTTGGATTATCCCACTTGCGTACTGCTAACCAGAGTTGAATCTAAACCCTGCGAACTCTGCTACAGGCTCGAAGATGTGTTGCAGACACAGGACTGCAACATAATCTTGCGCCACTATGGAGAAATCAGGCGATGGGATGTGCTTTCTAAGGTAGTTATCGGCGACTGTGAATTATGCCAGTGTCAGTAGACACGAGTCATTCTCAACTTTGTTTCAGGTCTTCGGGTGGATGCAGGAGCATGACATGCTCAACATTGCGTCTTACAGCAGCTATTTCAAGTACCTGGGGTTGAGCCGTAATGCTGCGAAAGCTCTGCAAGTGTACGGTTCCATTCAGGACCAGTCGACCAGAGTCAATGTTTCTGTTTGTAATTCTCTTCTCGGGTGCTTGGTGAAGAACGGGAGATCCGACAGCACCTTCAAGCTTTATGATGAGATGATACGAGGAGGTCTATCACCTGATCTCTTCACCTACAGTACTGTATGGGACATTGAACCCCCATCTTTCCATACTAGCATTTGTTTTAGGCTTCACACAACCTCTTTTCGCTTGGATGAATAACTTTTGCATTCTTTTTTCCTATCCACCCCCCAGCTGCTGTCAGGGTGCATGAAGTTGAAGCACGGGTACGCTAAGGCAATGGAGTTGATCAATGAGCTCAACTCACGCGGTCTTCAGATGGATAGTGTAATATATGGTACCCTCTTGGCAATATGTGCATCTCATAACTACTGTGAGGAAGCTGAGGCATACTTCAAGAAATTGAAGGATAAAGGCCATAATCCTAATCTGTTTCACTACAGTTCCCTGTTGAACGCGTATTCAGTAAATTCTTATTATGAAAAAGCTGAGCTGTTGATGAAAGATTTGAGGTCTTCTGGTTTAACACCAAATAAGGTCTATTTTCTTTGCTTGTCCCTTATTAAATCTTTTTATGATCTATGCTTTCTGATCTGCTGAAGTCCGTGATCCTGTCAGTCTCATTTCTAAGCTTGCCGTGTTGAGTACGTTTTTCAATAGACATGACACATCCCTATGACAAGTTGCACAATTGGTTTGCGTCGATATTGAGAAATTCTAGGTGACACTTGGGGGTGTAGCTTTCAGAGGTCATGTTCATGGTGCTTAAACTTCTATGCAACTTGGGTTTTTCAGCTGCATCATTTATGTTTCTTTGTTAAGGTATCTTGTGCAACTATATTATAACTTACAACTTCCATCATGTAGCATGTCAGTGAATAGTGTTTCTCCATCTGCGTGATAACAAATACATAACTGACACTACTTTTGCGATGCCTATTCTTGAATTACTTGGGCATACTCTGTCTAGGTGCTGAAATGTTCTGTTGCTGCTTTCCATATGATCTGTTGAATAGGGTTTCTAGTTTGATGGCTTCGGTTAAAAGTGAGGGCACTAGTGCTCATGTATCTTCTATAATATAGCCTCTCTACGACCAATCCCATCCACAAAATGCTGTTATTTTGTACGTCGACACAGTCTGCAAAATGTAACTGTGACCACTAATTTATATTCATAAAACCCAATGGATTATGATACTACGGAAGTACTGAGGCAAGACCACACATGTCATTCCAAGTATCCGATGTCAATGCTTAAAAGGATATTGTTAGTCAAATATTTGAAGTTTGACTAAAGGCCTCGTTCGCAATGGAGTTTTTCCAGAGGAACATAGGAAGAGTGTAGAAACAGCCAATCCATAGGAGTTGATCTATTGGTATTTACTTCACAGGAATTTACCCAGATGAACACTGTAGCAGACCAGAGGAACCCTATTGAGTTCCTCTGATTTTACGGGAACTAAAACATTGGGTCCAACCTCATTTTTGCGCGGAAGCCCGAGGCAAAGAGAGATAATGATACCATGTGATATAACTTGTTTGCCATGGGCTTTAATGGTCCAAGAAATAGGCATGTGCAGCCTATGCTCCTGTTATGATAGCATTGTTAGAGTTATATTTATGGTGGCCTTTGGCCTTTTGCATTCTGGCCTTTGGCCTCCCCTGTACATGTATATATGATGGCGTTCGCCTCCTGATAATACTAAGTTGCATATTTCCTAACAAGCATCACTTCTCTGCTGCAGCATTGTCATTGTAGTAGCATTCCTGATTTTTTATATTCCTATGTTCCAAACACGTTAAAATTATGTCCAAAATACAGATTTTTGTGAACCGGAGGGAGTACCTACTATCTAATTCTCTGTTGAATGCTGTACTCATGCAATTGAACTTCTATACATTTCGAAATTATCTTTGGATATTCAAGAAAATGGTGCTGCTATGGATGTCAATCTAACTTCTCATTAAATTCCCTTTGCAGGTTATACTGACCACTTTGTTGAAGGTATATTCTAAAGGTGGTCTGTTTGAGAAGGCTAAGGAGTTGCTAACTGAATTGGAAGCCTCAGGCTTTGCACAGGATGAGGTAAAACATGTGATCTCACACACAACACTGCTCATATCTAAGTTTGTATGGTCCTATAAATTGACCGTAATTATGCTTTATGGCATGCTGTGTACAGATGGCATATTGCATATTGATTGATGCACTTGCCAAAGGAGGAAAGATATGGGAAGCAACAATGGTGTTTAATGAAATGAAAGAAAAAGGTGTCAAGTCTGGTACGATATCTAACCAGAAATCCCACTGAAGTACCTCTATCAGTTTGTCGTTCTAAATGCAACGATGCAGTTCCTGGATCCTGATTAGTAAACTGTGTTTGCCAGTTTTAAGCATTTGATTTTCTTTTGTCTGCCTCTTATAACTTATTCATTTGATTGCATGACTCTGACTCTCTGTGTCTCTTAGTGGGGTGCTATTACTATTTGTGTCTTCTTGATCTTGTCTGATGACCTTATCCTCTGGTTTCTGCAGATGGCTATGCATTTAGTATCATGATTTCAGCATTACATCGAAGTGGTTATCGTGAAGAAGCAAAAAATCTTGCAAAAGAATTTGAGGATCAGAATGCCACATATGATCTTGTTATGCTTAACACATCACTTCGTGCTTACTGCAATACATATGATACGGAAAGTGTAATGAGAATGCTGAAGAAAATGGATGAGTTGAATATATCACCTGATGATATCACGTTTAATACCTTAATAAGGTACTTCTGCAAGGCAAAGGTCTATCACCTAGCATACAAGACGATTGTAGATATGCATACGAAAGGCCATCAACTGAATGAGGTATTTTGGTTCTTGTATCTTGGAACAAGTCTCTAAAACGTCTTATATTTATGTACAGAGGGAGTATATCTTTACTAAGCTACATTCTGGATAAAGCCAATTGTTAAATTCTTGGTAAATTCGGTTTATTGGAATTATGACATGCTTGCAGAACAGTGTGGGGCATCACATATTTGTTGTGATTCTGTTAGTAACTAAAATTTCTATAAACCTTGTCCAGGAGCTTTGTTCTGAGGTAATGGTGCAGCTAGGAGAAGCAGGTTTTCCTTCTGAAGCGTTTTCTGTGTATAATATGATGAGATATAGTAAGAGAACAGTTTGTAAATCTCTTCACGAGAAGGTTTTAGGCATCTTAGTTCCAGCAGGACTTCTGAAGGATGCCTATATAGTTATTAAGGTATTATGCTTTTGGCATTTACTACCGGTATCTCTATTGTTTATTTTGCGTGTATTCACTAACAAAAAAAATGCTGATTTAACAGGACAATGGAGAGTCGATATCTCCACGCTCTTTGGAGAAATTTGCTACACAATTCATGATCTCTGGCAACATAAATTTGATTAACGATGTTATGAAAGCCCTAAACCATTCAGGATGGCGTATAAGCCAGGTGACTCTTTTGTACTGTACTTGGTACTTTCTAAGTATAGTTTGGAGTTGAACCTGGATGGCTGGAAACTGAAAACTGGTAAAATCTTAGACCTGGCTAGGACAAAGGGGATGCTCCAAAAATCACATGATAGAAGTTGACTAAAATTTCAATGTTGCAACTTTGTATATACATACACTTGATATTCTTAAATCTGACATATATCTTCCAATGGTGAATGTGATCGTTCCACATGCAGGAAACCTTTGGTAGAGCAATTCAGCGATACATCCAGAAGCCCGATAAGAAGCAACTATTGTTATGCCTCTTGGACTGGATGACTGGTCAAGGCTATTCCGTGGACTCATCATCAAGGAACTTGGTTTTGAAAAATGCACAACTCTTTGGCCAAAAACAACTGATAGCAGAAATCCTTTCAAAGCAGCAAGCAGCTTCAAGGATAACAAATAAGCTCATTGATTAACACAAAATTTAATCAAATCGAAGTAGTTCAGATTCATCATATAATGTTCCGGAGATAGTTTTTTGATGATCGACGATACCAAATTCACAAGGGTCTGTCAGGTTACAAGTTATCATCCTCATGTTTCCAGGCTACAAGCAAAACTTGTTGAGTTTCAGATTATGGTATGCGGTGTATGTCTAAATATAGTTTAAATTTATCTATTATATCTATGTGCAATGTCTGAGCTTGACTTCACGTCTATTTTAGCCAGGCTATTCAATTCAGCGAGGTCACCCACTAGAACTGCAACTGGGATTGAGGATGACAACCGGTCTTGCAGTGATGTTAATATTGGATCTTGGAATGGCTAAGAGGAACGGAAGTAAGTTAATAGTTACATTTCTTGACAACTTCATCTGTGCAAGTTGCTCAAATTTGGTGGTTGTGCGATTGGCATTATGTTCTTGCTGGAAACAAGTGCGTAGTTCTGGAAAGCTGAACTGAAGATTTTTTAATCTTTTGGGGTGTTGCTGTACATGCTTTTCTGTAAAAGCATAGTGAAACATGGAAAGGGCATGTAGCGACCCGACCTCAAACGGTCAAGGCTATGTGTATCTGTGCCATCCTTGGATCGGTATGCTGGCACATACAGTACATCAATGTATATATCAAAGTGCAATCACATATATAAATAACGTAAAACTGATATATATATCTCATAACTCTCAGCGGAAACAAACGAACGGGTGTGGAGTCCATAAACGCCAACAGCAGGTTGACTGTAGACCGTAACTCTACAACGTAACTCTTACTCGTCGTAGAAATTCCTGCAACATAAGATGTTGCAGCCCTGTAGGTCGGTACATTGAATGTACTGGCAAGTCACATCATAAGAATAATTAATCTATTTGTACATGCAATTTGGCTGGTGGGAAGCTCTAAGTTTAGCTTTTGCATAAAGCTAGTTTTTCCCTAGAATAAAAGATATTACTCTACCACTACAAGATAGCATAGGATGAGTGGGCAAACCCAACTCAATCGGTTCCTAAAGTTTCATTTAAAACCCAATTGTTTAAATTAAGAGTGATGAGATCTCCCAGCATTTCCATTACTAGATGTTCAAGTTGTCTATAACCGGGGACACGGCTAATCGATTAGGTTTTAATACTTTGCAGAGGTTTGCGTACTTTTCCCCACAAGACTCGATTGCCTCCCTTGAAGTTCTCGCAGTGCCTGGCGTTTGAGAACAGGATGACTGAGACATTGTCTTTCGAAATTATTTCCTCTTAACCCAGGGATAGACCAGTACACCTACTCATTCTACATCTGCTAGCCTATCTCGAAAGAGGTCACACTAACTACTCAACTAAGCAAGAGCCCATATTGACTTGTGGCTGCACACGTAAGCTTCTAGACATGAAAACATGTTTGATCCCTTTGAGACTGGGCGGACGGACCACTAGTGGTGCACCACCATGGATTTCCCATGCGTGCCCCACTATACTTCGCCACCATTCAAACCAATTTCCGCCTAGGTAGTTCATTTAAGTCTTGGTCCTGATTACTACTTTGTCACTCAAGTCTCGCCATGAACACTTCCCAATCCACGTCTACATTTGCGAGGCAGAAATAAACTTACATGGTGGTGACCAGGTTGTATGGTTCAGACCTACCTCAGATGAACTACTAGGTAAAAGCATAGCCATCGGGCATAAAACTCCTACCATGCAATCCTACTCCAAAGGACTAAGTGCATATATAAAACATAGATAATGGAAAGAATGGTCAAATGTGAACTTGCCTGGTAATAGTTGATGAAGAGTATATCGCTCTCAGAAATTTACTTAATAGAACTACTCGTCACTCTCCAATGAAAATCTATAAAGTCAAACATTGCATTCACATAAGCAATCATTTCGGAGAACCAAAATAACATGTAAAGCAAAAAGTCTCGAAAAAAACCAAATGAAGATCCAACACTCTTAGCTATCACAAAAATATTCTAAGTGCAAAACAACATATGACATAAGGTGCAAAACCGTGATGTGATCTATCGTGCATATAAAGCGTAGCACTAAAAATATCATAGACAGATCATAGTTGGGTGAAAATGTTGTGACAATGGTCCAAGTGGTAGGGTTGGGCTACGGTGACAAAGTGCAAAAAGAATTAACTCAAACTGAGCTACGGTTTAGGAGATATGGCCATTTGAAGTTCGAATTCAAATATGAATAATTTCAAATTTTGAATCTGACAAAAGTTTACAAAAATGGCACCACTGGGTAGATCTAATCACGACGAAGAATTTGCCGCTGGTTTCATATAATTTGGATCTACAGTTAAAAAACATACAACCATTCGAAGTTTAGGGGCTAAACTGAAAACTCAGGGACTTGACTGTGAAAGTTTTATTCGCGACCAGGTCCCTGGCAATGTGGCGGATTCCTACTGGCCAAAAAGTGTTCGCTGCAGAAACTTATACGACGAACGACTGCTATCTAAGCAAAACAGCGGCGACGACGACTAACTAAAACAAACACCGATCGGTTTTTTTTAACAAAACCCGTGGTTTAAGAAACCCGCGGTTAACCGATTTAAACAAAAAAATGAACGGAGGGGCGAGCGGTCGTCTTATAGAGGCGACGGCGACGTACAGGGGCGGCGGCGCTGGTGTTGGGCGGTGATGGGGCGGCGGCTGCGGTGACCTCCGACGGCGGGGAAAGAGGCGAACGGGACGAGCGCGTCGAGGGGGTCGCGATGGTGGTGGTGGCGCATGTCGGGGTGGCCGGCGACGAGCGAAGGGAGGCGGCAGCGTCCGGAGCTCCGGTGAGGGCGTGGCACGTCGGGGCGGCGGCGCTGGCGGACCTAGAGGCAAAACAAAGATGTCAAGGAGATGCGCACGGGCACGGGCAAAAGACTGTCAGAAAGATGGGGGTCAGGATGGCTCACCGGCGACGCAATCAACAGTGGAGCGACTCGACTCCGGCGAGATGCGGACGGACGGTGCGGCGGCTGAGAGCGGCTTGGGACGACACGAGAGAGCTGAATGGAGAGAGGGGGTCTGGGGCTTTTTATAGGCGAGGCTAGGGCGTCGGGGAGCAGTGGATAAGCCTCATCCGAGCGAGGAAGATGGTTGACGGGTTCGGGAGCACTAGCGCGGTGTTTATCCCGTGCGGCTCGAGAGGTTGAAGACGACCTGGGGAGTGGGCCCCACTGGCAGCTGCAGTGGGAGAGAGCGAGCGAGGGAAGAGGGACGAGAGGGAGAGCGACGCGAAGGCTTTTGGGCGGTGGAGTTGGGCCGTGGCCGAAAGCGCGAGTTCGGCCCACGTGGTGCGCGCGTGTGGGTGTGTGTGTTTTTTGTTTAGAAAACAAAAAGAAAAATACAACAGAGGAAAATAAGTAAAAAAATTACATAGGCATATTATATACCAAAATGTTCAGAAAAATACCAAGAATAATATGAACTATTTTTCAAGTTCAAATAAATTCCATAAGAATTCATAAAAGTCAAATAGTGCTAGTTTTGCATTTAAAATCAATAAAAATCATTTTTAAAATACGAAAAATAATTTCAAATTTATTTCCTCCTAATTTTCCATTACAGGGAATCATTTTACCCTTATTTCCATTTATTTATTTTTTAGGAGAAAAATAATTTGAATTAAAACTTAATAACTTCCAAGAGGATTTGAAATTTGGAATTTCAAATAACTTCAAAGTGACTTTCAAATTATTCTTTTGAAACTTCCAACTCTCTTTCTTCGCATTTGAAGAAGTCATTTTATCTTTCCCAATGAACTCATTGAGTAGCTTAAAGTTTCTAAATTTGACATATTCTCAATGGAATTCAAATCATTTTCAAACCCCTTTTCATTTCTTTAAATGGAAGAAGTCATATTATCTCCACTCTAGGGTTTTTTGATGAAATGAATTTGAATTCATGGAGATCAAAATGCAAGATGGAAAGTTTTGGGGAAGTCCTTTTATTCCCTCTCATGCAACTTTCAAAAGTTTCAATTTCACACGATCAATCACACAACAAACAAACAAACAATCATAATTAATTATTTAATATAACATTCCAAAATTTAGAATTTTGCGATGTTACAAACTATCACCCTTAAAATGAATCTCGTCCTCGAGATTTGGAGAGGCTAGAAAGAAGGTTAGGTTTGGGGGGTCTTCTTGAAAATCCATTCATCAACACAAGGTATGGGGTGCTACCACCCTTAGAAGCATGGTTACGGTTCCAACAGAACTCATGTACTCCATCCTTTGCGTTGGCGGTGTGAGTCTTCTCATATTCTCCGAGATAACTCTTTCACTTGTGCTCTTCTGGTAAGGGCATGGCCTTTTCCTTAAAATTCGGAGTCCTTGCATCAAAATAAGATCCTTCTGAGACTTGACAGGTCTGGCGCCAATGCTAAACAACTATCGAAAACCTCATGGTGGTCGACAATTTTTGGTTTCTCCTGCAGGAAATGGGTCTGGGTTGAACCTCACCGCATAACCTACAATTGGCAACATGTGCCTGTACATGGTTTCCATCATACTGCCATTCTAAGGTTCTTGGCTTGTCATGTCGACACTCTTCTAGGGTTTTAAGGCTCTCTGATTTTCCATCAACATATGATAGTTCATGATAGAAGTCTCCGGTATGGGGGGCAATCCATCCCGTACTTGAATCATTACCACATACACAGATAGTGAATCACGTATTCTAACACTTGGGCATCCTCACAATCATTGCAGAACTTCTCTTCTCCACGAATTGGGTTCAGGTAAACCCATTGGTTCTGTAAGCCAAACAAAACCTCTATCGTTTCTTCACAACTCTCGGGTTTACGTAACCTCCTATGAAACGTTGCTGATGAAATCACAATTCCAGAATTCTTCCTTCAACAAGGTTGTGCTTGCTTCTTTTTAAATCCTGGTCCTGTGGGTTATGGCCCACTTCAATACTTGTATATCTTTAACTCGTCCTTGGAGTTACTATTGTTCCATATTCCAACATTACATCTGCTTTAAATCCAATAGTACTTCATTCCTTCATACTCTTGGGGTAACCATCATAACTAAAACAAAACTCCAACTCATTTTGTCCAAACTCCACTCTGTGGAACAACATTTTCCTTTCCATCGGTCTAGTGTTCACACAGGGTATTACCATTAAAATAAAATGTACTGGTTCATCCATAATTCATATTCTCTTCATATCAAATCCTTTATTACATCCTTAACCACTACTCAAAACTCAAATTTCAAAAGTACTTTATTACAAATGTTGCCATCCACATAGTTTGGTATGGTCAAGCATTACTTCCATCTTTATTCATTTGCCCTACTTGAAGATGCTTTAGTCCCACTGGAATTGTTCGATGTGATCCTTGAAATCATCGATCTTCTGCTTTATCATGGTGGCCATGAGCTTCATCTCCATCACCTCTGCATGCACCTCTCTCAAGTATTCCTGAGTGTGACGGAGTCTTGCTTCAAGTATTTCTCCAATCTGACGTATGGCTTCCATAGAAACTTCACGAACAGAGTCGAAGAATGTTGCTCGTGGTACTCGAGAAATGAAAAAGTATTGTCCCATAGTCTTTGGGCAAACTCCCTTCATACGGTGGAGGTGTACCTCCACGTACCAAAGTTCAACTCTCTTCTCCATGAAAGGATAACCCTTGTAAACTGCATCTCCTTTAAGATGAATATGCTTCATCATGTCCTTCAGGATCTTTGGGTAATCCTGATCACTGGTGAGGGTCATGATCGTTTTCGGGCCCTTGTGAAAAGACTCATAAAGGGTTGTCATCTGCAGGTATAAGATAGAAGGGGTACTCAGGATAATGTATGTATTTCCTTGGGTGAAATGTGGTTATTTTTTCTGGGAAAAGGTTTGGGATTATCTTGTCCATGGGTTCAAGGTTTAAGTCTGGGTGAGATAATGAGAGAGGCACTCACAATCAACAACAAATCAGAACATTTCACATGAGATTCCAACCACATTAACTTTTATTGCTTCATGAGCTATTACAATTTCCATTTCATAACTGAACTGAACATCCCAATGAAAATAAAAGTGCATTCCACATTTATTACATGCTTTATTCCAATATCAAGATCTCAACTACTCTGCTCAAGCTTTCCTCGGGTCCGAACATTCTCTGGCAAAATGCCCTACTTCCATGTAGCGTAAACAAATGACATCAGACAAATCCAGGGGCTTCCTGGTGTCTATCTTGGTTCCTTGGGTTCTTGGTTTCCTTGCTGGGCATTTGCTAGCGTAAGACCTAAATCCTTGCACCTGTAACAAGTGATATGACTCATGTCCTTCTTTGTAGAAACTGGGCTGTTAAGGGGATTCATGCTCTTTCTCTTCCTCGACTTCTTCGTTCCAATCAGTTCTTCTATCTCTTGTGGATCAAACTCCACTTCTTCTGTCGGGAAGTTTCCTAGATACTCTTGGCTTTCCTTTGTGCAATACTATGAAAAATGTCCTTCTCCACATGAATAGCAGGCATTGGAGTAAAATCTGATTAGGCCTTCTCCATCGGGGTCGCCAACATCTTCTTTCATCACCCGTTCTCTTAAACTTTCCCCGAGGGCTTCTTTCACTTCTTCCTTCTAGTGCTTGGTAATTTCTTGTACCTTGGGATAAATATGACACTGGGCAAGGTAGTGCGTAGTTCCTTCACACAAGAAACAAGTAACCTGCCTAGTTGGGCATTCTTCAGCTGGGTAATTTCCTTCACAACGAGGGCATCCATCCTTGTGTTCTTCATGGGTGTGTCCTATTTCTCCGCATATCTTGCAGGCACAAGGTTTCTTCGTCGGGTTATCTCCGTGCTTCCGGATAAGAAGAGATACTAACAGAGTCTTCTTTAATTCCTCCCAAGTTTTTGCTCCATTACATCCTTGTATGGCCTGATGCATTTTCCACCAGGTTGCAACACTTTTTGTAAAGTACTGAAGAACATATTGAACCTCATACTTCCTTGCAACCGAATTGCTTTTGAAGTGATTCTCCATGTTTTGAATCCATAGCTCTGCCGCCAACTGAGTGATCGGTCCAGAGAATACAAGTCCATCTTCATTCATCATCTATTGGGTCCAAGGGTTTTGGGATGAGATAAGAGGGATAGAGAGAGAGAGATACACACAATACAAACAATGTATTTTTGAAAATAATTTTTATTTGTTGCTCTCGGAAAACACACACAAAATATGACAACTCACAAATCATAGCATCTAACACGAGTATACAACAAGGGTTTAGTCTTCTAAAGGTCATATAAATCTTGGAATTCTTCAGTGTCTTCAAATTCTTCGAGTCTTTGACTGTTGTAGCTTCAACTCTTCTAATGCATGATGAAATCCTCTTTACTCTGAAGTGGCCATCAGTTGTCTAAAATCTTGTCCTTCTTGGAGTGGCTTCAGTTCATCCTCCGTGCGCCTCCAGTTCATTAGTTGTCTGACTAAAAGGGAATATTTGATAAAACTCAAAAAACAAGAGAGGTAAAGGATCTTTTTGAAAATCAAGTTTTAGAGAGATCCTTTCCTAAGGGCTTTCCAGTTTCTAGGGTAATGTCCTACCGTCAACATGTGCTCTGATACCATCTTGTAGCGACCCGATCTCAAACGGTCAAGTCTCTGTGTATCTGTGTCATCCCTGGATCGGTATGCTGGCACACACAGTACATCACCGTGTATATCAAAGTGTAATCACATGTATAAATAACATAAAACTGATATATACCTCATAAGTCTCAGCGGAAACAAACGAACGTGTGTGGAGTCCATAAACGCCAACGGCAAGTTGAGTATAGACCGTAACCCTATAACATAACTCTTACTTGTCATAGAAATTCCTGCAACATAAGACTTTGCAGCCCTGTAGGTTAGTACATTGAATGTACTGACAAGTCACATCATAAGAATAATGAACCTATTTGTACATGCAATTTAGCTAGTGGGAAGCTCTAAGTTTAGCTTTTGCATAAAGCTAGTTTTCCCTAGAATAAAAGATATTACTCTACCACTACAAGATAGCATATGGTGAGTGGGCAAACCCAAGTGAATCCATTCCTAAAGTTTCATTTAAAACCCAATTGTTTAAATTAAGAGTGATGAGATCTCCCAACATTTCCACTACTAGATGCTCAAGTTGTCCGTATCCGGGGACACGGCTAATCGATTAGGTTTTAACACTCTACAGAGGTTTGCGCACTTTTCCCCACAAGACTCGATTGCCTCACTTGAAGTTCTCGCAGTGCCTAGCGTATGAGAACAGGATGACCGAGACATAGCCTTTCGGAAGTATTTCCTCTTAACCCACGAATAGGCCGGTAAACCTACTCATTCTACATCCGCTAGCCTATCCCGGAAGAGGTCACACTAACTACTCAACTAAGCAAGAGCCCATATTGGCTTGTGGCTGCACACGTAAGCTTGTAGACATGAAAACATGTTTGATCACTTTGAGCCTGGGCGGACGCACCACTAGTGGTGCACCACCATGGATTTCCCATGCGTGTCCCACTGTACTTCGCCACCATTCAAACCAATTTTCGCCCAGGTAGTTCATTTAAGTCTTGGTCCTGATTACTACTTTGTCACTCAAGTCTCGCCATGAACACTTTCCAATCCACGTCTACATTTGCGAGGCAGAAATAAACTTACACGGTGGTGATCAGGTTGTATGGTTCAGACCTACCTCAAATGAACTGCTAGGTAAAAGCATAGCCATCGGGCATAGAACTCCTACCATGCAATCCAACTCTAAAGGACTAAGTGCATATATAAAACATAGATAATGGAAAGAATGGTCAAATGTGAACTTGCTTGGTAATAGTTGATGAAGAGTACATCGCTCTTAGAAATTTACTTAATAGAACTACTCGTCACTCTCCGATGAAAATCTATAAAGTCAAACATTTCATTCACATAAGCAATCATTTCGGAGAACCAAAATAACCTGTAAAGCAAAAAGTCTCGGAAAAAACCAAATGAAGATCCAGCACTCTTAGCTATCACAAAAGTATTCTAAGTGCAAAACAACATATGACATAAGGTGCAAAACCGTGATGTGATCTATCGTGCATATAAAGCGTAGCACTAAAACTATCATAGACAGATCATAGTTGGGTGAAAAATGTTGTGACAATGGTCCAAGTGGTAGGGTTGGGCTACGGTGACAAAGTGCAAAAAGAATCAACTCAAACTGATCTACGGTTTAGGAGATACGGCCATTTGAAGTTCGAATTCAAATCTGAATAATTTCAAATTTTGAATCTGACAAAAGTTTACAAAAATGGCACCACTGGGTAGATCTAATCAGAACGAAGAATTTGCCGCTGGTTTCATATAATTTGGATCTACGGTTAAAAAGATACAACCATTTGAAGTTTAGGGGCTAAACTGAAAACTCAGGGACTTGACTGTGGAAGTTTTATTCGTTACTAGGTCCCTGGCAACGTGGCGGATTCCTACTGGCCGAAAGGTGTTCGCTGCAGAAGCTTATACGGCGAACGGCCGCTATCTAAGCTAAACGGCGGCGACGGCTAACTAAAACAAAAACCGATCAGTTTTTTAACAAAACCCATGGTTTAAGAAACCCGTGGTTAACCGATTTAAACAAACAAAAAATGAACGGAGGGGCGAGTGGTCGTCTTATAGAGGCGACGACGACGTACAGGGGCGGCGGCGCTGGCGTTGGGCGGTGATGGGGCGACGGCTGCGGTGACCTCCGACGACGGGGAAAGAGGCGAACGGGATGAACATGACGAGGGGGTCGCGGTGGTGGTGGCGGCGCGCGTCGGGGTGGCCGGCGACGAGCGAAGGGAGGCGGCGGCGTCCGGAGCTCTGGTGAGGGCGTGGCACGTCGGGGCGGCGGCGTTGGCGGACCTAGAGGCAAAACAAAGATGTCAAGGAGATGGCACAGCATGGGCAAAAGACTGCCAGAAAGATGGGGGTCGGGATGGCTCACCGGCGACGCAATCAATGGCGGAGCGGCTCGGCTCCGGCGAGATGCGGACGGGCGGTGCGGCGGCTGAGGGCGGCGTGGGACGACGCGAGAGAGCTGAATGGAGAGAGGGGGTCTGGGGCTTTTTATAGGCGTGGCTAGGGCGTCAGGGAGCAGCAACGGATAAGCCTCATCCGAGCGAGGAAGACGGCCGGCGGGTTCGGGAGCACTGGCGCGATGTTTATCCCGTGTAGCTCGGGAGGTTGAAGACGACCTGGGGAGTGGGCCCCACTGGCAGCGGCGATGGGAGAGAGTGAGCGAGGGAAGAGGGACGAGCGGGCGAGCGACGCGAAGGCCTTCGGGCGGTGGAGTTGGGCTGTGGCCGAAAGCGCGGGTTCGACCCAGGTGGTGCGTGTGTGTGTTTTTTTTGTTAAAAGACAGAAAGAAAGAAAATACAACAGAGGGAAATAAGTAAAAAAAATTACATAGGCATATTATATATCAAAATGTTCTGAAAAATACCAAGAATAATATGAACTATTTTTCATGTTCAAATAAATTCCATAAGAATTCATAAAAGCCAAACAATGCTAGTTTTGCATTTAAAATCAATAAAAATAATTTTTAAATACCAAAATATTTTTAAATTTATTTTCTCCTAATTTTCCATTATAGGGAATCATTTTACCCTTATTTCCATTTATTTATTTTTAGTAGAAAAATAATTTGAATTAAAACTTAATAACTTCCAAGAGGATTTGAAATTTGGAATTTCAAATAACTTTAAAGTGACTTTCAAATTATTCCTTTGAAACTTCCAACTCTCTTTCTTCGCATTTGCAGAAGTCATTTTATCTTCCCTCATGAACTCATTGAGTAGCTTAAAGTTTCTAAATTTGACATATTCAAATCATTTTCAAACCCTTTTCATATCTTTAAATGGAAGAAGTTGTATTACCTTCACTCTAGGGTTTTGTGATGAAATGAATTTGAATTCAGAGAGATCAAAATGCAAGATGGAAAGTTTTGGGAAAGTCCTTTTATTCCCTCTCATACGTTTTTCAAAAGTTTTAATTTCACACAATCAATCACACAACAAACAAACAAACAATCATAATTAATTATTTAACATAACATTACAAAATTTAGAATTTTGGGATGTTACAAGGGCAGAGTTTTCCAAGGCAGTAAATGTATTTACATAGGACAGTTCTGAAGAAGACTTGTTGACTTCGCAACTTCTTTTGTTGCATCTGGCTTGAGAAATCATGGCAACTAATTACTAAGAGGAAGTCGCAATTTTTTATCTATTATGATAAAAAAACTAAACACTTGTCGCAACATGTGGTACCATGCATCAGCAAAATTACTTGTTTTTCTTAGGGGATAGCAGGTTGCTTTGGATGTTTTGACTCTACTAGTCAATGTGTACGTGCAATGCACGTTAATTTGGAAGTATATTAAGTGCATGCGGATATTAAGTAGGATATTATTTGCATGTTATTATGTGATTAGCACTATTTTTGGCATGAAATTAACTGCACACTAAACGTGTTGAGCACTCGACATTGAAGCAGTCTAGGTCGTTGATTGACATGATTTGATGGCTGAGGTTAATTGAATCTACCCCTTTGGGTCTTTTTATATTGGTATAGATATAGATATATATGAAATAGATGCATAATGGGGAAAATTTGTCCTCATTATACTGACCAGATACTGCCAGTGTTCATATTTTTATTTTGTCCGGAGTTAGCTAATGGATTTTATATTCCTTTAAAATGGTAAATACAGATAGAGACAACAATTTCGGTCTCGAAATCGTAAAGGAAAGTAAGTTGGAGATTTCATAATTTTGCTGAAAAACAAGAGGATAGCGTGTTCTTTTCTTTTGCTACGCTCCAATAAACCAGCTTACTTTGTTTTGGATTCTGGCAACAGGAGGTGAAATGAAACCGTGCCTATTCACTAGATTCCGTTTCTTAGAGGGTTCCTTCAGTAGATTATAATCTTGTATTAAGACTTGTTTTTTATTTATTTATTCGAAAAGGGGGTATGCCCCAACCTCTGCATCTGAATGATGCATACAACTAATATTATTAATAAGCAAAATATCCAACATAAGTCTCCAAGTCTCGACCAATAAAAGAAAAAGGCTCCACAAGAGCTGAACAGATAAAGGAAAAGCCACAACCGGCTGGCATAAAAAGATAAGAGCACTACATGCCTATCTTATTACATGACCGTCATCCAAACCGGTTAAAAATACCCCGTGCTATCATCTCCCATCGGGTAGACGCAGTAACCAAACGCTCCCTGGCCTCCGTCGAAGTGAGTAGCGACCACATGCGGATCAACGCGGTGGCTCTGAAGATAACCTGCAAAAAATGAATATTTGTTGTTCTGTTAAAAACCAAATCATTTATGCAATTCCAGACTGCCCACAGTAAAGCACACACTCCCACACGAATGTGTCTCGTTGTATCATAATTTATCCCATCAAGTCACGTCCCAAATAATGTATTGATGGAATTCGGTGGAGTAATGTTAAAAGCTATGTGGACCGACTGCCACAAAATTTTTGCCAAGGGACAATCCAGAAAGAGATGTTTGATGGATTCGTGTTGGTCACAGAAACTACATCTGGTAGATCATGTCCAATTGCGTTTTGCTAAATTATCCTTCATTAGAATAACTTGTTTATACACAAACCACATAAACACTTTGATTTTCAAAGGAACTTTAACTTTCCAAACATGTTTCGATCTAGGAATCACACTAGAGTTGATAACATCCAAATACATGGATTTAACCGAAAATTCGCCATTCTTAGTTAGTTTCCAGCACAACTGATTGGGCAGTTGAGACAGCTGAACATCCATTAATCTTCGGACAAGATGGAGCCAAGCTTCCCAACGGGTCCCCACTAGCGTCCTCCTAAACTGGATATTAAGCGGAATGGACTGCATCACTGTTGCAATGTAGGCATCTCTACGCTGAATAATGTTATACAAGGAAGGATATTGGAGTGCGAGGGGCGTCTCCCCTAGCCATGTATCCTCCCAAAACCTCGTAGCAGTACCGTTTCCAACTATGAATCTTGTCCTATTGAAAAAGAGTGATTTAACTCTCATCAGTCCTTTCCAAAAATGTGAATCAGTCGGCCCCACTGTCACCTGTGACAAGGTTCTGGAGTGAAGGTACTTGTTCCGCAAGATCTGAGCCCAAGTGGCCTCCATCTCGACAGAAATCTTAAACAACCACTTGCTAAGGGGACATCTGTTCTTCACTTCCATATTCTCAATACCTAGACCCCCTTGGTCTTTCGACCTACAGATGATATCCCATTTAGCAGGTTTGTATTTTTGCTTGACTTCATCACTCTGCCAAAAGAATCGTGATCGGTAAAAATCTAGCCTCTTCCGGACTCCCACTGGAACCTCGAAGAACGAGAGAAGAAACATGTGCATACTCGTGAGGACCGAATTAATAAGAATTAATCGTCCTTTGTATGACATCATCTTGCCTTTCCAGCAGCTCAATTTCTTCTCAAAACGATCCTCAATGCACTTCCATTCTCTGTTGGTTAGCTTACCATGGTGAATTGGTATACCTAAATACGTACAACGTAGATCCCCCAATTCACACCCGAACAATTGCTTGTACGCATCTTGTTCATCATTAGCTCTTCCAAAACAGAACAACTCGCTCTTGTGGAAGTTAATCTTTAACCCGGACAATTGTTCGAACAAGCATAACATGAGCTTCATGTTTCGAGCTTTTGCCAAGTCGCGCTCCATGAAAATGATAGTATCATCGGCATACTGTAGAATGGATACACCTCCATCTACTAAGTGCGGGACGAGGCCTCCTACCTAACCTGCATCCTTGGCCCTTCCTATAAGAATTGCCAACATATCAGCCACTATGTTGAAGAGAACAGGAGACATCGGATCCCCTTGCCTCAGTCCTTTGTGTGTTTGAAAATAGTGACATATGTCATCATTCACTTTAATTCCAACACTCCCTTTTTGCGTGAAGGAGTCTACCTGGTGTCTCCAGGCCTGATCAAAACCTTTCATACGCAAAGCCTGCTGAAGGAATGGCCTTTTGACCTTGTCGTATGCCTTTGAAAACTACTCCGTCTAGTTTTTTTGAGTGGATTTCATGGAGTGTTTCATGCAGAACGACAACCCCTTACAGGATGTTTCTGTCTGGCATGAAAGCAGTTTGGGACGGCTGCACAACAAAGTGTGCAATTTGCATAAGCCTATTAGTCCCGACCTTGGTAAATTTTTTGAAAATTACATTAAGAAGACAGATGGGCCTGAACTACTCAATACGAACGGCCTCTGTCTTCTTGGGGTGTAAAGTAATCGTTCCAAAATTAAGTTGAAACAACTGAAGCTGTCCAGAGAAAAGATCATGGAACATTGAAAGTAAATCCCCTTTGATGATATGCCAACATTTTTTATAAAACACCGCGGGGAAGCCATCCGGCCCGGGAGCCTTATTGTTGTTCATTTGTGAAATGGCCTCAGACACCTCTTTCTCCGTAAATGGGGCAGTCAAGACTTCATTCTCGTCCGACGCAAGTTGAGGTACATCCTCAACCTTGGACGCATCTAAGGACACATAGTTATCTTCCGGCGGCCCAAACAGCTGCTTATAGTAATTCGTGATATACACTTTCAGATTTTCTTGACCTACAATCGTCCCCTCTTCCTGCTCAAGCTGAAAATATCCTTTTCTTGCGGTGCTTGCCATTGGCAATCACGTGAAAGAACTAAGTGTTATCATCCCTTTGGATGATCTTGCGAACCTTAGCTCGCAATGCCCGCTTCAATTCCTCCTCCCGAAGGAGATCTTTCAGTCTCAATTCCGCCTCTACCTTAGTTTTCAGCTCTCTGGTATCTAAAATAGTGGATTTGGCTTTTAAGTCTAGGGACTGAATAAGTAAAAGGAGTCTTTCCTTCTCAGCCTTATAAATCCCATGCTTATGTTTAGCCCATCCACGAAGGAATCTTCGCAGATGCCTAATCTTATTCTGCCATCTCTCGATAGGAGTCCTTCCTCCTGAATCTTTAGCCCATTCTCTAGCAATCAACTCAAAGAACCCTTCTCTATCAAACCACGAGAGCTCAAAAGAAAAAAATGTTCTTATTCCCCACATGAGATGGATCGCCAGAATCAACCAGCAACGGAGTGTGATCCGAAATTGCGCGCGATAACGCCTGGACAGTTATGAGAGGGAACTTTTGTTCCCATTCGACACTAGCGAGAACATGGTTCAGCTTCTCAAAAGTCGGGTTAGGTAGCGAATTAGCCCAAGTGAATTTCCTACCAGAAAGTTCTATCTCTCTAAGACCCAAGCTTTCGATTATGGTATTGAACATAAACGACCACCTGCCGTCAAAATTATCATTATTCTTCTCCTCCCTCCTTCGAATAATGTTAAAATCACCCCCAACTAGGATTGGGAGTTGCTCGCTACCACAAATATGAACCAGATCAGCCAGAAAATCTGGTTTGAGTTCTGGATGCAGCCCCATATACCGCCACTAAAGCCCAATTAAACCCATCGGCTTTAGATTTGACCCGAAATTTTACCGCAAAATCTCCCATGATCACACCCCGCACTTCCAACGAGTCACACCTAACCCCGAGTAGGACCCCGTCTGATCTTCCTCTTGGAGGTAAGCAGTGCCAGTAAAAGTCGACACCCCCGGATAAAGTACTAAGGAATTGGGGGGGGGGGGTAAAATTATCCCTTCCAGTCTCGGACATGGCAATAAAATCCAACTGGTAGTCAATAGATGCTTCCGCTAGAACCTTCTTTTAGCCAAGTCCTTAAGACCTCTGCTATTTCAAAAAATTCCTCTCATATTTCATCATGAAAATTTTTAGAGGTACGGATCCTAGCACTTCTATGCACAGCCGAAACTGGATAAACCTTCCGTTTCCACTTCCGCTTAGGCTTATACGGATCCACCTGCCGGTCCTCACAACCGGGCTCTGGGGATTTAGCCTCTGGAACATCTACATGGCTCGAAGCCATAGGGGAATCGAGTCCCTCAGCCTCCTCTAACTCAAGGGCCAGATCCGCACAAAAACTATCAAGAGCCCTAACTCCCAACGCATCTATGTCGTGATCATTCATGGGTTTAACACCTGATATGTTACGAATCATCTCCAAAGCGTGCTCCGCTTCAAGATCGAGAATATCATTAACGGATTTATTGATTTCAGTACTATTACTACCTAGGGAGACCCCTAATTGATTTGCATTGTGGACAATCTCATCATTGGAAAAATGCAAAATCGAATTAGACATATTGACAGACATACCAGTAGAGGACCTCAATGTCACGAAGCTTGGCCGCCCGCAAAGCGCACCTTAGCTGCATGTCGTCCACATCCGGATGCTCCTGGAGACGGCTGCTTATCCGCCGCCCCTCAGAAACAGGATCTGGGATTCCGTCAAAAGCTATGACCTCCTCCCTCGTGGCCCTGTTAGGGGTAAGACCGCCTGCCCGACCCCCAACAAAACTCAACTGAACTGGATCAGCTGAAAGATCACCAAGAGTCCTTGAAGCCTCACGCAGCCTTGGCCAGTGTCCGGATCCCGGATACGCCACAGGATCCCCACCAACCACTGGCGCAACACCAGGACCCGTGAAAGCACCTGAGACGGGCGATGCCGCAAGAGAAGGTCGGCGCGGCGAAGCAGTGGGAGGCCCCTGGCAAACTTCTTCGTCGTCTCTTTTGGCAAAGCTTAATTCTAGCCGGTGGATGATTTGGATGTCAGGAGATGTGTCCACATATTGTCTGAGTGCAGCGTTTTGGCGCTCGGCTCCATGGAGCTGTTTTTTCTTTTTGAAACATTAAAAAATTCAATGACTAAATCAAACTGATTTTTTTCCACATTGACATATGGATGTATACTACTCCCTCCGTTTCGAATTACTTGTCGCAAGTATGAATGTATCTAGATGTATTTTAGTTCTAAATACATCCATTTCTGCGACGAGTAATTTAGAACGGAGGGAGTACACGTGTGTAAAATTTCATGCGAAAATACATTTGATTCACGAGCTACACAAAAAGTGAAAATCGTTGGTTTTATATATGCACTGTTCACTGTTTCAAACTCATCAATTTGTTTTTTGTGTAAATCGCCCGTCAACGTATTTTTTCATGAAAAATTGCATACACACAGTATACATCCGTGTGATACCGCGGATTCTTTTTCAGAATTTTCGAAGCATTAAAACATGGAGCCCATGGAGGCCTAGCACCACAAGGCATTTCTGCCAATTTTGTCAACTTTCAAGATTGAGACAGACTATATTTTATTATTCACACGTCCCTTTCACTGGGATATTATATTCATGGTTAGCTGGATGGAGGGTTTTCTGTGATTGAACTACTGACCGTAAATTAACAGGATCTATTGATAAAAAAAATGTTACATGTGTGTAAAATTTCATGCGAAAATACATTTGATTCGCGAGCTACACAAAAAGTGAAAATCGTTGGTTTTATATGTGCACTGTTCACTGTTTCAAACTCATCAATTTGTTTTTTGTGTAAATCGCCCATCAACGTATTTTTTCATGAAAAATTGCATACACACAGTATACATCCGTATGATACCGCGGATTCTTTTTCAGAATTTTCGAAGCATTAAAACATGGAGCCCATGGAGGCCTAGCACCACAAGGCATTTCTGCCAATTTTGTCAACTTTCAAGATTGAGACAGACTATATTTTATTATTCACACGTCCCCTTCACTTGGATATTATATTCATGGTTAGCTGGATGGAGGGTTCTCTATGATTGAACTACTGACCGTAAATTAACAGGATCTATTGATAAAAAAATGTTATATTAATGTGAGTCCACATACATTCTAGCATTTTATTTGTTTTATCTGGCTTAAGAAAGAAAGTTGTCGCTTACCCTGGCTTTGAACTTTGAGACATGTATTTGTTTGTCGTGTCAGATACATTGTGATCACCAACCGGTGGCTCTCTGCTTCCCTGCAGATAGCACCATAAAATCAAGTTCATTTTACCCAGACTGGTTTTCGGTGCAGAAAAAGTGGATATATTTATTTGGGAAGTTAGTTTAATAAATTTCAGCTATTTGTTCAAATCTTTGGATGCTTATAAGCAAACAGTGTTGTATCTTATACGGAGTATGTGACAGTGGGGGAGCTTGGAACAAAATCAACGAGTGGCCAACAATGATTGTTAGCTGACTTAAGCTGTAATTTTGATATTTAATTAGTAAAGAAGCTTGACATTTTTGTTGGAAAAGAAGGATAAACCCCCTGCCTCTGTATCTGGATGATGCATGCGGACAACTTATTAATTATTCACAGAGACCATACAAAATAATACATCAGCGAGTCTGAAGTCACCATCTAGGCAACACCTGTTGCTACTATCCCATTGATAAAGGTGTGCCGAATATCCGGATCTAATACCAAACGGCCATTGTACCAAACCCTAACATCTAAAGCTGTATGCCCCAGCCCAGCCACACACCGGGATTGGGTCCCATATCGGACCGACGCACTCTCGGAGGCTGCGCCGCCATCTTCCACCGGTCCATCTCCAGAGCATCAACGGACCCATCGACCTTGCCTGGCCTGCCGTCGACGCCACCATAACGCCGGACAACCCCATCATCCTGCACGAATCCGTCCACACGCCATGGAGATGAGGGCCGCCGTCGGCCTTGCGCTCGATGAGACACTGCTCTTCCGCTTGTCCCGTCCAACTAGAGCTTGCTCCAAAATGATGCCCTCAGGAGTGAGGAGGGACAACGGCATCAAAGGTACCATCATCGTCCGATCCGGTAGATCTAGATCTAGGGTTTCCCCCGGAGCATCACGAGTGGGGTGCCATGACCCGCAACAACGATGCCTCGAGAAGGGAACGACGTCATAGACGCAACCATCGTCCGCCATGACTGAAGTCGGCGTGATTTTCATCGAAAGCCGCGTCCCCCAACCTCGCAGCTGGCTAGAACCGAACGGAGCCTCGCCATGGAGATGAGGGCCGCCGTCGGCACGCCGGTAGGGAGCCCCCAGCCGCCCCTCACCGGTCCTCCTTGTGCCACCGGCCGTCCAAGGCTGTACCGAGACGGATCTAGACAGGACGCCAGATCCGCAGCCATCGGAGTCACCCATGTGCCCGCGGTCGCCACACCGCCGGTCATGTAGGTTCCCATCGCCAACGTGCAGCAGGGGCGTCGCCCTGACTGTCGCCCCCGGCCTCCCCGCGTGAGATGCCGCCTCCGCCTCACCGGATCTACCGCGGCAACCACCCGCCCTGGATCTGCGGAGCATGGCCCGCCGCCACCGTGGCCCTTGCCGGTGACAGCGGCGGCTGGGGATGGAGGAGCAGGGAGGGGTTGGCAGCGCGGGATCGGGGGCCCTGGCGCCGCCCGAGGGGAGGCGACGCGAGGAGGAGGGAGAGATGCGAGGGGAGGGGAAGGTTTCAATGTTGACTACCCCTACCATGGTTTAGTGATCGTCACTGTAGAAACTAAAGAGAAACATAAAGACTTTGTTTTAGCGATTCTGACTTTGCGCACTTCTTGAGCCTGCATATTTTTTAGCGATCATCACTGCATCTATCTTGACGATCGACTTTTTGACAACTCTACTAGAGCTGCTCTTATATTGCAGATGATCAAATCTGCTTTCTTGATAGTATACTTGATAGAAAACAATTATGTTAATTGGCCTAGTAGTGATTGTGCCATGTTACGTACTGGAGTAGAACACAGTATGGAAGGTATAGAGTGCAAGGGAAGAATTTTAGGAGTAGCACTAGTAGTAATACTAGGCAAGGCTTCTGTCAAAATTTTTTTACTAGGCAAGGCATTTGCAATCACCCACCGGCCGAAATCACTGAACCTTATTAGCAATCTTCGTTACAAATTAAACTCGACATGAAAATATTTTATAATATGACCCTTTTAGTAACACTACAGCCCGCAACGTTTCTGCCCAATTTAGAAACGCCGAGCTAGATTATGTTGCTGCTTCATATGAAAACGCCGAGGTAACTCGCGTTGGATCTCCACATAGCAACGCTAAGGGCTTTGGCGTTTCTGCCCTATACGTAAACGTCATTGGTTTTGGCGTTTCATACGTGGTAGTACTCCACAGCTCCATCGGCAGGAGCATGTATTGATTAGCACAGACCGACCGGCACCCTGCTGGATAAATAAAACTAGAGTAGATAGTAAAGCTGACGGCCGGAGGGAGGAGTATCTTATGCGCCCGGCCACAACTTTGTCGACTCACACAAGCAGATCCAGTTGATTCTGCTGCTATCATCCAAACGAACGCTACAAATCAAGTGCATGTCCCACCAGGAGGTGTCTTTCTGGTGCTATTAGTACATCATGCACCATACTGTTACGTGAGCTGGGTGTGGGTAAATGCTCGATCGGAGGTGTCTTTCTGGTGCTATTAACTGGTTGGCCGTGGTCGGTGCACCGAGCTGTTCTTACTGCTACGTGAGCTTGGTGTAGGTAAATGCTCCACGGGGGGCAAATGTGTCAGCTTACGTAGACCCATGCACATACCACGCCCATGCACACATACTTCTTCACTTAGGTAGACCCATGCACACACAACGCCCATGTTTCAGCTTACCATCTGATTTTTCTTAGGACTTGTCCTAGTTAGCAGCGTTGTTGCTCGAAATATCCTGAGTCTATCTAGGACATGTCCTAAGTGTCCTCCTGTCCATCAAAATTCCTGTTGCAATGCTTCAGCAATGCATTTAGGACATGTCATATGCTTAGTACGTGATGGCCATTATCCACTTTGATTTGTGACATTGCTGGAATATTTTATTATTTTCTTTGTAGGCTCAAGGGTATTTGTACGTATATTTATAACTTGAGCTACTAGATTATTTATTGTGATTGCGACGTGGCTGGAATATTTTATCCATATAAATCAAAAAGTGCTTAGGTGAATAGGCCACACATGAAACGCCACTGCCAATGGCGTTTTCATATAGGAAAGAAACGCCAAAGCCCCTGGCGTTTTCATGTGAAGAAACAAACGCGAGCTTGCTCGGCGTTTTCATGTGGAGCAGCAACGCGACCTAGCTCGACGTTTCTATGTGCTCAGAAACGCCACGGACCGTCGTGTTGCTAAAAGGGTCAGATCGTGAAATATTTTTCGTATCAAGTTCAATTTATGACAAAGATTGCTGATAAGGTCATAATAGTGATTTCGGCCTCACTCCCCGGGGTACTGGGCTACTGGGGTCCATGAAAGCTCGTCCACTTCTGATATTTTCAAAGGATGGTACCATCTCTTCTACTACTGCCTTGTTTCTGTTTCCTGCTCATTTCGTCCACTAGCTCGTTGTGAGTTGCTTTCATATATCTCTATTCGTTGCCCTGTCTTGTCTGCCTTCAAGTGGAGGAATTCGGCAACCAATCCCATTCCCATCCATGAAGGGGACATGCTTATGGAACGTACGGTGGTGTACGCATGATACCTGAATCTCTGACTAGTTACTGGATGAATCTCTGATATACTATTCAAACTAAATGCAACTGAATCCTTGCGCAGTTATCCTACTGCCACTTGATGCATCAACATTCAAACTTAATGCTGTTATCTAATCATGAACCATCTACGGAGGCTAGAGTGATTGGATACGTTACGCTTCTGCTATAATTATTAATGGAGTGAAAGACCTCGTCAATTGAAATGCTTTGTGATCTTCTTCAACCTCTCTCGTCTCCTGCCCTATACACTCATACAGTACCTCTTTAGGGCATCATCAAATCAGACTTTCAAACCGTCTGTAACTTTTCAGACCGTGTGTTTCAAACATGTGTCGGCGTTTTGGAAACGGGATCCCCAGACTTGCCTGCCTGCGGCCTGCAGCGCGGCTCTGTACGGCCCATCTTCACCAGCAAATATTCAAGACCCTCGCGTGGAGCCAGGCCTCGCAAGACGGACGACGCAAAACCTCCTCAGGGGTGGCATCGCCAGGCTAGCTCGCGAGGGGCGGAGAGATCAAGGCAAGGGACACCTCGCGAGGTTCCCGTGACGCAAGCCATGACGACTGGAACCAGACGGGCGTCAGCGCGCGCAGTGTCTTCGTTTCCTCTTTGGTGCTAAAGGGGCAAGCGCAGGCGAGGAGTCCCGAGGCATCAGACAAAGGTTCCCATATCGGTGCAACAAGACCAAGACCAGCAGGACGGCAAGACGGAGGTCACCGTGGAGCCCAAGACGGCGTCACCACCAGAGCCTTTGGCAGGCGAAGACCACTTTTGTCAGGATAGCTCGCACTAGTTGTCTCCCTTCGAATTTGGCCGTTGTGGGATCCCTTCCCGCTCAATACTTGGAAAGAGGACCAGGGCCATTATAAATAGGACTAGCCACCACCAAAAAAGGGAGAGGAGAAAAAGGGAGAGGAGAAAGAGGGAGATTCCGATCTTTGAACCACGCAAGCACACCAAGCACAAGAACACCTCTCCTCGCGAGGCTGTTCTTTCCTTGTACTGTTCATCCTCAGCCCAAGAGGCAATCCACCGCATCACACTGGAGTAGGGTATTACACCACAACGGTGGCCCGAACCAGTATAAATCTTGTGTCTCATGTTCTTTGGGTTCGTCGAGTTAGGCCGTGAGATTGTAGAGTGTGCGAGCTAGAGAGGGGAGAGATCTTCGTGCGCACCCCAGTGTTCGAACCTTTTTTGCCGGAACCCGAAATCCGACAACGTGTTTAGCCATCCAACAGAAAATGTATCGGTCTGTCCAATGGTCCAAACACACTTTTTCCCGTAAACCCGAGACAAACTGGGAGGGGGCTTTGTGGGAGTCCGGACAACAGCTACGTAGGACCCCATCACCCCCGGCACCCAAAACCTCACAAAAATCACTCTCGAACCCCATGCCTCCATCCTTCAATTTTCTCTCCTTTCGTCATCATCTCTTGCCTTCGTCGCCGCTCCACCACCCATCCTCCCGGCCGCCCCGCCACACCCTTGCCAGAACTCTACAAGTCCTTAACCTCAAACGGTACACCCGGGCCCCACGGTGGTTCTCCTGCGCCGCCGTTCCACACCTCTCCTCTGACCACCGCACAGGAATTATCCGTTCCTACGATACTCACCATGCCCGGTGAAAGGATCGATATAATTGACTAGAGAGGGTGGGGGTGAATAGGCAACTAACAATTTTTAGCTTTTCTTTACCAAATTAAACTTTGTATCAAAGTAGGTTGTCTAGATATGCAACTAGGTGAGCAACCTATATAATGCAACAACAACAAGCACACAAGCAAGCAAGGGATACAACACAATAAAGCTTACACAAGTGACGGTGAGAGATAACCAAGAGTGGAGCCGGTGGAGACGAGGGTGTGTTACCGAAGTTCCTTCCCTTTGAGAGGAAGTACGTCTCCGTTGGAGCGGTGTGGAGGCACAATGCTCCCCAAGAAGCCACTAGGGCCACCGTATTCTCCTCACGCCATCACACAATGCGAGATGCCGTGATTCCACTATTGGTGCCCTTGGAGGCGGCGACCGAACCTTTAGAAACAAGGTTGGGGCAATCTCCACAACTTAATTGGAGGCTCTCAACGGCACCATGAAGCTTCACCACAATGGAATATAGCTCCGCGGTGACCTCAACCGTCTAGGGTGCTCAAACACCCAAGAGTAACAAGATCCGTAAGGGATTAGTGGGGGAATCAAATTTATCTTGGTGGAAGTGTAGATCGTGGTCTTCTCAACCAATCCCTAGAAAATCAATAAGTTTGATTGGCTAGGGAGAGAGATCGGGCGAAAATGGAGCTTTGAGCAACAATGGAGCTTTGAAGAGAAGAGGTCAACCATAGAAGGAGGAAGACCCCACTTTATATAGGGGATCAAGAATCCAACAGTTTTCTGCCCAGCCCGCAGCTAAGCGGTACTACCACTCCTATGAGCGGTACTACCGCTTAGGCGGTACAACTCCGCACATGCCTAAGACTACACAGAGTGTAGCTACGGTAGTGCCGCTGGAGCGATACTATCGCTGACCCGAGCGGTACTACCGCTTTGGGTCTTAGTCCTGGAGAGGCAGCGGTAGTACAGGGTGCCAGGGGTAGTAGTACCGTGCCAAGCGGTACAACCATCCTAGTGCCTTTCTACTACCGCTTGTGGCAAAGTAGGAACAGAACCTTGCACGTAAGAAAACCCCACAAGCGGTAGTGGGGACGGTAGTATGGGCTGTAGTACCGCCAAAGCGGTACTACCGCAGTAATACTGCTCTACTACTGTGAAATACAAATAGGCAACCGAAAGTTGCACGCTCATGGAAACCCTAAGTGGCACTACCACGGAAGTACCAGCGGTACTACCGTAGGCACAGGTGGTACTACCGCTGGCAAGATTCTGAAAACACTACTGGAAACAGAGGAAATGCTCCGGAGATGGAAGGAGGCTGTGGGTGCATATGAGGCTGTGTACGTGTCGATTCCACACATACCTTTCCAAAGCAGACCCCCTCTTAATAGTACGGCTTTCCTACGACTCAAATCCATCAAAAAAGAAAGTAGAAAAACTGCCGTCTTCGAAAGGCTCCGAGGGGCGTCGAATCGTCTAGTGCCTAGCCATGAGATATCTGAAATGCTCAATGCACACGATTAGTCCGCAAAAGCATTGTCATCAATCACCAGAACCACTTAGGGAGAAATATGCCCTTACAATCTCCCTCGTTTTGGTGGATTGATGACAATACGTGATTTGCACAAAGAGATATATAAAGAGCATAAGCAAACCCAAGAATCTATAAAATATAGACAGGCTCCCCCTAGATGTGTGCTTTCAATAGATGTGCTTTGGACTGCACAACACACATACTAGGATCAACACTCCCCCTATATTTTATAGACCGGGCAATCCTTGCAATGATATAAGGGACATTTAAGCAAGGAAATTAATAAGACAAAAGATCAAACATTCATGCACATAGAGACATAATAAGATTAACTAGGGTAGCATATGTCTTACACCATACGATAGAGTCTCACAACAAACCAAAGCAAATGAAGGAAAAAAGTTCACAAGTAGAAACACAAAAGCAACAAGAACCAAGCTTGTGACTCAACAACACCCTGTAGAAAGACAAATCCCCGGTCCTAAACCTCTCCCCCTTTGGCATAGACACTAGTAGAAAAAGGGGGCTTTGGTCCAGGCCGGGTAACCCCATTAGTCCCGGTTCAGTCCAGAACCGGGACCAATGGGTGCATTAGTCCCGGTTCGTGCGGCTAAGGCATTAGTCTCGGTTCACCTGGGCCCTTTAGTCCCGGTTCATGCCATGAACCGGGACTAAAGGGTGCGATGCCCATTAGTCCCGGTTGGTGGCACCCTTTAGTACCGGTTGGTGCCACCAACCGGGACTAATGGCCTTTGAGGCATTGGTACCGGTTCATGGCACGAACCGGTACTAAAGGTCCAATTTTCAAACTCCCCCCTCGTGGACCGCCTTTTCAGTTTTAGAAAAAACAAAAGAAAATGATGGAAATGTCAAAAAAATAAAATAAAGTAAGTTTCCCATGTGATATGTGGTCTAGTTGTTGGGAAAATTTACAAATATGAATTTCGACTTTATTTACAAAATCTCTCTGGAATTTGTAAAATGGGCATAACTTTTGCATAAGAACTCGGATTAAAAAGTTTTTTATATGAAAAATCATCTACTCGAAAAGTTACATCCGATGGAGACAGCCTATGGCCTGCTTGCAAATTTGTAGAATCCTCAAACTCCAAAAGGAAAAAAAAGTTATGCTCAAATTTCAGTTTTTTTAAATTTTCATTAAATCTGGTCAAACTATGGTCAAACTACTTATTCAAGAAGTATTAGTGTTACTAAATAATTATTCAAGAATATTAGTGTTATTAAATAATTATTTCAGTTTTTTTGAATTTTGGTCAAATCTGGTCAAACTATGGTTAAACTGTGGTCAAACAATGGTCAAACTACTTATTCAAGAAATATTAGTGTTACTAAATAATTATTGTTTTTTAGAACAATAGTTTCAAACTCAAACAGTAAAATGTGTGACTTCATGCTCAAGCTAAAATCCTGAGGGTTAATAGGATTAACATCTTACTATTGTCAGGAAAACAACGAGTGCAGACTTGGAAACGAGGGAGAATAGAACCTGGAAGTTAAGCGTGCTCAGGCTGGGGGAGTGGGAGGATGGGTGACCGTCCGGGAAGTTAGATGATTTGGAATGATGAGGGGTGATTAGAGATTAAATTGAGCAGTGATGAGAGGGGTGATTAGAGATTAGAGGTTAAAATAAATCAGAAATTTGAAAATAAAAAAATTAAAAAATAATAATCAGAAAATTACCTTTAGTACCGGTTGGTGTTACCAACCGGGACTCAAGGTGGACCTCCAAGCAGCGGCCACGTGGAGGGCCTTTAGTCCCGGTTCTGGTTTGCACCGGGACTAAAGGGTCAGGGCATTAGTACCGACCCTTTAGTCCCGGTTCAAGAACCGGGACTAAAGGCCCTTATGAACCGGGACTGCAGGCCCTTTTTCTACTAGTGAGAGACACCAAAAAGGGGTAGAGAGTGACCTAACGCAACTCCATATGGCACTAGTCTCCACCCATGGACTCATCAAACTCCTCCTCAGAATCAGACCCATCAGCAGACTCCTCCTCAGACCCATCGAACTCCTCCTTGATCTCCTGATCCTGAGCTGGAGCAGAAGTAGCAGCATTGGACTCATCCGAGTCCATCCAGTGAGAGTATGAAGAGATCCACTTGTCCTCCGGAGTGATACGGTCCTCAGAGCCATCCTGAACTGGGATCTCAAGCTTCCTCATGATCGCCTTCCTCTCCTGACGAGACTTCTTGGCATCCACATGTGCCAAGTACATCTTATGCTGAACATCGGTCTGAAGGAAAAAGAGCTTCTTCACCTTATGCTTGAGCTTGGCCGCCCAACCTGACTGTCCAGAAGAATGCTCTGTGCCGAGAGCAGGACCACCACCATCACCCTGATCCTCTCCAGAAGCTGAAGACACAACCGCCTTAGGACAAGTAGTAGAGGCCCAAAGCTCCTTCTGATGCAAGTTGAGAACGTCATGAGGAGTCAAGGGTCCATTCTCAAGTGGCACACCAGGGAAAGTGGAGCTCCAGGTAGTCTGAATCATCTTGAAGATGAAAGGAGCATAAATTGGGCAGTGATCTCCATAGATAGCACTCACTAGCTCCTTCCACATGACATGAGAGACATCCAAGACGGCATTCGTGCCCTTCTCAGAGTGGCACAACATGAGCATATCCACAAGATGGCCATGCACCATGTCCAAGTTGCCAATGCGAGAAAAGAGAGTGTGTCGAAAGATGCGATGCATAATGTCAAAGAATGGCTTGAGCTCTTTCTTGACGCCCTTCTCAGTCTTGGTGATAATTATATAAGGCTTCGGCTCATCCTTGTGAGTAGGCCCTTCCTCGTGGTGAGGATGAAGGCCAAGAGGCTTCCTCAGCCCCTCATGAGGATATCCAAGAAGTGCCATAAACGCACCCCAAGTGGTGCGCAACTGCCTGCCATTGGTCATCCAGATCAATGTGCGCTCTGAGTTTGTGCCATACCAGATGGTTGCAAAGAACTGAGCAACCAACTCTGCATCAAAGTCATAGTTGAAGGTCATGAGGGGCACGATGTTGAGCTATTCAAAGAGGGCACGAGCTTCTCCAAAGTAGGCCTGGTACTTCTCCATATGTTCCATGTTGATTGACTTGGTCTTGACAAATAGATTCTTCCTTCCCTTGATCCGATCAAAGTACACAAGTGATTGGTCCTTATTCCAGAATGGTGAGCCAACCAGAGAAGGATCCTGAGGAATGAGGTAGGGGTTTTGCTCACGATATTGCCAATACTCATTCTGCTTTAACTTAGCGGCCGTCTTGACCGGTTCCTTCTTCTTGCGAGCAGCGGTTGACTTGACATTTGACTTGCCCTTGTTCCTGGTAGACTGACGATGGGCAGGCAGAGGTGTGGGGGCAATCTCTTCTTCATCTTCGGAATACACAATTCTGGCATGATAGGTGCGACCACGCTTGGATGGGGATTCACATTCTTGTGACGGACCTTGGAGCTACTACCACCAGAAGTGACACAAACCGCAAGGGAAAACATGAATACAGACTATGCATAAGCCAGGAAGAAACAAAGGTGAGAAAGGAAGGTTTAGGGAGCATTCTAGAATTTGGGGCCTCGAGCGGTGGTACCATGGAACTGGGGCGGTAGTACCGCCCGAGCGGTAGTACTGCTGCACAGGGGCGGTAGTACCACTCTGGGAACAGGAAAACAAGATCCCCAGATCCGGTAGTTCCGGAGATCACAAATTGAGAAATGCTCCACTAAAACTTCAATCCTCCTATCTAGCAGTCATTCAACGTCCTACTCAAGCCCCGATTTAGCCAAAAATCGAGAAACCACCACACATTGCCCTAGAAACATAGATTCAAAGGAGAGAACCATAGGAGCAACAAAGGAGGGCAACACCGAGTTCCATGGCAAGAGGAGGTGGTGGGGAACGATTCCACCGGCCAGAATCGTTGAAGACGTCACGAAATCGGGCAGCCGGAGCGGCGGCCGGGCTGTTCTTCGACGCCTGAGTGAGAGAGAGAGACATGGGGAGGGAGAATGAAAGGGTATGGGGGAGTCAGAACTCCCCCTGCCCGACACATACTCCCACCGTGTCTCGCTAAGCGGTAGTACCGCTAGGGGCAGCGGTAGTACCGCCCCGGTACTACTTCCGGGCAGGAGGCCCAGTAGTACTGCTCAAGCGGTAGTACTGCTGAAAGAATGGTAGTATCACTTGGAGCGGTAGTACCGTTCCCTCACATCGGTAGTACCGCCGGCAGGGAGACAGAACATCCCAAATAGGGAACAAATGGCTTATGCAGACTAGGGGTTGAAGCATAGGGAAAGGCTTGGGATAGAGACTCAAAAGAAAAGCACAAGGAAGAGATACTCCAAGTTCGAAAAAGACCAAGAAACCAAGATCAACTTGGAGTAACTCAAAGCACAAACAACATCCTAAGGAAGCTACTCAAGCAACCACCTTTCAAAGGAGGGCTGTGGCCGAGGCCACCTATGTTTGAGTCAATTGGTATGGCACAGTGAAGATTTTAACCTTGGGCCCATGACCGAAACTCGTCTTTGAAGCACAAGTACCATCAAAAATGGATAATGTGAACGAGTTGATCAATTTATGCATAATGGGGGGAGGGAGAGTTCATTGAGAGAACAACACTCCCCTATGTCCATGCCTACACCTAAACAAGACATCACGATGAGTATGGTGGGGTGTGCAAAGGTTCAAGCCACATTGCTCGAATCAATGATATTTAGCTCATGCCTTAACTCGCGAAATCTTGCTTCATCCAAGGGCTTCGTGAAGATATCTGCAAGGTTATCATGAGTGTTGACATAGTTGAGCTCGATCTCCACTCGTCTAATGTGACCCTGAATGAAGTGATACCGAATCTCAATATGCTTCGTCTTGAAGTGTTGCACCGGGTTGAGAGAAATCTTGATGGCACTTTCATTGTCACACCAAAGAGGCACTTTGTCACAAATGACACTGTAATCCTTTAAAGTTTGCCTCATCCAAAGAAGTTGAGCACAACAACTACCGGCGGCCACATACTCCGCTTCAGTGGATGAGAGAGATACACAACTTCGCTTCTTAGAAGACCAACTCACCAAAGAGCAACCAAGAAATTGGCACCCTTCGAAAGTTGACTTCCTATCCACTTTGTTTCTCGCCCAATCTGAGTCCGAAAATCCCACAAGGTTGAAGTTAGATCCTCTTGGGTACCATAAGCCAAAGTTTGGGGTATGAGCCAAATATCGAAAGATTCGCTTGACCGCCACATAGTGGCTTTCCTTAGGTGCGGCTTGAAATCGTGCACACATTCCCACACTCAACATGATATCCGGTCTATATGAACAAAGGTAAATCAAGGAGCCAATCATGGAGCGATATACCTTTTGATCCACCGCTTTACCATTGGGATCTAGTCAAGTTGGCATTTGACAAGCATTGGAGTGGAAGCCGGCTTGACATCATTTAGCTTGAATCTCTTGAGCATGTCTTGAGTGTATTTGGCTTGGTTGATGAAGGTTCCTTCTCTTCTTTGCTTGATTTCAAACCCGAGAAAGAACTTCAACTCTCCCATCATGGACATCTTGAACTTCGAGGTCATGAGAGCGGCAAACTCCTCATTGAAAGATTTGTTAGGGGAACCAAAGATAATATTATCAACATATAGTTGTCATACAAACAACTCCCCTTTGACCTTCTTAGTAAAAAGAGCGGGGTCGATTTTCCCAATTTCAAACCCACGATCTTGTAACAACTCGGTAAGGTGCTCATACCACACACGTGGGGCTTGTTTAAGCCCATAGAGTGCCTTATCGAGTTGGTACACATGATTGGGGAACTCGGGATCCTCAAACCCTGGGGGTTGTTTGACATACACCAACTCATTAATAGGACCATTAAGAAAAGCACTCTTCACATCCATTTGTTGCAACTTGAAGTTATGATGAGAAGCATAAGCAATCAACAAACAAATAGATTCAAGGTGAGCAACGGGAGCAAAGGTTTCACCATAGTCGATACCCTCGACTTGGGAGTAGCCTTGTGCTACCAAATGAGCCTTGTTGCGAACAATAATTCCATGAGCATCTTGCTTGTTCTTGAATATCCACTTGGTTCCAATGACATTATGGTTTCCCGTTGGCCTTGGCACCAATCTCCACACCTTGTTGTGCTCAAAGTTATTGAGTTCTTCATGCTTGGCATTAAGCCAATCCGGATCCTCGAGCGCCTCATAGACCTTTTGGGGTTCAACACAAGAAACAAACGCGTGATGTTCACAATAGTTTGATAATTGTCTACGAGTGCTCACCCCCTTTCTTAAGCTTCCAAGCACATTCGTCATGAGATGATCTTTGGTAGTGAGCTTGGATGCAATCTTGGTGGCACGACGCTCCAATTCCTCCTCAGGAGAGAGTTGAGGAGTGGTAACTTGATCATCTTGAGTGTCGTCTTGAGCTTGTTCTTGATCTTGAGCTTGCTCTTGATCTTAAACTTGCTCGGTGGTGAGAACTTGACCTTGGGCATCACTTGGTGGTTCACCACCAACTTGAGGCTGGTCTTGCCCTTGACCTTGTTCATTTGGTTGAGGGCCTTCACTTTGTTCTTCGGAAGCGTGTGGGTCTTGGGTTGGTGATGGTTCCACTTGAGAGGAACATTGTCCTTCTCCTTCGGCCACAAGGGGTTCCTCAATGGGTAGGATATTACCAACACCCATTATTATTATGGATTGGGGAGGAATTTCATCACCTACATCACAAGTACCACTTTGCTCCACTTGGGAGCCGTTATTCTCATCAAACTCCACGTTACACGTCTCCTCAATGAGTCTGGTGGACTTGTTGAGGACACGGTAAGCATGAGAGTTTGTAGCATAACCAACAAATATACCCTCATGAGCTCTAGCCTCAAATTTAGACAAACGAACACCTTTATTGAGAATGAAACACTTACACCCGAACACCTGAAAGTACTTGAGGTTGGGCTTGTTACCGGTGAGTATCTCATATGGAGTCCTGTTCAAGCCTTTGTGTAGGTAGAGCCGATTGGATGCATGACACGCGGTGTTGATGGCTTCGGCCCAAAAGTTGTATGGAGACTTGAACTCTGCCATCATGGTCCTTGCCGCATTCATCAATGTCCGGTTCTTCCTCTCGGCTACACCATTTTGTTGAGGCGTGTAAGGTGCGGAATATTGATGCTTGATCCCCTTATCACTAAGAAACTCATCCAAGGTGTAGTTCTTGAACTCGGTGCTGTTGTCATTTCTTATCGTCAAGATCTTTGCATTGTGTTGAAGTTGAGCTTCATTTGCAAAGTCGATGACGGTTTGTTGGGTCTCACTCTTCCTCTTGAAGAAATATACCCAAGTGTATCTTGAATAACCATCCACAATCACCAAGCAATACTTTCTACCCCCAAGACTATCAAAGGATGGAGGTCTAAAGAGATCCAAGTGATGGAGCTCCAAGGGCCTCGTCGAGTATATGATAGTAGTGGGAGGGTGAGCCTTCTCATGTAGCTTTCCTTTGATACAAGCACTGCAAGCACAATCTTTGGCAAAACTAACATTTGTTAGTCCACGAACATGGTCCCCCTTGAGAAGACTTTGAAAAGATCTCATATTGACATGGGCTAAACGGCGATGCCAAAGCCATCCCACATCAACTTTAGCCTTTAGGCATGTCGTGGTCTTAGTGGGTCGCTTTGAAAAGTTAATCACATAAATACCGTTCTCGACATGCCCAACAGAGGCTACTTTAAGAGTCTTGCTCTAAAAGAGGGCCACGATATCAATATCAAAGAAAGTGGCAAAGCCCATGAGTGCAAGTTGACGAACGGAAAGTAAGTTGTATGCAAGGGACTCGACAAGCATGACTTCTGGATTGTGAGGTCATGAGAAATGACAACCTTGCCAAGACCCAATACCTTAGAAGACGAGGCGTCACCCCACTCGACATTGGTGGGCATAGATGAAATCTTGTGCACGACCACCACCAAGTCCTTGCTTCCGATCATATGATTTGTGGCTCCACTATCAAGCAACCATGACCCCCCACCGGAAGCAAACACCTACAAGAGATCAATGCTTGGTTTTAGGTACCAATTTTGTAATGGGTCCTTTGATGTTAGTAACAAGGGTCTTAGGACCCCAAATAGACCATTCAATGTACTCATAAGGAGAACCAACAAATTTAGCATAAACATGCCCATCACTAGCATGACATAACACATAATAAGGGTTAAAGTCGCCGGCTTTTTTGGAAGGGGTGGCATTTCCCTTCTTGACACCACCACCCTTCACATTGTTCTTCTTATCCTTAGGAGCACCCCCTTCCTCCTTCACAAACGTTTGCTTGAGAGGAGGAGGTCGTTTGGCCTTGTCATTCTTCTTGTTGTTCTTGGACTTGGGTGCAAACCCAATTCCCTCCTTGCCCACAACCTCCTTTTGATTGCTCAAAAGGTCGTTGAGGTTCTTCTCTCCTTGTATGCAAGACACAAGGCCTTTCTCAAGTTGCTCCTTCAACTTTGCATTCTCCTCCACAAGATGCACATGCTCACAACACGGGTTAGTAGCATTTGCATTATCAACTAAAACCATATGAGGAAATGTGGCTTTCTCCTTGGTTAGCTTCACTTGGAGTTGATCATGAGACTCTTTGAGGATAGCACGAGCACCCTTCAAGGCCTTGTGAGCCTTGTCAATTATATCAAACTCCTCCTTGAGTCTAGCAAGATCAACCCCAAGTTTGGCCTTCTCAGAATTGAGCACACGAGATGCAATAAGAGCATGATCAAGATCTTTCTTTAATTTAGCATGACCACCATTGTGTGACTCCTCAAGAGCCAAACGATGGCCACGCTCTTCCTCAAGAGCATTAGAGAGATCCAATATCTCATCGGCATAGTCACGACTATGCCCCTCCATCTTAGATATGGTGTCTTCGCGAGCCTCGATCATGTCATTGGCTTCACCAAGTTGTTCCAAGAGAGCAACAAAGTGCTTCTTGGATTTACCCTTGAGCTTACTCACAAAAAACTCAAATTCATTTTCTTCCTCATTAGACCCCTCACTTTCATCAATGCAATCCGTCAATGAGGGATTAGTAGTGATGGTGGTTTTGATGTTGGGGGTTACCTTGTTGGTGGCTTTGGCCATGAGGCACTTGGCGGTAATGTTCTCGTTGGGTGAGTCGAAGAGGGACACCCGTGGAGTTGTTGCAATGGCAACAGAGGCCATGGAAACCGTCTCACCATCTTCATCATCATCATCATCCTCATTGTACTCTTCTTGTGCCACTAACCCCTTGGGAGGAGTCTTCTTGGTGAAGTTGTTCTTGTTGGGAAAGGACTTGGCCTTGTCTTTTCGGATGAGCTTGCCACCATTGTCTTCCCTCTTCTCATATGGGCACTCCACAACAAAGTGGCTCACATTGCCACAATTATAGCATGCCCTCACGCGTTGCTTGCCCTTGGCGCCACTTGAGTCGTTCTTTTTGAAGTTGGGCCTTGAGTTCTTCTTGCTCCAAAATTGCCTTGAAGCGAGAGCCATGTGCTCATGATAAGCATATTTTGTGTCTTTGGGGTTACTGTAACGCCCCGGACACATCCGCCGGTGGTCGTTACTCCTGGCAGGATCTAGACTGGCCCTATAGATCAATACTAGTATTTTCTGCGCACTTTGTCCTCACTCGTGCGCACCCAGGAGCAACTTCCCGGTTGGTCACCCATCCTGAAACTACTCCAAGATGAGCACGCTTAACTTTGGAGTTCTGTCCGAATGGGCTCCCAGAAAAAGAAGGAATTCCTTATTGATATGAGTAGTCTATCATTCCTATTAAGCCAACCTATCACATACACCCCCACTCAGAGGAACCGACGTCCTCGTCGGGCCACAGGAACATTCCCTCTTGGCACAAACGTCTGTGCATCTAGTCCGGCACATGTGCCATGCCGTGTGCCACGACGGGTCACAAATGTCATGCACAACATGACCACACACCTATCTGCAAACATCCATGTAACCTCGAGGGTCGGCTCTGATACCAACTTGTAACGCCCCGGACACACCCGCAGGTGGTTATTACTCCTGGTAGGATCTAGACTGGCCCCACAGATCAATACCAGTCTTTTCTGCGCACTTTGTCCTCACTCGTGCGCACCCGGGATCAACTTCTCAGTTGGTCACCCATCCTAAAACTACTCCCAGCTATGTCGGCGTTCTGGGAACGGGGGTCCCCAGACTTGCCTGCCTGCGGCCTGCGGCATGGCTCAAAGGGGGCCCAGCACGGCCCATCTTCATCAACACAGACCCAAGACCCTCGCGAGGGTCCAAGCCTCGCGGGGCGGACGACACGGAGCTTCCTCAGGCACGGCCTCATCAGGCTGGCTCGCGAGGAGGCGGAGAGATCAAGGCGGGGTACCTCACGAGGTGCCCTTGACGCAAGCCATGACGACCAAAGGCGCCAGGCGGGTGCCAGCCCGCGCAGTGTCCTCCTTTCCTCTTTGGTGCAAAGGGAGCAAGCGCAGGTGAGAGCATCAAGCAAAGGCACCCGTTTCGGTGCAACGAGACCAAGACCAGTCCAACGGCAGGGAGGAAGTCATTGTGGAGCCCAAGCCAGCGTCACCACTAGAGCCTTTGGCAGGCGAGGACCAACTTTAGTCAGGATAAGTGTACTAGATGTTCCCCTTCAAAATGGCCAATTGTTGGCGCCCTTCCCGCTCAATATTTGGGAAGAGGCCCAGGGCCTTTGCCTATAAATAGGACTAGCCACCCCCAGGGTAGAGGGATCGGAATCGGAGAGAGAATCGAGAAGAGAGAGAGAGAAGGGTGACTGAACTCCTCCTAGCAGTTCACCCCCCCAGCCAAGAACAGACCCTCGCGAGGCTGTTCTTCCTTGTATTGCTCATCATCATCAGCCCAAGAGGCAATCCACCACACCACACACTAGAGTAGGGTATTACACCACAACGGTGGCCCGAACCAATATAAACCCTGTGTCTCTTGTGCTGTTCTTTTCATAGCTTAGATCTTGGCGAGGCGGAGGGGTGCAGGTAGGTAGAAGGCGAAATCTCCGCGCGCACCCCAGTGTTCGAACCTCAAGGGTCTGCCGGAACCCGAAATCCGACATTTGGCGTGCCAGGTAGGGGTGCGCCGGAATCCACCTTCTACCGCTTCATGTCCCGTCGCGTCGTCATCACCATGTCCGGCGACCAGGCGGGTAACCCAGATCCATGGGCGGCGTGGCCCGCCCGTGCAGAGCCGCTTGCCTCGGGCGATCCCATGCCCCAGGCAGCTCGCGGTCCGCAGGGCGCTGCGGGCCATGGGCGACGTGGACAGGCTTCGACAGCTCCCACACCGCGGCAGGCGCGGTCGGCAGCAAGGGCCTCCAATCACGCCGCGACCACGACACCGTACACCCGCCGGGAGCAGGCGAACTCGAGGGCCGCGCTCACAGTGGCCCGAGAGCTGCTGCAGTGCAGGCTGCTGGAGGGCGGCCGCGACGTGCTGCTGGAGCGGGTGGCAGAGCTCCTAGGCTTCGCCGCCTCGGGGGCTCACCCCTTCTGCACCCAGCTCCCATCTCAAGCCCAGGGCGGCCCGCGCGGGGGCTCCGCGCGCGCCCGCGTGCTCCAAGGCTACTCCAACACCAGCGAAGCTGTCGGCACCTGACCGGCGGCGGCGCTGCCCCCGCTCCCGGTCCATGAAGAAGAAGGACTCGACACGACCCACGGCCATGGTGGACAGCCGTGCTACCACCCCACGGTGGGCGCATCAAGCAGGACTGCATGGCACGCGGAGCACTACGGCGTGGCCTTCGGGATGACGGCGTCAGAAGAATACGTGCCCCTCATGATGGACCAAGGACACCCTCACGAGGGCGAACAAGGCTCGCTCCTCAGCCCAAGCTGGGGGGACGAGGCGCCAGAAGCTGAGCCCTTCCGGGAGCCCCTGGACGGTCCCACTGGCCACGCTGGAGGCAACGATTATCGGGTACCGCTAATTCCTCAGGAGCAGGCATACGCTAATCATGGATCACAGGAGGTGCAGGTCGCCACAGCGAGCAGCTGCCCCGCTCCCACAGTCTCCTACCCCTCGGGAGGAGGGCGTAGGGGGCTGCAGGAGAGGGCCGAGATCCGACATCACCACCGCGGCGTTTGGAGCAAGGTGTTCTCAGGAGGTAGGCCCTCTGCTAGGGAGGTGCCTCAGGGCCTGCCCCTGGCGGAGGACCCGTGGTCGTCGGGGGAACCGCTGGCGACCGCTCTACCCCATCGGTGGCGTCCTGGTTTTCGGTCGTCGTTGATGGCACTAGAGTTTGGCGCAAGGCGGGGCCCTCGTCTGGCGATATGAAGCAAGGCCGGTACCTGTGAAGAAGGCCCAGTGCCTGTGAAGCTCGCGCCCCGTGACACTCTCACGTAATAATGAGTGGGGCTGTACACGCCCCGGAGTCTCAGGGGTGCTGGCCTCAGGCCCTGGGGCTCCCTCCCACGCCCAGTGGTAGCACTTAGCTCCGCGCTGGTGAGAAGACGTCCAAGACTAGATTAGGTGCCGGACGCGGCCTTTTGTCTGCTTTCATTGCTTTTCCCTTTGGTTGTCACTTTCCCCCGCTGGATTTAAGTTGGATTCGAATTTGAGATTTGCGTGTGTTCGGGGAAGGGGTGCTTAGTCTCGTTCGAGCAATTTCTCGCATTTTGATTACCACTTCGCCTCAGTTGCCTCCCCTCGTGAGCCCCTCGCGAGCCGGGTCAGGCCCAGCTTGCGCGCAGCCCAGACTGCCGCCACCGCGTCTGTAACACCCTCGGAGATCATGTTTACCTCCGTGTCTCTCCTATGAAAGGTACTCATCGCTTCGTATCAAAGGGAAGCTTGCCCCTAGATACGTGGGACCTTTCAAGATTGTCAGCAAGAGAGGCGACCTCGCCTATCAACTCGAGCTTTCTTCAAACTTTGCAAATGTTCATGACGTGTTCCATGTCTCTCAGCTTCGAAAGTGCTTCAAGACTCCTGACCGCACCGTCAAATTTGAGGACATTGAGCTCCAAGAAGATCTCTCTTATCATGAGCACCCAGTTGCTATTCTTGAAGAGACTGAACGCAAGACTCGCAACAAGTCAATCAGATTTCTCAAAGTCAAGTGGTCACACCATTCCGACCGTGAAGCTACCTGGGAACGCGAGGATCACCTCCGTTCTGAGTACCCGGCGTTCTTTCAGTCCTAGATCTCGGGACGAGATCTTTTCGTAGTGGTGGAGTGTTGTAACACCCCAGATGTAACTTTCCCAATTTGTACTCCAACTCTTGCCGTTTCCGGCGTTAAGTTATATTTATTTCTCGGGTTCGGGTCTTTGTCTTCGTGTTTTGTTGTCGTTGTCATGCATCTCATATCACGTCATCATGTGCATTGCATTTGCATACATGTTCGTCTCATGCATTCGAGCATTTTCCCCGTTGTCCGTTTTGCATTCCGGCGCTTCGTTCTCCTCCGGTGGTCATTTCTAGCTTTCTTTCGTGTGTGGGGATTAAACATTTCCGGATTGGACCGAGACTTGCTAAGCGGCCTTGGTTTACTACCGGTAGACCGCCTGTCAAGTTTCGTACCATTTGGACTTCGTTTGATACTCCAACGGTTAACCGAGGGACCGAAAAGGCCTCGTGTGTGTTGCAGCCCAACACCCCTCCAATTCGGCCCAAAACCCATCAAACTCTGCTCCATGTCCTAGAGCGTTCGATCACGATCGCGTGGCCGAAAACCGCACCTCATTTGGACTCTCCTAGCTCCCTCTATCTATATATATGTGATCCCCTCCGAAACATTCGCGGTACAAACCCTAGTCCTCTTCCACCTCGCGCCCGGACGTTTCTTCCACCGACGGACGCGTCCGCCCTCCACCTCACTCCGGCCAGTGGCGTCGCGCCACGTCATCCCCGCCGCCGCTCCAAGCCAATAGGCGCCCGCCACCTCACCCGGCAGCTCTCTCTCTCCGCGCGGCCCGCGGGGCCCAGATCCGGCCCGCGCGGGCCCGGTTGCCGCCGCCGCCCGAGGCTCCCGCCTCCCCGCGCCTGCTCCCCCGCGCCGCCGCCTGGGCGCCCGAGCCGCCTCCCCGCCGGCGTGCCGCCGCCCCGCCGCTGCCGCTTCGCCGCCGCCCGCCGTAGCTCGCCGCGCCGCCCGCCGTTGCCGCCCGCCGCCCGGTCGCCGCCACCGGCCGCGCCGGCCTCTCCGTCGCCCGGATCCGCCTCGGCCGCGGCCTCCCTCCGGCGGCCGCCTGTCTTCCTCCGGCCAAGGCGCCATTTCCGGCGAGGAGCTACAGTGTAGATCCGGCCGCGCCTCGGGTTGCGTGCCCGGAACCCTAGATCTGATCCGGGGTAGTTTTTTTTACTAAGTCCCAGAATTTTTACTTCACATGCTCATGTTCGCGGCTCCGTAACTTTGCATCCGTAGCTCCGATTTGGGCGTGTAGCATATCAAATGTTCACCTCAGAGAGTACATCATTTCATTCCATTGCATCATTTTCATTTGAGTTCATCTTGATGCCCGAAATGCTGTTAGAAGGAGGATTCGTGAGTTAATTGTCAGATCTGCTAGTTCATCTTAGACTTTTGTCATTTTTGCCATGATTATTGTGTGCATGATATGCCTGTGAGTCCTTCATATGTTTTGTTAAGGATTTTGTCATCTATCCAGAGGTGCAACCCATGCATTTTTAGGATGTGTGTGGTGACTTGTGCAAGCTTGCAAAGTGAGGCACCCGGTAAACCTGTTTTCAGGGACTTGGTAGTTTTCACTAAGTCTGGGATTATTTAGTTCATGATGCCATATGTTCAGCTTGTTTCCTAGTGATCCGTGCCTCTTTTGAGGATGATCAGTAAAGGAGTTTCGTTAATCATGTTATGCTATATCCATCCATGTCTTTTTTTGCAATTATGGAGCACCCTAGCTTGAACCTCATAATGGATTTTGGCCGTAGCTCAGTGCTAGACTTTTGTTAAGAATCTTGTGTACATCCCTGCCATGTATTTTGTTGTCATGTTTGGGTGCTGTAGCATGTTCATCTTATTGCATTTAGATGCCTACTTGCTGTAAATCGCAGACCGGTGTCATTCTTAAAACGCTTGCCATTTCCAAACCGTAACTCCGATTCCGATGATCTTTATATCATTTTCAAGCGATTTCATATCATCTTTCCAGTGGAACCCTTGGAATTCCATGTTGAGGCCAGCTTCATGCATTTCCTGTCATATCTTGCATTTTGCATCCCGCATCACATCCCGCATAGCATATCATCTTTGCATCGTGTTGATTGAGTTTGCACGTGGTTGATTGTGTCTTTGTTGCTTGTTTGTCTTGTTTGGGTAGAGCCGGGAGACGAGTTCGCTAACGAGGAGCCCGTTGAGTTTGCTCTTGAGGATCCAGTCAACTCTGACAACTGTGCAGGCAAGATGATCATACCCTCGAAATCACTACAATCTTTGCTATGCTAGTTTGCTTGCTCTTTTGCTATGCCATTGCTGCGATGCCTACCTTTTGCTTGTCAGCCTCCCAAATTGCCATGTCAAACTTCTAACCCACCTTGTCCTAGCAAACCGTTGATTGGCTATGTTACCGCTTTGCTCAGCCCCTCTTATAGTGTTGCTAGTTGCAGGTGAAGATTGGAGGCCGTTCCTTGTTGGAACATCATTTATTTACTTGTTGGGATATCATTATATTGCTACGTTATCTTAAAGCATCTATATACTTGGTAAAGGGTGGAAGGCTCGGCCTCTCGCCTAGTGTTTTGTTCCACTCTTGCCGCCCTAGTTTCCGTCATATCGGTGTTATGTTCCCTGATTTTGCGTTCCTTACGCGGTTGGGTTATAATGGGAACCCCTTGACTGTCCGCCTTGAATAAAACTCCTCCAGCAGTGCCCAACCTTGGTTTTACCATTTGCCACCTAGCCTTTCCCTTGGGTTTCGCGGACTCAAGGGTCATCTTTTTTAACCCCCCCGGGCCAGTGCTCCTCTGAGTGTTGGTCCAACCTAGAGCACCGTGCGGGGCCGTCCCTCGGCAACTTGGGTTACGTTGGCTTTCGTACGCTTAGCTTATCCGGTGTGCCCTGAGAACGAGATATGTGCAGCTCCTATCGGGATTTGTCGGCACAGCGGGTGGTGTTGCTGGACTTGTTTTACCATTGTCGGAGTTGTCTTGAATTACCGAGATACCGAGTCTGATCGGAACGTCTTGGGAGGAGGTCTATTCCTTCGTTGACCGTGAGAGCTTGTCATGGGCTAAGTTGGGACTCCCCTGCAGGGATTGAACTTTCGAAAGCCATGCCCGCGGTTATGGGCAGATGGGAATTTGTTAATGTCCGGTTGTAGATAACTTGAACATAAAATTAATTAAAATGAATCAACTGAGTGTGTTACCGTGATGGCCTCTTCTCGACGGAGCCCGGGAAGTGGACACGGTGTTGGAGTAATGTTTGCGCAGGTTGTTCCTCTAGATTCTCGCTCGCGCTTTGCCCCCTCTTCTCGCTCTCTTTTGCGTATAAGTTAGCCACCACATATGCTAGTCGCTTGCTGCAGTTCCACATATATTTTGCCTTACCCTTCCTATAAGCTTAAATAGTCTTGATCGCGAGGGTGCGAGATTGCTGAGTCCCTGTGGCTCACAGATTACTATAACTCTAGATGCAGGTCCAGGTGATTCCGCTCCAGGTGACGAGTACGAGCTCAAGTGGGAGTTCGACGAGGACTCTCAGCGTTATTATGTTTCCTTTCCCGATGATCAGTAGTGGTGCCCAGTTGGGGGTGATTGGGACCGTTGTCGCATGTTGGGTTTTCTTCTATGTTGGCGCCGTAGTCGGGCCATGAGTGTTTTGGTTGATGTAATGTTATTTATGTACTTGATTGACGTGGCGAGTGTAAGCCAACCATGTTCTCCCCTTTATTATTCATATTACATGGGATGTTGTGAAGATTGCCTAACTTGCGACATATGCCTTCAATGCGATTATGTCTCTAAGTCGTGCCTGGACACGTGGGAGCTATAGTCGCATCGATGGTGTTACAGCGTCCTCTCAGGAGGGTTTTTTACTATAGATCCTACGGATTCGATCAGAGAACACTCGGGACACCACAGCCTCCCACAGGCTACCTCAGGGCCCGCACGGGACAAAGGTAAACTAGCCGACCAGCGTGTTGCTTAAGCCAATCACTTGGCGCGGGCGCATGGGGAATGTAACGTCTACTAATACGATGAACACAAGTTTTACATGAGCCCCCCCCTCCAAAATGCTCTCACAGCCATCAGGCCAAAACCCGAGTTCTAGTCATGCAGGGTAAGGAAGCAGGAACGATGCACAATCAGTCGGATAAATCCCCCAATGCGTCCTCAGGAACATTGTCTTGGTGCCTCCTGTCAGGGGTTTAGTGGAAGTGTCCCGGGGAGTTGAGCTCTGAGGTGTTGTCATCATAATTTTATCGTTGCAATTCTGGAATACTTGAGATATGTTCGCCGACATCGAAAATCTCTTTTATGCAGTTCTATGGTGAGATAACCTCGACGCCACCTAGTACTGGGGCGGGAGTTCAGGAGTATCGCCATAACTTGTATAAGGGATGCTTTTCAAAGGTTGAGGTAGATGGTTTCCGAAGTTTTCTTGGTTATGTGTTGAAGGATGGATACAGCTGGATGTAGGAATTGCTAGTTTGGGTGAGATATTATGCTTCCCCTGTATCCCCAACACCTGATTGCATAACCGAAAAGGTTCGGGAGTTTCATAGGTGGGAATTCTCGTAGCTCTAGTTCTTCTTCCAGGGATATTGGTTTGAGATTGGGATTTCTTACCGATTATTCGTTCTTGATCCGTACCTTGTTGATTTATTTCTCTACCTTAATTCTACGTGGCTTCTCAATTTATGGACATGTGACCATTTCAAGAGGAATGCATTCGTTCATTTTGTTCGGATGTGAAGACTATATGTTGCAATTTTCATTCCGTTGGATTCAACTTCAATATTTATCTATCAATGTGCTAATGGTGGTCAACCTCTTCAGGATGGCTCCTCCAACGCGCACGACTCCGAATCCTGATCTGCCACCACCTCCACCTCCTCCAGAGGCATGGCAAGCTGTGATGGCCGCAACCAATGCAAACACTCAGCTGATCATGCAAATTCTTCAAGAGCGCAATCAAAGCAGTCAAGGGAATCAAGGCAGCAATCAGAGTCACTTTGCTACACTCAACCAGTTCCTTGCTAATGGGCCAAAGACTTTCAGCAATTGTGTTGAGGCAACCGATGCTGACGATTGGCTTGTGGATCTGTGTAAGCATTTCGAGTGCAGTAACGTCAGACCTAAGGACTTTGTCAAGTTCCCTTCCTTCCAACTCAAAGATCAAGCTGTAGAATGGTTCCATCAGTACAAGGACTCCAGAGGTGGACGTGTTATCACTTGGGATGATTTCCGTCGAGATTTTCGAGCTCATCATATTCCGCAGAGCGTGGTTGAAAGCAAGCGCGAGGAATTCCGCAATCTGAAGCAAGGCTCTTTGTCTGTCTATGACTACAACAAGTTGTTCCAGAAGCTTGCCTGCTTTGCCAAGCAGGACGTGCCTGATGAGAAGAGCATGATATACCAGTTCAGGGGTGGTCTCAGAGAAGATATTCAGCTCGCTCTTGTTCTCTTTGAGCCCTTGAGGTACGATGAGTTCTACAACATGGCACTGAAGCAAGAGGCTGCTCAGTTGAGGTGTGATGCTTCCAGGAAGCGAGTCAGAGATGCTACTCCTTCTTCCTCTACTCAAGTGGCCAAGCAGCAGAAGTTTTGGCTTCCTCCTCCTCCGTTCCGTCAGCCGTATCAACAGAAGAGCAAAGGTGGCAGTGGTTCTTCCCACCCACCCAACCCTGGCTTTCAGAACAAGGCTTTGTCTCAAGCTCCAAGATCGAGTGCTCCGTATCACCGTCCGCTTTCAGAGGTCACGTGCAACAAGTGCCAACAGAAGGGTCACTATGCCAACAAGTGTCTCAACCAGAGGCGTCTTCCTCCTCCTCCTCCTCCTCCTCCTCCTGTGAGATCGGCAAGTACAGCTGTGGTCAATCATAACCCCAAACATGCCAAGGTGAATTTGATGAATGCAGCTCAGGCAGAGGACTCGTCAGATGTGATCATGGGTAACTTTCCAGTTAACTCTTTTCCAGCAAAAGTTCTTTTTGACACTGGTGCATCGCATTGTTTCATGTCAAGATCATTTGTTTCCAAGCATGACTTCGTTTCACAAATGTTGGGTAAACCTATGGGAGTGGTTTCTCCGGCTAAGTCTATGAGGGCTACTTCAATAGTTCCGGATGTTTCTATCATGATGGGTGATTTCAAGTTTCTGGCTTCTCCAATGGTTCTTGGTAACTCGGATATTGATCTTATTCTCGGGATGGATTGGCTTTCTAAGCACAAGGCTCAACTTGATTGTGCTGCCAGGCAGATTCAATTGACTCATTCGTCTGAGGATGTATTTGTCTTTGCCGCTCATGATGATACCATTCGTCTGTTTTCTCTCAATGAGAAGGGTGAATTGGACGCCATCTCGCAAATTCCAGTTGTTTGCGAATATCAAGACGTCTTTCCAGAAGAGCTCCCAGGAATGCCTCCGCACCGGCCAGTTGAATTCCTTATTGAACTTGAGCCTGACACGGAACCTGTGTGCAAACGTCCTTACAAGCTCGGACCCGAAGAGTTGAAGGAGCTGAAGAAGCAACTCGATGAGCAAGAAAGAATGGGTCTCATCCGGCCTAGTTCTTCTCCGTGGGGTTGTGGTGTTCTTTTTGTGAAGAAGAAGGATGGAACGGACCGACTTTGTGTTGATTACCGTCCAATGAACAAGAAGACCGTCAAGAACAAATACCCACTTCCCAACATCAATGAGCTGTTCGAACAACTCAAAGGTGCTCAAGTATTCTCCAAGCTTGATCTCCGTATGGGTTATCACCAGATTAGCATTCGTGAAGAAGATATTCCCAAGACAACATTCAGAACAAGCTTTGGTTCATATGAATACACTGTCATGTCTTTTGGCCTCGCCAATGCTCCTCCGACGTTCTCTCGCATGATGAATTTCATCTTCAATGCCTACACCAATGACTTCGTTTTGGTCTATCTCGACGACATTCTGGTTTTCTCAAAGAATAAGGAAGATCATGCCAAGCACTTGCGTTTGGTTCTCGATAAGCTCAGGGAACATCAGTTCTACGCCAAGTTCTCCAAGTGTGAATTTTGGCTCGATGAGGTTCTTTATCTTGGTCATATCATCTCTGCCAAGGGCATTGCCGTGAATCCTGAGAAGGTGTCTGCAATTGTGAATTGGGAACCTCCTCAGAACGTGAAGCAACTCCGCAGTTTTCTCGGTCTCGCAAGCTATTGCCGAAGATTCGTTGAAAACTTTTCTAAGATCGCGAAGCCTCTCTCTAATCTTCTCCAGAAGCACGTCAAGTACGTTTGGTCTCCGGAGTGTGACATTGCTTTCAACACTTTGAAAGAGAAGTTGATCACTGCTCCAGTTCTGACTCCGCCTGATGAATCCAAGCCGTACGAGGTCTTTTGTGATGCCTCTCTCCAAGGTCTTGGCGCAGTTTTGATGCAAGAGAAGAAAGTGGTTTCTTATACATCTCGCTAGTTGAAGCCTAATGAGAAGAACTACCCCACTCATGATCTCGAGTTGGCGGCAGTTGTGCATGCTCTGTTGACTTGGAGACATCTTCTATTGGGAAGAAAAGTGGACATTTTCACTGATCACAAGAGTCTCAAGTACATCTTCACTCAGCCTAATCTCAACCTCAGGCAAACTCGATGGGTCGAAATGATTCAAGAGTATAATCCGAGTATCGAGTATACTCCAGGCAAGGCCAATGTGATTGCTGACGCTTTGAGCAGAAAGGCCTACTGCAACAGTCTGATTCTTAAGCCTTATCAACCCGAGCTTTGTGAAGCTTTCCGCAAACTTAATCTGCAAGTTGTTCCTCAAGGTTTCCTCGCCAACCTTCAAGTCTCTCCTACCTTGGAAGACCAGATTCGCCAAGCCCAGCTTCTTGATGCTATGGTGAAAAAGGTGAAGTTTGGGATTGCCAAGAGTCAGTCCAAGTACAAGTGCCACCGCCTTGATGACAAGGACACTCTCTTCTTCGAGGATCGTATTGTTGTGCCCAAAGGTGACCTCCATAAAGTGATCATGAACGAGGCTCACAATTCTCTCCTCTCCATCCACCCTGGGAGTACGAAGATGTATCAGGACCTTAAGCAAGCTTATTGGTGGACTCGAATGAAGCGCGAGATCGCTCAATTCGTGAATGAATGTGATGTCTGCAGAAGAGTGAAGGCAGAACACCAAAGGCTAGCTGGTCTACTCCAACCTCTTGCCATTCCAGAATGGAAGTTTGACCACATTGAAATGGACTTCGTGACTGGGTTTCCAAAGTCCAAACGTGGCAATGATGCTATATTCGTTGTTATCGACAAACTCACTAAAGTGGATCACTTTCTGCCTATCAAAGAGTCGATCACTGCAGCTCAATTGGCGGAACTCTATACCTCTTGAATTGTCTCTCTGCACGGTATCCCACAAGTGATCTCTTCAGACCATGGCAACATCTTTACCTCCAAGTTTTGGGATTCTTTTCAGAAGGCCATGGGCACCAACATCCGCTTCAGCACAGCTTTCCATCCTCAAACTAGCGGTCAAGTCGAGCGTGTCAATCAGATTCTTGAAGATATGCTCAGGGCTTGTGTGATCTCCTTCGGCATGAAGTGGGAGGATTGTCTTCCATATGCTGAATTCTCCTACAACAACAGTTTTCAAGCAAGTTCGGGCAAGGCCCCATTTGAAATTCTGTATGGCAGGAAGTGCCGTACCCCTCTCAACTGGTCTGAAACTGGTGAACGTCAGCTTTTGGGTAATGACTTAATCACAGAAGCAGAAGAAATGTGCAAAGTCATTCGTGATAACCTCAAAGCAGCCCAATCCCGCCAGAAGAGCTACTATGATGGTAAGCACCGTGATTTGGCTTTTGAGATCGGAGATCATGTTTACCTCCGTGTCTCTCCTATGAAAGGTACTCGTCGCTTCGGTATCAAAGGGAAGCTTGCTCCTAGATACGTGGGACCTTTCAAGATTGTCAGCAAGAGAGGCGACCTCGCCTATCAACTCGAGCTTTCTTCAAACTTTGCAAATGTTCATGACGTGTTCCATGTCTCTCAGCTTCGAAAGTGCTTCAAGACTCCTGACCGCATGGTCAACATCGAGGACATTGAGCTCCAAGAAGATCTCTATTATCGTGAGCACCCAGTTGCTATTCTTGAAGAGACTGAACGCAAGACTCGCAACAAGTCAATCAGATTTCTCAAAGTCAAGTGGTCACACCATTCCGACCGTGAAGCTACCTGGGAACGCGAGGATCACCTCCGTTCTGAGTACCCGGCGTTCTTTCAGTCCTAGATCTCGGGACGAGATCTTTTCGTAGTGGTGGAGTGTTGTAACACCCCGGATGTAACTTTCCCAATTTGTACTCCAACTCTTGCCGTTTCCGGCGTTAAGTTATATTTATTTCTCCGGTTCGGGTATTTGTCTTCGTGTTTTGTTGTCGTTGTCATGCATCTCATATCACGTCATCATGTGCATTGCATTTGCATACATGTTCGTCTCATGCATTCGAGCATTTTCCCCGTTGTCCGTTTTGCATTCCGGCGCTTCGTTCTCCTCCGGTGGTCATTTCTAGCTTTCTTTCGTGTGTGGGGATTAAACATTTCCGGATTGGACCGAGACTTGCCAAGCGGCCTTGGTTTACTACCGGTAGACCGCCTGTCAAGTTTCGTACCATTTGGACTTCATTTGATACTCCAACGGTTAACCGAGGGACCGAGAAGGCCTCGTGTGTGTTGCAGCCCAACACCCCTCCAATTTGGCCCAAAACCCACCAAACTCTGCTCCATGTCCTAGAGCGTTCGATCACGATCGCGTGGCCGAAAACCGCACCTCATTTGGACTCTCCTAGCTCCCTCTACCTATATATATGTGATCCCCTCTGAAACATTCGCGGTACAAACCCTAGTCCTCTTCCACCTCGCGCCCGGACGTTTCCTCCACCGACGGACACGTCCGCCCTCCACCTCGCTCCGGCCAGTGGCGTCGCGCCACGTCATCCCCGCCGCCGCTCCAAGCCAATAGGCGCCCGCCACCTCACCCGGCAGCTCTCTCTCTCTCCGCGCGGCCCGCGGGGCCCAGATCCGGCCCGTGCGGGCCCGGTCGCCGCCGCCGCCCGAGGCTCCCACCTCCCCGCGCCTGCTCCCCCGCGCCGCCGCTTGGGCGCCCGAGCCGCCTCCCCGCCGACGCGCCGCCGCCCCGCCGCTGCCGCTTCGCCGCCGCCCGCCGTTGCCGGTCGCCGCCCGGTCGCCGCCACCGGCCGCGCCGGCCTCTCTGTCGCCCGGATCCGCCCCGGCCGCGGCCTCCCTCTGGCGGCCGCCTGTCTTCCTCTGGCCAAGGCGCCATTTCCGTCGAGGAGCTACAGTGCAGATCCGGCCGCGCCTCGGGTTGCGTGCCCGGAACCCTAGATCTGATCCGGGGTAGTTTTTTTACTAAGTCCCAGAATTTTTACTTCACATGCTCATGTTTGCGGCTCCGTAACTCTGCATCCGTAGCTCCGATTTGGGCGTGTAGCATATCAAAATGTTCATCTCAGAGAGTAGATAATTTCAATTCATTGCATCATTTTCATTTGAGTTCATCTTGATGCCCGAAATGCTGTTAGAAGGAGGCTTCGTGAGTTAATTGTCAGATCTGCTAGTTCATCTTAGACTTTTGTCATTTTTGCCATGATTATTGTGTGCATGATATGCCTGTGAGTACTTCATATGTTTTGTTAAGGATTTTGTCATCTATCCAGAGGTGCAACCCATGCATTTTTAGGATGTGTGTGGTGACTTGTGCAAGCTTGCAAAGTGAGGCACCCGGTAAACCTGTTTCCAGGGACTTGGTAGTTTTCACTAAGTCTGGGATTATTTAGTTCATGATGCCATATGTTCAGCTTGTTTCCTAGTGATCCGTGCCTCTTTTGAGGATGATCAGTAAAGGAGTTTCGTTAATCATGTTATGCTATATCCATCCATGTCTTTTTTTGCAATTATGGAGCACCGTAGCTTGAGTCAATCGAGCTTTACTTTTGCTTCGTTGTGAATCTGGGCAGATCGTCAACTTGTTTGTGATTTTGCCGATGTTGTAGTTGATCCGTGCATGCTATGCCATTGTTCTTGCCATGTCTAGTTTGCATGTTGTGCCTTATTAATGGATGTATGCTTGCCTTGCCATGACCTGCACCGTGGTGAGTGCATCGAGCTCGTTTACGTGCCTTCGTGAGTTATATTTCAGCATGTCTCAGTTTTCACCAAGTCTGAAAACTGATTGTGTTTTAGCTATGTTCGTGTGCCCGTTAGCATATTTTATGAACCCTTTTGGCCCCAGGTCACTTTGGGTCTTTTGTGAAGCTTGTTGAGTATCTCTATGCCATATTCTTACTTGTCTTAATCAGGTCATGTATCATGCTGTTTTGCTGCTCCGAAGAGGGCTTCGTGATCTGAAATTCCAGACAAGTGTTAATTTCACTAAGTCTGGAATCTGTTTTGCATTTGCGTTTTTTCCATGCTTGTTTGAACCTCATAATGGATGAATTGGCCATATATCAGTGCTAGACTTTTGTTAAGCATCTTGTGTACATCCCTGCCATGTATTTTTTTGTCATGTTTGGGTGCTGTAGCATGTTCATCTCATTGCATTTAGATGCCTACTTGCTGTAAATCGCAGACCGGTGTCATTCTTAAAACGCTTGCCATTTCCAAACCGTAACTCCGATTCCGATGATCTTTATATCGTTTTCAAGCGATTTCATCTCATCTTTCCAGTGGAACCCTTGGAATTCCAAGTTGAGGCCAGCTTCATGCATTTCCTGTCATATCTTGCATTTTGCATCCCGCATCACATCCCGCATAGCATATCATCTTTGCATCGTGTTGATTGAGTTTGCACATGGTTGATTGTGTCTTTGTTGCTTGTTTGTCTTGTTTGGGTAGAGCCGGGAGACGAGTTCACTAACGAGGAGCCCGTTGAGTTTGCTCTTGAGGATCCAGTCAACTCTGACAACTGTGCAGGCAAGATGATCATACCCTCGAAATCACTACAATCTTTGCTATGCTAGTTTGCTCGCTCTTTTGCTATGCCATTGCTGAGATGCCTACCTTTTGCTTGTCAGCCTCCCAAATTGCCATGTCAAACCTCTAACCCACCTTGTCCTAGCAAACCGTTGATTGGCTATGTAACCGCTTTGCTCAGCCCCTCTTATAGTGTTGCTAGTTGCAGGTGAAGATTGGAGGCCGTTCCTTGTTGGAACATCATTTATTTACTTGTTGGGATATCATTATATTGCTATGTTATCTTAAAGCATCTATATACTTGGTAAAGGGTGGAAGGCTCGGCCTCTCGCCTAGTGTTTTGTTCCACTCTTGCCGCCCTAGTTTCCGTCATATCGGTGTTATGTTCCCGGATTTTGCGTTCCTTACGCGATTGGGTTATAATGGGAACCCCTTGACTGTCCGCCTTGAATAAAACTCCTCCAGCAGTGCCCAACCTTGGTTTTACCATTTGCCACCTAGCCTTTCCCTTGGGTTTCGCGGACTCAAGGGTCATCTTTTTTTTAACCCCCCGGGCCAGTGCTCCTCTGAGTGTTGGTCCAACCTAGAGCACCGTGCGGGGCCGTCCCTCGGCAACTTGGGTTACGTTGGCTTCCGTACGCTTAGCTTATCTGATGTGCCCTGAGAACGAGATATGTGCAGCTCCTATCGGGATTTGTCGGCACAGCGGGTGGTGTTGCTGGACTTGTTTTACCATTGTCGGAATTGTCTTGAATTACCGAGATACCGAGTCTGATCGGAACGTCTTGGGAGGAGGTCTATTCCTTCGTTGACCGTGAGAGCTTGTCATGGGCTAAGTTGGGACTCCCCTGCAGGGATTGAACTTTCGAAAGCCATGCCCGCGGTTATGGGCAGATGGGAATTTGTTAATGTCCGGTTGTAGATAACTTGAACATAAAATTAATTAAAATGAATCAACTGAGTGTGTTACCGTGATGGCCTCTTCTCAGCGGAGCCCGGGAAGTGGACACGGTGTTGGAGTAATGTTTGCGCAGGTTGTTCCTCTAGATTCTCGCTCGCGCTTTGCCCCCTCTTCTCGCTCTCTTTTGCGTATAAGTTAGCCACCACATATGCTAGTCGCTTGCTGCAGTTCCACATATATTTTGCCTTGCCTTTCCTATAAGCTTAAATAGTCTTGATCGCGAGGGTGCGAGATTGCTGAGTCCCTGTGGCTCACAGATTACTATAACTTTAGATGCAGGTCCAGGTGATTCCGCTCTAGGTGACGAGTACGAGCTCAAGTGGGAGTTCGACGAGGACTCTCAACATTATTATGTTTCCTTTCCCGATGATCAGTAGTGGTGCCCAGTTGGGGGTGATTGGGACCATTGTCACATGTTGGGTTTTCTTCTATGTTGGCGCCGTAGTCGGGCCATGAGTGTTTTGGTTGATGTAATGTTATTTATGTACTTGATTGACGTGGCGAGTGTAAGCCAACCATGTTCTCCCCTTTATTATTCATATTACATGGGATGTTGTGAAGATTGCCTAACTTGCGACATATGCCTTCAATGCGATTATGTCTCTAAGTCGTGCCTGGACACGTGGGAGCTATAGTCGCATCGAGGGTGTTACAGCGTCCTCTCAGGAGGGTTTTTTACTGCAGATCCTACGGATTCGATCAGAGAACACTCGGGACACCACAACCTCCCATAGGCTACCTCAGGGCCCGCACGGGACAAAGGTAAACTAGCCGACCAGCGCGTCGCTTAAGCCAACCACTTGGCACGGGCGTATGGGGAATGTAACGTCTACTAATACGATGAATACAAGTTTTACATGAGGCCCTCCCTCCAAAATGCTCTCACAGCCATCAGGCCAAAACCCGAGTTCTATTCATGCAGGGTAAGGAAGCAGGAACGATGCACAATCAGTCGGATAAATCCCCCAATGCGTCCTCAGGAGCACCACCCGAACCGTTGCTGGTGTCGCTGGACTCGCCATCACTGCCTGCGTCGCCGCCAGCGGCGGCAGGGCCGTTCACCACACCGCCCTCATCGGCAGCCACGATCACGCCGTCGTTGTCTGAAGCGAAGGCCCTGACAAGAGCATCCACATTGTCTTCCACCCAGTGCGCCAGGTCCTCTTGGACGGCCTGGGGGACTGGGGCGATGGCGGCGTCGAAATTGAAGTGGGGATCCATGTTCCGGAGATGGCTGAAGACGCGAGAAAAGGCGCGCCCGAGCAGGGCGCGGCTCCTCTCCTCCACCAACCTGTCAGCCTTGACCGACCGCGCCTCCAGCTGCGTCACCACGTCGGTGAAGAACTGAAGGTTGCCGGCGTAGTTGACTGCGTGCGGTTCGCCAACAGCCGCCTCGCAGATGTTGCCCAAGGCTGTGTTGGCTCTCTCCCGGAGCGTGGAGAGCATGGGGCCGTGCTCATGCTCCAGGATCCGCCGCTGACGTATCTCGTCTACATTCTGGCGCACGACGACCTCAGCCTCCTCCACCCGCTGGCGAAGAAGGAGCACCTCGGCCTGGGAGGTGGTTGACTCCCCTTGCGCTACCTCAAGGGCGGCCCGAAAAGCATCGGTCCGCCGCGTCGCTTCCTCCAGCTTGGCCCTCAAGGCAGCAGTCCTACCTTCAGCCTCGGCCCGGATCAACCCCAGCTTCTCCTCGAACTCGTGCTCGAGGTTCAAGCGCGCCATCGCCACCCGACGTCCGACCTCCTCCAGGACACGGGCTTCCCGTGCAGCGACATCATCCTACGCCTGCGTCACCAAGCGCTCCCTCGTCTACAGACGCTCGTACCCGCGGGTACGTTCGGCGGCTTCCAGCGTCAGCGCCTCCTCACCCTTCTGGAGCTCTGCTGGGTCGCCAAAGGCCACCTTCATCGACGCGAGGGCTGCCTTGCACAGCTCCACTTGCTCCTCCAGTGAGTGGCACCAGGCCAGGAGCTCCCGAGCCCGCTCCTCCGCCGCCTCTCGCCGTCGGTCAGCTTCCCGGGCCTCCTTAGCGGCCCAAGATCGGGCCTCCCGAGAGGCCACCAGCGACGCCTTGGCCTCTGCGTCTTCAAGATCGTGCTAACGGCGCGCAAGGGCGATGGCGCCCTCCAGCTCGCGCCTCTCTGCAGCCAGGCGCAGGCCCTCGGCCTCAAGGCGCGCGTCTTCATCAGCAAGCTCCTCACCAAGCAGGCTCACGGCGTCAGCCGCCCTTCGAAGGAATCCTTGGCGAAGAGCGCGCCGCTCCCTGGCGCGCTCGAGCACGTCTTCCACACCATCATCTGCCCCAAGCAAGCGCCGGGGCCACGAATCAGCACTCCCCCTCCGGGCAGGTCGCTGGGGGCTGGCACCCTCGTGACGGCCGGGCACGCCACGCCAGAAGCCCGGCCTGGAGCCAGCTCGTCCCCAGATGAAGAGCGCAGGGAGCGCCTCAGCCAATCGCAGTCCACGACCAGGCGAGAAGCCCACGGCAGGCTGACTATGCCACGAGAAGGCCCGCGAAGGAGGATCGCGAGGTGTGCAGGGCCACGATGCGCCTCGGGACGGTTCGCCTCTCCGATCGCCCTCACCACAAGGGCTCTGCTGCTCGGAGCGCTTGAGGACGATGGAGGGGGCGAAGCCAAGGGGGACGGCACCTCAGCCATCTCTGCGAGCTCGACTGGAAGGGGCCTGTGGTGCAAGGATCAGTAAAAGCAACAGAAGGATTGGGAGCTGGGAAAGGAGAAGGCTTACTCCAGTGGCGAAGTACTTCCTACGCTTCAGTAGGCGACAAGGGTAATCGTCGCCCAGGGCCTCCCTTCTCTTCCGGAGGGCCTCAAAGTCCACGCGGAAGCGGCCCAAGAGTTGAGCGCAGGGATCAACCTGCGACGAAGATGGAGCGTCAAGGCGATCCGCGTCAGGGGCGCCTGCCTGATGCGCGCTGCCAATCGCCTCGCCAAGAGAAGCGGCTGGAGCCTCAGGGGCCTCAGTCGCAGGCGCTGAGGGCAGCTGCTTGCCACCCTCAGCCTCAGTAGCATGAGCCCCGAGAGCTGCTCCCTCATGAGCATCGCCCGGCGCTGTCACCCCGCCGGGAGCCCCCTCGGCCTCTGGCGCCTCATGCCTTCCTGCTCCGCCACTTGAGGAAGAGTCGCCTTGGCCGACTGGAAGGACAGTCACCGTCACTGGGTTCTCGCGAGACCCCCGGAGGGCCGGCGGGGCGCGGCCCCCACTCATCAAAGATAGGCATCTGATTCACAAAATCGCCCCTGTTCTGGCAGAGGTACAGCAAGGCCCCTCCCTGCTGGATGCTGCCAGGGTTGGGGTCCCCAGTCAGGATCAAGAGCACTGTCCTCAGCACTTCAGGCGTCAGGTCCTCTTCCTAGAGCCTCATACGATCATCAAGCCCGCTGAAGGCCCACATCCGGCGGGAGTGGCGTTGGAGAGGAGCAATGCGGCGAAGCAGGAACTCCTTCACTACCTTGGGCGCTGTCACGCCAAGCGACCTCAAGAATGCGAAGGGTGCCAGACAAAGACGAGCCGGGGGCTCTCAAGCGTCTCCTGGCCCCAGCCCAAATTGGGGACAGCAGGCGAAGTTGGCTCCGATAGCAGGGGGCTGGGCACCCCTGCATCCACATACAACCACTGCTCACGGAACCCAGCCGCGGGCAGAGGGAGCCTAAAGTCAATCCCTGAGGCCGCTGTCTCAGATGCGGCAACGAAGCTCACGCACACCCAGCATTGGGTAGGGTCGACAAGACGCAGAGAGAAGAAGTGGCGCAGCAAGGCAACCGAAGGAAGGATGCCCATCATTGCCTCGCAAACAAAGGCGAAGACTGAAAGAAGGGTGATGGATTCAGGACCCAGATGCATCATGTGGATCTAATAGTGGGAAAGCACGACATTGAAGAAATCAGAAAAGGGGGGAACCAGACCCGCCCACAGGGCGTTGACGAAATACTGGACCTCGGTGACTATCCTGTCGATGGAGACGTGAGACGCGGGCCAGGCCGTTGTCCTCCCGCATTCATTGAAGATAGTGGCCAGAGCCGAGCTGACCTTGCCCAAGCCCTCGGCGGGGGCCGCCAACGGCGGCGAGCAAGGCGGAGGCATGGGTTTCTTCCCTCTTCCCTTCTTCGTCGGAGCCATGGTGATGGGAAGGGGGGGAGGTTCGAGATCGGGTTGAAAACAGAAGCTGGAGTTCGAGCGGAGGAAGGACAGAGGGCGCTCGAGCGACAGAAAGGGGAGCGGCTGTGTACGACTACGAGTCTGCCTAGCATGGCGCAAAATAAGGGGGGCGTGGGGGAACAGTGCCGCCCACGCCCAATCAACCGCCACGCGGCGCCCAAGGCCGCAGACTGTTAGGGCCCGCGGCGCTTCGCCCTTGCCCTTTCGCCTCCCTGCACGGCCAAGTCCGGGCGCGCCTTGGGCCCGGGGGCTACTGTCGGTGTTCTGGGAACGGGGGTCCCCAGACTTGCCTGCCTGCGGCGTGGCTTAAAGGGGGCCCAGCACGGCCCATCTTCATCAACACAGACCCAAGACCCTCGCGGGGCGGACAACACGGAGCTTCCTCAGGCATGGCCTCATCAGGCTGGCTCGCGAGGAGGCGGAGAGATCAAGGCGGGGTACCTCACGAGGTGCCCGTGACGCAAGCCATGACGACCAAAGGCGCTAGGCGGGTGCCAGCCCGCGCAGTGTCCTCCTTTCCTCTTTGGTGCAAAGGGAGCAAGCGCAGGCAAGAGCATCAAGCAAAGGCACCCGTTTCGGTGCAACGAGACCAAGACCAGCCCAACGGCAGGGAGGAAGTCATTGTGGAGCCCAAGCCAGCGTCACCACCAGAGCCTTTGGCAGGCGAGGACCAACTTTAGTCAGGATAAGTGTACCAGATGTTCCCCTTCAAAATGGCCAATTGTTGGCGCCCTTCCCGCTCAATATTTGGGAGGAGGCCCAGGGCCTTTTCCTATAAATAGGACTAGCCACCCCCAGGGTAGAGGGATCGGAATCGGAGAGAGAATCGAGAAGAGAGAGAGAGAAGGGTGACTGAACTCATCCTAGCAGTTCACCCCCCAGCCAAGAACAGACCCTCGCGAGGCTGTTCTTCCTTGTATTGCTCATCATCATCAGCCCAAGAGGCAATCCACCACACCACACACTGGAGTAGGGTATTACACCACAACGGTGACCTGAACCAATATAAACCCTGTGTCTCTTGTGCTGTTCTTTTCATAGCTTAGATCTTAGCGAGGCGGAGGGGTGCATGTAGGTAGAAGGCGAAATCTCCGCGCGCACCCCAGTGTTCGAACCTCAAGGGTCTGCCGGAACCTGAAATCCGACAAGCTAAGCACACTTAACTTTGGAGTTCTGTCCGAATGAGCTCCCAGAAAACGAAGGAATTCCTTATTGATATGAGTAGTCTATCATCCCTATTAAGCCAGGCTATCACAGTGACTCTCCTCTTCTTCCTCTTCATCCTCTTCTTCCACACTAGCCTTGTCCTTCAAGGCAAGGTTGGGATTTTTTGCACGTTGAGAACGCAACACCGCATTGTCGGCGGTTTTGTCCAAGGTCCTCATTGCCACAAACTCCTCCAACACTTCACTTGAGGACAAGGTGTGGAAGTCCGGCCTTTGACGGATGGTGGAGGACATGGCCTTATGGTAAGGCATCATGGCCTTGATAAACTTGCGTTTAATCCAATTTTCATCCATATCCTTGCTCCCATGATCTCGGAGTGAGACCGCGAGAGTGGTTAATCTTCGGTAAAGTTCATGAAGTTCTTCATCTTCATTCATTGCAAACTCATCGGCTTCATCTTGCACCACTTCATAGTTGGAGTGTTGAATGCTTGCGCTTCCCTTGTAAATGGAAACAACATGTTTCCATGCTTCCTTGGCCACGGTGAAAGGTCGGAGATGTGCAATATCTTCGGATGGAATTGCATCTTGGATGATGAAGAGAGCAGACTCGTTGAATTGATTATCCGCAGCTTCTCTAGGGGTGAAGTTGCTTGGGTCATGCGGGTAGAAACCTTGCTCAATAATTCTCCAAAGATTAGTATTACTATGATTTAAATGACGTTTAAAGCCATAGACCCAAGAGGCAAAATCCTCATTTTCACAAACTTAGGAGGAGGACCAACATGATTCAAATGAGTGGTGGGAACCGGTCCTCCATAAGTAAGTGGAGGTTCAACATGGGCAAAGATGCCATTTCCACTTCTACCACTAGATAAAAGAACTTTGTCACTAGTAGCTTCCCCCTTGTCGGAGTTAGCATCCGTCACCTTGTTAGTGGGATCACCCACTTTCATTGGCGCGGTGGATAATTTACGAACTTCTAGAAACTTGTTGAACATGCCTTCAACCTCGGTCATCATGGATGTTTTAAATGTGTCCAAAGCCACATTGAACTCCTCACGAGAGACCGACGATCCCCCATCGACCATAGACGAGGCGGAATCACACTGGGGTGCTCCTCCCCACCGTCTACGGTGTCAACCATACTCTTCGGACGACAATGTCCTTAATAAAGAGACGAGGCTCTGATACCAATTGAAAGGATCGATATAGTTGACTAGAGGGGAGGTGAATAGGCAACTACAATTTTTAGCTTTTCTTTACCAAATTAAACTTTGCATCAAAGTATGTTGTCTAGATATGCAACTAGGTGAGCAACATATATGATGCAACAACAACAAGCACACAAGAAAGCATGGGATACAACACAATAAAGCTTGCACAAATAAAGGTGAGAGATAACCAAGAGTGGAGCTGGTAGAGACGAGGGTGTGTTACCGAAGTTCCTTCCCTTTGAGAGGAAGTATGTCTGCGTTGGAGCGGTGTGGAGGCACAATGCTCCCCAAGAAGAAACTAGGGCCACCGTATTCTCCTCACGCCCTCACACAATGCGAGATGTCACGATTCCACTATTGGTGCCCTTGGAGGCGGCGACCGAACCTTTACAAACAAGGTTGGGGCAATCTCCACAACTTAATTGGAGGCTCCCAACGACACCATGAAGCTTCACCACAATGGAATATGGCTCCGCGGTGACCTCAACTGTCTAGGGTGCTCAAACACACAAGAGTAACAGGATCCGCAAGGGATTAGTGGGGGGAATCAAATTTGTCTTGGTGGAAGTGTAGATCGGGGCCTTCTCAACCAATCCCTAGAAAATCAACAAGTTTGATTGGCTAGGGAGAGAGATCGGGCGAAAATGGAGCTTTGAGAAACAATGGAGCTTGGAAGGGAAGAGGTTAACCATAGAAGGAAGAGGACCCCCCTTTATATAGGGGAGCAAGAATCGAACCATTTTTTGCCCAGCCCGCAGCTAAGCGGTACTACCGCTCCTAGGAGCGGTACAACTCCGCACAGGCCTAAGACTACACATAGCTACGATAGTGCCACTGGAGCGGTACTACCGCTGACCCGAGCGATACTACTGCTTTGGGTTTTAGTCATGGAGAGGCAGCGATAGTAGAGGGTGCTAGGGGCGGCAGTACCGTGCCAAGCGGTACTACTGTCCTAGTGCCGCTCTACTACCACTTGTGGCAAAGTGGGAATAGAACCTTGCATGTAAGAAAACCCCGCAAGCGGTAGTGGGGACGGTAGTCCGGGTACTACCGCTCTACTACCGTGAAATACAAATAGGCAACTGAAAGTTGCACGCTCGGGGAAACCCTAAGCGGTACTACCACGGAAGTACCAGCCGTACTACCGTAGGCACCGGTAGTACTACCGCTGGCAAGATTCTGAAAACACTACAGAAAACATAGGAAATGCTCTGGAGATGGAAGGAGGCTGTGGGTGCATATGAGGCCGTGTACATGTCGATTCCACCCATACCTTTCCGAAGCGGATCCCCTCTTAATAGAACGGCTTTCCTACGACTCAAATCCACCCAAAAAGAAACATAGAAAAACCGCCGTCTTCAAAAGGCTCCGAGGGGCGTCGAATCGTCTAGTGCCTAGCCATGAGATATCTGAAATGCTCAATGCACATGATTAGTCTGCAAAAGCATTGTCATCAATCACCAAGACCACTTAGGGAGAAATATGCCCTTACACCTGACAACTGTTTCGTTAAGTGCCCGTGCTAAAAAAATTGTCCCTTCTTCTTTGAAGCAATGGATTCGAATATGGAGTACATATACGAGCACTATGTTGAGTTGTCTGACGGCCCATCATCCCTGCAATGTTCGGCGAAATGCCCATGCTAAAAACAAGAAGCAGCTAGAAAGGATGATGAGAGGGCATTTGTGTTGGGGAACACAGTAATTTCAAAAAAATTCCTACGCACATGCAAGATCCATCTAGGTGATGCATAGCAACAGGAGGGGAGAGTGTTGTCCACGTACCCTCGTAGACCGTAAGCGGAAGCGTTATGACAATGCAGTTGATGTAGTCGTACGTCTTCACGATCCGACCGATCCTAGCACTGAAGGTAAGACACCTCCGCGATCTGCACACGTTCAGCTCGGTGACGTCCCACTAACTCTAGATCCAGTTGAGGTCGAGGGAGAGTTTCATCAACACGACGGCGTGATGACGGTGATGATGAAGTTACCGACGCAGGGCTTCGCCTAAGCTCTACAATGATATGACCGAGGTGGAAATATGTGGAGGGGGCACCGCACATGGCTAAACAATCAACTTGTATATCTATGGGGTGTCCCCTCCCCCATATATAAAGGATTGGAGGAGGGAAGGGCTGGCCCTCCCATGGCGCGCCCAAGGGGGGGGGGAGTCCTACTCCCGATGGGAGTAGGATTCCCCCTTCCCTAGTTGGAGTAGGAGAAGGAAGGATGAGAGAGGGAGAAGGAAAGGGGGGCCGGCCCCCACCCCAATTCGGATTGGGCTTGGGAGGGGGGGGGGCGCCCCCACCTTGGCCGCCTCCTCCTCTCTCCCACTAAGGCCCATTAAGGCCCAATGACTCCCTGGGGGGTTCCGGTAACTCCCCGGTACTCCGGTAAATGCCTGAACTCACCCGAAACCATTCCGATGTCCAAACATAGCATTCCAATATATCGATCTTTATGTCTCGACCATTTCGAGACTCCTCGTCATGTCCGTGATCATATCTAGGACTGCGAACTACCTTCGGTACATCAAAACACATAAACTCATAATATCGATCGTCACCGAACGTTAAGCGTGTGGATCCTACGGGTTCGAGAACTATGTAGACATGACCGAGACTCAATTCCGGTCAATAACCAATAGCGGAACCCAGATGCTCATATTGGTTCCTACATATTCTATGAAGATCGGTCAAACCACATAACAACATACGTTGTTCCCTTTGTCATCGGTATGTTACTTGCCCGAGATTCGATCGTTGGTATCTCAATACCTAGTTCAATCTCGTTACCGGCAAGTCTCTTTACTCGTTCCGTAATGCAACATCCCGTAACTAACTCATTAGTCACATTGGTTGCAAGGCTTATAGTGATGTTCTTTACCGAGAGGGCACATAGATACCTCTCTGATACATGGAGTGACAAATCCTAATCTCGATCTATGCCAACTCAACAAATAGCATCGGAGACACCTGTAGAGCATCTTTATAGTCACCCAGTTACGTTGTGACTTTGATAGCACACTAAGTGTTCTTCCGGTATTCGGGAGTTGCATTATCTCATAGTCATAGGAACATGTATAAGTTATGAAGAAAGCAATAGCAACAAACTAAACGATCATCGTGCTAAGCTAACGGATGGGTCAAGTCAATCACATCATTCTCTAATGATGTGATCCCATTCATCAAATGACAACTCTTGTCCATGGCTAGGAAACTTAACCATCTTTGATTAACGAGCTAGTAAAGAAGAGGCATACTAGTGACACTCGGTTTGTCTATGTATTCACACATGTACTAAGTTTCCGGATAATACAATTCTAGCATGATTAATAAACATTTATCATGATATAAGGAAACATAAATAACAACTTTATTATTGCCTCTAGGGCATATTTCCTTCAATTTGAAGTCTTGTAGGCACGTTTTACAGCTGTTTGTGGACCTACTAAACAATGGTATCCGTAGACCTTGTGGAAGGTGATGACCTGTTGTGTGATCATGCACTACATGGTCATGGAGGATGAGGGTGAGGATGTTGCTGCAACTCTTGAATTTGAGGACATGGATGATCCTTTCGAACTTCTAGACAAGAATCCGCCACATTTGAAGAGTTTGTTCAAATGCATCAAAAATTCGGCATCAAGCAACTCAGGAGGAACTGAAGGAAGATCTGATTGAGCATCTATGGGCGATTAAAGGGGACAAAATTGTTGGAGTGTAATATTTGAGCTTTTTAAATTAAAAACACCACTGCATTTGAACTACTTTAGACTGTATGCGGCTATTTAAACATGCAGACTTATAAAAATATTGGGGCCGGATATATGCTGACAGTTTTGGATGGCTGGCTCCCGCGTCCGTGTCCATGGACTAGTCCTCCCCGATCCATACACGAATGCGATGTCCATTTTGCGGGTTCGGTGTTGGAGATGCCCTTACCCTAGTTGTGCTAGGCTTTACTGAGCCACCTCTATGTCGACTGCGCCTTCACTTAGTTTAGTACTCTAATCATATAATGTAGCGTATACTTCATGGGATGAGGATTTGTGACTCGGATCTGACACACCCTAATATGAAAATAGTATTAAAAAATAACAGAATATTTCATTTTTTTTTAGAATTTTGTAATATCGAACATGGGTGCCCATTCTACTCTCGTGTTTAGTTTTGTGAGGAATGGTGCACGTGGTATTCTCGATAAAAAAGTCAAAAAATTTCTATATACCAAAAGGATTGTTTGGATGGATCATAGGATCGTATACCACGGGCATCCATTACTCACTAAACTAAATGCGGGAGTAGAATGGCCACCCATGTTTGATATCCCAAAATTTCATTTTTTTAATTTTTACTAATGTTTTTTATACTATATTCTTATAGGGGTATGTGGCATATGAGAGCTCTCATGCATTTTTCATACTTCATACTATTATTTTGTTAGTCATTTAGATGGTCAAGAAATGACCAAAATATGAAGGGATCCAACATACCTGAACGGAGGGAGTAGGCATCTCTAGCGGCAACCCGGAAATTTCCTCCCTGCATCCGTCCGCGGGTAGGGGACTAGTCCGCGGGCACGGATGCAGGAGGCCAACATCCAACGCTATCATGTATATGTCTGCCAGTAAATTCAATTCAAATGTGCTCCGATCCACATAGCGCGCCGGATCACACCAGCGCTGGACCGCATGCCCGATCACAACCAAAAAGAAACAAGTATGGTTAGTTTTTACATGCTTGAATCCAAAAGAATATTAGTCCGACAGTCCTTGAATTTTTGCCCTGCCACATTGGCAATCCCAGTCGTCTGCTCCTCCCCGGTGAAGGTGGTGCCGTCGCCACCGCGTAGGCAGCCTCCGCCTCCGCATCTGCGTACGCTTCCATCGTGTCCTCGCCGTCCGCCTCCGCCAAATGATCTTTCTACTGCTGCAGCATCTGGTAGCGGACGGATTGCACGATGATTCTTGCGTAGGTATCCAAAGAGTCCACATTCAGGGTCAACATCTTGGCCTCCTTTGCATTGGCGGCGATCTTCACCTTCTTTTCCTCAAGCGTGGCCTTTCTCTCTTCGATCATGGTCCTCCTTTTTTTGAGCTTGAGCTTCTTGTCCGTTGCCTTCATCAACAGTTTGAACCTCTCTGCCTTCTTCTACTCCTTGATGTCCGAGCTCCTCACACATGCCTCCTCCTTTTTCGCCAAGATGTTCTCGAACATCTCCATCAGCTTGGTCGCTGCTCCTTCTCTCTTCGACCTCTCCTCCTCCCACTTCTTCCCCCGTAAATTTATTCTAACCTTCTTCGACAGTTCTTGGGTTGGGCCGATAGGGTCACCAGTTTCTTCCTCGTTGGCTTGGGCGAAGGTCTTGGCAATGAAAAGGTTCCACTTCGGTTGCCCATGCAACTTCAACCAACAATGCATGACGGTGAAGGACTTCTTCTCCAACTTCTTGTACACCACACAAGCACGAGTAGGCTACAAAGTGAAACATTGTTGACAATGCATATCCATCTAGTGAGCTACAAAACAAACATGCCTGACTAGTCATCAACAAAACTCAGCATATCCAGCTAGTGATCAACTTACTTGCTCGGTGATTTGTGCACCTCTAGGTCACCATGCGATGAGATGCTTCAAGTGCCCGCAATACTTGGACACGACCTGTTGGATGGTGTACCATCGATGTTGAGGGATTGACGTGGAGCATCCTAAGGTCGTCCCCATGGACCAACTTACGTCTCCCATGACACCACTTGGACCAATGACAAGAGCTCGAGCAAAGGCTATTGAAACTAAGGTGAACTCGCTCCTCTATGAATTACCACTTTCTTCATATGAGACATGGCTACTACCTCAAGCGGAGACCCTATGTGTGATCAGGTACTTGGAGGTAGGCCATGGAGTAGCTGCATCCAACGGACAAGACGACGAGGACACCAAGTACAAGGACCAAGAGAACGTGCTGCCAGGATTTCTACAGCCACCAGACGACCGGAGCTCACCGGACATCCGACACCTGAAGCACCAGCCTGCGATCGCTACAGTGACCGGACGACCAACACGGACTGGACGTCCGACACACCCCAATGACCAGATGACCGAGCCCCTCCAGACATCCCGTGTCACCCAATAGAAGGAAAATTATCGAAAGTCTGAGACCTCCGGACGACCGGACTACCGACCGCCTCCGGAAATCTGCCGCCGCCTGATCAGAGCCAAAATGCCGGATGTCCAACACCTATCGGACGACCAGACCCTCGCGAGCCTCCGGACGTCCGGTAGCTGCCGGACGGCCGACGCCTGTCTATGCACATCACGTTGGGCCGAGGCCCATGTACCCTTTCGCCCCCTAGACTATATATACTCCTCCTCCTCCCTCTTATTAAGGTTAGCATTGGTTTAGCTCATCTGAGAGATAGAGCTTTGCTCATCCACTTGATACTTTCTCCATCGGAGACCGTGGCCTCTACGGAGAACATCCCCCAAGTGGATTCAAGACCCCTCACGGTAAGACCCCTCAAAACCTCCTCACGGAGAAGAACTACCGCCTCATGTATTGTCCTTTATTTTGTTTGAATCTTGTATCACTCTTTATGTTCATGGATCTAGCACAATTGTGATCTCTCCCATTGATTTGAGTGTTTCCCCTCGTGTGTTCCCCTCGTGTTCGTCATGTTCTTCGTAGGATACACTCCATTTCGTGAAAGATCGGCCTTAGGGTATCCACCCTACATCAGGGACTTCCATTCACGGTTGCGGATGACTGCATCGAAGTAGGGCATGAAATGCTATGCTCACGGAACCATATGTGAATGTTCCACCAAAAGGTTGTGCCCTTTTGCTCCATGCCATGGATCAGATTAATGCCAGTGGCCAACCATGCAACGCACAACACTCCCGCATGTTGAAGCTTTCTCCTCTGCCCTTCTTCTTCGGGCTGTCACTTGTATCATTCGGATCATCGTCCTAGCCGTCCTCCTCCCCTCCCCCTCTGACTGCCCTTGTCCTGCGGCCAAGTGTTGTTGTTGCTGTGTGCCATCGCCAGTGTGGGTGTAGGACTGTTGCGTGGCCGTCTTGGTGTAGGACTGCTCATGTTGGTAGTTGCCAGACTGGGTGGGATCCGAGTCTTCCACCCGCCCATCCTCATAGCGCCCTACTCCTCCCTCGCCTCCTCCGTGGATGATGTCGAGCATCTCCCTATCCGAGTCGTCGTACGTCGGCTCCCCCGTTGTAGGCATTGCAGCGAACAGCATGCGGGCACCCATCTGCTCTCCGCCCGCTGTTCATGCCCGGACAAGCTGCGACAAAGAATACTCGGGGAAGAGCAGCACCGCATTAACGCTGACGACGTAAGGCATCATACCGGCAGGGGTTCTGAGCTGCTTGGAGGCGTAGTAGTAGGGAGGCTTGTAATGCTCCGGCCACGATAATGTATGTACTGTGGGCACGCCCGTCTGGCGGCATTCGCGACGGCTGCCATGACTGCCTTGTCCACCATGACCTCGAGGCCCAATGCCACCACCACTCACACCGGCGGTCAATGGCTTGTTGAGCTTCTCCTCCTTTGCGGCCTTCGCTTTGATGCGACCCGCGTAGCCGAGCTGATCTTCCGGGCGAGCGTGATGCTCGGGTCCTTCGGCACCTCCCACGACTCCATCTCCGACAATTTCTATGCGGCGAGCATGGGAGAAAAGAGCGGGAATTGGGCAGAGAGAGGATGGGGTGGAAGAAGAGAGTGGGGGATTTTGACATGAAAACGATGAGGGATGCTCCAAAAGCGCGGGCTTCGCCTTCCTTTTGGGTGGGCCGGTGGGGGAAAGAGGGGGGGGGGGCAGAGATCGACATTTCGCATGTCAGGACTCGTGAAAACATGTCCGTACTATACCTCGGACCGATACATGACCGCGTTGGATGGCTTTTGTGGTCTGGATAGCACGTTCTGGACGGATGTGGATGGTTTGCGGGTGCCGGTTGGAGTTGTTAGGATATATCATCATGCAATGGATAACACATCTGTGTCTCATTTCACCCACAAACTGTACTACCGAGTCATTGTCCATCAGTGGAGGTTCCTTTTTATGACATGGAACCCGTGGGGGTTCCCACTTACGCAAGCAACAGTAGTCACGCCATCCAACCGGAAAATACCGCCATCCTAAAAAACCGGAAAATACTGCCAAGGGAAAAGATGAACAGAAATGAGAGAAAATAATAATTAAAATTAACCCCTCACTCAGTACTTCACGGTGACGGCGGCTGAAAAGGAAATGACACGTCAGTGTCACCATCGTCAAAAGGCAAAGGATATCCGAGTGATGTCCCGGGTGACATTTGGGGGTCCGATGGCTCATTGGGATTCTTCACCTCATCCATTCATTCGGTTGCATTGAAACAGTGAGACATGAGACCAATCTCGGCCGCACACCTGAATTTCTTGATGCCGACACGGCTGTACCCAGAAAGCACTCTTCTTCTCCCGTTGTGTAATCTCATGCAAGCTCACCTGAGGAAGGAAGAAATATTTCATGAGTGAGTGTGATGCCATCTTTGTGTTCTTCTGCTGGACCGTCGGCTGTCCTGTCCAATCATAAATTACCACACGCGATCAAAGGTGGTACGTGCTCTTGGACGATGTAAAATTTGATGCCCTAAAAATGATTTTATATATTAATAAAATGAAAGTGAGAAGTGTTTTGGACACCATAAGGCTGTTCCAGAGCTTCATGGTGTACAAGTGCTAAGGGTGCCACATAGGATGAACAGATTTGGGCCCTAGGCAGCCCAAGCCATTGCCCGGGGCATGGGAAAAATCCTAGTCCTATACATTTCAAAAAGTCTTTGGCCTGGGGCGCAACCCAGTTCCAGCCCAGCCGCCTAGGCCAACTCACCCATAGGCCGCAAACTCGCTCACAGCTCACTGCCGCACGAACGCGCAAGTCGCAACCAGCCAAAAAAAGTCAGACGCAGAGCGGCTCACCTCCACAGGAACTGCCGAGGGAGTCCTAGAATAAGGGGTCCTCAGGCATCCGGCCTGTTGGACATGGGCTAGACTGATGGGCTATGAAGATACAAGACCGAAGACTCTCACCCGTGTCCGGATGGGACTCTCCTTGGCATGGATGGCAAGTTTGGCGTTTGGATATGAAGATTCCTTTCTCCGTAACCGACTTTGTATAACCCTAGTCCCCTCCGGTGTCTATATAAACCGAAGGGTTCAGTCCGTAGAGGCAGAGACAATCATAATCATATAGGCTAGACTTCTAGGGTTTGAGCCATTACGATCTCGAGGTAGATCAACTCTTGTAATACTCATATTCATCAAGATCAATCAAGCAGGAAGTAGGGTATTACCTCCATAGAGAGGGCCCGAACCTGGGTAAACATTGTGTCCCCTGTCTCTTGTTACCATCAACCTTAGACGCACAGTTCGGGACCCCCTACCCGAGATCCACCGGTTCTGACACCGACATTGGTGCTTTCATTGAGAGTTTCGCTGTGTCGTCATCAGAAGGTTCGGTGGCTCCATCCATCATCTACAACAACGCTGCCAGGGGGATGTCTTTCTCCCTTACCAGATCTTCGTATTCGGCGGCTTCACATTGCGGGCCAACTCGCTTGGCCATCTAGAGTAGATCGACAGCTATGCCCCTGGCCGTCAAGTCAAGTTTGGAAGCTTGAACTACGTCGCTGATATCCGCAGAGACTTGATCTTCGACGAATTTGAGCCCATGGCAGCCGCTCCCTCCCACCGCGATGACCTAAATTTGTCATCGGACCATACCCAGGAGATTGCGCCTGTAAACACTCTGGCCCTAGATCCGGAGCAGCTTGCGCCATCCGAAGACGGGAAGCTCAACCCCGCCACGAAAGCCGTAGACTCAGCGGCGTTGGAGCCGCACATAGGCCCAACTTCGAGCGGGGTCTGCGTCACCGGACCCCTGGATTCATCTCCGGTTACTGGTTCCGAACCACGTGCATCCGCATCCGCCAAGCCTTACCAGACACCGATCGTCGAATTCAGTTCCGGGGAGATCTTCCGGCACTCAACTTTAGGCGATGTGCTAAACTCATTAAAAACCCTCTCTTTAGCAAGGGACTCACAACCGAATTATACCCGGTTTGAACTGGGGGCTGACGACGGTGAATTTCGCTTCCCACCCACCTCCCACTTGATAGCCATTGTCGAAGATCTAACCGACATGCGCGACTACGACTCCGGAGGCATCGACAATATGGAAGACGATGCCGAAGAGGAATAGGCCCAAAACCCGCCATTTACCGGGCACTAGACGGCCACCTCCTCCTATGATGTATACATGGTGGACACACCAAACGAGAATAGCAGCGATGACAAGGAAGATCCAGTCGAGGACAGTCCTCCTGAGATACAGCCAAAGCGCCGACGTCAACGGCGCTGCTCTAAGCCATGCTGTGGAAAAAACAGCAATACCGGCATAAACAATACTCTCGACGATGCCGAAGACAATGAAGACCCCGCTAAGCCAGCCTCCGAGCAGGATGAACTGGAGATGGGAGAGTTAGCCCTGATGTACAAGCCATGAACGAAGACTCGGAGGACAGTAACTACCTTCTGCTCTCCGAGGATGAGGCGAGCCTCGGCAACGAGGCCTGAGGAACCTCTCGAACAGGAGCGCTTTAAGCACCAGCTAATAGCCACTGCAAGGAGCCTGAAAAAAAGCAACAACAGCTTCAAGCTGATCAAGATCTGCTCAACAATAGATGGACTAATGTCCTGACAGCCGAGGAATACGGCCTCGAGTGACCACTCAAAAGTTACCCGAAGCGCAAATTACTACCTCAATTCGACGACGATGCGCTGGAGCCCGTGCCATCAGCGCACAATGCAACTGACCGGCCACCACGTGGCCGGGACAAAGCGACAACTCAAGCCGAACACCAGACCGTACTACCTCGCTGTAAAGGCAGGGATAAAACTGCTCGGGCATATACATATGACCTTCGGCAGGACCTGGACAATAGAGCAGGACATACCAGGTCGATCTAGGGATCATGGGGGTGTGCCCCGACACGCGACGACTGCTATCTATTCGGACGTGACAAGCCTAATCACGCACGGGCCGAATGCCGCAAACGGACTCCATATGAGCTACGTCACGATGTGGCCCGACATAGAGGCGCCACACACCCTCTTTGCTTCACTGATGAAGTAATGGAGCATGAATTCCCAAAGGGGTTTAAACCCATGAATATCGAATCATACGATGGAACAACAAATCCCGCGGTATGGATTGAAGATTTTCTTCTCCATATCCACATGGCCCACAGTGATGATCTCCACGCCATCAAATACCTCCCATTAAAACTAAAGGGACCAGCGCGTCACTGGCTAAACAGCCTTCTAGAGAACTCCGTTGGCAGCTGGGAAGACCTGGAAGACGCCTTTCGCGATAACTTCCAAGGTACATACGTCCGGCCACCAGATGTCGATGACTTAAGTCACATCATCCAGCAGCCCGGAGAGTCATCCAGGAAGCTCTGGACTAGATTCCTAATTAAAAGAACCAAATTGTTGATTGTCCAGACGCCGAAGCCCTCGCGGCCTTCAAACACAGGGTCCGGGATGAGTGGCTCGCCCACCACCTCGGTCAAGAAAAACCAAAATCCATGGCAGCCCTTACCGCCCTAATGACCCGCTTTTGTGTGGGAGAAGACAGCTGGCTCGCTCGTAGAAGCAACAGCGCTAACGATCCAGGCACTTCTGAAGTCCGAGACAGCAACGGCAAGCCACAACACAATAAACACAAATGTCGCAATCATAACGAAAGAACGCAAGACACGGCGGTCAACGCCGGATTCAGCGGCTCCAAACCCGGTCAACGAAAAAAGCCATTCAAGGCAAATAGAGACGGACCATCCAATTTAGAAAAAATACTGGATCAGCCCTGCCAGATTCACGGCACCCCTGATAAACCAGCTACTCACACCAACAGAAGCTGTTGGGTCTTCAAACAAGCCGGCAAGCTTAATGCCGAACACAAGGGGAAGGGGCCGCCCAATGACAACGATGACAAAGAGACTCGCCAGCCGAATACCGGGGGTTAGAAACAATTTCCGCCCGAAGTAAAAACCGTAAACATGGTATATGTGACGCACACCCCTACAGGGGAGCGCAGGCATGCACTACGGGACGCAAACGCCATAGAGCCGTCCCCCCCAGAATTTCGCCATATCTGTCCCGAAGGTTCGGCGGCTCTGGTCATCGATCCAATTATCAATGGGTTCCATCTCATGAAAGTCCTTATGGATGGTGACAGTAGCCTTAGTCTACTCTACCAAGACACTGTCCGCAAAATGGGCATCGATCCTTCAAGAATCAAGCCCACCACAACTACCCTCAGGGAGCAGTACTCGGCGTAGAAGCTCACTGTAGGGGCTCTGTCACATTGGAAGTCATTTTCGGTTCACCGAACAACTTCCGAAGCGAAGGTTGACCATTGATATTGTCACGTTCCACAGTAGCTACCATGCACTTCTTGGGCGTACTGCTTTTGCTCGTTTTAATACGGTCCAATTCTACGCCCGTGCAAAACTTAAGATGCCCGGTCCACACGGCGTCATAACAATAAATGGAAATACAGAACACTCTCTCCGTACGGAGGGTCATACTATGGCTACCACAGTCGAAGTACCAAGCAGCCTCATCAAGCCGCATATCTCATCGGCTATTAAGCCATCAGCCTCTATTAAATAGGGCCGATCGATCTCAGAGCTGGATTAGCAGTTCGTTCTCCGTCGTTCGCCTCATATACCCGCGAAGTTTGTACCGTGCGCACATAATGATGTACTTAGAATACCCTGGTCATCGGCAAAGGCACAATACGGACATGCCTACAAGCTCTCCTATAGCCTCCTTTTCCTTTCTTTTCTAACAATTTTTTATCTTTCACCACAGGTGGCTCAAAGACTGGTCATCTCACGGACTCTTTCGGAGTTCGGCTTCGTTCACCTACCCAAAGGCTATTCCTGTTAAGGAGTCCTTTCACCGAGGCAAGGCGGCGCAGACGTGCGACAGGAGGTCCAAGTAATTCTTAGTAGACTGCACTATCTATTTAGAGCCTGTAAAATGCCTTCTCCCTCAGCCTTCGACCACCTACATGTCAAATAGCCTGGGTCATGGCGTTATTATCTGTAAAATGGAAATTGATGTATCAATCAGGTTCCAGTGAACATAATTTGTATTCACTATTCACTCTTTCTAAAAGAACTGAATTTTGCTTCTTCGGTTGTTTCACACATGCACCTCGGCACAAATTGCCAGGGGCTCAATATGGGAACAAATAAATTGCCGGTAAGTCCGAACAGCTTTATAGCACACTTCGGCGTCACGAGTTCGACCTTATATGCATCAGCTTCGAATCATGTCTTTGGTCAATAGTTGGGTTGCCCGACTCCTGTGCTTACTACCTTACATTCCGCTCTATCGGCTAGGGTAGTAAAGGAAGAACTACTGCGATTGTGTCCTGGTTTATCCGGATGAGCACCTCAGTAGAGAAAGCCAAAAACTGACTGTCATGATGCGGCGAGAGCTGGTCAACCACTCAATGACTTATGAGAATCTTTCGCGATTCCTTCCTTATTACATGAAGGACCGTTATTCCGGTCACCTATGTAACACACCGTATTTGGATAGCCGCGTACATTGATGAAGCTATGTACCTAGGGTAGGGTCATAGGCCTGACCTAGACTCCCTCCCCTAGGACGCCATCTTAAAACCAGAAGCATTCAAAGGATAACATCATCCACTCGACTACAAGTCGTTCCACTTGAAAGATTCAAGGTCACTCGACCGCAACGGTTATCACTCGACAGACAGAAGACCTAAAGTCACTCTACACAGCAACGGTCGGACGTTACTTCATAGACTTAATAGGCATTTATGTCACTTAATTACTAGCGTTACCAGTAATGCCTCCTTAATGTACTTTAAACCCTTTTTAACGTGGGCTGGTTGGGGTCCTGGCGCACTCTATATAAGCCACCCCCCTCTACTGGTACAAGGGTTCGCACCCCCTGTAAACACACACATACATAATCCAGTCGACCGCCTCAGGGCACCGAGACGTAGGGCTATTACTTCCTCCGCGAAGGGCCTGAACTCGTAAAATTCGTGTGTACAACTTCACCATAGCTAAGATCTTGCCTCCTCATACCTACCCCCATTCTATTTTTAGTCTTAGATCCACGACAGTTGGCGCCCACCTTGGGGCAGGTGTCTTAGCGAATTTCTGGTGGAGTTGCAATTTTTCCAATTCTCATCATCATGGTTTCCGCTGGCGGACTGGTTGAGGGCTGCGAGATTTGTCTCGGCGCGCTTGTGTTCACCGCCGACGATTTCACCTGACTCCTAGAAACTCCACTCGACGTCTATGCGCTCCCCGTCCGCGGGGCGACTCACTTTCGCGCGTGTGTCCGCGGCGTCCTTCTCCGGCAACCGTTGACTCAGTATCGATCGGTTCCTATGGTGTCCTCATCCCCCGCCACTCGGCGACACAAGCATTCCGGTCGGTCACAGCTCCAGTGGTGGGTGAGGCACGCGGTGGCCTGCCAGTCGGCCACCTCACACGTCGCGGCAATCGAGCCCGGCGAAACTCTCTACGGCCTATTCGACTGGTTCCGTCGAGACCGCGTCCGAATGCGACAACAGTGATCCCACAGCAGAAGTCTTGATGGTCAACGGACCACCCAGTCCTCCTGGCTTCCCCCACGACAATGGTGGTGATGGTGGTGGCGATCCGTCGCGCGTCCACGAGGAGTACTGCCCCCGAGCCCCTTTCTTCGCAGCGGAGGGAAGAGCTTCGCCGTCGCAACATGGATGCACTTCACACTCCTATCGTTGGAGAAACCCCCGAGGCCCGGGCCTTGGAGGAACTGCGCCTGGCCAACTTGGCTGAGCGCACTCGACTGGAGAACCTACAGCATGCACTCGACGAGCGTGCTCGGCATCGAATCCCCGAATCCAGTCGACGGCAGCTTTTTCCGCCTCAAACTCAGGTATACCGCACTCCGATCCAAAATCTCACAGCCGCAGCCCGAATAGCAGAGTCGATCCAACCTTCCCAGTCAGAGGCAGGCAGAGGTTTGATGCAGATCCATGCCTTGCTTCGAGCGGCTGGAGAACAGAATACAACAGTATCTCAGTCGCAGAATAGGATTCATAGCAGGTCTGTGGTGGCGGACACAGTCCAGTCAGCTCACAGCCCAAGATCGCCTCCGCGGCATGAGGGACGTGGGCACCGGCAGGATCAGTACAGAAACCACGAGCAGTATGATCGCCGACTTGACCACGATGGCCGTCGTTGAGTTCCCACGCCCCCTCTGAGGAGTGGGTCATACGTGCCTCGGCGGCAGGATGACAGGCACCCTCACAACGGCGAGCGAAGAGTACCAGTCAACCCAAGGGAGCCAGGCTTTGATGCGAGATCTATTCTCGTTCAAGGTCTGGTTGACAGGAACAGAGCGCATAGAGAAGTTCATGACAGAGACTACCTGACTGGCAGAAGAGTGCATGTCTCCGGTCCCGAGTGTTTCAACAGAGCCATCAGAGCCGCAGTGATTCCTCCCAACTTTAGGTTGGCGACTGGAGTCAGCAAGTTCACCGGTGAGTCTAAGCCTGACACTTGGCTCGAAGATTGCCGAGTGGCTGTGCAAATCGGTGGTGGCAATGATGAAGTGGCAATGAAGCACCTCCCTCTCATGTTGGAAGGCTCGGCCAGGGCATGGCTAAACCAGTTAGCACCTGGGAGCATATACAGTTGGGAAGAACTCGCCAGAGTGTTTGTTAGAACTTTTGAGGGTACTCGCAAGCGACCAGCAGGGTTGACAGAATTGCAGTGTTGCATACAGAAACCAAATAAAACCTTGAGAGACTATATCCAGAGATGGATTACGTTACACCATGCGGTTGAGAATGTGCCAGATCACCAAGCAATCTGTGCCTTCAAGGAAGGCGTTAAGTATCGAGAGTTGAATCTGAAATTCGGTCGGATAGGAGATATGAATCTGACTCGGATGACAGAGATAGCCACCAAATACGCTAACGACGAAGAGGAAGACCGACTCCGGAGTGGTAAGCACAAAACAGTCGCCCAGGACACCGGTGGAGGTACTTCCAATCGGAAACATAAGTGTAAGGCCGAGCTAGTTGCTCCTGATGAGGCCTTAGTTGTGGCTCAAGGAAAGTTCAAGGGGAAGCCCAATGGGCCCTGGAATCCCAAGAAAGTGAAAGATCAAGACAGAAATGATGTGTTGGACTTGCCATGTCACATTCACACCAAGAAAGATGAAGAGAGTAATTTGATTTATCCAAAACACACCACTCGGCAGTGTCGACTCCTGATCCAGCAATTCCAAGAGAAACAACCCAAAGAGAAGGAAAAGGAGTCGGACAAGGATGAGGACAAGGAAGAGGATGATGACGGTTTTCCCAACGTCAACTCCACTCTGATGATTTTTGCTGATGTTGAGAGAAAAAGTTGATTGAAAGTCATCAACAGTGAAGTGAACATGGTTGCTCCGGTAACACCAAGTTATTTGAAGTGGTCCTAGACTGCCATCACATTCGACCAGTCTGACCATCGGCCACATATAGCCACCCCCGGGAGGCAAGCATTGGTGGTCGACCCAGTTGTTGAAGGCACTCGACTGACTAAAGTGCTGATAGATGGTGGTAGCGGCCTGAATATCCTTTATGCTAAAACCTTGAAGGGAATGGGGATTCCGATGTCCAAGCTCAACGAAAGTAATATGAGTTTCCATGGTGTTATACCCGACAAGAAGGCTGAGTCACTCGGCCAGATCGCCCTTGATGTGGTTTTTAGTGATTCCAAGAATTACCGCAAAGAAAAGTTGACATTTGAAGTAGTGGATTTCAAGAGTGCTTATCATGCCATTCTGGGTAGGCCTGCCTATGCACGTTTCATGGCTCGACCGTGTTACGTGTACCTCAAATTGAAAATGCGTGGCCCTAGAGGAGTGATTACTATCACTGGCAATTGGCAGAAAGCAGAAGAGTGCTTCCAGAAGGGCTCAAAAATTGCCGATGCACAAATGGCGGCAGTAGAAATGCAAGAATATCAGAAAAGTGCCGACCCGAGTGATTTGCTGCGCCCCAAGAAGCCTGCCACTGATTCTACATTTCAGTCGTCCGGTGAAACCAAGCCGATTCGTATTCACCTGACCAATCCTAATGCTTCTCCTACTCATATTTCAACTTCACTCGACAACAAAATAGAAGAAGCGCTCATCTAGTTCCTCCGTGAGAACTGGGACATCTTTGCATGGAAACCTTCTGACATGCCGTACCTAGGGGACTGGCTGAGCATCGTTTGTGAGTCGACCCGAAAGTGAAACCATCCAAAGAACATCTTCGACGGTCCACCGTACAGAAGAGAAAAGCAATTGGTGAAGAAGTGGCTCGGCTCCTGGCAGCTGAGTTCATTCAGGAGATTTACCACTCCGAGTGGCTCGCCAATGTTGTTATGGTTGTCGAATGTGGGGTTCCGGCAAACCCTTAAGGTTCAAACACTGGGGTGCGCGCGAAGTCTTTTCCTCGCACCGATCTACGCCCTAGCTCGCTAAGATCTCGCGGACGAACTCGACGAACTCGCAACATGGAAAGACACAAGATTTATACTGGTTCGGGCCACCATTGTGGTGTAATACCCTACTCCAGTCTGGTGGTGGTGGATTGCCCTCTTGGGCTGATGATGAACAATACAATGGGAAGAACAACCTCCTGAGGTTGAGGTGTTCTTGTGCTTGGCTAACTTGTGAGGGTGAGAGTGATCTTAGATCTCTCTCCCTGCCTATGGTGGTGGCTAGTCCTACTTATAGAGGCCCTGGTGCTCCTCCCAAATCTTGAGAGGGAAGGGAGCCAACAATGGCGGGCCAATTTGAAGGGGGACAACTAGTACAAGCTATCCTGACAAAAGTGGTCTTCGCCTGCCAAAGGCTCTGGTGGTGACAGCGTCTTGGGCTCCACGATGACCTCCGTCTTGCTTTCCTTCTGGTCTTGGTCTTGTTGCACCAAAATGGAAACCTTTGCCTGATGCCTCGGTACTCCTCGCCTGCGCTGGTTCCCTTAGCACCAAAGAGGAAACAAGGACGCTGTGCGCGCTGGCACCCACCTGGTGTTGATCATCATGGCTCACGTCCCGAGAGCCTCGTGAGGTTCGCCTTGCCTTGATATCTCCGCTCCTCATGAGCCTGCCTGACTAGGCCGCTCCAGAGGAGGTCTTGTGTCATTCGCCTCACGAGGCTTGGCCCCTCGCGAGGGTCTTGGATGCCTTGTTGATGAAGGTGGGCCGTAGGGCCTGCTAGCTTAGCCACGCCGCAGGCCGCAGGCAGGCAAGCCGAGGGACCCACGTTCCCAGGACGCTGACAGTAGCCCCCGGGCCCAAGGTGCGCTCGGGCTTGGCTTCGTGGCGAAGCCAAGGGTCAAGTACGGAGCACCGCGGGCCCCAGAAGCCTGCGGACTCGGTTGACGCGTGGCGGTTGATTTGACGCGACGTCTCCACTTCCCATGCTGCCTTGGCAACTACACGACTTGACGAGTCCCTGCGACATGCAAGGAAAACCATCATTACCTACGATTGTGGGAGGTGCCGATTGGCCTTCTCTTGCTATAAATGGGGAGGGGGGCGGAGCCCCCGTTGCCCATCTCTTCCTGCCTTGCCCCCGTCTTCTTCGTTGCTCCATTGCTCGCTGCGCCACCAATGGCGCCACGAAGGAAGTTCTTCGCCGCTGAGAAGGGAAAGGCCCCTCGCGAGGGCCCCGGCTCGCCGGCGCCCAAGCGCGGACGTGGCCGTCCGCGCAAGCACACCACGTCCCCTGGCGTGGCCCATTGTCAGAGCGGCACCACAGCATGCGGAGGGGGTCGCCCCAGCCGTGGCGATCCAGTTGACGAGGGGAGGCGTGCTTTGGTGGCGCGCCCCCCGTCTGTGTTTCCACATGGTGGAGGTGTCGCCGGAGTTTGTCGTCTGGTCGGAGAATCCGGCCGGCAACTGGCTCCAACTTTCACGCTTCTTCGCCGAGGAGCTTCCGGCCTCTGGTCCAGGCGGACTCTGGCTGCAGGCGGATGGGTTGCTGCAGCAAGGCCTCTTGGGTTGCAGTCGCGACTTCTGCCGCAGGCAACGTAGCCCTGGCCCACGGTTGGCAGACATTCGCCCGCACGCGTGGCTTGGGCCGGCGGTGCGCCCTCCACTTCAGGTACGGCGGCGAATCAACCCTCTATGTGAGGGTGTTTGGGGAAGATGGTCGCTACGCCAGGTGCTGCCCCGAGGCGAACGATGGTGAGGAGGTGCTTGGTCTCGGGGACGGTCGTGATGAGGATGAGGGCGAGCTTGCCCTTGGGGGCGGCTATGTCTTGTCCAGCTACGGCGGTTCTTCCTCCAGTGACAGCTCCAGCAGCAGTGGCCACGACCAGCCGCCGCGCCCGCTTTGAAGGCGGCAGTGGGTCATCTCGTCGCCGCGCCTCCGTGAAGCGCGAAGAAGGATCCGGCTAGGCTCGGGGTGCCGCTAGGGGTCTGCCTCCGCAGATTGCCGCAATGCTGCTTTTGTTTTATTCTTTTTCCTGCATCAAGAATGTAACCAGTTTGGGCTCAGGGGGGCGTGTATCGAACTATGGTTCCTCGGTTGTGGCACTGTGCGTGTTGTGTCATTATTTCGTGCAAAGATAACTTAACCTGGTTTATCCTGGACACCCTCTTCCTCACGAGGCGCTCATTTCCTCGTGTCCATCTTGCCTTGGTGGCCTGCATTTGTTGGGGAACTGCAAAAGCTCATTAGGAAGTGCGGTAAAAGATTTGCCGTTCGCCCTGGCCCCGACCTGGCGCCTTGTATCACGGTACCCGAGGGGCACAGACTAGGAGGGGCACGCCAGCTTTTGGGCTCGAACGAGGGTGGCTCGTGAGAAGGTAGAGAAGGGACAAAATGCTCGCGAGGGCACCTGCCCAGCCCCCTCGCGAGGCATGCGAGAGAGAGAACACGAGCTAACCCGAGCCGAAAAAACGCAGCGAGAGGCGAGGGAGTCAACTCAGCAAGGAATGCCAAAAGCAAATTTCGATTAAGGAAAAGGAAGCCAAATACAAAAAGTAAATGAAAAGCCACGTCCGGCACCTAATCTAGTCTTCAAGTCTTCTCACCAGCGTGGAGCTAAGTGCTGCCACTAGGCGTGGGAGGGAGCCCCAGGGCCTGAGGCCGGCACCCCTGAGACTCCGGGGCGTGTACATCCCCAACTCATTATTACGTGAGAGTGTCATGAGCGGCGATTCTTCACAGGAACTAGGCCTTCTTCACAGGCTCTGGGCCTTTCTTCGCAGGCTCTGGGCCTTGCTTCACAGGCTCTAGGCCTTGCTTTACTCGGAGGTGCTGGATGTTCCAGTCATTTTGGACTGGTACTCCGTCTTGTGTCTCCAGGCACACGACGCCATGCCTGGAGATGTGGACGACCTTGAACGGGCCCTCCCACATTGGTGAAAGCTTATGCAACCCTTCCTTGGAGAGGACCTGCCTCAGGACTAGGTCTCCCGTCTCAAGCGTCCTGGAGCGGATGTTGCAGCAGTGGTATAGCCGCAGTGCTTGCTGGTACCTCGCCGCCCGCAGCGCAGCTTCGCGGCGACGTTCCTCCACTAACACGAGGTCCATCCCCCGCGTGGCGTCCTGCTGCATTTCGTCGAACGCCAGGACCCGTGCGGAGCGATGCTTGACCTCGTGAGGAGGACCGCTTTGGTTCCGTAGACGAGGAAGAATGGAGTTTCTCCCGTTGGCTTGGTGGCGGTGGTCCGGATGGACCACAGTATGGAATGGAGCTCGTCGTGCCAGCCCCTGCTGCAGGCCTCTAGCTTCTTCTTGAAGGTCCTGGTCTTGAGGCCCCTCAGGACCTCCGCTTTAGCATGTTCGGCCTGACCATTGCTCCTGGGGTGGGCCACCGAAGCGTTGCAGATCTGCGTTCCAAGGTTAGCACAGTAGGTTTTGAAGAGGTTGCTAGTAAACTGCGAACCGTTATCTGTGATGATGCGGTTGGGGACCCCGAAGCGGCTCACGAGGCCCTTGATGAACTTGACAGCAGAGCCGGCTGGGATGGTACGGATGGCTTCCACTTCTGCCCACTTGGTGAACTTGTCGATGGCGACATAGAGGTAACGGTAGCCCCATGGCGCTCGAGGGAACGGGCCTAGGATATCCAGCCCCCAGACAGCGAACGGCCATGTGAGCAGGATAGTTTGAAGGCCCTGAGCTGGTTGATGGATTTGCTTGGCGCGGAATTGGCAAGCTTCGCAAGACTTCACCATCTCGGCTGCGTCGTTGAGTGCTGTAGGCCAGTAGAATCCACTGCGGAACACCTTGTCGACGAGGGTCCGTGACGACGAGTGGTGTCCGTAGTCCCCGCCGTGTATGTCAATCAGCAACTCCCTTCCTTGGTCGCTAGATATGCAGTGCAATGTGACATCGTTCGGTCACTTCCACTTCCTTCTCCGGCAACGTCCCGTGCGTTAAGTACTCCTTGAATTCCTTGGTCCAGCATTCCTCCTGGGGCTCGAGTGCCAAGAGCAGCCGAGCTCCGGAGGTCGGTCCACAGGTCGGGGCTCCCACGGCCGGAGGTTGGGGGAGCTCCTCCCGAGGCTGAGTCGTGCTTGAGAGAGGTGGTGCAGCTGATGGCTTGAAGAGCCGCTCTTCAAAGACGCATGGCTCCTGAGGTTGCCTCTTGGATGCTCTCCTGGTGATGTCGTCGGCTTCCTTGTTGGTCCCCGGGGCACGTGCTGCAGCTCTAGGCCCGAGAACTGTTTCTCCATCTTGTGCACCTCCGCGAGGTAGGCCTCCATACGCTCGTCCTTCGGCTCATACACCTTGTTGGAGAAGTTGACGAGGAGTTGTGAGTTGCCTCTGACGGTGAGGCGCTTCAGCCCTAGGGCCGCTGCAGCCTTTAAGACGGCTATGAGGCCTTCGTATTCTGCGATGTTGTTGGATACCTTCTCGCCGTGCTGAAAGCAGAGTTGCACGGCGTAGTAGAGCTTGTCCTGGGTGGGTGAGATGAGCTCTGCTCTAGCCCCTGCACTCTGGTGTGCGAAGGCGCCATCGAAATACATGATCCAACCGTCCGGAGCCTCACTTCATGGGAAGGTGGACCGGTCTTCTCCTTCCTAAAGTGTCGGGGCATCCGCCCATTCAGCCACAAAGTCAGCAAGTGCGCCCCCCTTGATGACCCTGGTAGTGCTGAACTCCAACTGGAATGCTTGCAACTCGATGTTCCACTCTGCAACCCTTCCGGCTGAGTTAGGGCTCCTGAGTATTCTTTCCAGTGGGTAGGCTGAGACGCCCTTGATGGGGTGGCCCTGGAAGTAGTGTCGCAGCTTGCGCGAGGCCACTAGGAGCGCGAGCAGGAGTTTCTAGGGCATGGGGTAGCACGCTCTCGCGTCCCGTAGTACGGTGCTGACAAAGTACACCGGGTGTTCGACGAGGGCTGGCATGCTGTCGAGGCTCGGGTGCTGTGGAGACCGGGGCATATCTTGAGGTGGAAGGGTCCCTGAGACCCGACTGTCCTCTGGAGCTTCTGTAACGCCACCCTACCGAGCTTGGCCTTCCACTGCTGATGCCTTAGCTGCGCCTTCCTGACCCCGCGCTTCTTCAGCCTTGGCCTGGCGGGGCACGCCCTTGGTTTGACACTCCTCTCGAACCGCCACCAACGCCGTGCTGGCGGAGTATGGGGTGGCAGCAAGGTAGAGTACCAGAGGCTCGAGGGGCCGTGGTGCCACCATCACTAGGGGCTAGTAAGGTATTTCATGAGTTCTTGGAAGGCCCGGTTGGCCTCTGGGCTCCACTCGAACGGGCCCTTCCTCTTCATGAGCTTGAAGAATAGTAAGGAGCGCTCTCCCAGCTTGGAGATGAAACGCCCTAACGCCGTCACCCGCCCTGCCAGCTTCTGCATCTCTCTGAGGGTCTGCGGCGGGCTCATGTCCTTGATAGCCTTGACCTTTTCCGGGTTCGCCTCGATCCCCTTGTGGGATACGAGGAATCCCAGCAGCTTGCCGAAGGGGACACCGAACACACACTTCTCCGGGTTGAGCCTTAATTTCACTTGGCGCAGGCTCTCGAAGGTCTCCTCCAAGTCTTGAATCAATGTCCTTGCCTCGCGAGACTTGACCACTATGTCATCGACGTAAGCCTGTGCGTTCCTCCTGAGTTGCCGCCCCAGAGTAATGAGTTGGCACCTAAGCTCTCTCCTGCCGGAAGCCGCAGCTTGCAAAGCGACTGTTCGGTTGGCAGGAGTTAAGGTAGAAAGGGTGTCTGCATGAAACCCAGGGTACCACTTTGCTGTCGAAACGTGGTCAACTGGGCTAGATTTAGCCCAGGGTACCACGCCTTGACGAACTCCAAGGCCCGGCGTGCTCCGGCCTGGGCCGAGGAGCCCTTCCACGCCTCAAGGCGGCCGGCCGCCACCTCCAGCCAGTCGGCAGTCCGGTTGGGTGTGCGCGGAGCCGGCATATCGGGCCGACACGCTGAAGGCGGCGCAGCATCCGATGAGTCGGACAAAGACGAGCCTGGATGCTGAGGAGCTGCTCGCGAAGAGTGCGAGGGGCGTTGGCGGCGATCTCCTCACCTTCTGCCCTCCGTCCTTCGCGATCAGCCTCAATAGCCTGGTTGGCAGCACCAGAGTGACCTGGGAAGAAGTCTGCGCGGACACCAAAGCAAAGAGTCAGATCAGAAACAAGAAGTCGGCTCGTTCAGAAGCCGACGCCTTGAAGAAAGAGTAAAGAAGGCAGCTTACCATCGACCATGTCTTCAAACTCGCCAAAGCCGGCTATCAGCATTGCCTCCGTGTCTGTCCAGGCAGAGCGCTCGATCTCGAAGTCAGCAAGGAGACCTGCCTCCTTGTCCTCCACCTCCTTCTGGGCCTTCTTGAGAAGCTCCGCCTGCTCCACCGGTTGCGCGGCCAGCCGGTCACGCTCGTCGGCCAGCTTATTGCAGTCCGCCTCCCTGGCATGCAGCGTGGTGTTTGCTTCACCCAGCTGCTGCTGCAGGGTGGCGTTAGCCTCTACAAAAGTAGAAGAAGAAAAGGACATCAACAATCAACAAAGAGAAAACCAGTTGCCAGGAAGATCCGGCCCGACTGCTCAGCAGCCGGCCCGAATCTCGGGGACTACAGCCCGCGGGTGCGCTAGCGCGCCCCCATAGAGAAAGAAAAAGACTTACTCCAGCTCTCTGACAAGTCGGCGGCCCATTGATCCCACTCCTGGACTTTGGAGTTGAAGGCGTCTGCACGAAGGTTATGATAATCCTGCAGCAAAGATATCGGATAGAATCAGTACTCGGAGCTTGCCAATTAAAGTTTCGAGCCGCCTGCTCAGCAGCCGGCCCAAAACTCGGGGACTACACCCAGTGGGTGCACTGGCGTGCCCCCACGAAGCAATGCAAGAATAAAAAACAAAGATGCAAGAAGCATACCCGGATGGCTGCTCGCGACTCTAGGAACGCATTGATGAAGTGCTTGAGTGCGTCGGCCTCTGTGCGGAGCTTGGCCTTGACGTCCAGGATTGCCTTGTTTAAAGGGCCCGTCCCGCCTCCCCGCACCCACCCAGTGGGCGCGGCGCTGGTCGCCTCGGCGTCCGGGATCGAAGAGCTCGTGGCGCTAGTCTCCAGTGGGCGTGGCGCCGAGGCCGCTTTTGCAAATCGACGGCGCGAGGGTGTGCGGACCTCTGGAGATGGGCCCGTCACCAGCTCGGCTGCGGCTGGTGGCGCCGGCGGGTCAGCCGGCTGTTTGTCCCATGCCTCCTCGGAAGGTGGTGGCGAGGGCACGATTACGTCCGGCATGACGACGTTGCCGCCGTCCTCTCCATGATTGGGTGCTCGTCGCCGGCTCCCTCAATTGGCGCCACGAACTCTGGTGGTGGCGGCGCCGAGTTCAGGGGCGTGACGAATATCGCCGACTGACGGCGCGCGGCTTCCTCGGCCTGCTTCGCCACGTCGGCAGCTTCGGCCTCCGCCTTGTCCGCCTCCGCCTTCTCCAGGCGGGCGGCTTCCCGCTCCTCGTGCACCTTCCGCATGTTTCGCTCCGTTGCCTCTCGGAGGTCGGCAGCCGGATTGATTAGCCAGGTGGTGGAAGTCTCCGCCGACCCCACGATCGATGCGGCGGCCGACTTCTCGAGAGAGAGCAGAGCCCTAAAATCAAGAAATAAAACAAAGGAAGTTCAGAAAGAATCAGCAAGAAAGAAGAACACAAGGGAAAGATACTTACGCCGACACCATAGGAGGTGCCTTTGGGAGCTTCTGGTACTTGGCCACCGTCGCTGGGGCCTCTTTCCGCCTGGTTGCGGTAGTTGGATTCTTGGCCTTCTTCGGCGCGCTGCCGAACAAGATGGCGCCTTGCTTACGCTTACGTGTGCCGCCTCGAGCAGTCGGCTCGACGGAGGGGCACGCGTCCGCCCTGCCGGCGCCCCGCGCAGGGCACGGCTCTTCCTCCTCCTCCTCCTCATCAGGCCAGGTCTTGATGCCAGCTTCTTCGGAGCCTTCGGCTTCGTAGATGCCGCCTGTCGCGGTGTCCTCCAAGGCAGCCGCCCCCAAGTCGGGGTCATCCACGTCGCTCACCACCCGATCCGGTTGGTAGTCGCCGCCCACCCCTACGAGGGCGGCTGTCACGTTCGACAAATAGATCTGTTTCAGATGATGAAAGACCAGCTGATCAAGACTAAGACGAGTATCAAAAAGAAGAGTTGGGAAACATACCGCAGGTGGCGGGTTGGCGCAAGAATATTGCCACTTGCCGAAGCTCCAAGACCCCTCCAGCTTGAGGCCGGAGATCTTGTTCACCAAGTACGCGACCTCGGCAGCCGGCATCTCCTTGGTGCTCATCCCGCACGGGTCGTGATGCCCGCTCATCCAGCTGATCAGGTGCGGCCGACCTTGGAGCGGGAGAACCCGACGCTCGACGAAGGCGACCAGCAAGTCGGACGCCTTGAGGCCTTCGGTCTCGGTCAGCTCCCGGATCCGTTGGATGGCAGCAGCGCCGTCTGCTGATACCGGCTTCGGCTTGTAGCCCCAGCTGGCCCGGGGCTCGGCAGGTGGGCCGGCTACATAGGCCGGCAGGTTGATGAAGTCGGCGGCCAAGTCCGTGTTCTCCACGTAGAAGTAGGATTGCTGCCACATCTTGACTGACTGTGGCAGATTGATGGTGGGGAAGGCGTTCGTCGGTGACAGTCGGTGAACTGCGACGAAGGCGCCACACTAGGCAGCCACCTCCCGGACAGAGGTGCCCAGTTTGGTGTAGAAGAAAGCTCCCCATAGCTCGATGGTGGGGAGGATGCCCTGGTATCCTTCGCACATCTTGACAAAGGCGGCCAGGAGCATCACGGTGTTGGGTGTGATGTGATGAGGCTTGAGGTGGTAGAACTCGAGAAACGAGCGGAGGAAGCCGCTCGCCAGCAGGCCGAAGCCGCGGATGAAGTGCGAACGGAAGACGGCCCGTTCGCCTTCTCCCAGCGCCAGCGAGATCTCCCCCTCCGGCGGCACGCGTGCCTTCATGAGGCCCACGCCGGGAAGACGCCGCATCTCGCGGAGGAAAGTAATGTGGTCCTCATTGACGTTGGACCCATCCCAGTCTCCTCCTCGCTCGCACACCATGGATAGCTTGACGAAGAGAGGACGCAGCGAGGGGGCTGGGAATGGGCGGAGCAAGGAGGGCTCGGGCGGACGAGCTCGACGAGGATGAACTACGGCAGCGCTCCAGCGTGGCTCGGGGGCACTGCGGTGAGAGGAAGAAGGAGGAGGCGAGGACGGGGTGGAGGGGCGCGCGTGCTCCGCCGCTCCCTCCCCTTCCTCTACTTATAGCCTATGGGCTATGAAGCCGAGGGAGAGGGTGTGGGATTAACTATGCCCACGACCCCACACCCCCACCTTTTTCGCACGGGTTACTGCATGCAGTAACTCCGCGGGGAAGCACAACCCCCCGCCTCGGCCGCAGCAGATCCGCTCACGCTCCGAGGCCCGGTGGTGGCGGGCCCAGCCTAGGGACGCGTCCCATCGCGCTCGTGGGCTTGCAGGCTAGCTCGGCTGGCTGGCACCACGTGGCGTCCCCATGACAGGCGGCGAACTGAGAAGCTTAGCTAGCACGCCACCTGGTTCCCGCTGTTGTATTCAAAATTCCAGAAAGATCCGACTGGACGTATCTGACTCCCGCCTACCGGCTTCGCAGGAGTCGGACGAGGCTTCCTTCAGAGCACCCGGAGGAGGAAACTGTTGAGGCTCCTTGGCTCATCAGCCGCGGTGCCTCACCAGCTTCAGGGACTACTCTCGGAGTAATGGGCCACGGGTAGCCTAACCCGAGCCCCCGAACCTTTCAAGACATCGGGGTCGGCTGTGCCACTCAAGACGTCAAGGTAGAGCTCCGCCTCCTGGCGGCCGGCTGGCCAATCGGCCGACTCCCGGAAGGCGGTCATGCTCGAGAAGGCGACTCCAAGACAGGCCGACTCCTAGCAGATGGCCTCTAGAGAGGCCGGCTCCTAGCAGTCGGCCCATGGCGCCCTCAAAGTCTACGCCCCCCATTAAGAAGACAGGACAGGGAGTGGCTGCAGTGTAGCCCATCCCCCCATATCCAAAAGCCGGGCGTGGCCAGAGTGCTCTGTACCGGCGGAGATCTCCGCCCGGCGCAGCACTATTGCCACTCCGCCCCTGACATCACTCCTGATAGGCGAAGCCCTGTTCCCACGACTGCTTCTCGGTACGGCCCGAGGACGATGGGCCCTGCCGGTCAGCGAGAGCTCGGAAGACGGCGGGTGCCTCACCAGTCGGACCCGAGGGAAGCTGGCTCCCAGCAGTCGGCCCGTTCCTTCCTCGGGGCTCCACGCACCATTAACCAGATAAGACGCGGGGTGGCTACAGTGACCTCCCACCAGGCGGCGGGACTGTAGCCACGCTCCCCTAACCAAGCAAGCATCATTAGCATCACGGCAACAGTAATCCGCAGCCGGCAAGACCCGCGAGCGGCGAAGGTGGCTTGTCGGCTCCGTACCAGACTAGCCGGCGGGCCCCAGCAGTCGGCCGAGAAGCCAGTGACCAGAGAGACTGATAGCCGTGTCCCACACCCGGCCAGATTAACATTGTACCCCTGGGGGGTAGGCCTATATAAACCCCCCAGGGAACCCATGCAAAGGGTTGGAACCTGTTAGAATCAGACTCACACCTAGGGGAAGAGGAAAGCAAGCCTTGCCTTCTTCTACCTCTAGCATATAGCTCGAGGAGCACCAGTGTACTCATTAGTGCTTTAGTGATCATGCGGAGACCCCGCAGAGCAGGACTAGGGGTGTTATCTCCTAGGAGAGCCCTGAACCTGGGTAAAGTACACCGACATTCGTGTCTATGCCTTATCCCTCTTTCAGGCATCGGCGACGTTCTACTCGCTCCCACCATGATAAGCCATCCATTGGCATATGTCGCACCCAACCCCCGACAAGCACCGCATCCTGATGGGCACGGTGTCTGAGAAGCTTTAGTCCGCCAAGAGCAGGCTGAATGAAGCCTTCTCCAGCCTGCTAGCAGGATTCGAGGTACGCAATGTAATGTTTTTGATCATTTTTGTGAACTACATGCCTATACATAGATAGTAGCCCTGAGACTCTATTCGGTTTTTGAAAGAAAAGCGAGTAGAGGATCAATAATCAATTATCAGGTGGTAACATAGTGTTTTATTGAGATTAAAACAGTGTTCGCTGTTAGCGGTGACTGCCCAGTCTATAGAAGTTTCCGAACTCAAGCGTAAACTGGAGCAAGCCGAGGAGTACCTAGTCCTTGTTAACACACGACTTGACCAGGCGCAAGGTATAAGATACATCTTACTGTATGCCTATTTATGTCCGTGTTTTTTTGTGGAAATTCAAGAGCTGCAATGTGCGTGTTTGTACAAATGGTGTCGCCGCGGTGGAAACCCTCAGGGGAGAGCTTGCTCAAGCCAAGGAGCAACCAAGGTAAAGGAAGGAAGACGTCGATAAGGCGGCTGCAAACATGACGGCCGAACAGGCCGCTCGGCACCGTTTTGAGGAACTAGTAACCGAGATGCATGGATCAAAAACTCAAGGACACCGCCACCAAGTGCGAGTCCTTGGAAAAAGAAAATAAGGTGAAGGGGACCAAACTCGCCAAGGCCCTTCAAGACGCTTCAGAGGCACGGTCTGAATCTCGCGCAGCGCGTGAGGAAATCCGTCAAGCCAGTCAGATAGCGGTTGGTAGGCCTTTTCTTTTACAGGCTAAATTTGGGGACCGGAATTATGCCTTGCTTAATCGACTGTGGAGTTCTCCAGACGCATATGCGGATCTGCCAACGAGTGCTGTGGACACCGCCCAATTCTTCCAGGCCTAGGAGGGGTACGAGTCAGAGAAGCTCTTCTGGTCGCAGTTTGTGGAGCAGGAGCGTCCCCTACTGCTAAATGACCAGATGGCACAATGGGCGGAGCTGCATAAAAGGTCCAGCACGGCCATGACGGATGTCATAGTCCGGTTGTGGCCGGTTGAAGCCTTTTCGGACAGCTACTTCGGCCTCCTGTGACGTCTCGTCGATGCACTACCCGGATTGACGCCGTCAAGAGGTGGTCCTGTATTGAAGGAGCGCGTATGGATTTCGCCCGTGTCAAGATGCACTGGGTGAAAATGAATGCCGAAAAGGTGTCAGTTGAGGGTCCTCCCGAAAGCAAGGCTCACCGCACACCGGAGCGCTATTTTGAGGACATGCTAAAAGGTGCTCGCCTTATAGAGGGCCAATGCTCTAAGGACGTAGTGTTCGAATAAAAGAGTCTGAACTGTCCGGGGATTTGTATTATGAACTAAGTGTTTTGTAATATATTCATTCCTTGATGAAAAGTTTTTACCCTCCTGTGCGCCCGTTTATTATATCTGAGAGTTCCCAGTCATCGGCTTCAGCCCCCATGTAGATGCTAATGGGGTGTTCGGAATTCCACATAACTACACTTAACCCAACGTCTTGGTCCTTGAAGGAGGTGTCAGTGCGGTGAACTAGGCAATCAGACTATTCGGTTTTATTTCTCTCACTTAGCTATAGGAGTTTGAAATGGGTCTATTAGGTAGCCCCTGGAATGTACGCGGCTACCCTCATGTGGATGCGTTACATATGTGACCAGGAAATGGTCCTTCATATAATATGGAAAAATCGCTAAGGATTGTAATGAATCGCTGAGTGGCTGACCAACTCTCGCCGCATCATGACAGTCAGTTTTCGGCTTTCTCTACTGAGTTCCTTAACCGGACGAACCAGAAACACAATTGCAGTAGTTCTCCCATTACTAGCCTAGCCGATCAGACGGAACGTAAGGTAGCAAGCACAGGAGTCGGGCAACCCAACTATTGACCAAAGACATGATTCGAAGCCGATGCGTATAATGTCGAGCTCAGGACACCGGATTGTGCTGTAAAGCTGTTCAGACTTTTGTTTGGCAACACATATGTTGCCTTATAGAGCCCCTGGCAATGTTATGCCGAGGTGTCTATGTGAGACTACTTAATAGGCGTAATAATTTCTATAAGTAAAGACGATACCGAATAAGAATTTTGGTTCACTGAAATCTGATTGATACGTCAAAACGTAACCTTACAGAAGGTACCATAATCACCAAGGCCATTTTACATGCCGGGGGTCTAGGGCTAAGGGAAAAGCTCTATACAGGTTCTTGAGCGAAGCTGTGGTCTACAAAATGCTTTGCACCTTCCTGCCGCACGTCTGCGCCGCTTTCACCCAAATAAGAAAGATTCCTTTAAAGGAATGGTCTTCGGCCATGTATACAGAACCGGGCTTGAAAGGAGTCCTCGTGGGTCCAAAGAATGAGTAGGTTTTAATTCACCTGTGGTAAAAAAGAAAAGATGATTAAATAAAGGGGAAGGCTGTATAAGGTTGAACCGTGTTATAGGCCTGTCCGTATATTGCCTCCGCCAGTGCCCAAGGTATTTTGAGTGCATAATTGTGCACGCACAGTACAAATTTCACTGATGTACGTGGCGATCGACGGATGCTAGGCTGCTAATCCAGCCCTGAAATTGCCGGACTGCCGGCATGCAGAACTGACCAGCCTTGCGCGGCAAAGTCCGGTGGCTTAATAGCCAAGGAGGTGTGCGGCTTGATAGGGCTACTTTGTACTTCGGCCGCAATGGCCGCTGTATGCTCCTCAGTACGGAGGGAGCACTCCATGTTTCGATTGATTGTAATGATGCCACGTGGACCGGGCATCTTGAGCTTCAAATAGGCGTAATGCGGAACCGCATTGAAGCGGGCAAAAGCGGTTCGTCCGGGCAATGCATGATAGCCGCAGCGGAAGGGGACGATGTCGAAGATCAAGTCTTCGCTTCGGAAGTTGTCTGGCGAGCCGAAGACTACTTCCAACGTGATTGAGCCCGTACAACAGGCCTCTATGCTAGATATTACTCCTTTGAAGGTAGTTCTAGTGGGCTTGATTCTTGATGAATCAACGCCCATTTTGCGGACAGTGTCTTGATAAAGTAGATTGAGACTGCTGTCGCTGTCCATTAGGACTCGCGTAAGGTGGAATCCACCGATGATTGGATCGAGGACCATAGTTGCCGAACGTCCGTGACAGATACTGCTTGGGTGGTCCTTTCGATCGAAGGTGATCAGATAAGCCGACCATGGGTTAAATTTGGGGGCAACCGGCTCTATGGCGTAGATGTCCCGTAGTGCGCGTTTGCACTCTCTCTTAGGGATATGTGTGACATATATCACATTCATTGTTTTTACCTTGGGGGGAAATTGTTTTTGTCTCCCTGTGTTCGGTTGACGAGGCTCTTGGTCATCATCATCACTTGGTGATCCTTTTCCCTTGTGTTCGGCATTAAGTTTGCTAGCCTGCTTAAAGACCCAACAATTTCTGTTGGTATGATTGGCAGGTTTTTCAGGGGTACCATGAATCTGGCAAGGCCGATCTAGTATTGTATCTAGACTGGATGGACCATCTTTGTTTGCCATGAATGGCTTCTTTCGTTGACCGAGTTTGGGGTTGCTGAATCTAGCGTTGACCATCGTGTCTTGGGCTCCTTCACTATTGCTTTGCCACTTGTGTTTGTTGCGTCGTGGCTTGCCGTTACCGTCCCTGGCTTCGGGGGTTCTGGGGTCGCTGGTGCTGCTGCTTCTACGAGTGAGCCAGCTATCCTCTCATGCGCAGAAGCGGGTCATAAGTGTGGTAAGGGCTGCCATGGACTTCGGATTTTCTTGGCTGAGGTGTCGGGCGAGCTAATCGTCTTGGACGCTATGCTTGAAGGCCGCAATCCACAATTTGGTTCTTCTTGATTAAGAACCTGGTCCAGAGCTGCCAGGCCGATTCCCTGGGTTGCTGGATTATGTGACTAACATCGTCGGCATCTGGGGGCCGAACATAGGTACCTTGGAAGTTATCTTTAGCGTCCTCCAAGTCTACCCAGCTCCCAATAGAGTTTTTTGGTAGGCTGTTTAGCCAGTGCCGAACTGGCCCCTTAAGTTTTAGGGGAAGGTATTTGATGGCGTGTAGATCATCACCACGAGCCATGTGAATGCGGAGAAGAAAATCTTCAAACCATACCACGAGATCTGTTGTGCCGTCGTTTGATTTAATGTTCACGAGTTTAAACCCTTCTGGGAATTGGTGCTCCATTACCTCATCGGTGAAGCACAGGGAGTGTGCGGCGCCTCTGTATCGGGCCATGTCACGATGGAGTTCGGATGATGTGTGTATGAGGCTTTCGGCCCGGGTGTGGTTATGCTTGTCGCGCCAGGCTTGATAGCCGTCCTCTCGTGCCGGGGAAAGCCCACATGATCCGTAGATTGATCTGGTCTGACCTGTTCTACTTTCCAGGTCCTGTCGTAGGTCATATGTGTATCCTCGAGTTGTTGTTTCTCTACTTTTACGGCGAGGTGGTGCGGGATGGTGTTCGGCTTGAACTGTCATTCTGTCCCGGCCATGTGGTGGTCCGTCGGGTCTGCCAGCAGCGTTACGAGTGGGTGGTATAGGCTCCAATGCCTCATCGTCGAATTGGGGTAGCAGCTTACGCTTCGGGTAACTCATTGTTGGGCGTTCGAGGCTGTATTCTTCGGCTGCCAGGAAATTATTCCATCTGTCGTTGAGCAGATCTTGGTCAGCTTGAAGCTATTGTTGCTTCTTTTTTAGGCTTCTTCCCGTGGCTATTAGCCAACGCTTAAAGCTCTCTTGTTCTAGGGGTTCCTCTAGCACGATAAAATCTTTGTCGCCGAGGCTCACATCGTCCTCGGAGAGTGGCAAATAGTTGTTGTCCTCTGAGTCTTCGTTCCCTGCTTGCTCATCAGGGTCAACTTGCCCATCCTCCCAATCAACCTGTTTGGATGTTGGTTTGATGGGGTCTTCTTATTCTTCGGTGTTCTCTGGAGTATCATTGTCGCCGGTGCCGGTATTGATGTCTTTTCTGTGATGTGATTTAGAGCGGCGCCGCTGACATCGATGCTTCGGCGGTATCTCAGGAGGTTCGTCCTCGACTAGGTTTTTCTCAACATCGCCGTCATCGTCTTTAGGTGTATCCACCATGTATATGTCGTATGAGGAAGTGGCCGTCCAGCGTCCGGTGAATGGCAGGTTTTGGGCCTGCTCCTCTCCGGCATCGTCGCCATACTGTCGATGTTTTCGAGGCGTAGTCAAGCATGTCGGTTAGATCCTCGATGGTGGGTATAAAGTGGGTGGTGGGTGGGAAGTAAAATTCCCTATTTCCAACCCCTAGTCTAGGTTGGGCGCAATTCAGAAACGGTTACTCTATGATGGCGAGGGACCGCATTAAGTGCAGGGCCTCGTTTAAGGGTGAGGTTTGCGCGGGGATAGAAGTTTCTGGCCCGAGCTCACATGATCTAGGCTTCGAGGGTTCGGAGTTGGTGTCCAGAGAAGAGTCCGGCTTTGTGATAATAGCCAGAGACACTATTCTCTCGGTTTTCCAGTGTTGAGCTTTACGGCCACAGAGAGTCCGATGTGCCAGGTGTCTTCCAGTTATTCGCTGTTGTTGCCTTGTCATTGCTTGCGTGTCATGCATTGCATATCATGTCATCGTGTGCATTTCATTTGCATACATGTTCGTCTCATGCATCCGAGCATTTTCCCTGTTGTCCGTTTTGCAATCCGGCGCTCCTATGTCACCCGGTGTCCCTTTCTACCTCTTTTCATGTGCAGGTGTTAAACGTTTTCGGATTGGACCGAGAATTGTCATGCGGCCTTGGTTTACTCCCGGTAGACGCCTGTCAAGTTTCGTGCCATTTGGACTTCGTTTGATACTCCAACGGTTAACCGAGGGACCGAAAAGGCCTCGTGTGTGTTGCAGCCCAACACCCTTCGAAAGTGGCCCAAAACCCACCTAAACCGCCTCCATCATATTGGTCGTACGATCACAATCGCGTGGCCGAAAACCGCACCTCATTTGGACTCTCCTAGCTCCCTCTACCTATAAATATGTGTTCCTCCCGGAATTTTCGCGCAGATGAAACCCTAACCTCCTCCTCCGCGCGCCGCCGGACATTTCGTCCCGCGCCGCCGGACATGTCCACCGCGCCCTCCACCTCACTCCGGCCAATGGCAAGCCGCCACGTCAGCCGGCCGCCGCCCTCGCCCAACCGGACAATGCCACTTGTCGCGCCGCCTCCCTCCACCCGCCGGGGCCTGAGGCAGGCCCGCCCCGGGTCGGATCTAGGCCGAGTCATCCGCCCGCCGCCGCCTTCGCCCAGCGCCGGTCGCCGCCGATCTCCGCCGCCCGTCTGCCGGCTCCACCGCACCGGAGCATCGCTGGAGCATCGCCAGACTTCACCGGTGCTCCCCGCCACCACGCAGCGCTCCGCCGCGGAGCCTGTTTCCCGCCGCTCGCAGCCACGGCGCGCCGCCTCGTCTCCCGAGGGCCGCCAGGCCACCTTGCCCCGAGTCGCGTCGCCGACGACCTCCAGCCGCCTCCCACGCCAGGGCTCGCCGGTCGCCCTCGCCATTCATCGCCCCAGTCACCCCCATCCTCGCCGCCTCGCTCACTGCACCTCGGCGGCCGCTCGCCTTGCGCCGCCTCTCCTCACCGGCCCCGCCGCCGTTCGCCGAGCCGTGCACCACCGCCGCCTTCAATCACCGGCGCCGCCCCGCTCCTCGCCTTGCCGGAGCTCCGGCGAGCCACCGCCCGCCTCCCGCCTCGGATCCGGACGGGTGGGATGAGATCCACCCGTCCCACAAACCAAATGGCCCCTTCGATATGGATCCGCGTCGTCCTGCACCGCGCCATCCTGCGTTGACTTTCTCCGAGGTCGAATTTCTCTCTAAGTCCCCCAGATTTCAGTATTTTTTTGAGCATATTCATCACATCATAACTGTGCATCCGTAACTCCGATTCATGCGTGTAGCATATCAAAATGTTCGTCTCGACGAGTAAACCCTTTCATCTCATTGCATCATTTTCATTTGAGCTCATCTTGATGCCCGAAATGCTGTTGGAAGATGGCTATGTGATAAATTTGTCCAATTTGTTTCAGCAAATGGCATTTTGTCATTTTTGCCATGATTAATGTGTGCATACTATGATCCTGAGCTCTACATGTGTTTTGTTATCTGCCATGCCATCTTTACAGAGGTGCTTGCCATGTATTTTTGGGATATTCGTGGGGACTAGCACAAGCTTTCAAAGTAGCGTAATTGGTAATGCTGATTTCAGGGACTTGAAATTTCTCCAAGTCCTTGTTCTGTTTTTGTTGTTATGCCATATGTTCATGTCGTTTCCTAGTGATCCGTGCCTCTTTTGAGGATGATCAGTATGTATGTTTTGTTAACGTTGTGGTGCTCTATCCACCCATGTCTTTGTTTGCAATTATGGAGCACCCTAGCTTGAGTCAATCGAGCTCTACTTTTGCTAAAAAATGATCCTGGCAGATTGTTGACATGTTTAGCGATTTTGCCGAGGATGTTGCTATTGATCCGTGCATGCTATGATGTTGTTCTTGCCATGTCTAGCTTCTATGCCATGTATTCTTGATGGGTGTATGCTTAGTTTGTCATTCCATGCTCTGTAGTGAGTGCATCGAGCTCGTAAACATGCCTACTCGTTAACTGATTTGCATGCTCGAGTTTTTCACTAAGTCTGAATCTGGTTATGTTTTTGCCATGTTCACATGCTTGCAATTGTATTTTCTGATCCCTTTTGGCTGAAGGTTACTAAGGGACTTTTGTTAAGTGCTTTGAGTAGCTTTACAAAATGCCTTGCTTTGCCATGTTAAGTTCCTGTAACATGTACTTTTCATGCTCTAAAGTGTGCTTCCTGATGATAAATTCCAGACTTGTGTTAATTTCACTAAGTCTGAAACCTGTTATCATTTGCACTTTTGCCATGCTTGTTTGAACCTGTTAATGGATGAATTAGCCGTAGCTCAGTGTTCATCTTTTGTCAAGCATCATGATTGGATCTCTGCCATGTATTTTGTTGCAATGTTTGAGTGCTGTAGCATGTTGTTCCTGATGCATTTAGATGGCTACTTGCTGATTATCGCAGACCGGTGCCATATTTGTTTTGCTTGCCATTTACAAACCGTGCTTCCGATTCCGGTGATCTTTATATCGATTTTGACCAAAATCATCTCACCTTTCCAGTGGCACTCTTGGTTTTCCAAGTTGAGGCCAGGTTCAATCATTCCTTTCCAAATCATGCATATGCATCACATACCGCATCCAGCATATCATACCATGTTCGTGTGTTGGTTGTTTACTATGTTTTGTGCTTCTTTCCTGTGTTGCTTCTTTGGGTTGGTTCCGATAACGTCACATTTGTGAGGACCCGTTCGACTACGTCCGTGTGTCTTCTTCATGGACTCGTTCTTCTTCCTTGTGGGATCTCAGGCAAGATGACCATACCCTCGAAATCACTTCTATCTTTGCTTGCTAGTTGCTCGCTCTTTTGCTATGCCTATGCTGTGATACCTACCACTTGATTATCATGCCTCCTATATTGTTAAACCAAGCCTCTAACCCACCTTGTCCTAGCAAACCGTTGTTTGGCTATGTTACCGCTTTGCTCAGCCCCTCTTATAGCGTTGTTAGTTGCAGGTGAAGATTGGAGTTTGTTCCTTGTTGGAACATGGACTTTTGTTGGGATATCACAATATCTCTTATTTAATTAATGCATATATATACTTGGTAAAGGGTGGAAGGCTCGACCTTATTCCTATTGTTTTGTTCCACTCTTGCCGCCTTAGTTTTCGCCATATCGGTGTTATGTTCCCGGATTTTGCGTTCCTTACGCGGTTGGGTTATAATGGGAACCCCTTGACAGTTCACCTTGAATAAAACTCCTCCAGCAATGCCCAACCTTGGTTTTACCATTTGCCACCTAGCCTCTTTTTCCCTTGGGTTTCCGGAGCCCAAGGGTCATCTTTATTTAAACCCCCCGGGCCAGTGCTCCTTTGAGTGTTGGTCCAAACAGAGCTAGTTGCAGCGCCACCTCGGGGAAACTTGAGGGTTGGTTTTAGTTGTACGTAGTGTTCATCTGGGTGTGCCCTAAGAACGAGATATGTGCAGCTCCTATCGGGATTTTTCGGCACATTCGGGCAGTGTTGCTGGACTTGTTTTACCATTGTCGAGGATGTCTTGTAACCGGGATGCCGAGTCTGATCAGAATGTCTCGGGAGAAGGAATATCCTTCGTTAACCGTGAGAGCTTGTGATGGGCTAAGTTGGGACTCCCCTGCAGGGATTTGAACATTCGAAAGCCGTGCCCGCGATTATGGGCATATGGGAATTTGTTAATCTCCGGTTGTAGATAATATAAAACTTAACTTAATTAAAATGAATCAACCACATGTGTAACCATGATGGTCTCTTCTCGGCGGAGTCCGGGAAGTGAACACGGTGTTGGAGTAATGCTTGACGTAGGTTGTTCTAGGATCACTTGTTGATCATAGTTGTTCGTCCGTGCTTTCGCCTTCTCTTGTCGCTCTCATTTGCATATGTTAGCCACCATATATGCTAGTCGCTTGCTGCAGCTCCACTTCATACCTTGTCTTACCTATAAGCTTAAATAGTCTTGATCGCGAGGGTGCGAGATTGCTGAGTCCCCGTGACTCACAGATTACTTCCAAACCAGATGCAGGGACCGATGATACCGCTCCTGATGATGCGCTTGAGCTCAAGTGGGAGTTCGATGAAGACTCTCGTCAGTACTATGTGTCTTTCCCAGATGATCAGTAGTGGTGCCCAGTTGGGGCGATCAGGGACCGTGTCGCATGTGGGGGTTGATCTTTCTTTTGGTACCGTATTCGGACCATGAGTGTATTGGATGATTGTAATGTTATTCATGTATTTGTGTGACGTGGCGAGTGTAAGCCAACTATGTATTTTCCCCTTTTATCTATTTACATGGGTTGTTGTGAAGATTACCTTGCTTGCGACATTGCTTTCAATGCGGTTATGCCTCTAAGTCGTGCTTCGACACGTAGGAGATATAGCCGCATCGAGGGCGTTACAAGTTGGTAATCAGAGCCTTCCCCGACCTTAGGAGCCCCTTGCTTGATCGAATCACTGGCGTTATTGAGTCTAGAAATGTTTTGAGTCTTTTATGATTATATATATTGGAGAGTAGGAATTCTTTTTACTCCTCAGTCCCTTCGTCGCTCTGGTGAGGCATCCTGACGTAGAGTTTTGACTCTTCTCTTCTCAAATTTCACTAAAAAAATTTAGGATCACGCGGGTATCTTGGAATCGTTCCGATGGTTTTGTGACGAGAACATTGTTCTTGGTGCCTCCTGTCATTTAGGGGTTGTGGCAGTGTCCCAGGGAGTTGAGCTCCGAGGTGTTGTCGTCACAATTTTATCGTTGCAGTTCTGGAATACCTGAGATCAGTTTCGCCGACATCGAAAATCTCTTTTATGTAGTTGTTGGTGAGATAACCTCGACGCCACCCAGTACTGGGGCGGGAGTTCGGGAGTATTGCCATAACACGTATAATGGATGCTTTTCGAAGGTTGAGGTAAAGGATTTCCGAAGGTTTCTCGGTTATGTGTTGAAAGATGGATACAACCGGATGTAGGATTTGCTAGATTTGGGTGAGATATTATGCTTCCCCTGTATCCCCAACACCCAATTGTATAACCGGAAAATTTCGGGAGTTTATAAGTGGGAATTCAAGTAGCTCTTAGGATATCTTTTCCGACAGATGTATGATTTGAAATTGGGGTTCGACGTCTAGTGGTCCACCTATCCACTGTTTGTTTTACAGTGGTCTCATAGTGTCTTAAAGAGTCCTTGGCTATGCCGACTCGGGGACGCTTCATATGTCATGTGCACTTCCTTGTACATGATGGTGCTATACGATCGAGCCCGTGTAGGCCCCACCATGAAAACTTCGAACGAAATCTCTATCATATGGTTGTTCCGGCTTTTTCTGCAAGCCAATCCTTTGTTTTGTTTTGAGTTGTGGTATTCGAGTTGCTTCGAAGCCAAATGTTGATTCCATACCTTCCCCAAATGGTGTTCTCATATTCCTATGTGAATACAAAACCTTATTGATCTTCGAGTTTGTCATCTCAATGTCTTTCCAACCAGTGTGTTTCTCTTCAAGTGGATCTGATCATCTCAACATCCGCAAGATCAAGTATCAGTTCTTCTCAACGGTGTTTGTTTCATTCATCCTAAATTGTCTTTGTTTTCCCGCCCACCCACCCTTTTCTTCGAGGACTCGGATTTTTGAATCAAGTATCATTTTATTGATGGGAAGTCTCTCCATTTCTTTTCTGTCAATTTTTCTTATCCATTGATTCTCAGGAAGATACTAACGAAGCTTCACGTTCATCATTCTTAATTCTTTTTCTTCTCCGGTGGATTCAATTCAAGCTTTTGGTGTTGATCATATCCTTTCCTCATTTCAGAAGTTTTATCGTACCGGTGCACCTCATAATCATCCACTCTTCGCTATTCATTTGTTCCGGAGTGCTCAAGAAATCTGTAGGATCGAAAGTATGTCTAGAGGGGGGGGGGTGATTAGACTACTTGACCAAATAAAAACTTAACCTTTTCCCAATTTTAGTTCTTGGCAGATTTTAGCTATTGTAGGACAAGTCAAGCAATCATCACACAATTCAAGCAAGCATGCAAAGAGTATATTGGCAGCGGAAAGAAAAGCATGCAACTTGCAAGAATGTAAAGGGAAGGGTTTGGAGAATTCAAACGCAATTGGAGACACGGATGTTTTTCCCGTGGTTCGGATAGGTGGTGCTATCCTACATCCACGTTGATGGAGACTTCAACCCACAAAGGGTAACGGTTGCGCGAGTCCACGGAGGGCTCCACCCACAAAGGGTAACGGTTGCGAGAGTCCACAAAGGTCTCCACCCACGAAGGGTCCACGAAGAAGCAACCACCCACAAAGGGTCCACGAAGAAGCAACCTTGTCTATCCCACCATGGCCATCTCCCACAAAGGACTTGCCTCACTAGCGGTAGATCTTCACGAAGTAGGCGATCTCCTTGCCCTTACAAACTCCTTGGTTCAACTCCATAATCTTGTCGGAGGCTCCCAAGTAACACCTAGCCAATCTAGGAGACACCACTCTCCAAGAAGTAACAAATGGTGTGTAGGTAATGAACTCCTTGCTCTTGTGCTTCAAATGATAGTCTCCCCAACACTCAACTCTCTCTCATAGGATTTGGATTTTGTGGAAAGAAGATTTGAGTGGAAAGCAACTTGGGGAAGGCTAGAGATCAAGATTCATATGGTAGGAATGGAATATCTTGGTCTCAACACATGAGTAGGTGGTTCTCTCTCAGAACATATGAGTTGGAATTGTGTATGTGTTCTGATGGCTCTCTCCACGAATGAAGAGGAGGTGGAGGGGTATTTATAGCCTCCACACAAAATCCAACCATTACACACAGTTTTCCAATCTCGGTGGGATCGAATCAACAAACTCGGTCGGACCGAAAAGGTAAACCTAGTGACCGTTAGAGATTTTCGGTGGGACTGACATGCAACTCGGTAGGACCGATATGGTTAGGGTTTGGGCATAACGTAATCTCGGTGAGACCGATTACACAAACTCGGTGAGACCGAATTTGGTAATTAGCTAACCAGAGAGTTGGTCAGGCAAACTCGGTGGGACCGATTTGCTCTTTCGGTGAGACCGAAAAGTTACAAAAAGGAAACACTGAATTTACATTGCAATCTCGGTGGGACCGATTCGCTCTTTCGGTGAGACCGAAAAGTTACGAAAGGGAAACAGAGAGTTTGCAATCCCATTTCGGTGAGACCGAGATCCCTATCGGTAGAACCGAATTGCTAGGGTTTGGCAGTGGCTTATGACAAGTGAAACTCGGTGGTGCCGGATAGAAAGAATCGGTAGGACCGAGTTTGGCTTAGGGTTTAGGTCATATGTGGATATGGGAAAGTAGTTGAGGGTTTTGGAGCATATCACTAAGCACATGAAGCAAGAGGCTCATTAAGCAACACCTCATCCCTCCTTGATAGTATTGGCTTTTCATAAAGACTCAATGTGATCTTGGATCACTAAAATATAAAATGAAGAGTCTTGAGCTTTTGAGCTTGAGCCAATCCTTTGTCCTTAGCATTTTGAGGGTTCCACTTTCACCATCCATGCCATGCCAATCATTGAGTTTTCCTGAAATAATCATCTTGGAATAGCATTAGCTCAATGAGCTATATGTTGTTATGAATTACCAAAACCACCTAGGGATAGTTGCACTTTCAATCTCCCCCTTTTTGGTAATTGATGACAACATATAGATCAAAGCTTCAACAAATGATAATAAGCATGGAATATATCGTCGCTTTGAGAAGTATGTGGTAAGTAAGAGCTCCCCCTAAATTTGTGCATATTTAAAATTTGCTTTGGACTGCAAATGCACAAGGAGTTAGAGTCATGGGTTACTCTTCCATGTCACAAACATCTTGATGGAGCGCTTAAAATGATAAGAATGAAATACATGCACTCATCACCAAGAATAGTGAGTGATCACATAAGATAGATAAGATAATAGCATTAAGCAAACATTAAGTGTAGCTTATGATCAAACACATGATCATCAATGTCTCACGAGCAATGACATAGTATCTCAAGCACTCAAAAGCAAACAAAGTTCGAAAAACCACCAAATAAAGCAAGAGAGAAACAAGCAACACTCTCTCTCTCTCAGCCTATGATCTATACATTTTTCTCCCCCTTTGGCAACAAGTTACCAAAAAGTTCCTAGAAAATGCATAGTGCTAGATCGACGCTCAGGCTTGATCTTCAGGTGGTGGTGGAGTCCGGATCACTCCAAGGACGAAGGCTTCTGTAGACGCTGAAGTAGACGCTGGAGTTGGAGCTGAAGTAGACGCTGGAGCAGGTTGGGCTGGTGCTACGGCTGGAGCTGAGGCAGTTGCTCTTGTGTCAGGAACTGGCACTGCAGACAACCTCGGACCTCGTGGCACTCTGGCAAAGGCATCAGTGGTTGTCTTCCCTTTCCTCTCCTGCATATCATCTTGGAGCTGCTCCACTGCAGTCTGAATCTCTGTCACGTTGACATCCAAGTCATAGAACTTTTGTTCCATGATTCTCTCTAGGCTTGCCTGGTTCTGAGTTAGGGTGACTAGTCCTTTCTCAATCCGCAGGGTGGATGCAATTAGGTAACCAAGCTGCTCTTGTTTGGTTTTCAAGAAATACTCAGATGCCTCCTCTTGAGTTGGCATCTTGGCAGCTTTCTCCTTCCTTGCCTTCTCCTTCTTTTCTTGTGCTTGTGCAGACGATGGTTCATTCTCAGTCATGACAAGTTGATTGTCCTCAAAATCTGGACGGATGGTCAAGTGTTCCTTGTCCAACAAGCATATGCCTGTGCCCATCTTGGAGTTAATGAGCTCCTGAATTTGTGGGGCATATCCACAGCTCCTCTTCTGGTCTGCTGCTGTCCTCTTGATTGTCTCTACCATGAGGCTCATCACCTTAAACTTCTGAGGCACATCAAAGATATGTAGCAAGTTGATTGCATGGCCTCTGATCATCTTGTGATCTCCAGACTTGGGCAAGAGAGTGTGCCTCAATATCCAATTGATGGTTGGCAGCCCTGACAGAAGATAGTGCACAGACCCAAACTTGAAAGTGTCAAGTGCCTCGTTTGGAATTTCCTTGTACATGCTGGACATAGAGTTGTGGTCCATCTTATTCTTGGCATAAATGTCCAAGTCATCCTCATGCTCCTCTGGGGCATTGATGAGTTGTGCCCACTCAGCAACTGTGGACTGGTACCTCGTACCCTCTGACATCCAAATTATCCTACCATCTGGATAAAAGTGTGCTGTGGAGTAGAATTGCATAATGAGCTCCTCGTTCCACTTTGTGAGCTTCTGCCCAACAAAGTCCTCTACTCCACATGCACTAAAGCTGTCATACACTCCAGGGTAGTGTTCTTCATTGTCCTTGATGTACTGCCAGTCAACCCATCTCATGTCACAGACTATTGGCTTCTTATCAAGCAGCACTGTCTCATAGAAGTCCTGCTGTTCCTTGGTGTGAAATCTGTAGTCCACATCAGTTCTTCTCCTTGAAGCATACAGGTCTGCTTCTCTCCACTTCCTGAGCCCTGAATCTCTCCTGAGCTTCATATCCTCAGCCACAGGATGAACATCGTTGTGGTCTGGGATCTTGGGCTTGAGTTTTCTGAGTACTTGCTCTTCATCATCTTCTTCTGCAGCTTCAGGCACTGGGGCCTTGTTCTTCTCAGCAGCTGGGATGCTTCTTGTATTTCTCTTTGGTGCAGACTTGGGCTTGGAGGCAGCTTTGGGTGCTTCTTTGGGCTTAGATGTGGCAGCCCCTGTCCTGATAGCATCACCCATAAGCTTAGGTGCCTTAGGTGCTGGTGCAGCAACCTCTTCTTCTTCCTCTTCTTCCATGATGGAAGCCTTTCCAAGCACTCTGGCCACGGTCTTCTTGACCCTTTCCTTTCTTTTCTTGCCTTCAGCAGCAACTGGCTCTATGGGAGTGGACTTCTCAGAAATCTTGGTTGAAGCTCTGGCCTTTGGCATAGGCTGCCTGCCTGCTGGCCTTTTGACTTTCAGGCCTGGCTTTGTGCCCTGTGCTGGCTCAACTCTCTTAGATGTGGCTTCCTCTTCTGCCACATAATCTTCATCCTCAGAATCTGAAGTTCTCTTCTTCCTCTGCCTGGTGGCAGCTTTTGGCAGATTGCTAGGAGTACTTCTGCTGCCATCATCTGAAGAGCTGGAGGGACTAATACCCTCACTCATGTGCACTTGCTGTTCTGACACATTCTGGCTGTCACTCTGGTCTGACATGATGAACAAGCTGACTGCTGACCCTGTGAATAGTTTATAGATGAAGTAGAATAGATGAGCATCACAAAATGCAGAGATTTTTTGCAAAAGAATGATCCAAAAACTTAGTTTTAGTTTCCCACTGAAATCATCTCGGATCTACCGATTTTTAAACTCGGTGATACCGAAGTAGTTTTGGCACCTAAACTAGTGAACTCGGTCAGACCGAGTCACAGTTCGGTGGCACCGAGACTGCTAGGGTTTCACAAAGTTCCAAAATCGGTCACACCGATAAGTAATTCTCGGTCAGACCGAGTCTCACTTGTGTAATGGCATAAGCCAAATCGGTGGGACCGAGTTTTTCAACTCGGTGGGTCCGAGATGGTTTCGGCGGAAACCTAACCCTAAAATTTTCGAATCAAACCTAATCTACAAGCGCATTGACTGGATAGGAGTGTTTCAATCGTGGCAAGAATCATGAAGAACACAATGTGCTAGGAATTGGACGGGGAATAGCACTGTGATCGAGTCCATACCCTAGTTCGGTGGAGACTCGCTACGGTGGCAACGGCGGGGTAGAATTCCGTTGACGGCGATGGAGACCAGCGACTGGAGGCAGCTGGCGGCGAGGAGACGATCCGGAGACCACGTTGGCAGAGCAGGCTATCGCGCGGGCGAAGGGGTTCGGAGAAATTTCCAAATTTTTGCCCGTGACTATATATAGCCCGACCCTGTCGGTGTGAGCGAGTGGAACAACTCGGTGGCACCGAGATTCATAACTGCAAGCAGTTACTGAAACTCGGTGTGACTGAAAGGTTCAAATCGGTTGCACCGAGATCGAAAACCTAGATCAACTTAATGATCTCGGTAGGACCGAAAGTGGGGTATCGGTCAGACCGAGAATCATAAAGAGGTTTTGGAAGTTTAAGTCTATGACGAATCGGGGACTCCGAGCGCTCCTCACACAGAGTGGTTCGAATCTGACTTGATCAAATTTTGTGATGTAGCATGAATAGAGTTTGAGACGAGAAAAGCATAGATAGCTAGAGGAGGTTCTTAGGCACTCTTGTCCATCCACTTGGCAAAAGGAAATAAAACCAATCAATCAAAACAACAAGTGGATGTCCTCGAATGAGTAAAATATGCAACCAGCATGCTCACACAATAAGATGGCAAATGAAATATGTGACAAGGCATGCACAACCAATTCTAGCATCTATCAAGCAATTTGCGATGACAAGGTCATCTATATATGAGTATATTGACTTAGGAGTCAAGTGAGAACACTTGATCATAGGTCATACTCATCGTTTAAGCTCAAGTGGGGTTACCACTTTTACATAAAGCATTGTTGTGTTCACATCTTTAGAGTTGCTTTAGCTCAAGTCTTAGAGTAAAGCTCCCCCTAGATGTGATATCCCCCCTTAGAGGGATGAACTAACCTCGGGTTTTGTCGATGATGACTTCATGTAGATGTTGAAGATGTGGATGCTCAATGTTGATGTAGATCACTTGGAGCTATCCATTTGAGTGAATTGCACTTTCAATACCTACATGGGTTAGTCCCACAAGGAACAAACAAGGATATCCATAGACATAGAGTGATGCACACACAAGATGATGTCCATGAAAACTTTTAGGTTACCTTGTCCCTTGTCTTACCAACAAGAGGGTTTGTGACTCCTTGAACTAGTGCAAGATGTGGAAGTTGATTGCACTTGTTCTTGCCAAAATGATAAGAGTGAAGTATGTTGGCGGAGTCACCCTTAAGAACTCTCTAGTTCTTCTTCTTGTGGATCCACACCATCTTGATGGGAATCCTTGGAGTTGTAGTCGTACTTGATGAAGTGGAACTTGAAGTAGTCTTGGGAATCCACTTGACTAAGGTCTTAGGAGCTTCTTCAAATGCATCAATTTCCTCTTGAAGCTTGTCCTTGCCTTTTTGCTTGTAGTCTTGTGGTGGAAGATCATCTTGAGCTTGTGTCCCCTTGAAAGAAGTATCATACTTCTCTTGTTGAGGAACAAACTCTGTCTTGGGGTATTGATCTTCTTCCCACTCAACTCCATTGGCATTGAACTTTCGTTCAAAACCAACACCTTGATTCTTCCGGTGCATTCCTTGCATGCGCACAATTTCCTCGAATTGCTTACTCCCGGCAAGGCTTTTGTACACTCCTTTCTCTATAATTCCCTTCAATAAGCTATTTTCTTGCTCAAGTGTAACTTGGCTAAGAGAATCATTAGTGGAATCAAGAGAACTACTAGAAGCAACAATATTGGATTTAGCATGATCATTGTTACTGCTAGAGGAGGAATCTTTCTTGTTCTTGTTACTAGACTTGACTTGAGGCATGTAAGTGGATAAGAGTAAACGCTTGGCAATGTAAGAAGAACTTTTCTTGCGGAGATCATCATTGATTGCTTTTAAGAACTCATGCTCTTGCTCAAGATTGAGCTTTTCAAAGCGTAATTTCTCATGAGCTCTTAAAAGTTCTCGATGATCTTCGAAGATAGTTTCATGAGCTAACTTAAGAGTGTTTAGTTCTTTAGTTAGAGCCTCAATCTTCTCCTTATCATTGTCATTCGTTTTATCTTGATTAGCATGATTAATTGACGTTTCATCATAGTATTCATCACTAGAGTTGTCAACAAGCAAATCATCACCTAACAAGTCATCTTCATCACTATTGAAATCAACATAATCGGGGTGTGTTACCTTAGGACGTTTGGCCATGAAGCATCTTCCAATTCCTTCATTTGGTGAGTCAAATATGTCGTAGGAGTTGGTTGACACAAGTGCTAGACCGGCAACACCTTCATCTTGAGTATCTTCGGAGTCGGAGTGATAACTTCTCTTAGAGTGGCTGTCGGAGTCGGAGCCGGATACCCATTCACCAACATGAGCTTGATGTCTTCGTTTTGTGTAGCTCCTTGATGATTTTTCCTTTCTTTCCGAATCCTTGCTTCTCCGTCAGTATCTTCGTTCATAACGATCATCTCTACTCCTTCTCTCTCTGGGTGGTGATTCTTTGCTTCTTCTTTTTGGAGAATCTTCTCTTCTCCTGTAGGGAGCCGTACAATCATTGGAATAGTGTCCGGGTCTTCCACAACTGTAGCAGTTTCGCTCTCGACTAGAAGATCTTTTGTCATTGTAGGACCTTGACTTGAAGCTTCTATCTTTGCTTCTACTCTTGTAGAACTTGTTGAAGTTCTTCACCATTAAGCTCAATTCTTCATTGAAGTTTTTCTTCTCACTTGATGATGTAGGGGCTTCACATGAGGCTTTGTAGGCACCACTTGATTTGTTGTGAAGTTCCTCTTTATCCTTAAGTGACATCTCATGAGCAACAATTCTTCCAATCACCTCCGTTGGCTTGAGATCTTTGTAATTGGGCATCATTTGGATCAATGTGCACACGGTATCATATTTTCCATCCAAGGCTCTTAGAATCTTCTTGATGATGAATCTATCGGTCATCTCTTTACTTCCTAAGCCGGCAATCTCATTTGTGATGAGAGCAAGCCTAGAGTACATTTCAGCGACACCTTCACCATCCTTCATTTTGAACTTGTCAAGTTGACTTTGAAGCACATCCAACTTGGATTCCTTGACGGAGTCGGTACCTTCGTGCATATCAATCAAAGTGTCCCAAATTTCCTTCTCAAGACGGCTGATTTTTTTGAATTCTTCGGGGCATAATCCGTTGAAGAGAATATCACAAGCTTGAGCATTGTATTGCAACATCTTCAACTCATCCGCGGTAGCTTCACGGTTTGGTTCTTTCCCGTCAAAGAAGTCACCTTGCAAACCAGCACACACAATAGCCCAAACGGCGGGGTTATGTCCAAGAATATGCATTTTCATTTTATGCTTCCAACTAGCAAAATTAGTACCATCAAGGTAAGGACCTCTACGGTGATAATTTCCCTCGCTAGACGCCATACTCTCCTAGGTTGTGAAACCAAGGCTATGACCACCAAAAGCTATGGAGATCAAAGCAAATGGAGACCAAAGCTCTGATACCACTTGTAGGATCGAAAGTATGTCTAGAGGGGGGGTGATTAGACTACTTGACCAAATAAAAACTTAACCTTTTCCCAATTTTAGTTCTTGGCAGATTTTAGCTATTGTAGGACAAGTCAAGCAATCATCACACAATTCAAGCAAGCATGCAAAGAGTATATTGGCAGCGGAAAGTAAAAAATGCAACTTGCAAGAATGTAAAGGGAAGGGTTTGGAGAATTCAAACGCAATTGGAGACACGGATGTTTTTCGCGTGGTTCGGATAGGTGGTGCTATCCTACATCCACGTTGATGGAGACTTCAACCCACAAAGGGTAACGATTGCGCGAGTCCATGGAGGGCTCCACCCACAAAGGGTAACGGTTGCGCGAGTCCACAAAGGGCTCCACCCACGAAGGGTCCACGAAGAAGCAACCACCCACAAAGGGTCCACGAAGAAGCAACCTTGTCTATCCCACCATGGCCATCGCCCACAAAGGACTTGCCTCACTAGCGGTGATCTTCACGAAGTAGGCGATCTCCTTGCCCTTACAAACTCCTTGGTTCAACTCCATAATCTTGTCAGAGGCTCCCAAGTAACACCTAGCCAATCTAGGAGACACCACTCTCCAAGAAGTAACAAATGGTGTGTAGGTAATGAACTCCTTGCTCTTGTGCTTCAAATGATAGTCTCCCCAACACTCAACTCTCTCTCATAGGATTTGGATTTTGTGGAAAGAAGATTTGAGTGGAAAGCAACTTGGGGAAGGCTAGAGATCAAGATTCATATGGTAGGAATGGAATATCTTGGTCTCAACACATGAGTAGGTGGTTCTCTCTCAGAACATATGAGTTGGAATTGTGTATGTGTTCTGATGGCTCTCTCCACGAATGAAGAGGAGGTGGAGGGGTATTTATAGCCTCCACACAAAATCCAACCGTTACACACAGTTTTCCAATCTCGGTGGGACCGAATCAACAATCTCGGTCGGACCGAAAAGGTAAACCTAGTGACTGTTATAGATTTTCGGTGGGACTGACATGCAACTCGGTAGGACCGATATGGTTAGGGTTTGGGCATAACGTAATCTCAGTGAGACCGATTACACAAACTCGGTGAGACCGAATTTGGTAATTAGCTAACCAGAGAGTTGGTCAGGCAAACTCGGTGGGACCGATTTGCTCTTTCGGTGAGACCAAAAAGTTACAAAAAGGAAACACTGAATTTACATTGCAATCTCGGTGGGACCGATTCGCTCTTTCGGTGAGACCGAAAAGTTACGAAAGGGAAACAGAGAGTTTGCAATCCCATTTCGGTGAGACCGAGATCCCTATCGGTAGAACCGAATTGCTAGGGTTTGGCAGTGGCTTATGACAAGTGAAACTCGGTGGCGCCGGATAGAAAGAATCGGTAGGACCAAGTTTGGCTTAGGGTTTAGGTCATATGTGGATATGGGAAAGTAGTTGAGGGTTTTGGAGCATATCACTAAGCACATGAAGCAAGAGGCTCATTAAGCAACACCTCATCCCTCCTTGATAGTATTGGCTTTTCCTAAAGACTCAATGTGATCTTGGATCACTAAAATATAAAATGAAGAGTCTTGAGCTTTTGAGCTTGAGCCAATCCTTTGTCCTTAGCATTTTGAGTGTTCCACTTTCACCATCCATGCCATGCCAATCATTGAGCTTTCCTGAAATAATCATCTTGGAATAGCATTAGCTCAATGAGCTATATGTTGTTATGAATTACCAAAACCACCTAGGGATAGTTGCACTTTCAAAATCTCAGAAGATTCGTGTTTCCACTCTGCTTTCGTAATCCTTTCAAGCTCTTTCGAGATTGTTATCTCATTCTAGCCATTTAATTCAACTGATGCAACCTCTCTTTTAAATCTTTTCAACGGTGTATCTTTTGAGTGGGCCCTAACCCACAGGTCTTTTCCCAGGATCTTACCTGACTCTTCTTATTTTTTCCGAAGCTTCTCAAATTCTTTTCGAAGTTTTGACGTAAGAATGAATTTTCATCAGTCAAGTACCTTTCTCCAAGATCTTTCAAATTCCTTTCATTGTTGGCTCAATCTTTTCGCTTTTGATTCTTCCGGAGCGTCTAAACAATTCATGGTGGTGTTTCTCGTCGACATTGTCAGATTGGAAGACCGAAGAAGATTTTTCTCTCAATATTGCTCCATTCTCTTCAAGATTCGTGATTCTAGCTTGTTGCCATCCTCTCATAATTATTTTCAATTGTGGGAATTCTTTTCTCCTATCCAGAGCAATTCAAGAGTCTTCTCAGTTTGATTATCCGGAGTCCATAAATTCAGGTTTATTCGTTCCAGCTTTCAGCTCTCATACTCAAAATCATACCGGTGCTTAAATCAAGGACTCTCTAATCAGCTCGTAATCTCTTCATTCTCATGGATCTAAATTCTCTCAAACATCTTCGTTCATTTGCTAATTCTTACTGGTGATTCATTCCTTTATTTCATTCATTTTTCAATTCTTACGATGGTTTGCTCAAGAGTTCTCTTCCTTCTTCATCATATCAATTCAGTCGTTGTTCCAATCCTACCGGTGGTTCGTTGACGACCTTCCCAAGTTGACGCTATATCTGTCTTAATCCTTTCTACGAGAATAAGTAGTATGCCAAATCCGTTGCTTGTCATCAATTTAAATTGGTGAAGGATAAGCATAATGTAATTCTTATTCTTGTTTCATCAAGTGAACTCAATCCCCTATTCCGAAGGCTCATCAAATTCCTGATTACAATTGTTCATCTTCTATTTTTCCCGGAGTTCCAATCTTTTTCAACTATTTCACCATGGAGATTCATCTAAATCGGTACAAGGATTCACCTTGTGTTTTCAACCTCCTTTTCCTTCCGTTTGATCATCCTTTTGTTACCGGAGTTCTTCATGAAGGTTCTACATGATGGTTTCATCAAGGATTTAATTTCCTTCTCGAAGTGTTCATCAAGATTCTTTTCAGAGGAGCTCAAGTATTCTTCATCTTGCTATCCGGAGTGCAGTTCTTTCTACCTTATCATTGGAGGTGGTATTATGTCATTCTTGAGAATTTGAGTTCAGGTTTCATGATTCACAGGTTATTAAGAATGAGGTATTTTAAATCCATCAATCTCGTCATTCGAGTTATCCTGGTTTATATTTTCACCTAAAGCTTTCCCTAAGGATTGTTGCTATTTATGGTGCGTATAAAGGACCCAAGTTCTTCTTTATCCTCTCGGTGAAATACTTTCTCGTCTCCTTGTTCATACCAATCCAATTCTTTTTTCCGTGAGTGGCAGGTTGTCACCTCATAATTTGTGATGTATTCCATAAGACCATATCAAGCGTATTCTTTTTGTTGTTGGTGTTCCAACAACTCTGCTCGACCCGTCTCCTAAGGATGCCTTCTCAAGCTCTTTTGTGGCATAAGATGGCATTTTCTTCTCCATTCTTTTATTTCAGTTATCTATCTTCTATTCTTTTGTTCCGGAGCCATTGTGATGTTGCTCTTTTCTCTCATCATCTTGGATCGTGTTCTTTTCATGCTTATCCATTTAACCGGAGTGTGTGCCCGCTGCTCATGTTCGTTCATTTTATCAAGCCTTGCATATCTTTCCAACCGGAGTGCTGTTCGAATTTGTTCTTCCTTGTTCCTCTTTTCCAACGGAGTGTTTTCAACTTTGTTCATCTTCATGGCATTCCTCCTTTCCTTTTTTTCAACCTCTCAAGGTTCGTGGTTTCACTCGTTTGTCAAAGAAGCAACTTAGTTTTACCTCTTCTCTTTCTCTTCCGTTTTCCCTCCAGTGCCATTCTAGACATCGGGACGAGATCCTCTCATAGTGGAGTGTTGTAACGCCCTCGAGACCGATGTGCTAGGTGTCTTCCAGTTATTCGCTGTTGTTGCCTTGTCATTGCTTGCGTGTCATGCATTGCATATCATGTCATTGTGTGCATTTCATTTGCATACATGTTCGTCTCATGCATCTGAGCATTTTCCCTGTTGTCCGTTTTGCAATCCGGCGCTCCTATGTCACCCGGTGTCCCTTTCTACCTCTTTTCATGTGCGGGTGTTAAACGTTTCCGGATTGGACCGTGACTTGTCATGCGGCCTTGGTTTACTCCCGGTAGACCGCCTGTCAAGTTTCGTGCCATTTGGACTTCGTTTGATACTCCAACGGTTAACCGAGGGACCGAAAAGGCCTCGTGTGTGTTGCAGCCCAACACCCATCCAAAGTGGCCCAAAACGCACCTAAACCCCCTCCATCATATCGGTCCTTCGATCACGATCGTGTGGCCGAAAACCGCACCTCATTTGGACTCTCCTAGCTCCCTCTACCTATAAATATGTGTTCCTCCCGGAATTTTCGCGCAGATGAAACCCTAACCTCCTCCTCCGCGCGCCGCCGGACATTTCGTCCCGTGCCGCCGGACATGTCCACCGCGCCCTCCACCTCACTCCGGCCCACGACGAGCCGCCACGTCAGCCGGCCGCCGCCCTCGCCCAACCTGACAGCGCCACTTGTCGCGCCGCCTCCCTCCACCCGCCGAAGCCCGCCGGGGCCCGAGGCAGGCCCGCCCCGGGCCGGATCTGGGCCGAGTCGTCCGCCCGCCGCCGCTTTCGCCCAGCGCCGGTCGCTGCCGATCTCCGCCGCCCGTCTGCCGGCTCCACCGCACCGGAGCATCACCGGAGCATCGCCGGACTTCGCCGGTGCTCCCCGCCGCCACGCAGCGTTCCGCCGTGGAGCCTGTTTCCCGCCGCCCGCAGCCATGGCGCGCCGCCTCGTCTCTCGAGCGCCACCAGGCCACCTTGCCCCGAGCCGCGCTGCCGCCGACCTCCAGCCGCCTCCCATGCCAGGGCTCGCCGGCCGCCCTCGCCCTTCGTCGCCCCGGTCACCCCCATCCTCGCCGCCGCGCTCGCCGCACCTCGGCGGCCGCTCACCTTGCGCCGCCTCTCCTCACCGGCCCCTCCGCCGTTCGCCGAGCCATGCACCACCGCCACCTTCAGTCGCTGGTGCCGCCCCGCTCCTCGCCTTGCCGGTGCTCTGGCGAGCCGCCGCCTGCCGCCCGCCTCGGATCCCGACGGGTGGGATGAGATCCACCTGTCCCACAAACCAAACGGCCCCTCTGATCTGGATCCACGTCGTCCCGCACCGCGCCATCCTGCGCTGACTTTCTTCGAGGTCAAATTTCTCTCTTAAGTCCCCCAGATTTCAGTATTTTTTTGAGCATATTCATCGCATCATAACTCCGCATCCGTAACTCCGATTCGTGCGTGTAGCATATCAAAATGTTCGTCTCGACGAATACATCATTTCATCTCACTGCATCATTTTCATTTGAGCTCATATTGATGCCCGAAATGCTGTTGAAAGAGGGCTATGTGATAAATTTGTCCGATCTGTTTCAGCAAATGGAATTTTGTCATTTTTGCCATGATTAATGTGTGCACGCTATGATCCTGAGCTCTACATGTGTTTTGTTATATGCCATGCCATCTTTACAGAGGTGCTTGCCATGTATTTTTGTGATATTTGTGGTGACTAGCACAAGCTTGCAAAGTAGCGTAATCGATAATGCTGATTTCAGGGACTTAGAATTTCTCTAAGTCTTTGTTCTGTTTTTGTTGCTATGTCATATGTTCATGTCGTTTCCTAGTGATCCGTGCCTCTTTTGAGGATGATCAGTAAGGATATTTTGTTAACGTTGTGGTGGTCTATCCACCCATGTCTTTGTTTGCAATTATGGAGCAGCCTAGCTTGAGTCAATCGAGCTCTAGTTTTGCTAAAAAATGATCCTGGCAGATTGTTGACATGTTTAGCGATTTTGCCGAGGATATTGCTATTGATCCGTGCATTCTATGATGTTGTTCTTGCCATGTATAGCTTCTATGCCATGTATTCTTGATGGATGTATGCTTAGTTTGTCATGACATGCTCTGTAGTGAGTGCATCGAGCTCGTAAACATGCCTACTCGTTAACTGATTTGCATGCTCTAGTTTTTCAGTAAGTCTGAATCTGGTTATGTTTTTGCCATGTTCACATGCTTGCAATTGTATTTTCTTATCCCTTTTGGCTCAAGATCACTAAGGGACTTTTGTTAAGTGCTTTGAGTAGCTTCATGACATGCCTTGCTTTGCCATGTTAAGTTCCTGTAGCATGTAGTTTTCATGCTCTAAAGTGTGCTTCCTGATTATAAATTCCAGACTTGTGTTAATTTCACAAAGTTTGAAACCTGTTATCATTTGCACTTTTGCCATGCTTGTTTGAACCTTTTAATGGATGAATTAGCCGTAGCTCAGTGGTCATCTTTTGTCAAGCATCATGAGTGGATCCCTGCCATGTATTTGGTTGGAATGTTTGAGTGCTGTAGCATGTTGTTCCTGATGCATTTGGATGGCTACATGCTGATTATCGCAGACCGATGCCATATTTGTTTTGCTTGCCATTTCCAAACCGTCCTTCCGATTCCGGTGATCTTTATATCGATTTCGACCGAAATCATCTCACCTTTCCAGTGGCACTCTTGGTTTTCCAAGTTGATTCCAGGTTCAATCATCCCTTTCCAAATCATGCATATGCATCACATACCGCATCCCGCATATCATACCATGTTCGTGTGTTGGTTGTTTACTATGTTGTGTGCTTATTTCTGGTGTTGCTTCTTTGGGTTGGTTTCGATAACGTCTGCCGGCTCCACCGCACCGGAGCATCGCCAGACTTCACCGGTGCTCCCCGCCACCACGCAGCGCTCCGCCGTGGAGCCTGTTTCCCGCCGCTCGCAGCCACGACGCGCCGCCTCGTCTCCCGAGGGCCGCCAGGCCACCTTGCCCCGAGCCGCGTCGCCGACGACCTCCAGCCGCCTCCCACGCCAGGGCTCGCCAGTCGCCCTCGCCATTCATCGCCCCAGTTACCCCCATCCTCGCCGCCTCGCTCACCGCACCTCGGCGGCCGCTCGCCTTGCGCCGCCTCTCCTCACCGGCCCCGCCGCCGTTCGCCGAGCCGTGCACCACCGCCGCCTTCAGTCACCGGCGCCGCCCCGCTCCTCGCCTTGCCGGAGCTCCGGCGAGCCACCGCCCGCCTCCCGCCTCGGATCCGGACGGGTGGGATGAGATCCACCCGTCCCACAAACCAAACGGCCCCTTCGATATGGATCTGCGTCGTCCTGCACCGCGCCATCCTGCGTTGACTTTCTTCGAGGTCGAATTTCTCTCTAAGTCCCCCAGATTTCAGTATTTTTTTGAGCATATTCATCACATCATAACTGTGCATCCGTAACTCCGATTCATGCGTGTAGCATATCAAAATGTTCGTCTCGACGAGTAAACCCTTTCATCTCATTGCATCATTTTCATTTGAGCTCATCTTGATGCCCGAAATGCTGTTGGAAGATGGCTATGTGATAAATTTGTCCAATTTGTTTCAGCAAATGGCATTTTGTCATTTTTGCCATGATTAATGTGTGCATACTATGATCCTGAGCTCTACATGTGTTTTGTTATCTGCCATGCCATCTTTACAGAGGTGCTTGCCATGTATTTTTGGGATATTCGTGGGGACTAGCACAAGCTTTCAAAGTAGCGTAATTGGTAATGCTGATTTCAGGGACTTGAAATTTCTCCAAGTCCTTGTTCTGTTTTTGTTGTTATGCCATATGTTCATGTCGTTTCCTAGTGATCCGTGCCTCTTTTGAGGATGATCAGTATGTATGTTTTGTTAACGTTGTGGTGCTCTATCCACCCATGTCTTTGTTTGCAATTATGGAGCACCCTAGCTTGAGTCAATCGAGCTCTACTTTTGCTAAAAAATGATCCTGGCAGATTGTTGACATGTTTAGCGATTTTGTAGAGGATGTTGCTATTGATCTGTGGATGCTATGATGTTGTTCTTGCCATGTCTAGCTTCTATGCCATGTATTCTTGATGGGTGTATGCTTAGTTTGTCATTCCATGCTCTGTAGTGAGTGCATCGAGCTCGTAAACATGCCTACTCGTTAACTGATTTGCATGCTCGAGTTTTTCACTAAGTCTGAATCTGGTTATGTTTTTGCCATGTTCACATGCTTGCAATTGTATTTTCTGATCCCTTTTGGCTGAAGGTTACTAAGGGACTTTTGTTAAGTGCTTTGAGTAGCTTTACAAAATGCCTTGCTTTGCCATGTTAAGTTCCTGTAACATGTACTTTTCATGCTCTAAAGTGTGCTTCCTGATGATAAATTCCAGACTTGTGTTAATTTCACTAAGTCTGAAACCTGTTATCATTTGCACTTTTGCCATGCTTGTTTGAACCTGTTAATGGATGAATTAGCCGTAGCTCAGTGTTCATCTTTTGTCAAGCATCATGATTGGATCTCTGCCATGTATTTTGTTGCAATGTTTGAGTGCTGTAGCATGTTGTTCCTGATGCATTTAGATGGCTACTTGCTGATTATCGCAGACCGGTGCCATATTTGTTTTGCTTGCCATTTCCAAACCGTGCTTCTGATTCCGGTGATCTTTATATCGATTTTGACCAAAATCATCTCACCTTTCCAGTGGCACTCTTGGTTTTCCAAGTTGAGGCCAGGTTCAATCATTCCTTTCCAAATCATGCATATGCATCACATACCGCATCCAGCATATCATACCATGTTCGTGTGTTGGTTGTTTACTATGTTTTGTGCTTCTTTCCTGTGTTGCTTCTTCGGGTTGGTTCCGATAACGTCACATTTGTGAGGACCCGTTCGACTACATCCGTGTGTCTTCTTCATGGACTCGTTCTTCTTCCTTGCGGGATCTCAGGCAAGATGACCATACCCTCGAAATCACTTCTATCTTTGCTTGCTAGTTGCTCGCTCTTTTGCTATGCCTATGCTGCGATACCTACCACTTGATTATCATGCCTCCTATATTGTTAAACCAAGCCTCTAACCCACCTTGTCCTAGCAAACCGTTGTTTGGCTATGTTACCGCTTTGCTCAGCCCCTCTTATAGCGTTGTTAGTTGCAGTTGAAGATTGGAGTTTTTTCCTTGTTGGAACATGGACTTTTGTTGGGATATCACAATATATCTTATTTAATTAATGCATCTATATACTTGGTAAAGGGTGGAAGTCCCGGCCTTATGCCTGGCGTTTTGTTCCACTCTTGCCTCCTTAGTTTCCGCCATATCGGTGTTATGTTCCCGGATTTTGCGTTCCTTACGCGGTTGGGTTATAATGGGAACCCCTTGGCAGTTCGCCTTGAATAAAACTCCTCCAGCAATGCCCAACCTTGGTTTTACCATTTTCCACCTAGCCTCTTTTTCCCTTGGGTTTCTGGAGCCCAAGGGTCATCTTTATTTAAACCCCCCCGGGCAAGTGCTCCTCTGAGTGTTGGTCCATACAGAGCCACTTGCAGCGCCACCTCGGGGAATCTTGAGGGTTGGTTTTAGTTGTACGTAGTGTTCATCTGAGTGTGCCCTGAGAACGAGATATGTGCAGCTCCTATCGGGATTGGTCGGCACATTCGGGCGGTGTCGCTGGACTTGTTTTACCATTGTCGAGGATGTCTTGTAACCGGGATGCCGAGTCTGATCAGAATGTCTCGGGAGAAGGAATATCCTTCGTTGACCGTGAGAGCTTGTGATGGGCTAAGTTGGGACTCCCCTGTAGGGATTTGAACTTTCGAAAGTCGTGTCCGCGGTTATGGGCAGATGGGAATTTGTTAATGTCCGGTTGTAGATAACATGAAACTTAACTTAATTAAAATGAATCAACCGCGTGTGTAACCGTGATGGTTTCTTCTCGGCGGAGTCCGGGAAGTGAACACGGTGTTGGAGTAATGCTTGACGTAGGTTGTTCTAGGATCACTTCTTGATCATAGTTGTTCTTCTGTGCTTTTGCCTTCTCTTCTTGCTCTCATTTGCGTATGTTAGCCACCATATATGCTAGTCGCTTGCTGTAGCTCCACATCATTCCTTGTCTTACCTATAAGCTTAAATAGTCTTGATCATGAGGGTGCGAGATTGCTGAGTCCCCGTGACTCACAGATTACTTCCAAACCAGATGCAGGGACTGATGATACCGCTCCAGACGATGAGTTTGAGCTCAAGTGGGAGTTCGATGAAGACTCTCGTCGTTACTATGTGTCTTTCCCAGATGATCAGTAGTGGTGCCCAGTTGGGGCGACCGGGGACCGTGTCGCATGTGGGGGTTGATCTTTATTTTGGTACCGTAGTCGGACCATGAGTGTATTGGATGATTGTAATGTTATTCATGTATTTGTGTGACGTGGAGAGTGTAAGCCAACTATGTATTTTTTTGTGAAGATTACCTTGCTTGCGACATTGCTTTCAATGCGGTTATGCCTCTAAGTCATGCTTCGACACGTAGGAGATATAGCCGCATCGAGGGCGTTACATAAACTCCCGTCTTTGGACCCGATGACGTGCCCCGGATCTAAGGCCGGGGCGGTGGTTGGGGCCACGATCCCTTGGAAGATCAAGTCTCCTCGGATATCAGCGACATAGTTCAGATTTCTAAAACTGATCTGGTGACCAGGGGCGTAGCTGTTGATTTGCTCCAGGTGGCCAACCGAGTTGGCGCATAGTGCAAAGCCGCCGAATACGAAGATCTGGCCGGGGAGAAAGATCGCCTTCCCGGCAGTTTTGTTGTAGATGATCGATGGAGCCATCGAGCCTTTCGATGACGGCACAGTGGAACTCTCAATGAAAGCACCAATGTCTGTGTCAAAACCGGCAGATCTCGGGTAGGGGGTCCCGAACTGTGCGTCTAAGAATCAAGGGTTGTCGGTGTCAAAGCCGGCGGATCTCCGGTAGGGGGTCCCGAACTGTGCATCTAAGGTTGATGGTAATAGGAGACATGGGACACGATGTTTACCCAGGTTCGGGCCCTCTCTATGGAGGTAATACCCTACTTCCTGCTTGATTGATCTTGATGAATATGAGTATTACAAGAGTTGATCTACCTCGAGATCGTAATGGCTAAAACCCTAGAAGTCTAGCCTATCTGATTATGATTGTCTCTATAGACTAAACCCTCTGGTTTACATAGACACCGGAGGGGACTAGGGTTATACAAAGTCGGTTACAGAGAAAGGAAACTTGAACACCAAGCTTGCCATCCATGCCGAGAGAGTCCCATCCGGACAAGGGAGTCTTTGGTCTTGTATCTTTATAGCCCATCAATTCGGCCCATGTCCAACAAGCCGGACGCTCGAGGAACCCTTAGTCCAGGACTCCCTGAGTAGCCCCTGAACCAGGCTTCAATGATGAGGTGTCCGGCGCATAGATTGTCTTCGGTATTGCAAGGCGGGTTCCTTCTAAATACTACAAAATAGTCTTCGAACACAAGAATCATGTCCGACTCTGCAAATCTCATACACAACCGCAGAGAGTTTAATACTTCACGAGTCCAATCGGCAAACAACTTTTTGTAGTGTGATATCACATCACCACCTAGTTATTATTTTGAACCGTTTTTAGCCTGTCGCTCCATGTTTCGAGACGCGATTTTATTGGCATGCCTTGTCGAAGCAAGGATCGTTTCCCTTTATTGCAGGATTCTCATCAATACGGGCGTGGGTATCCCAACCGTTCTGTTGGCATGATTCCTTAGGAATAGGCAGGTTTTAAGGCCTAGGAGGAGGCGTTCGATATTCATCGCCTTTATAAAGGGGCTACGACCCGGCTTTTTCCTTTACACCAACCCTTTCCTCAACCTCTCCAACCTCGAGTTCTAGCACCCAAGGTCCAATTTAATTGCTTCGAGCTTCCCAGTCATGTCCGGAGCTAGCCCTCAAGGCTGGTGGGTGGCTTCCTCTGTCACAGAGGAGGATATTGCGAAGCTCCGGGCGGCAAGGTACCTGACCGCGGAAATCCCCCACAGGCTCCCTGCTCTAGGGCAGGTTATTCCTACTCCCAGATCCGGCGAGAGGGTCGTATTCATCTCCCACTTCCACCGAGGGACAGGGTTCACTCTTCACCCCTTCGTTCGAGGGCTCATGTTCTATTACGGGCTAGATTTTCATGATCTAGCCCCAAACTCTTTTCTCCTCACCTCGGCCTTCATCGTCATGTGCGAGGCCTTTCTCCATATTCCCCCACACTTCGGCTTATGGCTCAAGACCTTTTATGTGAAGCCGAAGGTGATCGAGGGGAAGCAAGCGGAGTGTGGCGGTCCCACGGTGAGCAAGCTCACCAACGCTCTTTGGCAAAAAGGATCCTTCAAAGAATCTTCCAAAATATGGTAGCGGGAGTGGTTTTACATCACTGAACCCCGTGGTACCAAGTGGGCAGCTACACCTGCATTCCGATCCAGCCCTCTAATTCAGATCGCATCATGGATCAACAAGGGGCTGGACTGGGGATCAATCGACGAAGTGTAGACTCTACAGAGCCGCATCCGGGGTCTCCTTGAGAAGGAAACCGATCTCATTGACCTGATTCAAGTAATGTTAGTCCGTCGGGTCCTCCCGTGCCAGCGACGGCCCCTCCGTATGTGGGAGTTTAATCTGGAAGGACCACAAACCCTTCAACACTTCTTCGGTACGATGCATCGAGGAATGTGGAAGTTATTTTTCAGGACACGAAAACAGTGGCCGGACACTACCGAGGACATTGACCTTGACTGCAATCATCCGGATACCTCAGTGAGCGCTTGACTCCTGAACACATCTTAATTAAACATCCCGTGATAAGATACTGAGAAAACCATCCTTTTCCAGGGCTGGACGAAGAAGGCGGAGCGAATTAGGTGTTCGGCCCCTCTCCACGAAGACTTAGCTAGTCCTGTGCTAACAAGGATGCTGGTCCCGACACCATTCTAGGTGCCGATGGAAGAGTATAATGAGGAGACCAGGAAGGCCAAATGTGGCCTTCATTCCGAAGGTACACCAAACACTATGTCCGGAGAGATTAAGGTTCCCTCTTCCGAAGATAAAAGAGAAGGAGACATGACATCCTTTCTCCCCATGGTAAGAAAAGGGCCGCCTCCGAAGGTTGGGAGGTAAAGGATCCTAAGTGAGGTAAGATGGTCCTATCAGGCGGTTCGGGCTCGAAAGACGACGTTGTCGCGCAGTTCCTCCATAAGGACGAGCCTTTAGCCGAATCATAAGTGAACAAGGGTGTTTTAAACATATCCCGTTCCTTTTCCTGTTACAAGGGTAACATCTCAAATACATGTTTTGCAGTTCGGCATGCAGTCTTCCTCAACAATCCTCTTCGGGGGATATTCTTCCGGAGATGATGGAAAGCGAGACACCACCACAGGATTCCTCGCCCAATAGGGCGGATGACATCGAGGTGTCATCCCGGAGGATCTCTCCCGATCAACAAGTGGTGCAGAGGATAATGAAGGCAATGCCCCAAGGTGAAACTTCAGTCGCCCAGGGTCCAGGGAGTGGGGTCCCTATGGGGACCAACAATAAAGGCCCCGGACTATATGGTTTACAGCCGGAGACGACTCTAGGGTCGGACAAACATATCCCTTCAAAGGGAGTCCGCACTCCCATAGCTGCTTCCCGGGGTTCGGAGGCGCCGGATACACTGATGGACATGTTGCGACATTTGTCCATCTCAGAGGAACATCCTGCCTTGATGGGTACGGTAGTTGAGAGGATTATACCGCGAAAAGCGGATTGAATGAAGCTTTCACGGGCCTGCTAAGAGGCTTCGAGGTACGTAATGTAATATTTTAGATTGTGCTTTATACGCAAAATGCTCCTGTGTATAGATAGTAGCCCCTGAGATTCTGGTTGACGTCCAAAGGGAGGCAATCAGACGATCGAAAAAGATATGCCCAGGAAATAAACTAATTAACTGGAACACAGGCTGTTACATCCATGACGACTGCCCATGCTACAGAGGTTGCAGGTCTGGAGCAGAAACTTGATGTGGCAAATGATGACATCATGCTTATTAACAGGTGGCTCGACGAGGCGCAAGGTATGTTTTGAGGCGTTCAGTGTATGTATGTATAAAAACATGAGCACGAAGCTAATAATTATATACTAAGACATGCATAACTGCACATAGTGCTGCCGTGGTGGAGGCCCTTCAGGCTGAACTTGCCCGAGCCAAGGAGCAAGCCCGGATGAGTAATGTGGCTGCCAAGAAGGCAGCTGATGAGTTAAAAGCCGGACATGATGCTCGACGCTAGTGCGAGGAGAGAATGTCTACCATGGTGCGCGAGCTAAAGGAAGCCACTATCCGGTGTGAGTTCCTCGAGAGGGATAACAAAGCCAAAATGGTCGATCTCGACAATGCCTTACAAGAGGCAAGGGAAGCACGATCCGAGTCTAGGACGGCTCGGGAGGAGATCCGGCAAGCTGGGGAGATAGCGGCCGGTAAGCCTTTCTTATTACAGACTAAATTCGGCGATCCAAAATATGCCCCGCTTAATCAAATGTGGAGCTCTCCAGACGCATTCTTGGACTTACTGAAGAACGCCTCCGATGCAGCGCAATTTTACCAAGAGCAAGAAGGGTATGCAACGAAGAAGCTTTTCTGGACACAATTCGGCACGCCAAAGCGCCCACTATTGCTAAACAAACTGATGGCCCAGTGGGCCGAGCTCCACAAGATATCCAGTTCTGCTATGAAGGACGTCGTGGTCCGGCTGTGGTCGACTGAGACAATTCTGAATAATTATTTCAGTTTGGTGCAGTGACTTATGGATGTGGTGCCGCATATCGACGCCGTGAAGTGATCGGCGTGCATTGAAGGTGCACAGATGGCCTTTGCCCGTGTCAAGACGTATTGGGCGAAGATGAAGGCCACCGATATTGCATCGAAGAGTCCACCCGAGGGCAAGGATAAATACACACCGGAGCATTCTTTTGAAGATGTCCTAGAGGGTGCCCACTTAATAGAGGTTCAGTGCTCAAAGGATATGGTATTCGAGTGAATTTGCCAAAATTGTAAAAATAATATTATGATATTTTAAGGCTATGCCTAAAATTTGTGGCTCCTCCTATGCGGCCATTTTTGTATAATCTGAAAGTTTTCCAGTCGTCGTCTTCAGCCCCCTCGCATAAAATATGGGGGTGTTCAGAAAAGCACTTGATCACTCTTGACCCAACGTCTTGGTCCGTGAAGGAGGTGTCAATGCGGCGAACTAGGCAATCGGACTGTAGGGCTTTAACACTTTCACTTAGCCATAGGAGTTTGACGGTGGGTCTACGATATAGCCCTTGGTATGTAAGCGGCTATCCGAATATGGTGCGTTACATAGGTGACTGGAAGACCGGTCCTTCATGTAATATGGAAGGAATCGCGAAAGATTTTGATAAGTCATCGAGTGGTTGACCAGCTCTCACCACATCATGACAGTTTGAGCCCCTGGCAATTTGTGCCGAGGTGCGTGTGTGAAACAACTGAACAAGTAAAATTCAGTTCTTTTAGAAAAAGTGAATACTGAATACATATTATGTTCACTGGAACCTGATTGATACATCAATTGCCATTTTACAGATAATAATGCCACGACCTAGGCTATTTGACATATCGGTGGTCGAAGGCTGAGAGAGAAGGCACTTTACAGGCTCTAAATAGAGAGTGCGGTCTACTAACTATTACTTGGACCTCCTATCGCACGTCTGTGCCGCCTTGCCTCGGTGAAAAGACTCCTTAACAGGAATAACATTTGGGTAGGTAAACGAAGCCGAACTCCGTAAGAATCCGTGAGATGACCAGTCTTTGAGCCACTCTGTGCTAAAAGATAAAAAATAGTTAGAAAAGAAAAGAAAAGGAGGCTATGGGAGAGCTAGGCCTTTCCGTATTGTGCCTTTGCCGATGACCAGGGTATTCTAAGTACATCATTATGTACGCGCGGTACAAACTTCACGGGTATATGAGGCGAACGACGGAGGCCGAACTACTAATCCAGCTCTGAGATTGATCAACCCTATTTAATAGAGGTCGGCAGCTTAATGGCCGATGAGATATGCGGCATGATGAGGCCTCTTGGTACTTCGACTATGGTACCGTAGTATGACCCTCCGTACAGAGGGAGTGTTCCATATTTCCATTTATTTTTATGACGCTGCGTGGACCGGGCATCTTAAGTTTTGCGCAGGCATAGAATTGGACCGCATTAAAACAAGCAAAAGCGGTACGCCCCAGAAGTGCATGGTAGCTACTACAGAACAGGACAATATCAAAGGTCAAGCCTTCGCTTCGGAAGTTGTTCGGCGAACTGAAAACGACTTCAATGCACAGCGTCGCCTGGCCGGGCAAGTTCTAGCCAGATCTGCCTCCTCACTACGACGGCACCCCCGACCCTGCAGAGTTCCTGCAGCTCTATGAGCTGAGCATCGAGGCGGCCAACGGCGACAAGAAAGTCATGGCGAACTGGTTTCCCATGGCTCTCAAGGATGGCCCCCGCTCCTGACTCCTGAACCTGCCTCCAGGTTCGATTTCCTCCAAGGACGAGATGCACAACCGCTTGATCGCCAACTTCGAGGGCACTCGCGACCGCCCCCCGGCCGCGGGCGACCTGTGCCGCATCAAGCAACAACCAGGAGAGACCCTACGGAAGTACATCCAGTGCTTCAACAACGCACGCATCAAGATCCCCAAGGTAACCAACGAGGCCATCATCTCAGCGTTCTCCGACGGCGTCCGTGACGTCAAGAAGGAGGAGGAGCTCGCCATCCATGAGGAGTTGTGCACGACCTTGGAGCTGTTCAACATCGCGACCAAGTGTGCAAGAGCTGAGGAGGGCACCTCTCCCTCCTCGAGCTCCCTACTACGGACCCAGAGGAGAAGAAGACCAAGGCGAAGGATGTGAAGCGCAAGGGAGCAGCTGTGCTCGCGGCTGAGCCAGACACCAAGCGCGGCAGAGACCAGCCCGAGTCATCCAAGGGAAGCCGATCGTTCTGCGCCTTCCACAACTTGCATACCCACAACACCATCAACTGTCAAGAGCTCAGAGCCATTCAAGAAGGACGCTTCGGTCAACGCCCCAAGCGCAGCGACCGTGGCTATGGCCGAGGAGGAGGACGTGGTGGCGGATGCTGGGATGACCGTGGTCCATGCCAGGAGTGGCACGACCGGCCTCGTGAGGACCGCTGGCAGGATCAGCCTCGCGAGGGCGCCTGGAGGGACCAACCTCGTGAGCTCGTCCTCAAGGCAACGCTGGCCTTCCTCCGTTACCGCCACCATCCAGAAGGAATGACAACCACCATCAAGACAAGGGGTTGGGGGCTTCCAGGAGCCGCACACTATCGCCTGCATCTTGGGCGGAGATCAAGCCCCAGCCTCGCAGTGTATCTTCAAACAGTTTGCTCATGAATTGAATGTAGTCCTCCCCAAGCTCGAGGCCACATGCCCGCTCAGATGGTCCAGGTGCCCCATCACATTCAGTTCGGTAGATCAGCTCAAGTGCGCGGCTACTGCAGGCGTCCTCCCAATGCTCTGTTCACCAGTCATTAGCAACATGCAAGTTACCAAGACCCTCATCGACGGTTGCGCAGGGCTCAATGTCCTGTCCGTCGACACGTTCGACAACCTCCAAGTTCCATATGACCAGCTTCAGCCTACCAAGCCTTTCTCAGGAGTGACCGATGGCTCGACTACCCCGATCGGGCAGGTCCGCCTCCTCATTACCTTCGGAGAACGCAACAACTACCACACCGAACTCATCGACTTCTAAGTCGCCTACATCCACTTGCCATACAATGCCATCCTCGGGTATCCAGCCCTGGCCAAGTTCATGGCGGTGACCCATCACGGCTACAATGTCCTCAAGATGCTGGGAAGCGGCGGAATCATCACAGTCCCGTGCGAAGAAAGAGATGTGGTGCGCTCCCTCGAGTGTGCCTTCCAAGCTGCAGCAATCGACCACCCCGACAGTCAGGGCGAGCGCCCTCCTGAGGCCACCCCTAAGAAGAAGAAGCAGTTGCGCCATGCAGGGCCTCAGGAAAGCGACGGCTCATCAGGATCGGCGCCCGTGCCTGGGGCGCCTCCCTCCATCGCATAGGAAAGCGCACCGAGCGCCCCTCTCGGGCAGGGCCCGGGGCTCTCTTCTAGAGGGCCTCAGACTTTGCCAACATCATGAGGGAGGCGCTTGGGCACCACTTGGACGCATCCTTCACAACAAGTTTCCCTCAGGAGAACACAGGGCAAGGAGTGCCCCCCGCTCGGGAGTTCATCACCAAGACCACTCAGGAACTGCAAGACGCGAGGGCCATGCGCGGCGGCCGCCGCTCACCAGGCGCAACTCCCTATCCAAGCGAGGATGCCAGGCTGCGCGTCTGCATCGACGTCCCAGGGCTCAATCAGGCCGCCGCTCAGGAGCTTCTCTAGCCTTCGTGCGTGGGATGCTGCGAGGGCCCACCTCACAGCTACGTTCGCATGCCCTTTTTCTTGCCGAGCATGGCGGCCGCCTATCAACGCAACCTGCATTTACTTAAGCCAGTATGCTTTCCATGCTTAATCTATCTATGGGTATCACCTGCTTGATTGACGCCCACCAAGGGAGTCGCGCTCCGGCCGTCTTTCTCCAGGACCCTTCGCGTTGTCTAACCATCTCGTAGGACCATGACAGCAAACAAGAACCAAGACCAGGCGCAACCCGCCTTGAGGTAGGGCCTCGTGAGTCCCACGCTGGCTCACGGGTGCCCAGACACACCTCGTCTAGCCCTGCCGTTGAAGCCACGTGTCAGGGCGGGGCTGTACACGCCCTGGGGGCCCTCCGAAGTAGAGAGTCCCCTCTCACGCACCAGAAGCAAACCAGCAATCACCACGATGACCGGTTCCCTTCCTCACGCTAACTTGAAGGAACGTCCTGAGGGCCACAGCAGGCGGTACCGCGGACTCTCCTTCTTCTCTCATGCGATTCGCTTGCACGTTAAATGGGGGGCTCCTGAGCATCGCGCCTCAAGATCTCTTACTGGCTCTCCAGCCCTCACCCCTGGCCTTGACCATGGCACGCGACCTGCATACCAACGGCGACTGAGCTCGCTCGAGGGCCAGGGCCTGAGGACATAGAGCACCAAGAAGAACATGGAGGAGTGGGGGAGACCCGCACGGGCATGGCCTAGCTAGACTACAGCGACCGACGTGCGAGTTCGGCACGACCCGAGCTGTCGACCCCGGACATCCAAGATAAGTTTTCGCTCTGGATTCACCAGTCGCTACGGCACGAGACCCTCACTCACTCCCTTCGCTGCCCTGCTGCGGTAACGTTTTCTTCCTTTCCCATCCTAAGACAGCTGCTTGCGCGCTAAAGGGGGCCTCTTGAGAATCGCGCCTCAGGAGCTCTTACTGGACCTCGGGCCGCTCACCTCCTGGCATTGACCACGGCAGGCGACCTGGCATACCAGCGATTGTTGCAGCCTACCTGGGGACAGGGACCTGTCAACGTAGAGCACCAAAGCTGCCACGAGATCGGAAAGGGGAGGCCGAGCCTCGGTAGGACATGCGCATGCAAATCTTCATAATAAGGGCTATATTGACAAAAGGCATTACAGACGCTTTACACGCCCCCACAGGGTTCATTTCTCGATTCCTCGCAGGGAGCAAAAGGGAAGGAATTCCTAGGAGTTCTATCTACACGCACCAGATGTCGCCAACGCCATCATCAACAGTGGGCCATGTGAGGCCAGCGCCAAACCCCTTCCAGATCAGCAGCGATGGCGGCTGGACGCCGCAGCCCTGCTCCGGGCTTGGCGGGAGCTCGGGGGCACGTAGCTATCATCGCTCGTCTCCAGAGACTCCAAGAGCTCAGGAGAGTTGCTGGACCACCAGGTGTCGCCGCTGTGGCTAGAGGAGCTACACGCGAGACCGGTGGCAGGCCCCGCGCCTGTCATAGTGTCGTCCTAGCGACCTCCTTCAGGGAAGCACTCCAGGCGGCGGCCCTCCTCGTCGAAGACCTTGAAGAACAGCACGGAGGCGCCGTCGTACTCGAAGTGGATCATGAGGGCGCCCTCCGCATGGCAGACTCGGGCAATCTCGCCCCAGCCTCGGGTCATGAAGAACTTCCCAGAGGCAATGGTCCCAATCTCCACTCCAGTCGCCGGGGCGTCGCAGTCGGCATGCTGCAGCCAAAGTTCGCGAAGGCCCCTCGGCGGCATCTCGGCCACGAAGAACGACGGGAGGCATATCCAGGTGCTCGAGGGCATCGCCGCCCATAGCACGAACTCACGCGAAGAGTCCGCAACATGGACACCTGGGGCGACGGTGCGCGCCTCCCGGCACGGCGACCACGGCCCTGGTGCGGGCGGTGCTGCTCACCACTCCTCCCTCCGGAATTGTTGCCGTGAGCGTACAAGGGCAGCGGATACCCAGGAGGCGGCCTCTCATACCAAGGCCGCGACACCACCGGCCTCACAACCATCTCGTGGCGATGAGACATCCTTTTCTTTGGCGGGAGCATCTCGGGGACGTTGAGGGGAGCCTCGCCCTTCTCTGCGGCCGAGAACCTCCGGATTAGCACCATGTCTTCTCAAGCAAGGAGTGGAGCAAGGAAGGAGAAGAAGCGGGAGAGGCAGAGGAAGGATGGGCGACAGGGGCTCCACCCCCTCCCATTTATACCAGGAGAAGGCCAACCAGCACCCCCCACGATCACAAGTAATGATGGTTTTCCTTGCATGTCGCAGGGACTTGTCAAGTCGGGCAGTTGCTGAGACAACATGGGGAAGCGGAGACGCCCACGTCCAATCAACCGCCAAGCGTCGACCGAGGCCGCAGGCTATAGGGGCATGCGGCGCTCTGCCCTTGACCTTTGGCTTCACCTCGAAGCCAAGCCCGAGCATGCCTTGGGCCCAGGGGCTACTATCGGCATTCTGGGAATGGTGGTCCCCAGACATGCCTGCCTGCGGCCCATGGCGTGGCGTTGCTAGCAGGCCTGTACGGCCCATCTTCATCAACAAGGAATCAAGACCCTCGCGAGGGGCCAAGCCTCGCGAGGCGGACGACACAAGACCTCCTTAGGAGCGGCCTCACCAGGCTGGCTCGTGAGGGGCGGAGAGTTCATGGCCAGGCAAACCTCGCGAGGTTCTCATGACGTAAGCCATGACGATCGAGACCAGGCGGGTGCCAGGCGGGCGCTAGCGCATGCAGCGTCCTTGTTTCCTCTTTGGTGCTAAGGGGGCAAGCGCAGGCGCGGAGTACCGAGGCATCAAGCAAAGGTTTTCATATTGGTGCAACAAGACCAAGACTAGAAGGACGGCAAGATGGAGGTCACCATGGAGCCCAAGACGGCATCACCACCAGAGCCTTTGGCAGGCAAAGACTAATTTTGTCAGGATAGCTTGTACTAGCTGTCCCCTTTCAAATTGGCCGTTGTTGGCTCCCTTCCCGCTCAATATTTGGGGAGAGGACCAAGGCCACTATAAATAGAACTAGCCACCACCGTAGAAAAAAAGAGGAGAGATAGGAGATTGGAGCCACCACATCCTTGGTGGCACACCCACCAAGCACAAGAACACCTCAACCTCAGGAGGCTCTTCTTCCCCTTGTACTGTTCATCATCAGCCCAAGAGGCAATCCACCACCACCACCACACCGGAGTAGGGTATTACAGCACAACGGTGGCCCGAACCAGTATAAATATTGTGTCCTCTGTGTTGCGAGTTCGTCGAGTTAGTTCGTTAGATCTTAGCTTAGTTAGGACGTGGATCGATAGGGGGGAAATATTCGCACGCACCCCAGTGTTCGAACCGTAAGGGTTTTGCCGGAACCCGTGATCCGACAGGACTAAACCCTCTGATTTATATAGACACCGAAGGGGACTAGGGTTATACAAAGTCGGTTACAGAGAAAGGAGTCTTCATTATTCGAACGCCAAGCTTGCCATCCATGCCAAGGAGAGTCCCATCCGGACACAGGCGAGAGTCTTCGGTCTTGTATCTTCATAGCCCATCAGTCCGACCCATCTCCAATAGGCCGGACGCCCGAGGACCCCTTAGTCCAGGACTCCCTCAAGGGTAACAGTGTCAGGACCGGTTCTTCGGGATATAATTTCCTAGAAAATGGCCCTTGTGCTCATCAGCCCCAGGATTACTGTTAGCTGATGAGGCACCAACTTGATACAGAAATTCCAAGCAAAGTACATAATATGTAGTACAAGACCATCCTGTCCTATGAGTATAACAATTGGTTTGCTAGTGGCTGAAGGCGGAAGCAGTTTGCGGGTCACCAGCGTCTATGGGACTCCATTTCCCACAGGAACAGCTGACCAGGATAACTCCTATCTTCGCAAGGCTGCTATCTCCATTGCGTGGGTTCCGGGGCTGTCATCATAACGCTCCTCTCCACGCAAGAAATCTGGCCAAGACAATAGCCAGGGACAAGCGAGTGAGTACTTTGAATGTACTCGCAAACATTAAGAACACAGGTATAATATAGCCACTGAAAATCATGCTTTAAAATATTCTATGATCACTTCATCAGTTATGAAATAAGGTTCATGATGCACGCAAGTAGATCATTTAAATAAATCATGAGTAAACAATCAGGGTGTAAAAATATAAAGCACCGATCGGGTGTCTAAAGCGACGCCTCGAAAGGATACTAATATGAAGCATGCCTCAGTCGGGCGTCTGAGCAACACCACAGAAAGGGCTTATATATAAAAGGAATAAGAAGCATGCCACAATCGGGCGTCGGTGCGACACCACATAAAGGGCTTATAAGTAAATGAAATAATGGACATGCCACAGTAGAGCGTCTGTGCGACACCACAAAAAGGGCTTATAAGTAAATGAAATAACAAACATGCCACAGTCGGGCGTCTGAGCGACGCCACATAAAGGGCTTATATATAATCATATTCACAATGAATATCCAGGAGGTAGTACCATCCCAGGGATATTCATTATTTCAAACAATGCAAACGGTTAGTCCACAGTGATAATAATCATAACCATCATATATTACAAGTCATAATCAATATTCTGGTTTAGTAGTTTCTCCTCCGAAGACCGACACTAAGACCGACGTTTGACCCATCCTAGACTGTAGTCCTTAACCATGGACACGGCTATTCGAATAGGTTCAATATCTCTGCAGAGGGTGTACTCTTTACCCATGAGTAACGGATTTCTTTAGTCCATCAGAACTAATTCCGTCTACAGTCTTTTAGTCGAAAACACGCCTGACTTGCACACACCAGCTTAACTTTACTCATGTCTGGAATCACCCAGACACCTGTTAAGCAAAACTCTAAGTGGGGAGGCTACAACCTCGTGTAGCATGGGATCAAATTTTTATCGCGCGCTCTAAGGGGTGGCCTCCCCTCTCGGTCCCAACCGGAAACACCCATGCCCCCGGACCAGGTGGCATGCCTACCAGCTACAACTGGTATCTTCCACCATGGCCTCTCTGTATGGTATGTGCTAGGACAGGGGTTGACAACTTACTGAACCGTACCCTACCTACGGCAGGGGCAAGTGGCAGCACGAAACAAGTATGGGGGTTACTGGAACAAGACTCGATCTACAGCCGACTTAGGAGGCTTAAGTATTTCCTGCATGGTTAGCTCAAGAATTATATTTCACAGCCATCAGACACAACCACCACTTATCATACCTCCCCCTGCCCTACCGGTCATAACCATCTCGACGAGGGACAAGCTCGTGTCTACACAAGACAGAGACTTTCCCGGGTCCTTCCCGGTAGGCATGAGAGGCATATGAGGGTGATTTCTATCACAAGCTTATCCATTTCCAACATCAAGAATTTTCATTTTTTGCACTCAAAGCGTATGATCATATCGTCACATAAAAATAACTAATGCTTCATGTTGAGGTGGGGTTATAACCGTATCAAACAATCCCCAAAATATATTATGTCAGGGTTCAGAATGCTTGCCTTCAAGGTGTGGAGAGGTGAGGTGCTCTCCAAAACTTTTGAAAGTTATATCTCCCCTCCAAATTCCTATTTTCAAAAATATTCAAATAATACATACTTCAAAAACAGTACAAAAAGTTGTCCTAATTATTTTTGAAATAAATCTTGAAATATACTAGGTGAAATTTGAGAGGGGTAGGAAAAATAATCAATTCATTTGGAGTTTTATTTAAAAAGATATAGCCAGTCAAAGTTTCAGTCAAACTCTGTTTTTAAAATAAAATAGAAAAAAGTAAACGTTTCGAATACGCATACGCTTTCGGGCAGAGAAAACGTACTTTAGGTTTTGCGCTTCCACTTAAAACACGTGGAGGCGGGGCTGGGTCACCGACAGTGGGTCCCTTGGGCCCACTGGTCAGGTTTGCCAGTCGTCCCCCGCCTTCCCTCTCCTTTCGCCGAACGGAGGCGGAGCCCCGGCGATCTTCGCCGGCGAGCGGCGGCCCCTCGAGGGCATCCGAAGGCAGGGATGGATCCGCCACTCCTAGGCGGTCCTCCCAGTGGTCGACTGGCGGCGGGGACGGAGGGAGTCACCGGCGGCGAGCTCCGCGGCGGAGGAAGCTTCGGGCATGATTGGGGAATTGGGCTACGGTGGGTTTTGATCGTGTTTGAGAGGTCGAATAGCTCCGCACGGTCGAGGGGAGTCGCATGGTTGTGCTAGAAGGATTAGGGGGCTCCGGCTATGGCGAATTTAGCCGAGGGGCGGCGACGGCCGAAGTTGCCAGAGGCGGAGAAGACGGTGGTTCTAGAGGGATTTGAGCGGGGGGGGGGCGGTGGGTGCACTCTACGGCTTGTCTAAGGATGATCGAGCGAGGTCGGGGGCTATTTATAGCCGGGGAAGGTCGGTTCCACCGCTTCTGGGGATAAGATCATCGGCCGACCGCTTCTGTTGTGGCAGAGCGACGTGGCGATGGCTGGAGCAGGGTCGGTGCTAGCGGACAGGCTTGGGGATAAGGGCGGCCTGCTCACGAGGGCAGCTGGCGAGGAGTTGTGGCTTGGGCGGCGCCGTCCATGGCAGGGCGCACTATGGCCTCCCGCTAGCCGCCGTGGCCGACCTGACGGCGGCACTATGGAGCTCCAGGGGCAGCTCTGCGACACGGGAGGGGTCGGTGTGTCGACTGGGAGGGGGGAAGGGCCAGAGCGAGCGCGGGGCGTCGGTAGCGGGACGCGGCGGCTCGGTGCGTGCGCGTTCAAAACGTGCGCTCTGGGCACGCCCAGAGCGTGCACGCCAAGCGTTCGGCGAGATGCCAGGGCATGCTAGGTGGCTCCAATCCACAAGAGGGTTAGCAGGGTGGGGCTATAGGCTAGGGCAAATCCAGGGGACATGCTGGTCTGGTCAGGGGATCAAGTTCACAAAGTAAACTTAAAATCATGCCAAAACTGATCATGCACGCAAGGTACTTGACAGAATGCCAATGGCATCTAGGTAACTCTTGGGGTGGCCACAATCTCCAGATCAGTGTCTCTTTGGATGAATAAGAGGGCGGTGAAGTTAGTTTGTCAAAAGCAAAAACTTGTTAGTGCAAGTTTGTGAGAAAACTGATTCTGGACAGAAAGAAAAAGGCACTGTTGCATGCACTCAAAATCCTCCAATGGGTCCACTCTTCTGGACTTAAGGGTTTTGCAAGATGGACTATAAGTAGGAAAAAGCTCAAGGACACTAGAGCAACATATATTAGGGTTGCAGTACAAATTACCAAGCTGGACTAGAATGGAAATGAGGTTGATTCACTCAAATATTTCAAAGGGAAACTCTAGGTTTTTGCATAAAGTTGGATAATATACTCCTATGAACATCCCATAATTTTGGTGGAGGCTAGAAAGAAATATTTAAATGGGTTGTAGTGCAATACTGCCATCTGGACCAGATTTGAAAACTTGGTGTAGAGCTCAAAATATTAAATGAGTGAAATATATTTTTGCCTAAAAGTGATTTAAAAACATCACATGACATCTCCAAATTTTGGTTGGAATTTTAGATGGATTTATCAAAGGGTTGCAGTGCAAATGGGGCCCTAAAACCAAAGAAAACTCACTTTAAGGAATAAAGCTCAGAGAGAAATAATTATGCAATTAAATCCTCTTTTAATAGACATGTCTTTCTTGAGGGGAAAACAAGTCCAATAATATATTTGGAAAGTTTTTACTAGGGGTAAAAACTCCATAAAAATCCAAGAAAGAATGGTACTGAAATCAAAGAAAAACCAGAAAATGAAAAGTTTAATTTCCTGGCAAGATTTTAATAAACAATTCATGTTTAAAAAATTTGGGGTGTCACAAACAGGAGACAGGGGACACAATGTTTACCCAGGTTCGGGCCCTCTTAATGGAGGTAATACCCTACTTCCTGCTTGATTGACTTCGATGAGTATAGGGGTTACAAGAGTTGATCTACCTCGAGATCGTAATTGCTAAACCCTAGTTGTCTAGCATGCATGATTATGATTGCCTCTATGAACTAAACCCTCTAGTTTATATAGACACCGGAGGGGACTAGGGTTTGTATAGATTCGGTTTACAGGGAAAAGAATATTCAGATCCACATGCCAAGCTTGCTATTCATGCAAATGAGAGTCCCGTATGGACACGAGGGAAGGCCATCTATCTTGTATCTTCACGGCCCATCTGTCCGGCCCATGTCACATAGCCCGGACACTTGAGGACCCCATAATCCAGGACTCCCTCAGGGGGACCTCAGGAGCTCGGCTGCCCACCATGGCCTCCGCAGGCCCAGAGACGTCGTCTTGTGGGGTCTGATCGTCCGTGGGTGTCGTCGTGGCTTTAGTGGCCCCGTCTTGGCGCCGCACTGTCCCGGGTGAAGGTATGGCATTATGCGGCACAACCTTGGCCTGGCACTCCTCCCGGACAGCCACCAACGCCGCGTCGGCCGACTGGGGCGTGGCGTCTAGGTAGAGCACCAGGGGCTCGAGGGGTCGATGCGCGACCATCACCGAAGGGCTGGTCAAGTATCTCTTAAGGTCTTGAAACGCCTGGTTGGCCTCTGGGGTCCACTCGAACGGGCCCTTCTTCTTCATCATCTTAAAGAATGGCAGGGCGCATTCTCCCAGCTTGGAGGTGAAGCGCCCCAACGAGGTCACGCAGCCCGCGAGCTTCTGCATTTCCTTGAGAGTTTGTGGCAGGCGCATGTCCTCTATCGCCTTGACCTTCTCCGGGTTTGCCTCGATCCCCCAGTGCGACATGAGGAAACCCAGCAGCTTGCCCGAAGGGACACCGAACATGCACTTCTCTAGATTGAGCTGCAGGTCCACCTGGCGCATGCTGGTGAAAGTCTCCTCCAAGTCTTGTATGAGGGTCCTCGCCTCCCGAGATTTTACCACGATGTCGTTAACGTAGGCCTCATCGTTCCTCCCGAGCTACTGGCCCAAGGCGATGTGCATCAACCACTGGAAGGTTGCCCCAGTGTTGTGTAATCCAAACGGCATGCAGGTGTAGCAGTATACCCCGCACGGGGTCAGGAAGTCCATCTTCTCCACATCCTCCACTGCCATCTTGATCTAGTGATAACCCGAGAAGGCATCTAGAAAACACAACTGGTCACACTCAGCGTTGGAGTCGACGATCTGGTCGATGCACGGAAGTGGGAACGGGTCTTGAGTGCAGGCTTTGTTGAGCTTGTGGAAGTCGACGCACATACGTTCCTTCCCGCCTTTCTTGGGCACAACGACAGGGTTCGCCAACCACTCTGGGTACCGGACTTCGCGGATGACACCCGCAGCTTGTAGCTTGAGGGTTTCCTGGACGATGTAGCTTGAGGGTTTCCTGGACGATGAAGAACTGATTCTCCGTGGACTGTCATCGCACCTTCTGCTTCACATGGCGCACATTGGGGCACACCCTTAAATGATCCTCGATTACCCCCTTGGGACCCCCATCAGCTGCTTGATCTCCCAGGCGAATACCTCCTTTTTCGCACGCTGGAATCTCACCAATGCCTCTTCTTGGTCAAGATCGAGGTTGGCGCCTATGGTGAAAGTGGCTCCCAAGACCCCGTCCTCCTCGACTGGTACTTGCTTGGTTTCAACCCGATCTTGAGTGAACAACTGCTTCTTTTTTTCTGGCGCAGCCCCTTAGCCCTTGGGACGGCTCCGTCGGCTGGGCATGGTGCCGCGGCGGTCCTGAAGGCGAGCTTGAGAGCCGTCAAGGCTTCCTTGGTGTCCCCAGCCACGGTGAGAATGCCGCTGCTCCCTGGCATCTTCATGAGGTTGTAGGATGGATGGGTTGCTACCATGAACTGAGCCAGCGCAGGGTACCCGAGGATGGCGTTGTACGAGAGGCTGATGTGAGCGATGTCGAAGTCGATCAGCTCGGTGCGGTAGTTGTCGCGGGTACCAAAGGTGACTGGGAGGCGTATTTGCCCCAAGGGGCTGGTGGAGCCGACGTCGACTCCAGAGAAAGGCTTGGTGGGGCGGAGCCGGTCGTATGGTGCGTGAAGCAACCCTAAAGCTTCCACGGAGAACACGTTGAGGCCGGCTCCAACATCGAAGAGGGTCTTGGTCACAGCCATGTTGCATATGGTGGGTGTGCAGAGCATTGGGAGCACGCCCGAGCCCGTGGTGATGGCTGGGTGGTCCTCCGAGCCAAAGGTGAGGTTGGCCTGGGGTGCCGCCCAACCTGGGGGAGCCCTCTGTTGCATGCGGGCGGCGCCCACCTGGAGGCTGAACTGCTTGACGTGGCAACCCGTGGGTGGTGCCCGTGAACCACCAAGGAGGGCTACTACGGCGGGGGGCGCCTGTGTCGCGAAGCGTGCAATGAAGAGACTGCGCAGCTCCTCCCAGGAGGCTACCGAGTATCCTGGCAGATTGAGAAGCTAGGCGCGTGGCACGCCGGCCAAGGCCAGGGGGAACTATTGTCCATGACCTAGCCGTCGCCTCCGGCTTCTAGAACGGCTTCCTCGTACAGCTGCAGGAAGGCCGCTGGATCTGTCGTGCTGTCATAGCGGGGCAACATCTCTGGCTTGAACTTACGCGGCCACCGCACCTGTCGTAGAGCGAGGGTGAAGGCCCGGACACCCGCGGTACATCCATAGAAGCCCTCCGGCCTAATTGGAGCAGCGGCGCCTGCCATAGGAGCAGGACAAAGCAAGCGGAGAGGCGAAGCTTCGGCACACCCCTACCCGGAGAACCAAATGTTGGATTCTGGGTTCCCGCAAATCCTTGAGGTTGAAACACTGGGTTGCGCACGAATATCTCTCTCTCCCTAGCTCGCTCTCGCAACGATCTCAAGGCCTAGCTCGCCGAACCCAAGGAACATGTGACATGAGAGTTTATACCGGTTCGGGCCACCATTGTGGTGTAATACCCTAGTCCTATGTGGTGTGGTGGATTGCCTCATGGGCTGAGGATGAACTAGTACAATGGATGAATAGCCTCCTGAAGAGAGGTGTTCTTGAGCTCGATGAGCTGGTGTGCTTGAGGATGGTCTGAATGGTCCTTCCTTTGCTATGGTGGTGGCTAGCCCTATTTATAGTGGCCCTGGTCCTCCTCCCAAATGTTTAGGCGGGGCCAATTTCTAAGGGGGCAACTAGTACAAGTTATCCTGACAAAAGGTGGTCTTCGTCTGCCAAAGGCTCTGGTGGTGACGCCGCTGTGGGCTCCGCGGTGACCTCCATCCTGCCGTCCTACTGGTCTTGGTCTCGTTGCACCGATATGGCAACCTTTTGCCTGGTGCCTCGGGACTCCTCGCCTGTGCCTGCCCCTTTAGCACCAAAGAGGAAACTGGCACCCTGCACCCGCTGGCACCCGCCTGGCCTTGGTCGTCATGGCTCACGTCATGCGGACCTCGCGAGGTGCCCCTTGCATAGAAATCTCCGCTCCTAGGGAGCCAGCCTAGCGAGGCCGCCCCAGAAGAGGTCTTGGTGTCATCCGCCTCGCGAGGCTTGGCCCATCGCGAGGGTCTTGAGTGGTTGATGATGAAGATGGGCCGCACCAGGCCATTGGTAGAGCCACGCCCTCGGCCGCAGGCAGGCAAGTCTGGGTACCCCCGTTCCCAGGATGCCGATAGGCGATGCCGAGGGTCTGGCTTGGCGGGACCAGAATAGGGCCGAGGTGGTGCTGGAGGCGGCGTCGACCCAAGCTTGGGTCTATGCCACAGCGTCGTGGGCGCGAGCCGGCCAGGAGCCGGCGGTGACGGTCTTCATGCCGCCGTCGAAGGGGGAGCGCGGCTAGGACTGCCGCGCGGACGTGCTGGACCTTGACCGGGAGGTCGTAGAGGTTGAGGACGACACCCCGCAGCGGACCGATGTGGTCGAGCGGGTGGAGGTCAAGGGCGGGGGTGGTGATGCTACCTTGGATGAGGCACCACGGGCAGCGCCGGAGGGAGCACCTCGGGCGCCGACGGGTGGGGAGCCGCAGGTTGCGGCGCCGCAGGCGACTCCGACCACCGTGCCGGAGAGAGTGCTGGAGAGGGCGCCGACCGTGGAGGAGGCGGTCAGCGGCGAAGACGCCCTGGTGCCCAGGCCAGGGGGTCGTCAGGTCATCGGGTCGCAGCCGGCTCGGGCTGGGCCCAACGAGGTCTTCTTCGGCCCCTTGACCCAGGAGGAGGCGACAATGGCCGCCGTGAGCCGAGCACCTTCGAGGTGGAGCAGACGCGGGAGCTGGAGCGTGCCGTGTTTGTAAGTTCTCCCTTCGTCTTCTATCTTCCTTCTTGCTGCTTCTTTTAGTGGGGGCGCGCTAGCGCACCCACTGGGTGTAGCCCCCGAGAATTGGGCCAACTATGTAGTAGTTGGGTCGAATCTTAAACTGCTATCTTGTGCCGATCATTGCTCCTTACAGCAACTGGACTCCTACCGGGTCGTTGTCTTCAACCGCCTCCTAGAGAAGAACCGGCAGCTCAAGGCGCAGCTCGCCGCCAAGGAGGAAGCGCTTCGCGTCACCACATCTATCTTTCCTGCATGCTCTTTTTATTGGGGGCGTGCTAGCACACCCGCTGGGTGTAGCCCCAAGATTCGGGCCAACTACATAGTAGTTGGGTCGAATCTTAAAGTAATCCTTTCTTTCTAAATCCTTGTCGTGCGACCGCTGCAGCCGAGGTGTCGTCCTGGCGAACCCGGCTGATCCGAGGCGGCTATCAGTACGACCGGGTCATTGCCGACGTCGGCCGGCTTCGGGCCGAGGTGGCGGAGGCGGAGGCGGCAGGGGCCCGGCGGGCTCTTGATGAAGCCGGCCGGCTGCAGGAGCAGCTGGCGGGCGACAACAATCGTCTCGAGGCCGAGGTGGATTGCCTCAAGGTGGAGGCTGCCAAAGTCATGGAGGCGCAGTGGGCCCTTGCCTAGACTGGCCAGCAACGTGACAAGCTGGCCGACGACAAGGGCCTGCTTCAGGCCGAGGTGGAGCGCCTGAAGGCGGAGGCAGCCAAGGTGGGGGAGGCCCACCAGGAGGAACTCCATCGCCGCACGGAGTACGAGAAGGCGGCCGAGGCCAAGAACGCCGAGCTGAAGGTGGCCGTCGCCAAGGTCGCCGACCTGGAGAAGACGCTTCAGGAGTGTGACCGTTCCATCGCCAGGGAGTGGCGTGGTACGTTGCTTGAAGCGCAACACCAGGACGAGTCCTTCGCCAGTAAGTGCTTTCTTTGGATTCTGCCGGGTTGGGAAGCCAGCTTTCCATCCCTTGATTATTGATTTGTCTTGCTCTTCTTTTGATAGGGCACTTCCCAGAGACACGCAGGGTGGTGGAGGAGGCCGTCCGCTTCCAGCGAGATCCACAGGGAGTCGTGGGCTCCGGGACCGATCCACGGGTTTCCTGGACCTTCCGGGTGATCGTGACTGCCGCCGAAGCTCGACTGCAAGTCTTGGGCGAGCAAATGGGGTGGCTCTCCGAGGCCGGCGCGGCGATGACGTCGGCACTCCGGCCTTGCGCCGTTGCGCCGAACAGTTTACGCGGCTAGCTCGGTGGTTGGAGGCAGGCCCAAAGCGGATCCACGTGTGGCGCGTCTCCGCCGCCCTTGCCGGCGCCGAGATGGCACTCAGGTTTGTGATGTCTTGGCATCCGGATGTGGCGTTGGATATGCTGATGGGCCAGCGAGTTGGCGCTCTGCGGAGTTCGGACGGATCGCCGCTCGGGCCAGGTACATCGCCGGATTTGCCATCCATGAAGAGTTTCAACCGGAGCAGACAGACGACGGCGGAGTCGCTCCTGCTGACGACTACGGCCTGCTTCTGGACTACCCAGAGGGGAGCTCCGTGGAGGCGGGCGTCTATGGCGATGGGGACGACGAGGAGGGAGATACCGGCGCCTCAGTGAACCTAGAAGCTGTGTGACCCGGCGCTGGAGATGCCTGAGGCTGGGGCTGTCCTGTTTTATCTTAGTAAAAATTTCTGTTAGGCAGTAGGTCCACCCACCCACTGGGGGCATTTGGGTGTAGTGTAATGAACTCCGGCCTTGGGCCAGTTTAATTTGTGATGTAAATATTTCGTGAGTGTTTCACTTCTGCTTTCTGTCTTCTGAGCCATTTTCCTGCTTGCCTCCCTTCTTGAGCCTCCCCCCCTCGCGAGTCGAACGGCCGGGCTCTGGTCCGTGACAATGAGTTCGGTCCTTGAGAGAGGTGCGTGGTACTTAGTATTTTCAAACGTTGGGCGCGAGCGAAACACCCACTGGGCCGGCTGACGACAATCCGACGAAGCCGGTTGTTGAGCAGCCGGTCGTGTGGCAACTTAAGGTGACGGGGCTGGGTTGGGCAATCTGGCGGACCCAACTTAGTATTCATAGCCTGCTGGTGTTTTGGCCCCTTTTTCTTGCTGGCCGACAGCCGAAGCCGGTTCTGTGGCGTAGGGCGAACGGGAGGGCCACGGTGACCTGAATACACCAAGAATTGCTAAGGAGGGCGGCGGGTGGTGGCCAAGCCGGCCAACACCCGAGCTCCCGGGTCGAGCGAGTCGAACCGGCGGTGGGGGGTTTAAGAGAAATTTGCACAAGTGCGTGAGACACAATAACTTGGTCGGAAAGGGCATCCCCCGAGCGTCGCTCGGGGACCCCATAGTTTCATATGGTTACAAAAGGCAGTGATACATATGTGCACACGGCTAACTGTAAAACAGGCGGAGGAGTTCCGTGTTCCATGGCCGGGTTGTTGCTTCACCGGCGGTATCTCTCTTGCGCTTGTTTGACTTGCGGGCGTCGATGAGGTAGTAGGCGATGCGGTCGCACAAGGCCTTGCTAACGATGAAGGGGCCTTCCCATGTGGAGGACAACTTCTGTTGGCGGGCTTGCTACTGGACGAGTCGGAGGACGAGGTCTCTCTCATGGAATGCGAGGGGATTGATCTTCTTGCTGTGGTAGTGCCTTAGGCCTTGCTGATAGATGGCTGACGGGCTGAGCGCCAAGAGGCGTGCTTCTTCGAGTAGGTAGACGCCGTCTTCACGGGCTTCCTTGGCTTGAGCTTCGGTGTACATCCTGACGCGTGGTGAGTCAAACTCGATGTTGGTCGAGATGATGGCTTTGGCTCCATAGACGAGGAAGAATGGGGTGAACCCGGTCGACCGGTTCAGTGTTGTGTGGAGACACCAGAGGACGGCTGGCAACTCATTAGGCCAGCTGCCGGTTGAACGGACGAGCGGCTCGACGAGCCGCGGCTTGATGCTGGACAGAATGAGGTCGTTGGCCCGCTCAACCTGACCGTTGGATTGCGGATGCGCCACGGAAGCCAGGTCGAGGCGAATGCCGGAGACGGAGAAGTATTGCGCGAGCACGCCCTTGGCGAAGTTGGTGCCGTTGTCCATGATGATGCTGTTCGGGATGCCGTAGCGCACCGCGATATCCTTGATGAACGAGACGGTCGTTGGCCCGTCCAGCTTCTTGATCGGTTGTGCTTCGATCCACTTGGTGAACTTGTCTACCGCCACTAGCAGATGCGTCATGCCGCCTTGGTGATCGGGATGGTTCGGAGTGCTAAGGCTGGCTGGTGGCTGCGCTAGCTGAAGCGTTGGCATCTTTCACACTTGAGGATAAGTGACTCGGCACCTTGGAGGGTTGTGGGCTAGTATAAACCATGGCGGAAAGACTTGGCCACCAGGGATCTTGAGGCGGTGTGGTGCCCGCACTTGCCGTGATGTATGTTGAGGAGGATCTCAATGCCCTTGTCTTGTTCGACGCAGCGCCGGAAAACGCCCATCGAACTGCGCTTGACGAGCTCGTTGTTGATGATGTTGTAGGCGGACGCCCGGCGTTGCACTTGCCGGTCCTCGGTCTCGTCCATGGGAAGAGCCCCATTCTCCAGCAATTCCGAGATGGGCAGGGCCCATGATGGGGCCGTCACCATGGCGAAGACGGCCACCACGGCGGGTTCCGAGATAGCAGCCCCTGATCCGGTGGCGGCAACCCCCAGGTCGGGGACGGCAGCGGCTGGGTCGAGGATGACGTTGGCTTGGTCAAGTATTGCAGCCCCCGAGCCGGCTTGGGCAGTCCTCGGGCCAGGTTCAGAGTCCCCCAGGCTGGGTTCGACAGCCCCCGGGCCGGGTTCGACGGCCCCCGAGCCGGGTTCGACAGCCCCCAGGCCGAGCAGAGGCGTGACCGGGTTGTCAGGGATGAAGATGGACTCAGACTCCGGAGACGTCTTGATGGATGGTTTGTGTAGGTGCTTGAGGGAGACGCCGGGCGGGAGGGACTACCAGGATGAGCCGATCTTGGCCAGTGCATCAGCATCTTCGCTTTCCGCCCACGGGACGTGGAGGAACTCGCAGCCGTTGAAGAAGCCAGACAGCTGCTGGACGGGGAAACGGTAGCTTGCCATGTTGGTGTCGCGGGCGTCCTAGTTGCCGGAGCACTACCGCACCACAAGGTCTGAGTTGCCGTAGCACAGGATGCATCGGATGTCGAGTTCCTTGGCAATCCGGAGGCCATGCACAAGGGCTTTGTATTTGGCGACATTGTTGGAGGCGGCGAAGTAGATCTGGAGCGCGTACCAAAGACAGTCGCCCTTCGGGGAAGACGGCATGATGCCGGCACCCAGGCCAAGGCGCATCTTGGTGCCGTCGAAGTGCTTGCGCCAATGCATCAAATCCGGTGGTGGTGGTAGGTACTGGGTCTCGGTCCAGTCGACGAGGAAGTTGGCCAGAGCTTGGGACTTGATCGTTGTCAGTGTCCTAGGAAGACGGGTCCCCAGACTTGCCTGCCTGCGGCCCATGACGTCGCTTCGTCAGCAGCCCCATACGGCCCATCTTCACCAGCAAACACTCAAGACCTTCGCGAGGGGCCGAGCCTCACGAGGCGGACGACGCGAGACCTCCTCGGGGGCGGCCTCACCAGGCTGGCTCGCGAGGGGCGGAGAGATCAAGGCAAGGGACACCTCGCGAGGTTCCCGTGACGCAAGCCATGACGACCAGGGCCAGGCGGGCGCCAGCGCGCAGTGTCCTCATTTCCTCGTTGGTGCTAAAGAGGAAAGCGCAGGCGCGGAGTCCTGAGGAGTCAAGCCAAGTTTTCCATATTGGTGCAACAAGACCAACACCAGCAGGACGGCAACACGGAGGTCACCATGGAGCCCAAGACGGCGTCATCACCGGAGCCTTTGGCAGGCGAGGACCATATTTTGTCAGGATAACTTGTACCAGCTGTCCCCCCTTCAAATTGGCCATTGTGGGATCCCTTCCCGCCTAATATTTGGGAAGGGGACCCGGGCCTCTATATATAGGACTAGCCACCATTCCAGGGAGGCATCTCATCTCGGACCGGATGCATTCCACCAAGGCCACCTCACAAACTCACCAAGCACAAGAGCACCTCTCCTCAGGAGGCTGTTCTTCCCTTGTAACTGTTCATACTCAGCCCAAGAGGCAATCCACCATACCACACTAGAGTAGGGTATTACACCACATCGGTGGCCCGAACCAGTATAAATCTTGTGTCCCTTTGTTTTGTGAGTTTGACGCGTTGAGCCTTCTAATCGCGATGAGGGTGGGAGCTTGGGGGAGGAGAGATCTTTGTGCACACCCCAGTGTTCGAACCTCAAGGGTTTTGCCGAAACCCAAAATCCGACAATCATGATGCAGGGCTCGTAGAGGATGGTGTGGCTGACCAACTCGATCGCCCACTTGGCAACCCGGCCAGAGGCATCCCGGTAACCGATGATCTCGGCGATAGGGGCCGTGCATAACCTCACTCGGGCCAAAAGCCGAATACAGATGTCATATGAACTCTGTCGTGACATTGCCCAATACACAGGCACCGCACACCCCATATGCTTCACTGATGAGATAATGCAGCACCAGTTCCCGGAAGGGTTTAAACCCATAAACATTGAAGCATATGATGGAATGACAGACCCCGCGGTATGTATTGAAGACTTTCTCCTCCATATTCACATGGCTCCCGGCAACGATCTCCACGCCATCAAATACCTCCCCTTAAAGCTGAAAGGACCAGCACGACACTGGTTAAACAACCTCCCAGAGAACTCCATTGGTAGCTCGGAAGATCTGGAGGATGCCTTTAGAGACAACTTCCAAGGCACCTATGTCCGGCCTCCGGACGCCAATGACCCCAGTCATATAGTCTAGCAACCCGGAGAGTCAGCCCGCAAACTCTGGACTAGGTTCTTAATTAAAAAGAACCAAATCGTCGATTGTCCGGACGTCGAAGCCCTCGCGGCCTTCAAGCATAGCGTCCGTGACGAATGGCTCGCCCGACACCTCAGCCAAGAAAAGCCGAATTCCATGGCAGCCCTTGCTGCACTTATGACCCACTTTTGCATGGGAGAAGACAGATGGTTAGCTCGTAGAAGCAACAGTACCAGCGACCCCCGCACCTCCGAAGCCAGAGATGACAACAGCAGGCCACGACACAACAAACACAAGCGTCGAAGCAACAATGAAGATATCGACCAGATTGCGGTCAACGCCGGATTCAGTGGCGCTAAATCCGGTCAACAGAATAAGCCATTCAAAGGAAATAAAGATGGTCCATCCAATTTGGACAAAAAACTCGATCTGCCTTACCAGATTCATGGCACCCCTGATAAGCCTGCCAACCACTCCAACCAAAATTGTTGGGTCTTTAAATAGACCGGTAAGTTAAACACCGAACATAAGGGGAAAGGACCGCCAAGCGAGGACGATGAAGAGCCCGACTCACCGAACACAGGGGGCCAAAAGAAATTTCCCACTAAGGTGAAAACAGTGAACATGATCTACGTCACGCGTATCCCCAAGAGGGAGCGCAAACACGCGCTAAGGGACGTCTACGCCGTAGAGCCTGTCGCCCCTATATTCAACCCATGGTCGGCTTGTCCGGTCACCTTCGATCTCAGGGACCACCCGACCAGTATCTGTCATGGAGGTTCGGCAGATCTGTTCCTCGATCCAATCATTGACGGATACCATCTCACTAGAGTCCTGATAGACGGCAGCAGCGGTCTTAACTTGATTTATCAATACACGGTCCGCAAAATGGGTATTTACCCATCAGGAATCAAGCCTACTAACACCACTGTCGGTGTCAAAACCGGCGGATCTCGGGTAGGGGGTCCCGAACTGTGCGTCTAGGCCGGATGGTAACAGGAGGCAAGGAACACGATGTTTTACCCAGGTTCGGGCCCTCTTGATGGCGGTAAAACCCTACGTCCTGCTTGATTAATATTTATGATATGGGTAGTACAAGAGTAGATCTACCACGAGATCAAGGAGGCTAAACCCTAGAAGCTAGCCTATGGTATGATTGTTGTATGATGAAGTTGTCCTACGGACTAAAACCCTCCGGTTTATATAGACACCGGAGAGGGTTAGGGTTACACAAAGTCAGTTACAATGGTAGGAGATCAAATATCCGCATCGCCAAGCTTGCCTTCCACGCCAAGGAAAGTCCCATCCGGACACGGGACGAAGTCTTCAATCTTGTATCTTCATAGTCCTGGAGTCCGGCTGAAGGTATAGTTTGGCTACCCGGACACCCCCTAATCCAGGACTCCCTCAGTAGCCTCCGAACCAGGCTTCAATTACGATGAGTCCGGCACGCAGATTGTCTTCGGCATTGCAAGGCGGGTTCTTCTCCAAATTCCGTGTACCTGTTGAATAATGTCCGATCTTCGTAATGTAGCGCACCTTGGCTTCCACGCCCAATAATGGCCGTCTTCCACGTATCAAATGAATGCGAAAAGTCGGGGTATTTTTACATTCACACGCCTAGCTTCATAAACGATCTGCCTATTTAATGGGATGGGGATTCAGATCCAAACCACACCTTCTCCTCCTCGCGAGTAATCAACAGAGCGCCTCCAGCAAAGGTCCATTCCAACATGGCCAGCCGTCACAGCTCCTCTTCTCGCCCTTCCAGTCCTAAACCTGGAGACTGGGAGAGGTGCTCCATCCCGCACAGCGAGCTAGTGTCGCTTCAGGCCAAGGGATTTCTCCCTCAGGCCTATATGGTCCCGGTCCGAGCCGGACTCGCCACCTATAATGGTGGAGAGAAAGCGGAGAGCACCCCCAATCCTTCCAAAGGAGAGCGGGTGTGCCTCATCCCTTATCTAATAAGAGGACTTGGATTTCCAATTCATCCATTTCTCCGTGGGCTTCTGGAGTTCTATGGCCTCCAGCTGCACAATCTCACGCCCGCCTCTATATTGCATATCGCAGGCTTCGTCGCCCTTTGCGAGCTATTCTTGGGTGTTGAGGCTCATTTCTCGCTGTGGAAGAGGTTATTCTGCCTGGTGCCCCGCTCTAAGGAGGGGTCATGTATCAAGTGGGCGGAGCCAAAGTGTGGCGCATCGCCGGGACCGGATATCTATCCGGAACCCCAAAGAAGGTGTCCGAAGACTGGCCTTCGGAATGGTTTTATATAGAGGACGTCCCGCTGCCGGATCCTGTTCGGATTGGCCTCCCTGAGTTCAACATAGCTCCCTTAAAGAAGCGCCTGAGCTGGCGTCCACGGAGCCCTCAGAGGGAAAGCGACAGGGACACCATTTACCTGATGGGCCGAATAAGATTGTTAGCCCATTCCGGACTAACCATGATCAGGGTTATGGCTGAATGCATTATGCGGGGGGTGCAGCCACTTTAGTATAGAAGCCACCCCATGTGGGACTTCAACGGGGAGGACGACGCCACTCGCTACGGCCGTAAGGGGCCGGATTCGGCTGCCGCTCTACTAAAGATCTTGTCCACTCTGTATAAGGGAGAAGAGGAGGAATTTCTCCGCGTCAACCCACAGGGTGGATTCTCTATGCATAATCCACCAAGCTGGGTAAGCGGCCACATTTACTTGCCCGTCCGTTTTGTATTCCCATTGTTAAATATTTAGTCTAACAACTTCAATGCAGGAACTGCGCCGGACTGTTAAGGAAATAAACATCCCTCCTCCACAACCCGAGGACCCAGGAAGGTCCCTCGACCTGGCCTCTCAAGAGGATCCGGACATATCCGTGGAGCTGATTGATGGAGTGTTCCATCAATTGAGCAAGGACAACGCCTTGGTGGCCATTACGGCCGATTACCCAGGGCTAATCCCGGCCTCCCAGGTAACTGAGATTGAAGACCCAGTACCCCGAATAGGTGTCCGCCCTCTCGTGTTTGCAGTTTTCTGATTACAACCAAGCTTTGCAGGGGAGGTTTTTGAGACGGGAGGCCGAACCTGCGGCGGCAAGCCAACGAGGGGCCGCAGGGCCCCGTGGGCAGAAAAGAGGTGCAGTCCGGACCGAGGCGTCAGCGCAAAGGTATGGCGCGCCCCCTTATCCCAGGTGTTACACCTGCGAGGCATATTAACACTCGTGCTCTCTTTAGGACAAAGAGACCTCACCGGACTATACCCGGAGAGGCTGCCAACCGCGCCTCCACCAGCCAGGCTCCAAAGCCTGGTCCGGAGGCGGAGGCGAACACCAGGCGTGCACCGGACGCTCCTCCATGGAGGATGTGGACAGGTTGTCTGCCACCAACTCTGAGGTGGAGAGTGCCATGAACCACAGGCGTCGCCGGACAATTCTTTGCGATGCTTGTTTCTCCCAAGAGGCATTAGATGCCTTTAATTCGGGAGATATGTACCTCCGTGCCGCTCAAAATGGTCTAGCCAGAGCCACGGAGCAATATGTAAAAGACATACGGGTAAGAAAATTTTGGTAATTATATATATACCAGTAGCCCCCGAGACATGAAACAGTTAGAGTAACTGATTTAAGGATCATTTGTTATGCAGGTTCTTACAGATAAGAATACCGTACTGTCCCAGGAGCTGGTAGAGTGCAAAGCCCAACTGGAGGCCGCACTAGCCGCGGCAGGGGAGCCCAAAGAGACCCCCTCTGGTAAGATACACTTCGAAAGATTGGTATCTTGCAAAGTGCGGCGTGGGTGTAAATCTGACAAATCATATTGCAGATGGCGCCGGACTGGATCCAGAGAGGCAACAACTCTTACGCCGGCTAAAGGCCGGTGAGAGTATGCTGACAAGGGTGAGGCGGGAGAAGAATGATCTTCAGGATGCCAACACAAGCTGGACGTTGAACTTAAAGATGTCCGTGGCCAGCTATCGGACTCCACTAAGGAGAATCAGCGGCTTCGACGCAGCATATTTAGTAAGTGCTTAAGCGAATCTTTGAAAGAAAAGAGTTCGGCGAGGAAGTCGACTAACAGAGTAATGTCTGTAGGTATGCTAATGGGTCGTCCTGCAGAGGAGATGCCCGGTTCTACGGGTGACCTTCTTCCCGAGCTCTCGCAACTCCACGAGCGAGTTCGGCAGGCGATGCGAGGCATTTCCCAAGCCTTATGGCCTTCCCACTCCATGCCCGAGGGCCTTGGAGAGCTTTCGGAGAAACTTAAGGGAGCTCGGCGGCGCTTCCGGTTGTGGAAGATATCGGCCTGCCGACAAGGCGCTAGGGAGGCCTGGGCCATGGTGAAGACGCGGTACACGAAGTCTGACCTGAACCACATGGCCGAGGTCGGACCTGTGGGGCCTGACGGGAAGGAGATCCCTATAACCTTAGTGTACGGCCAGGTAGAATTCGCTGCAAAGTATTCCCAGCAGGACTGTAAGTTAGACAGCCTGTTAGATGGTATTGAAGAGGAATACAATCAGTCAGAGTGACTATGTAATTTTTAATTGACATGTGTAATGCCTTCTAGCCGGATTGTAGATTGTTTGTCGTTGCCGACCTTTTCGCTTCAACCTCAGGACCTGACGGTCCGGAGTGTGTCCGAATACCCTACCGGTTATGTAAAAACCAGGGTATGCATGGAGACCAGGCGTAGGGGTCATTAGTGCTTTATCAGACAAGTGCCCAACTAGTTATGTTATATTACATGGTTAGTAAGAAACATCTTCCAGAGAGAATAGTTCCGTTAGGGGTTCCTTTCTCTGGGAGGCATGCCCTAAAGTGCATGTCCGGACTGCAAACGCAGGAAAATCATCTGGGGGCATATATATAAATAAGTAAAAAATGTCATCTTTTAGTTCACCGACCGAATATTCCCTTAAGAACGCTCGTTTTCGGCTTCACCCAGTCTGAGGTACACATCCGGCTGATCCGGCAGTAACAATCGCAGAGGTGCTCCCTTTACCACCTAGCCGAACAATCGGGAACGTAGGGGTAAGCACAGGAGCCAGACAACCCAGCTTGGCCAAAACTTAAGTCATATCGATGCATATAATGGTGAAGAAAAGGCACATGCGGAAGTTTGACACATGTGGTGGGCGTGAAGCCCGAGTAAATAAGCTTCTGTTAAAGAAGCCCCCAGGTTTAATGAGCGCAAGTAGCACGTCACTTGAGGAGCCTTTAAGGGCTATAAAAGAAAAGAAGGGAAGGAGAGAAATGTAAGACAGAAAATGTAAAAAGTGGAGAGAGGAAGGAGACAAACATAGAGTCCGGCGCTAGGCATAGAATCTTCGGAGACGGGCTCCGTTCCATGGGTTCGGCTCGAGTCGGTTATCCGATGCATCTCGCAGGTGGTATGCTCCACCAGTTAGGACTTGGTCGATTATGAAGGGACCTTCCCACTTGGGCTTCAGCTTGTCCTTTTTCTTGTCCGGCAGGCGTAGAACTAATTCGCCAAAGTTGTAGTTTTTGGCCCGCACTTCTCTGCTTTGATATCTTCGAGCCTGATGTTGATAGAATGCGGAACGGGCTTTTGCCACGTCGTGCTCCTCCTCTAAGGCATCCAAACTGTCCTGCCGATCGAGCTCGGCTTCCCTTTCTTCGTACATGCGCACTCGAGGTGAGTCATGAATTATGTCGCAGGGCAAGACTACCTCTGCGCCGTACACCATAAAAATGGTGTGTATCCGATGGTGTGCTTCGGCGTGGTTCGCAGCCCCCAGAGTACGGAGTCGAACTCCTCTACCCAGTGCGTGTTAGATTCCTTGAGGGACCGCACTAATCTGGGTTTTATGCCGCTCATGATGAGACCATTTGCACGTTCGACCTGACCGTTAGTTTGTGGGTGATAGACGGAAGCATAATCGAGCTTGATGCCCATGTTTTTGCACCAGAGTTTTACCTCATCGGTCGTAAAGTTCGTGCCGTTATCGGTGATGATGCTGGGGGACGCCATAACGGTGTACGACCCCGGATATAAAGTCTATCACAGGTCCGGATTCGGCCGTCTTAATAGGCTTGGCTTCTATCCATTTGGTGAACTTATCCACCATGACCAGTAAGTATTTTTTCTTGTGGGTTCCGCCTTTAAGGGGCCCCACCATGTCAAGCCCCCAGACCGCGAAAGGCCAAGTGATGGGGATAGTTTGGAGGGCGGTGGGTGGCATATGGCTTTGGTTTGCAAAAAGCTGGCAACCGACGCATTTTTGGACCAAGTCCTGAGCGTCCGCCCGGGCCGTTGGCCAATAAAAGCCTATACGGAAAGCCTTGCTTACAAGGGACCAGGCTGCGGCGTGGTGGCCACCGAGTCCGGCATGAATTTCAGCCAGCAGGTTCCGCCCTTCCTCTTCGGAGATGCACCTTTGAAGGACTCCGGTAGTGCTTTTCTTATAAAGTTCTCCCTCATGGACTTTATAGGCTTTAGATCGCCGCACTATACAGCGTGCCTCGTTTTGGTCCTCTGGGAGTTCCTGCCTAGTAAGGTAGGCTAGGAATGGTTCTGTCCACGGGGCGATAACGGCCATTAGTACGTGGGCTGAGGTTGTGATTTCATTGGCAGAGCCTCCGATTATGTTAGATTGTTCGGCGTCAGACAGTGCAGTTGGGTCCGGGCTAATATTGCCATGTTCCCCTTCCCATACTACGGATGGCTCGAACAGCCTTTCCAGGAAGATGTTGGGGGGGACCGCATCGCGTTTTGCGCCGATGCGTGCCAGGACGTCTGCCACCTGATTGTTTTCTTAGGCTATATGGTGAAATTCGAGCCCCTCAAACCGAGCTGACATTTTGAGGACGGCGTTGCGGTAAGCTGCCATTTTTGGATCCTTGGCATCGAAGTCTCCATTTATTTGGGATATCGTGAGGTTCGAATCCCCGCGCACCTCTAGGCGTTGAATGCCCATGGATACTGCCATCCGGAGACAATGTAAAAGGGCCTCATATTCGGCTGCATTGTTGGAGTCCGTGTACATAATCTGGAGTACGTATTGAACTGTGTCTCCTGTGGGGGACGTCAAAACAACGCCGGCCCCTAGTCCGGCCAACATTTTGGAACCGTCGAAATGCATGATCCAGTTTAAATATGTGCCGTACTCTTTAGGGAGTTCGGCCTCCGTCCATTCTGCGACGAAGTCAGCCAAAACTTGCGACTTGATAGCTCGCCGTGGCCTATAAGTTATGTCGAACAGGAGGAGCTCGATGGCCCATTTTGCAATCTGGCCCGTTGCGTCATGGTTGTTTATAATATCGTTGAGTGGTACCTCCGATGCTACTGTGATTGAACACTCTTGAAAGTAGTGTCGTAGCTTCCGGGATGCCATGAATACCGCATATGCAATATTTTGATAATGTGGGTACCGTGATTTGCATGGGGTGAGGACAGTGGACACATAGTAAACCGGCTTTTGAAGGGGGAATTTGTGTCCGTCCGTTTCCCGCTCGACGACGAGTACTGCGCTGACAACTTGATGGGTTGCTGCAATGTACAATAGCATTGGTTCGCCGATGTTTGGTGCAGCCGGGACAGGGTTTGTTGCCAATATGGTTTTTATTTCCTTGAGTCCGGCCATGGCGGCATCCGTCCACTCGAAGTGTTCGGTGCGCCGAAGGAGGCGATAGAGGGGTAGCGCCTTTTCTCCCAAGCAGGAGATAAAGCGGCTTAGAGCCGCCACGCATCCGGTTAATTTTTGTATTTGTTTGAGGTCCTTTGGTATATCCAATTGTGACAAAGCTCGGATCTTGGCTGGATTTGCTTCGATTCCTCCACCAGATACAATGAAGCCCAAGAGCTTTTCGGCTGGAATGCCGAAAATGCATTTTACCGGATTTAGCTTGATGTCATATGCTCAGAGGTTGTCAAATGTAAGCCTCAAGTCATCTACTAGAGATTCTACATGTCCTGTTTTTACGACCACATCATCCACGTATGCCTCTACTATTTTGCCGATCTGGTTTGCCAGATATGTCTGAATCATGCGCTCATATGTTGCGCCGGCGTTTTTGAGCCCGAAAGGCATTGTGTTGAAGCAGAATGGGCCGTATGGGGTGATGAATGCCGTTGCGGCTTGGTCTAACTCGTCCATCTTGATTTGATGGTAACCGGAGTATGCGTCGAGGAAGCACAACGAATCATGTCCTGCTGTGGCGTCGATAATTTGATCGATGCAGGGGAGGGGGAAGGGATCCTTTGGGCAAGCCTTGTTAAGGTCTTTGAAGTCAACGCACAGGCGCCAGGATTTGTCCTTCTTTGGTACCATCACCAAGTTTGCTAGCTAGTCCGGATGTTTTATATCTCTGATGAATTCGGCCTCCAATAGTTTAGCTAGCTCCTCTCCCATTGCCTGTCTCTTGGGCTCAGAGAAACGCCAAAGGGCTTGTTTGACAGGTTTGAATCCTTTTAGGATATTTAAGCTGTGTTCGGCCAGCCTGCGTGGGATTCCTGGCATGTCTGAAGCGTGCCAGGCAAAAATGTCCCAGTTCTCCCGTAGGAATTCTCGCAGTGCGGCGTCTACATCGGGGTTTAATTGTGCCCCGACGGAAGCTGTTTTATTGGGGTCCATTGGATGGACCTGGAATTTGACTATTTCATCCGCTGGTTTAAAGGAGGCGGAGTTGGATCTTTTGTCGAGTATCAAATCGTCCCTGTTTACCGCGGAGCGCAGCGTAGTCAGTTCCTCAGCCGCTAGGGCTTCGGACAGTGCCTCAAGGGCCAATGCGGCTGTCTTGTTTTCGGCGCGGAGTGCTATGTCCGGATCACTAGCGAGAGTGATGATTCCGTTCGGCCCGGGCATCTTGAGCTTCATGTACCCGTAATGGGGTATTGCTTGGAAGATTGTAAACGCTTCCCACCCCAGCAGAGCATGGTGTCCGCTACTGAATGGGGCCACTTGGAATGTGACCTCTTCGGACCTATAATTATCCGGCATGCCGAACACCACATCTAGTGTGATTTTTCCTGTACAGCGCGCTTCCTGACTGGGGATTATTCCTCTAAAGGTTGTGCTGCTTCGCTCAATGCGGTTCCAGTCTATTTCCATTTTTTGAAGGGTTTCCTCATAAAAGAGTTTCAATCCGCTGCCTCCGTCCATGAGTACCTTGGTGAGGCGAAAGCCGTCCACTATAGGACTGAGTACCAATGAGGCTGGTGCTCGAGCTGTTCGGAATTTAGGTTCATCACTGGCATTAAAAGTGATAGCCGTGTCACTCCATGGGTTTATTGTTGCTACTTGATAGACTTCGGCGAGGCTGTGGAGTGTTTTTTTCGCATATTATTTGACGCGAAAGTCTCCAAGACTGTTAGGACTGTACTGGAGTCCCTGAGGTGGCTTTCTGCGGCCTCCGGAATTAGGAGATCTTCGCCCCTTTTGGCCACCTGCCGGAGTATCCAACATGCTCTAAGGCTATTAGTTGGTGTGGCGTCCTTTGTACTATGAATTTTACAGGGTCCATTAAGCCATCCCTCCAGTACGGTTCCACGCCCTGTAGAGGGTTTTGGTTTTTTGGTTTTTAACCCGGGTGTCTGATGATGATGCACCCTTTTATTTCGGACGAGGTTTCTATTCAGGGCCGGATTGTCCCAAAATTTGGTTTCGGTTTTCCGGGCGCTTTCCATCGCACAATACTTTTGTACTATGGTCGCCAAGTCAGCGAAGCGTGTAAGATCACGACGACCTGTGGAGTTTATGATTCCCTTGTCCGTGCAATTATTGCAGAAGATTGAGATTGCGTCTTCCTCGCGGTAGTCCTTTATCCTGTTCATAACCAGGAGGAACCTTGCCCAGTAATGATGTACTGTTTCTTTGGGATTTTGCCTGATTTGGGATAGATCGCTTATGTTCGGGTGGGTGGGTGGAATTAAATCCGGAACTTCACCCAATCTAAGACTCAGTGGCCAAGGAGTTTCCGAACTCTGAAGTTTGGATTCTTGGATGTTGTCCAGTGAATCTATCCCATTGCCTGATTCTAAGTTCAGGTCTTGAGTTACATCCTCCCCTCCGCGGGTATCCGGCTTGGAGGGATCGGGAATCCGGACGTAGCTAGTCCTTAAGATAGATGAAGGGTCGCCGCACTGTGCCTCTACCATGGCAACATGATGGGTGACTTGGGGAGAATTAACTTCTCTTAGATCGGGTTTAAGCCCAACCTGGTCATAATCCGTAGTGACCCCCAAGGCGGCGATGCGATCCAAGAGCTCGTTTACGGAAGAGAGCTCCATTGGATCTAACTACTCGACGAGTTCCGAGCTGACGTGAAGATTGCTTTTGATGACCCGAGAGGTCACCATCGGTGCAACGGCCGAACAGGCGGTCATGAGAAAACCACCTAGCCGGAGAGTTTGGCCGACAGCCAAGGCTCCCTTAGTAACGACGCCATCTCTAAAGACGGGAAGAGGCATCCTTCCTGATTGTGACGGCACAGAGGAACTCTCAATGAAAGCACCAATGTCGGTGTCAAAACCGGCGGATCTCGGGTAGGGGGTCCCGAACTGTGCGTCTAGGCCGGATGGTAACAGGAGGCAAGGAACACGATGTTTTACCCTGGTTCGGGCCCTCTTGATGGAGGTAAAACCCTACGTCCTGCTTGATTAATATTGATGATATGGGTAGTACAAGAGTAGATCTACCACGAGATCAAGGAGGCTAAACCCTAGAAGCTAGCCTATGGTATGATTGTTGTATGATGAAGTTGTCCTACGGACTAAAAACCTCCGGTTTATATAGACACCGGAGAGGGTTAGGGTTACACAAAGCCGGTTACAATGGTAGGAGATCAAATATCTGCATCGCCAAGCTTGCCTTCCACGACAAGGAAAGTCCCATCCGGACACGGGGCGAAGTCTTCAATCTTGTATCTTCATAGTCCTGGAGTCTGGCTGAAGGTATAGTCCGGCTACCCGGACACCCCCTAATCCAGGACTCCCTCAACCACATTTGAATGAGTGATACCCGGCATAGAAGCCCGCTGAATGGGCTCAATAACATTGGACGTAGTCTTCGGTTCGCTGAATAACTTCCAAAGCGAAGACTTTATCTTTGACACCGTCCCCTTCCGCAGTGGTTATCATGCACTGCTCGGACGAACCGCCTTTGCCCGCTTCAATGCAGTCCTGCATTATGCTTACTTAAAGCTCAAAATGTTTGGACCCCGTGGTGTTATCACAGTCAATGGAAACACCGAGCGTTCCCTCCAAACTAAGGAGCACACTGTCGGTGTAAAACTGGCGGATCTCGGGTAGGGGGTCCCGAACTGTGCATCTAGGATCGATGGTAACAGGTGACGGGGGACATAATGTTTACCCAGGTTCGGGCCCAATCTATGGAGGTAATACCCTACTTCTTGCTTGATTGATCTTGATGAATATGAGTATTACAAGAGTTGATCTACCATGAGATCGTAATGGCTAAACCCTAAAAGTCTAGCCTGACTATGATTATGAGGATATATGTCTATGGACCTAGCCCTCCGGTTTATATAAACACCGGGGGGATCTAGGGTTATATAAGGTCGGTTACAGAGAAAGGAATCTTAATATTTGGTCTCCAAACTTGCCTTCCATGCCAGGGAGAGTCCCATCTGGACACGGGCAGAGTCTTCGGTCTTTGTATCTTCACGGCCCATCAGTTTGGCCCATATCCAATAGGTCGGACGCCTGAGGACCCCTTAGTCCAGGACTCCCTCAGTAGCCCCTGAACCAGGCTTCAATGATGAGGTGTCCGGCGTGCAGTTTGTCTTCGGCATTGCAAGGCGGGTTCCCTTCCCGAATACTCCAAAACAGTCTTCGGATGAAACAAAAACGTGTCCGGATCTGCAACACAAGTATCCCACAGAGCCGAGGAGAGCATAATATTTCACGAGTCCAACCTGCTGACAACTTTTTATGACGTGACATCATGTTTGCCTGGTCGTTATTTCGAACCGTTTCCCGTTCCACGATTCGAGGCGTGGTTTTATTGGCTCGTTCTGTCGAAGCAGAGATCGTGTCCCCTTATTGCGGGATCCTCGTTAATACGAGCGTGGGTAACCCAACCATTCCACTGGAAAGATTCCTTGGGAATAAGCAGATTTTAGGCTTAGGAGGAGGTGTTCAATACCCGCTGCCTTTGTAAAGGAACCAAGGGCCGTCCTTTTATGCCAAATCTCTCCTCAACCTTTCCAACCTCGAGTTCTAGCACCCAAGGTTCAGCTTCATTGCTTCAAGCTTCCCCATCATGTCCGGACCTAGCCCTCAAGGCCAATGGCTGGCTTCCTCCATCACAGAGGAGGATATTGCAAAGCTTCGGGTGGCCAGATACCTGACCGTGGAGATCCACCACAGGCTTCCTACTCAAGGACAGGTTATTCCGACCCCCAGATCTGGCAAGAGGGTCGTATTCATCTCTCACTTCCTCCGAGTGCTAGGGTTCGCTCTCCACCCCTTTGTCCGGGGGATAATGTTTTATTACGGACTAGATTTCCATGATCTAGCTCCGGATTCTTTCCTTCACATCTCGGCGCTTATTGTCACGTGCGAGGCCTTCCTCCGAATCCACCCACACTTCTGCTTATGGCTCAAGACCTTTGGTGTGAAGCCAAAGGTACTCGACGGGGAACAGGTGGAGTGCGGCAGTGCTGTAGTAAGCCAGCTTACCAACACTCCCTGGCCAAAAGGCTCTTTCACCAAAACTTCCAATCAATGGCAGCGAGAGTGGTTTTAGTTATGGAACCCCGTAGAACCAAGTGGGCAGCTACACCTGCATTCCGTTCTGTCCCTCCATTACAGCTTGCATCATGGGTCAATAAGGGGCTGGACTGGGCATCAATTGATGAAGTGCGGACTCTACAGAGCCGCATCTGAACCCTCCTCGAGAGGGACATCAATCTTGTCAACGTGATTCAAGTAATGCTAATCCGCCGAATCCTGCCATGCCAGCGCAGGCCTCTCCGCATGTGGGAGTTTAATCCGGAAGGGCCTCGAACCCTCCAACACTTCTTCAGCACCATGCACAAAGGGATGTGGAAGATGTTTTTTGGGAAACGAAAACATTGGTCAGACACCACTGAAGACTTCAGCCTTGGCTGCAACCGTCCGGATACCCCGGTAAGCACTTATCTTCTGGACACTTTGTAATTAAGTATATCGTAATACGTTACCGAGCAAACTATCTTCTTTTAGGGCTGGATAAAGAAAGCGTAACTAATTTGGTGTTCGGTCCTCCATCACGAAGGCTCAACGGATCCCGTATTAACAAGGATGCTAGCCCCGGCACCATACGAGATGTATGTGAAGGAGGACAAGACGGAGAGCTGGAGGACCAAAGAGAGCCTCCATCCCAAAGATATTTTAGATGTCGTGTCCGGGGAGATGAAAATTCCATCGCCCGAAGGCAAAAGTAAAGGAGATGCCAACATTCATCCCCCTATGGTAAGAAAAGGGCCGTCTCTGAAGGTTGGGAAGAAAAGGCTCCCAAGCGAGGCAAGATGCCCCTGTCGGGCGGCTCGGGCTTGAAGGACGACATTATCACGCAGTCCTCCAGTGAGGCCAAGCCTAAATCGTAAGCGAACAAGGGTGTTTTACACATACCCCGTTCCTCTCCTGTGACCAGGGTAACATCTAAAATGTATGCTTTTTGCAGCTCAGCGCACAATCTTTCTCAACGATCATCTTCCTCGGGAGATCTTCTCCCAGAGATGATGGAAAGCGAGACGCCTCCACCAGTCTCCTCGCCCAATAAGGAGGATGACTTCGAGGTGTGATCCCGGAGGGTCTCTCCTAATCCGCAAGTGATGCGAGGGGTGACGAAAATAAAAACCGAAGATGGTACTTTGGTAGCCCAGTGTCCAGGGGCAAACAATAAAGGCCCTGGACTGTCCGGCTTTCACCCGCAGACAACTCTAAGGGCGAATGAACGAATCCCTCTAAAGGGGGCCGTCCTACTACGGCTGCTTTCGGAGACCCAGAAACGCCGAGTATATTGATGAATATGTTGCGATAGGCGTCCATCTCCGAAGATCATCGTACCTTGATGTGTACGGTGGTTAAAAAGGTCATGTTCGCGAAAAGCGGATTGAATGAGGCCTTCACGAGCCTGCTAAGAGGTTTCGAGGTTTGTGTTGTAATGCTTTATATTGTGTTTTATACACAAAATACTCCTATGTATACATAGTAGCCCCTAAGACTCTGATTGGCTTCCCAAGGGAGGCAATCAGAGGATCAAAAATATTTATCCAGGGAATAATCTGACTACTTGGAACATAGGCTATTACCTCCCCTACAACTGCCCGATCCGCGGAGGTTGCGGATCTGCAGCGGAAGATTGATGAGGCGGATGATGACATCACGCTAATCAACAGGCGTCTTGACGAGGCGCAAGGTATGTTTTGGGGTCAGCTAGTATATTTATGCATGATAACATGAGCATGAAGCTGGAATTGTATACTGAGACATGCATAACTACAGATGGTGCTGCTGCAGTGGAGGCCCTTCGGGCTGAGCTTGTCCTTGCCAAGGAACAAAACCGGATGAGTAATTTGGCTGCCCATAAGGCGGCTGAACAGTTAAAAACCGAATAGACTGTTCGGTGCCAGTGTGAGGAAAGAATTACTACCATGGCACGCAACCTGGAGGAGACCACCGTCTAGTGCGAATTCCTTGAGAAGGATAACAAGGCCAAAGCAGCTGATCTCGACAAGGCCTTACAAGAGGAGAAAGAAGCACGCTCTGACTCTAGAGCTGCTCAGGAAGAGACCCAGCAAGCTGGGGAGATAGCGGCTGGTAAGCCTTTCTTGTTACAGACAAAGTTCGGCGATCCGAAGTATTCCCCGCTTAACTAAATGTGGAGTTCTCCGGACACCTTTTTGGACCTGCCGAAGAGTGCCTCTGATGCGTCGCAATTTTACCAGGTGCAGGAAGGTTTTTGCCACGGAGAAGCTTTTTTGTCACAGTTCGGCACGCCAAAGCATCAGTTGTTTCTAAATGAACAGACGGCCCAGTTGGCCGAGCTCCATAGAATATCTGGTTCCGCCATGAAGGACGTCGTAGTCCGGCTGTGGCCAACTGAGCCCATTCCGAATAATTAGTTCGGTTTGGTGTAGTGGCTTGTGTATGCGATGCCGCGTATCGATGCCATTAAGCGTTCAACGTGCATTGAAGGTGCATGGATGGCCTTTGCCCATGTCAAAACATACTGGGCCAAGATGAAGGCCACTGACATTGCAGCGAGGAGTCCCCTCAAGGGTAAGGATCATCACGCACCCGAACACTATTTCGAGGACGCTTAGAGGGTGCCCGCTTGATAGAGGGTCAGTGATCGAAAGATATGATATTTGAATGGAATGTATTGAATTGTAAAAGACAATATGATGATAATATTATGATTTTTTCTTAAAAGCTTTTGGTTCCTCCTATGCGGCCATTTTCGCATAATATGAAAGTTTTCCAGTCGTCGGCTTCAGCCCCCACATGGAAAATACGAGGGTGTTCGGAAAAGCACATGGTCACTCTTAACCCAACGTCTTGGTCCATGAAGGAGGTGTCAATGCGGTGAACAAGGCAATCGGACTATAGGGAGTTAACACTTTCACTTAGCTATAGGAGTTTTATGGTGGGTCTACGATATAAACCCTGGTATCTACGTTGTTATCCCAATGTGGTGCATTTACACGTATGACCTAAAGAAAGGTCCTTCGTGTAATACAGAGGGAATCGCGAAAGATTCCGATAAGTCATCGAGTGGTTGACCAACTCTCGCCGCATCATGACAGTCAGTTTTCGGATTTCTCTACTGAGGTGCTCGCCTGGGAAAACCAGGGCACAATCGCAGTAGTTCTCCCTTTACTACCTTAGCCGATAGAGTGGAATGTAAGGTAGCATGCACAGGAGCGGGGCGACCCAACTATTGACCCAAGACATGATTCGGAGCTGATGCATATAAGGCCAAACTCGCGATGCCGAAGTATGCTATAAAGTTGTTCGGACTTATTGGCAATTTAATTTGTTCCCATATCGAGCCCCTGGCGGGGCGTGTGAAATAACACAAGGAGCAAAATATAGTTTTTTTAGAAAAAAGTGAATACGGGATATATATTATATTCACTAGAACTTGAATGATATGCCAATCATTGTTTTGTATATAATAACGCCACGACCCTGGCTATTTGACATGCCAGGGGTCGACGGCTGAGGTAGAAGGCAGTTTACAGGATCGCAAAATAGAGAGTGCGGTCTAAAAAAGTTGTTTTTGACCTCCTGCCGCACGTCTGTGCCGCCTTTCCTCGATGAAGGGGCTCCTTAAAGGGAGTAACTTTTGTATGAATGTACAAACCGGAACTCCAATGGAGTCGGTGAGATAACCAGCCTACGAGTCACCTATGATAAAGGATAATGAAAAAAGAAAAAGTGTTCAGAAAAGAATTGAAAAAGAAGGGGGTTATAGAAGTACTTGTAGGCCCGTCTGTGTTGTGCCTCCACCGATGCCCATGGTATCTTAAGTGCATAGTTTTGTATGCGCGGTATGGATTTCGCAGGTGTAAGAGGCGGACGGCGGAGGCCGAACTGCTAGTCCAGCTCCATAATTGGTCGGTCCTGCTGAATGGAGATGGGCGGCTTAATGGCCAACAAGGTATGCGGTTTAATAAGGCCGACTTGTACTCCAGCTGGAGGAAACATAGTATGATCCTCATTTCGGAGAGCGTACGTCTCATGCTCCTCTATAGGGGCATGTGTCATGTATAACATGTTCACTGTTTTTACCTCAGGGGGAAATTGCTTCTGACCCCCTGTATTTTGGTGGTGAATCTCTTCGTCATCGCTATCACTGGGCGGTCTTTTCCCCTTGTGTTCGGCGTTGAGCTCGCCGGCCTGCTTGAAGACCCAACAATTTCTGTTGGTGTGATTAGCTGGTTTATCGGGGTTGCCGTGAATCTAGCAGGGTCTATCCAGTATCTTGTCTAAGGTGGATGGTTCGTCTCTGTTTGCCTTGAATGGCTTTTTCCGTTGACCGGGCTTGGGGCCGCTGAATCCGGTGTTGACCTCTGCGTCGCGCGTTCTTTCATTATCATTGCGATGTTTGTGTTTGCTGCGTCGAGGTTTGCCATTGCCATTTCGGACTTCGGAAGTGCCTAGATCGTTGGCGCTATTGCTTTTATGAGCGAGCCGTCTCTCTTCTCCCATGCAAAAGCGGGTCATCAGAGCGGTAAGGGCTGACATGGATTTTTGTTTTTCTTGACCGATGTGCCTGGCGAGCCACTCGTCTCGTACGCTGTGTTTGAAGGCTGCTAGGGCTTCCGCATCTGGACAATCAATAATTTGGTTCTTTTTAACTAAGAACCTAGTCCAAAGCTTCCTGGCTGATTCTCCGGGCTGTGGAACAATATGGCTTAAGTCATCGGCGTCTGGTGGCCAGACATATGTGCCTTGGAAGTTGTCACGGAAGGCGTCTTCCAAATCCTCCCAGTTGCCAATAGAATTTTCGGGCAGGCTGTTTAACTAGTGCCGAGCTGGACCTTTGAGTTTTAACGGGAGGTATTTGATGGCATGCATCGCCGTGGGCCATATGGATATGGAGAAGGAAATCCTCAATCCATACCACAGGATCTGTTGTTCCATCATATGATTCGATATTTATGGGTTTAAACCTGTCTGGGAATTCGTGCTCCATTACTTCGTCTGTGAAGCAAAGAGGGTGTGCGGCGCCTCTATGTTGGGCCACATTGCTACGTAGCTCCGATGGAGTCAGTCTGCAGTTTTCGGCTCGGGAATGGCTAGGATCTTTACGTCCGACTAGATAGCCGTCGTCGCGTGTCGGAGCACGGCCTCGTGATCCGTAGATCGATCTGGTATGTCCTGTTCTATTGTCCAAGTTTAGTTGATGGTCATATGTGTGACCTCGAGCTGTTTTGCCTCTGCCTTTATGATGAGGCGGGGCTGGCAGGTGTTCGACTTGAGTTGACGCTTTATCCTGACCACGTGGTGGTTGGCCAGCCGCATTGCACGATGATGGTATGTGCTCCGGTGCCTCGTCGTCGTACTGAGGCAGTAATTTGCGCTTGAGGTAGCTTTTAGCTAGGCGCTTAAGGCCGTGTTCTTCGGCTGCCAGGACATCAGTCCATCTATCGTTGAGCAGATCTTGGTCAGCTTGAAGCTACTGCTGCTTCTTTTTCAGGCTCCTTGCAGTGGCTATTAGCCGGCATTTAAAGCGCTCCTGCTCCTGAGGTTCCTCAAGCACGATGAAATCCTCACTGCCAAGGCTCGCCTCGTCCTCAAAGAGCGGAAGACAATTACCATTCTCCGAGTCTTCGTACATGGTCTGTCCACCAAGGCTAACTTACCCGTCTTCCCGTTCGATTGGTACAGTAGTTGCATCGACGGGGTCTTTGTTGTCTTCGGCACCTTCCGGAGTGTTATTTTCCACTGTGCCGGTATCGTCGTCTATTTCACGACATGACTTAGAGCGGCGCCGCTGACGTCGGCGTTTTGGTTGTATCACAGGAGGTTCATCCTCAACTGGATCTTCTTTCTCATCGTCGTTAGTTCTTTTAGGTGTATCCACCATGTACACGTCATATGAAGAGGTGGCCGTCCAGCGTTTGGTAAACAGCGGGTCTTGGCCCAACTCCTCATCGGTATCGTCATCCATACTGTCGATGTCTTCAGAGCCGTAGTCGAGCATGTCGGTTAAGTCTTCGATAGTGTGTATGAACTGGGTAGTGGGTGGGAAGCAAAATTCTCCGTTATCAATCTCCACTTCGAACCGGATACAGTTCGGCTGCGAGCACCCCGCTAAGGATAGTGCTCTTAACGAGTTTAGCACGTCGCCCAAGGGCGAGTGTCGGAAGATGTCCGCGGAGCTCAATTCGACGATTGATGACCGATCAAGCCCGACGTGCGCGAACGCACAAGGTTCGGAACCTGTAGCATGTGACGAGTCTGTAGTTCCGGTGACATAGATGTCACTTGAAGTTAAGTTTGTGTGCGGCTCCAACGCCTTTGAGTACGCGGCTTCGGCGGTGGGGTTGAGCTTCCCGTCTTCGGATGGCGTGATCTGCTCCGGATCTATGGCTAGAGCAGCTACAGGTACTATCTCCTGTGTATGGACCGATGACAGATTTAGGTCATGTTCATCGTGGTGGCAGGGAGCGGCTGCCGTGGTCTCGAATCCGTCAAAGATCAAGTCTCCACCGATATCTGTGATGTAGTTCAATCTTCCAAATCGGACCTCGTGGCCAGGGGCGTAGCTTTCGATCCGCTCCAAATGGCCAAGCGAGTTGGCCCACTGTGCGAAGCCGCCAAACACAAAGATCTGTCCGGGGAGGAAGACTTTCCCTTGGACAGCATCGTTGTAGATGATTGAAGGAGCCAACAAACCTTTTGGGGACGACACAGTGGAACTCTCAATGAAAGCACCAATGTCGGTGTCAAAACCGGTGGATCTCGGGTAGGGGATCCTGAGCTGTGCGTCTAGGATCGATGGTAACAGGAGACGGGGGACACAATGTTTACCCAGGTTCGGGCCCTCTCTATCGAGATAATACCCTACTTCCTGCTTGATTGATCTTGATGAATATGAGTATTACAAGAGTTGATCTACCACGGGATCATAATGGCTAAACCCTAAAAGTCTAGCCTGACTATGATTATGAGGATATATGTCTACGGACCTAGCCCTCCGTTTGATATAAACACCGGGGGGGATCTAGGGTTACATAAGGTTGGTTACAGAGAAAGGAATCTTCATATTTGGTCTCCAAACTTGCCTTCCACGCTAGGGAGAGTCCGATTTGGACACGGGCAGAGTCTTCGATCTTTGTATCTTCACGACCCATTAGTCCGGGCCATATCCAATAGGTCGGACGCCTGAGGACCCCTTAGTCCAAGACACCCTCACACACCGTGGCCCTCGCGGCTAAAGTGCAGAGCGGCCTCCCTAGGCCGAAAACCTCATCAGCCATCAAGCCCCCGGACACTGTTAAACGCGTCCGGTCTTCTCTGCATGATGAGAGCTCGGTGACTCTAGAGCTAGACTAGCACTATTGCCTCCATCGATCGCCACACACATCCGCGGCATATGTATCGCGTGTGCATAATTACGCACTCAAAATACCCTGGGCAATGACGGAGGCACAATACGGATAAGTCCATAGCGTGGCTCGACCGTATGTGTCCTTGACCCTTTTTTTCTTTGATCCTTTTTTCAAATACCATAGGTGCATTAAAGCCTAGCTACTTGATGGTCGTGCAGGAACTCTTTCCGGGCCCGTTTTTGTATAAATGACCGCGGATCATTCTTCTCAAGGAATCTTTTCCACAAGGACAAAAGCGACACAGACATGCGGCGGGGCATCAATGAGATCTTCAAGAACATCTTTTTTTAGGCCCCGTATACAGCTTTCCCTTGTGTACAAACTTTGGCATGTAAAATAACCTTGGCGCTATCTGTAATAGCACGTCTTGACGTATCGAACAGATTACAATGAAAATAGGTTTTTACCAACCCTTGTTTGGCCTTCGTTTGTTTCATAATCAACATTCCTCGTTTGTGCTAAGATTGCCATATATACATTCTGGTACAGCTTCAATACCAGGGGCTCTATCCGGCCATACATATTTTCAAAAAAAAAGAAGTCCGGATACTTTTAGAAGTACACTTCGGCGTCCCGAACATTGCATTATATGCATCAGCTCCGAATCATGTCTTTTGTCAATAGTTGGGTTGCCCGGCTCTTGTGGTTGCTACATTACGTTCCACTTGTTCGGCCAAGGTGGTAAAGGGATAACTACTGTGATTGTGTTTCTGGCTCATCCGGTCAAGCACCTCAGTGGAGAAAGCCGAAAACTGACAGTCATGATACGCGAGAGCTAGTCAGCGATTTGGTGACCCACCATAGATCTCTTGTGACTTCTTCCATACTATACGAAGGACTAGCCTTCATCCAGTAACGTGCCTAAGGCATCCAATTTCAGATAGCCACACACGCACTAGGGGCTAGTTCCTAGTCCCGTTGTCAAACTCCTATGGCTAAGTGAGAGTGATAGAGCCGCATAGTCCGATTGCCTAGTTTCCTGCGCAGACACCTCCTTTACGGACCAAGACGCTGGGTCGAGTGTGGTCGTGAGCTATACCAAACACCTTCGTAGCATCTATGTGGGGGCTGAAGCCGATGATTGGAAACTTTCAAGATTAATAAACGGTCGTACAAGAGGAAATTACTTTCAGATAAAAGGCACAAATTTATTACATAGCCTTGGTTCATAAAACAACGTCTGGGAAGCCCTGATACATTCACTTAAATATGATATTCTTCGAGAACTAACCCTCTATTAAACAGGCACCCTCTAGGACGTCCTCACACCGCTCTGGCTTGCGGTGGTCCTTGCCTTCTGGTGGACCCTCGACCTCCATGATGGCGGCCTTCCTCTTCGCCCAGTGCATCTTGACACGGGAAAAGGCCATCCGCGCACCCTCTATGCATGCCGAGCGCTTCACAGCTACAACTCGGGGCAGGGCATCGACAAGCCTGTCAGTGTACAAAAGTAGGGGCCTTCTGTACCCCTTTACTTGTGCACGAGCAGTTGTAGCCGCACCTGCGACCACGCTTGGTGGGGCGGAAGAAGCGAAGATACAAGACTACCTGAGCAGCGCTGAAACCAGAGGCACAAAGAGCAAAGGGACAATATGGGTTTCCCTTGGCAAGAGCCTTGCCGGGAACAACCTATGCTGCCCCGGCAAGAGCCTTGCCGGGGCAACTTGCCTAACACCATCGAGATCGCCACCTTTGAGCCTGAGAATTATGATGCCAGCGACAACGTCGAGACCAAGGCTCGGCGGCGCCCTCATGTGGCATGTAGATCTTTGTGATGAACAGAGGCCAGCAAGCCTGGGTAAGAACCAGAAGATGAAGGCCCCCGGCAAGATCCTTGCCGGGGACGACCATAGAAACCCAGGGAGACCCTTGCCGGACCCCGGCAAGATCCTTGCTGGGGATATGTGCAGGGCCATAGCCAGGCCCACACCTACCAATTCTCCGCTGCCCCATGGCCGTTCCGACGCAACAGCTAGCCTGCCAACTAGGCGGGCACCTACATGGCAGCATGCAGCTTCTAGGCCAACCAGGCAAGCACCTGCGTGGTGGCATGCATATCTTTGTGAAGACCCTGCCACCATACCAGCACAGCAGCTAGCCAGCCAGCCAGCGTGGCGCTGTAAGCCTCGTCAGCTTGCACGCACGGCGAAGCGAGGCGAGGCAGCGACAGACGGGACGAGCTTACTTGTCGTCTCCGATAAAGCAAGAGGACACGTCGGTAGCGCATTAAATGCATTTTGTCCCATGATGTCAGGGATAGACTTGTACACTGTAGACACTTTCCACCTCCTGTGTGGCGCTGTGGCAGCCCCTTTTACGTATAAAAGGAGGCCCAGGCGTATTGAGGAAGGATTCAGTTTTTTTGGCCTAGGGATGCACTATAGCTAGTTCAAGATCTGAAGAACACCAAATATACACCAAATCAGGACTAGGGTATTACGCATCCCTTGCAGCCCGAACCTGGATAAAATACCCCTTGTTGATCTTCTAAACCCGCTCTTTTTACAGCCCCGCGCCCCGGCAACCATAGTAGGGATTCCCTGTGATCCAGTAGGTGTCGGTCCAGAACCCCGACATCTTTGGGGCGCCAGGTAGGGGGCGCAAGCTATGAATAATCTGGTTTTGGAGCCAAATAATTGACTCCTTTGTCGTGATGACTCGGGAGAGGAAGGCGACATTGATCAGCCATGCTCTGGCGCCGTCAGCCAGGCGAGGCGATGCTGTCCATAGCCTCAACAGCCATCCGTGTGGCGACGGAAAAGCTAAGTCACGCAAAACCTTGAGCAATTCCTTTTTAATATAAGGTTATTCTCCTCGAAAAATCTTGCCCTTGTATGGAAAACCTGTACGCGATGGAACCCTTCCGCTATTGGCAACACCCTCATTCTGTTTCGAGTCCGCTCAACAGTTCGAGCGCCCACGCTGAGAACAGCAGGGTGGCTTGCCCGGCAGCAAGCGCCCCTGGCTGGTTGCTAAGGATCCGTCCTTCAAAGCACCTTAGCATGGGTTTACACGCCAGCAACCCTATCCAACTAGTCATAGGGTATGTACATACAAGAAAAGATCGAACAGGAAGATAGCATGCTTCGTTTCAAAGTACTGCAGGGTTATGTTACATCAATAGTTTATGTGGTTCTAACTTAAGAAAAAATTGTCTTGGTCATGAACTCGCAGCGGCGATGAGAAACGGGGTGCCTAGTCCCGGCGCTGGCCCTCCGCCCTCTTGACTCCGTTGACACAACTACTGATGGGCTCGATACGCTCTTTGAGCGCCGTGAGGTCCGTACCCTCCGGCAAGCTCTCCAGTGCGTCGGCGAAGTCGACGCTGGGGTTCCAGAACGCCACCTTTGTGAGCACCTTGGTCAAGGTGCCCTGCCAGAGCCTCCGGGACTCATTCGCCAGAGAAACTGCTCGATTGGCACGGAGCTGCTCCAGGGCGCCGAGGTCGCATGATACGTCTCCGTCGTATCTATAATTTTTGATTGTTCCATGCCAATATTATTCAACTTTCATATGCTTTTGGCAAATTTTTATATTATTTTTGGGACTAACATATTGATCCAGTGCCTAGTGCCAGTTCCTATTTGTTGCATGTTTTTTGTTTCGCAGAAAATCCATATCAAACGGAGTCCAAACGGGATAAAAACGGACGGAGATTATTTTTGGAATATATGGAAAATATGGGAAGAAAAATCCACGCGAGACGGTTCCCGAGGGGGGCACGACGAAGGGGGGCGCGCCCCTGACCCTCGTGGGCCTCTCATAAGGCGGTTGCTGCTATTCTTTTGCCACAAGAAAGCTAATTTTCAGGAAAAAATCTCGATGAAGGTTTCAGTCCAATCGGAGTTACGGATCTCCATATATATACGAAATGGTGAAAGGGCAGAATACCAGAACACAGAAACAGAGAGAGACAGAGAGACAGATCCAATCTCGGAGGGGCTCTCGCCCCTCCCATGCCATGGAGGCCAAGGACCAAAGGGGAAACCCGTCTCCCATTTAGGGAGGAGGTCAAGGAAGAAGAAGAAGAAGAAGGGGCCCCCCTCTCCCCTTCTCTTCCTGTGGCGCCAGAACGCTGCCGTGGCCACCATCATCATCACTGCAATCTACACCAACACCTCCGCCATCTTCACCAACATCTCCGTCACCTTCCCCACTCTATCTATAGTGGTCCACTCTCTCGCAACCCGCTGTACCCTCTACTTGAACATGGTGATTTATGCTTCATATTATTATCCAATGATGTGTTGCCATCCTATGATGTCTGAGTAGATTTTCGTTGTCCTATCGGTGGTTGATGAATTGCTATGATTGATTTAATTTGCTTGTCATTATGTTGCTGTCCTTTGGTGCCCATCATATGAGCGCGCGCGTGGATCACACCATAGGGTTAGTTGTATGTTGATAGGACTATGTATTGGAGGGCGAGAGTGAAAGAAGCTTCAACCTAGCATAGAAATTGATGCATACGGGATTGAAGGGTGACCAATATATCTTAATGCCATGGTTGGGTTTTAACTTAATGAATGTTAGTAGTTGCGGATGCTTGCTAATAGTTCCAATCATGAGTGCATAAAATTCCAAGTCAGGGATGACATGCTATCAGTGGCCTCTCCCACATAAAACTTGCTATCGGTCTAGTAAAGTAGTCAATTGCTTAGGGAAAATTTCGCAATTCCTACCACCACTTTTCCACACTCGCTATACTAACTTTATTGTTTCTTTATCTAAACAGCCCCTACTTTTTGTTTATGTGGTCTTTGTTATGTTGCAAACCTATCCAAAAACACCTAAAAAGTACTTCTAGTTTCATACTTGTTTTACGTAAAGGGAACACTAAGCATGCGTAGAGTTGTATCGGTGGTCGATAGAACTTGAGGGAATATTTGTTCTACCCTCGTTGGGTTCGACACTCTTACTTATCGAAAGAGGCTACAATTGATCCCCTATACTGGTGGGTTATCAACGCCTTCAAAGAACAGGGTCAGCCTGGCGTTGGGGTTCACGTTCGGCTCCTAGGAGTACCTGACATCCGGCATGCCCATGACGGCCAACTTCGTGGAGATCCTCCCGGCGACATCGACGAGGCGGATGATAGAGGTTTACGCCCTTTGAGTAATCCTTGTGCTCGGCGACGTCATTGCTCCGCAGCCACTTCTCGTCCTCCAGGGTCTCCTCACGAGCTCCCGCCTCCGAAAGCTTCCCCTCCAAGCCGTCTAGCTTCAGCTTCAGGTCGTTGATGGAGTCGTCGTCCTCAGAGAGCAGCTTGGCCTTGTCAGAGATGGCAACCTGCGCTTCCGCCAGAGTGTCGTTGGCCATGTCCCTCTACTCTGCCAACCCCAAGATCTTATTCTTCAGCTCTTCCCGCTCCAGCTCCAGCTCCTTCACCTTGCTGGCGTGGTCCAGAGCCAGAGCACTAAGTGTGTCCTTGTGCTTCTGCTCCAGCTCCTGGGTCCGCTGTGCAACAATCTTCCCAACCTCCTCGTCCTTGCCGCGGAGCATGGTGGCAAGCGCCCGCTCACGCGCAATGAGGTCTTCCTCCTGGATGTCCAGCAGAGCTTGCTGCTGTTGCCAGGCACCTTCATCCTTGGCGGCCTGCTCCTTCGCCGCCTCTTGGACCTTCTCGATGCCGGCCTGCTTCAGGACGAGCTCTCTCCTGCGCTCATCCAGCTCATCCCGGGCAGTCCTCGGCTCTTCCCGGGCCTCGCTGAACCAGACCTGGGTCTGGGCGACGCGCTCCCCAAAATCCGCCTCTACCTTGTCCATCGCTGCCACTCCGGACTTCACCTTGTCCTGGCAGGCACGGTGGAGCGCTTGGAGCTTCTGGCAGTTGGTGCTCATGGCCCAAAGAAGCCGCTCCTCCTGGGAATCACCGTCGCCGGCGCTCGGTTCGTCGACAACCTGGAGCCCGGCGGTGGTGAGCACCTCATCATCGAACACCTCCCCTTCGGCTGGCGCTCTGGTGCCCGGTCTCCCTAGGAGGCGGATGAAGAGGTCGTCGCCCACCCTCAGGTACTTGCCCGGGGCAGGGGAGGAAGGTTCGTCATTGGCCACCTCCTCCTCGGCGGGCCCCTCGGCGGCCTCCCCGGCAGGCCCCTTGCCTGTCTCCTCAGTAGCGGCCTTGCCGGCCTCCCCGGCAGCGGTCCCACTGGTCCCCCCGGCAGGCCCCTTCCCGGCCTCCTCGGTGGCGGACCTGGCGGCTTCCTCAGCTGCGATCTTGGCAGCCTTAGCTTCGGCGTCCTTGGCGACCTCCCCAATGACGATGTTGATATCCTCCTGGTCCATCGAGGGAGGGTCTGAAAACCAGAAAGGAGAACGCAATGAGGCCAAGGCCGAGGTTCGGGACACAAGAAAGAAAGAGAAAAAAGACAGGGATGGAAGCCAGACAACTTACCCGTGCCGTGCTGCGGAGAAGTGCTCCCCTCCCCACCAACATCCGTTAGCAGGACAGAACCCCCAGTGCCCGTGCCTGCCTCCTCCTCCTTCTCCATGCACGTGGGCTCGACGGTGTTCGCCCTTGCTGGGGACGCCCCTTTGGGTGGCGTGCTCGACTGGGGTGGCGTGTCAGGGGAGACCCTCAGTGGCTTCTCCTGCTGCCGCTCTCCTCCTGCAAGCCAAGCAAGGTCAGCACTAAGGATTCACGCACCAACACTCGTGCGACGAGGAGCGAGTAATGAACTAACGTTGGGGGCTAAAGAGGGGGCTGCGTTGAGGGCTGGTGAGGGAGTCCTGGATTAGGGGGTGTTCGGATAGCCGAATTATACCTTCAGCCGGACTCCTGGACTATGAAGATACAAGATTGAAGACTCCGTCCCATGTCCGGAAGGGATTTTCCTTGGCGTGGAAGGCAAGCTTGGCGATACGAATGTTCAGATCTCCTACCATTGTAACTGACTCTATGTAACCCTAACCCTATCCGGTGTGTATATAAACCGGAGGGTTCTAGTCCGTAGGACAACATACACATCAACAATCATACCATAGGCTACCTTCTAGGGTTTGGCCTCTCTGATCTCGTGGTAGATCAACTCTTGTATTACCCATATCATCAATATTAATCAAGCAGGACGTAGGGTTTTACCTCCATCGAGAGGGCCCGAACCTGGGTAAAACTTCGTGTCCCCTGCCTCCTGTTACCATCCGGCCTAGACGCACAGTTCGGGACCCCCTACCCGAGATCTGCCGGTTTTGACACCGACATTGGTGCTTTCATTGAGAGTTCCTCTGTGCCGTGGCCGTCAGGCCCGATGGCTCCTACGATCATCAATGGCGATGCAGTCCAGGGTGAGACCTTCCTCCCCGGACAGATCTTCGTCTTTGGCGGCTTCGCACTGCGGGCCGATTCACTTGGCCATCTACAGCAGATTGAAAGCTACGCCCCTGGCCGTCAGGTCAGATTTGGAAGTTTAAACTACACGGCCGACATCCGGGGGGACTTGATCTTCGACGGATTTGAACCACTACCGAGCGCGCCACACTGTCTCGACAAGCATGATCTAGCTCTGCCGCTGAACAGAGCCCTGGAGGCCGCACGTGCATCGGCTCGGACCCCTAGTTCGAAGCCGACCGTGCCGATCGAGGATGGGCGGTTGGACGCCACCTCGGGGGCTGCGATCTGAACGGTGATTGAGCCGAACACCAGCCCCGTACTCTGCAAGACTCATGACTCCATGGAGACGGATTCTTCTCCGAACTCCGAACCCTCCACGCCCCTGCCGACCGAATCCGACTGGGCGCCGATCATGGAGTTCACGGCCGCGGACGTCTTTCAGCACTTGCCTTTCGGCGATATCCTGAAATCACTGAAGTCTCTCTCTTTGTCAAGAGAGCTCTGGCCGGACTATGGTCAGCAAGGTTGGGGTACGGACGATGAAGAAATTCGAAACCCACCCACCACCCACTTTGTAGCCACCGTCGACAACTTAACCGACATGCTCGACTTCGACTCCGAAGACATCGACGGTATGGACACCAATGAAGGAGATGATGAAGAACCAGCGCCCACTAGGCCCTGGAAAGCCACCTCGTCATATGACATATACATGGTGGACACCCCAAAAGAGGGAGAGGGCGATGGAACAGCAGAGGATGACCCCTCCAAGAAACAGCAAAAGCGCCGGCGTCAGCGGCCCCCATCAAAATCCCGCCAACACAAAAAAGGCGATTCCAGCACGGGAGATAATAATACCCCGGAAAGCGCCGAAGAACATCCCCTCGAGCAAGATTTAGCACGGGAGGATGGAGAAACCAGCCCTCATGAGAGAGCGGCCGACAGAGAGGTCAAGGACAATAATTGTATGCCTCCCTCCGAAGACGAGGCAAGCCTTGACGACGACGAATTCGCCATGCTAGAGGATCCCGTCGAACAAGAGCGTTTTCAACACAGGCTTATGGCCATGGCAAGAAGCCTCAAGAAAAAACAGCAATAGCTTAAAGCTAATCAAGATCGGCTAGTCGATAGATGGACTGAAGTCCTTGCGGCCGAAGAGCATAAACCCGAACGCCCCTCCAAGTGCTACCCGAAGCGCAGGTTGCTACCCCGATTAGAGGAGGAAGCACTCGACGCGGCCGACAGGCCACCTCGTGGCTGCGACAGAGAGGCCTCATGGCCCTCCACCCAAGCCGCACCCCGTACTAAGGCACGGGAATATGCGCCAGACTTACGAGACATGTTGGAGGACAAGGCAAGGCAAACAAGATCCATCTACGGATCGCGTAGGCGCCCCATGGCTCGAGACGATAACCGTCACGCCGGCCACAAATTCGGCAGGGCCGAACACAGTAGACAAAGCTCATTGGAGCTACGTCATGATATTGCTCAATACAGAGGCGCCGCACACCCATTGTGCTTCATAGACGAAATAATGGATCATCAAATCCCCGAAGGTTTCAAACCCGTATACATTGAATCATATGATGGCTCAACAGATCCCGCAGTATGGATCGAGGATTGTCTCCTTCATTTCCACATGGCCCGTGGTGATGATTTCCAGGCCATCAAATACCTCCCACTCAAGCTTAAAGGACCAGCCTGGCAGTGGCTTAACAGCCTGCCAATAGGGTCAATCAGCTGTTGGGAGGACCTGGAAGCCGCATTCCTCGACAATTTCCAGGGCACTTATGTGCGACCCCCAGACGCTAACGACCTAAGCCACGTAATTCAGCAGCCAGAAGAATCGGCCAGGCAATTCTGGACACGGTTCCTAACAAAGAAAAATCAAATACTCGACTGTCCGGACGCAGAGGCCTTAGCAGCCTTCAAGCATAATATCCGTGACGATTGGCTTGCCCGGCACCTAGGACAAGAGAAGCCGAAATCTATGGCAGCACTCACGGCACTCATGACCCGCTTTTGCGCGGGAGAAGACAGCTGGCTTGCTCGTAGCAACAATATGACCAAGAACCCTGGTCGTTCGGACACCAGGGACATTAGTGGCAGGTCGCGTCGCAACCAACAGAAGCGCCGCATCAACGGCGACAATGCTAAGGATATGACAGTTAATGTCGGATTCAGAGGCTCTAAATCCGGTCAGCGGAAAAAATCATTCAAAAGGAATCCTAGGGGCCCGTCCATCTTGGACCGAATACTCGACCGCTTTTGCCAGATACATGGCACCCCCGAAAAGCCGGCCAATCACACCAACAGGGACTGTTGGGTGTTCAAGCAGGCAGGCAGATTAAGCGCCGACAATGAAGACAAGGGGTTGCTTAGCGATGACGACGAGGAGCCCCGGCCACCGAACAACAATGGACAGAAGGGTTTTCCCCCACAAGTGCGGACGGTGAACATGATATATGCCACCCACGTCCCCAAGAGGGAGCGGAAGCGCGTGTTAAGGGACGTATACGCGGTAGAGCCAGTCGCCCCAAAGTTCAATCCATGGTCCTCCTGCCCGATCACCTTTGATCGAAGAGATCATCCCACTAGCATCCATCATGGCGGATTCGCCGCATTGGTTCTCGACCGCATCATGGACGGCAGCAGTAGCCTAAACCTGCTTTAGCAGGATATAGTGCGGAAAATGGGCATAGATCCCTTGAGGATTAAGCCCACCAAAACGACCTTTAAAGGCGTAATACCAAGTGTAGAGGCCAGCTGTACAGGCTCAGTCACACATGAAGTGGTCTTCGGATCTCCGGATAATTTCTGAAGCGAGGAGTTAATCTTCGACATAGTCCCGTTCCGCAGTGGCTACCATGCACTACTCGGGCGAACCGCATTCGCCAAGTTCAATGCGGTCCCGCAGTACGCATACCTTAAGCTCAAGATGCCAGGCCCTCGAGGAGTAATTACAGTCAATGGAAACACCGAATGCTCCCTCCGAATGGAGGAGCACACGGCGGCCCTTGCAGCGGAAGTACAAAGCAGCCTCTCCAGGCAGTTCTCCAGTCCGGCCATTAAACGTCCAGACACAGTCAAGCGCGCCCGGAGTAACCTACAACAAGAACGCCTGGCATGTTCCGAGCAGGCATAGCAATGCAGCCCCAACCCCAAACCCCGCAAAAAGGCGACGCCAGTACTTCGCGTACATAACTACGCCCTAGAAATACCATGGGCATAGGGGGAGGGGCACCATCACGGCACGCCCAAAACACGGCTTAAACCGCACCAGGGGCTGCCGACCTTTTTATACTTTTCTCTTACTTCCAGGACTCTACTCTTCGGAAGGCTTTTTCGGCAGTTCAATTGCCGCACAAACGATGCAAGGACCAGGGAAGCAGACAAGACATGCCGCATTACGGAAATCCCAGGTGGTCTCTATCACGAGCAGTATACCTGTTTCGCATACTATCCCGCAGCTTGCCCCTGAAGCATACATGTTAAATAGTCCAACTTTTCGTTTATCGCATCACTTGTATCGTTTTGCTTTGATCGCAGCTACTTTAATGAACAATGCATAGCTTTTGTCTATTTTTTGCATTACCTTTATATATATATATATATGTTCCTTAATGACATGTTGCACCCATACACTTTGGTACGGCCAAAATACGCCAGGGGCTTTAGTACCCATCAACATGGTGTGAGAAGTCCGAACACTTTAACATGTGCGGCACCCCGAACCTATAGCATTATATGCATCGGCTCCGAATCATGTCTTGGTTCAATAGTTGGGTTTGCCCGGCTCCTATGTTTTGGTGCCTTACGTTCCGCTATATCGGCTAAGGTAGCACTAGGAGAACCGCTGCGATTGTGCCCCAGTTGAGTTGGGCCGAGCACCTCAGTGGAGAAAGCTAAAACTGACTGTCATGATGAAGCGAGAGCTGGTCCCTGTTCGAGAGGTTTTTTCAAGTCCCTAAAGACTTATGCCGCTTCGGGCGAGGAGTCGGATCTGTCCAGCCAAGGCATGGATAGCGCCCCAAAATTGGTCTTCCGAATACTAGGGGCTTCGCCGAAATTTAAAATTATAGAATTCTATGGCTAAGTGAGAGTGTTCACGCATTATAGTCTGATTGCCTCGTTTGTTGGGCTGAGCGCCTCCCTCGAAGGACCCTAATATGGGAAAAAGAGCGCCCAGGTTTATCCCCGAACACCCCAGCACTAGCGGCATGGGGGCAGAAGCCGACGACTCGCCATCTCTCAGTATTGATAAACAGCCGCACAGAAGGTAATATTTTAAATTCAAGCAGCATTGCTTAGCGCATATGAACAAGTTTTCGGCGCACAGGATAACACGAGCGGGTTCTACTCAAAAAATACATCCTTGGTAAATTCATCCGCAACAAGGCGGGCACCCTTTAGAACATCCTTATAATAATTCTCGGGCTTGCGATGCTCTTTCCCCGGCAGTGGCCCGTCCTTCACAAGCTTCTCTGCATCCAGCTTGCCCCAGTGCACCTTAGCATGGGCAAGGGCCCTACGGGCACCATCAATGCAGACGGAGCGCTTGATGTCTTCAAGCCTCGGACAGGCCTCCACCAGCCGCCGCACCAGCCTGAAATAGCTCCCAGGTAGAGCCTCTCCATGCCACAACCGAACTAGGAGGCCCTTCATGGCCTGTTCGGCCGCCTTGTGGAGCTCGACTAGTTGCTTCAGCTGGTCGCTCAGGGGCACGGGGTGTCCGGCCTCAGCGTACTGAGACCAGAACACCTTCTCCGTCGAGCTTCCCTCCTCGGCTCGATAGAATGCGGCGGCATCAGATACACTCCGGGGAAGATCTGCGAACGCTCCTGGAGAGCTCCGGATTTGGGTAAGTAACAGGTAACTCATGTTTATGTGTTTTCTTTGCATAAAGAATGCCTTACCCGCCGCAATCTTCTTCACCTCATCCAACTCCTGGAGGGTCTTTTGGGACTCTGCCTTGGCAGACTTGGCATTTTCTATAGCTGCCGCGAGCTCGGACGCTCGCGTCTTTGAGTCAAGCTCCAAACTCTCATGTTTCTTCATGAGAACCTAGAGCTCTTGCCGCATCTTGCCAACCTCAGCCTCATACCTCTCCCGCTCGGTGCGCTCCACGGCCGCACTCTACTCGGCCTCGAGCAACACTTGCTTAAGGGTCGCCACCTCAGACGTGGCCCCTGCAATAGCCATGTCAATCCTGTCATCTTTTGCAATTGCACCTTTTTATATACATATTCAAACAGGGTATTTCTTACCTTCCTTCTCCTCGAGCTGCTTCTTGGCATGCCCGAGCTCTTGCTCGGACTTCTTGAGACTCTGCTTCAGCACGTCCACTTCCGCAGTCAGTGCGGCGGACGCTAGCAGAGAAGCCTGCATACGCATATTGACTCCTTTTGTTAGACTCCTGCAAATTCTTTGATCCTCTATTCGGCTTTTCTTCCCGAACGCCCAACAGAGCATCAGGGGCTACTGTCTATGCGGTAACATTATTTGAACATTCTTTACTTACCTCAAAGCCTGTTAAAAGGCTTGTACAAGCTTCAGTCAGTCCGCTTTTGGCGGACTGAACCTTCTGGATCACCGCACTCATAATAGTGAGGTGCCCCTCGTCGATGGAGGCACCTTGGAGTGCCTCCAACATATTGTCTGGTGCCTCCGGTTGGACGGAGGTCACCGGCACGGTAGGCTTGCTCCTCTTGGATGGAGATCGCCCGCCGGACTCTGGACCTTTGAAGATTCCGGAGCTGTGTCCGTCCTTAAGCCGAACTTGGAGCCCTGGGGGGTTTCATCCCCTTTACTCCTGGAGTCCGGGAGGTCGCCTCGTGGCGCCTCCAGGACCACCTCCTCCTGGCTTGGAACCTGTTGGGACAACACTTCGGGGTCGTCCGCAGGGCGGGGGGATGAAGCCGTCGGAAGCGAGTTCACCTCCGACGAGTCCAGTGAGCCGCTCGACAATGCGTCGAGCCGGTCTTTGGGTGGGCTGCATAAACATATTCGACATAAGGAAAAGCTGTGCGAAAAACGAATACTATGAATTACCCCGGTATCCGGACACTTACGATTTCGCCAGGGGCTTGGCCCTGGGCTGCCACTCCTCTTCGTCGTCGTCGGCGTCGGCGGAGCAGTCCGGAGGAAGGGTTTTCCCCTTCTTGGACCCTCCGGCCTCCTCGGAGAGGGCGGCCTTCCTTTTCTTCTCTCCTCCCGCTAGAGGAGGAGAGGTCTCTTCTTCTTCCTCCTCGTCTTCACGAGAGGAAGGCGCTTCGGGACCGTCGGATGACGAATCCGACACCTCCTGGCGCCGGGCACTCTTTCGAGTCCCCGTGGCCCTTTTCGTGGCCTTCTTCTTCGGCACCACATAGGGCGCCGGAACAAGCAGCTTCGCCAAGCGAGCATCCGCTGGGCCTTCGGGCATAGGAGCCGGACAGTTGATCTGTCCGGACGTTGCCACCCAATCCTATCAAAGATAAGGGAACTCAGATCTCGCATAGAGTCAAACTATGAAAAACTGATACCCTGTAAAAGGACAAAAACGGCTTACCGCATGAGCGTGATGCTGAGTACTGAATCCACAATCCTCGGCAGCGGATGCGGGAGCCTCGGTGCCCTTGAAAAGCACCCTCCAGGCATCTTCGTACATCATGTCAAAGAGCCTGTTTAGAGTTTGATGCTGCGCCGGGTCGAACTCCCACAGGTTGAAGGCCCGTCGTTGACACGGGAGGATCAGGCGGATGAGCATAACCTGGACTACGTTGACAAGCTTGAGCTTCTTGTCCACCAGGGTTTGAATGCATGTTTGGAGTCCGGTCAGCTCTCCTTTTTTACCCCACGACAGGCCGGTCTCCTTCCAGGACGTGAGCCGCGTAGGGGGTCCGGACCGAAACTCGGGGGCTGCGACCCATTCGGGGTCGCACGGCTCGGTGATGTAAAACCACCCTGATTGCCACCCCTTCAGGGTCTCCACAAAGGAGCCCTCGAGCCACAGGACGTTGGCCATCTAGCCAACCATGGCACCGCCGCACTCCTCCTGGCTGCCGCGCACCACCTTCGGCTTGACGTTGAAGGTCTTTAGCCATAAGCCGAAATGAGGGCGGATGCGGAGGAAAGCCTCGCACACGACGATAAATGCCGAGATGTTGAGGACGAAGTTCAGGGCCAGATCGTGGAAATCCAGTCCGTAGTAGAACATGAGCCCCTGGACAAATGGATGCAGAGGGAAGCCCAGTCCGCGGAGGAAATGGGGGAGAAATACCACCCTCTCATGGGGCCTAGGAGTGGGGATAAGCTGCCCCTCCTCGGGGAGTCGGTGCACAATGTCGCTGGCCAGATATCCGGCCTTCCTCACCTTTTTTATGTGTCCCTCCGTGACGGAGGAGACCATCCACTTGCCTCCCGCTCCGGACATGACTGGAGAAGGTCGAGGTGGTAGTGCGGACTTGGGCGCTGGAGCTCGAGTGTGCAAGAATGGATAGGCAAAGGAGGAAGAAGGTGTGAGTGAAAAGGTGAATCCTTATCCCCTTATATGGGTGGGCGCGACTAAATACCCCCACCGGCTTGGTAAAACTTGCTTATCTCCAAGCGCCATAATCAAAGCGCGGTTGGGTTACCCACGCCCGTATTGATGAGAATCCCAGAATAAAGGGACACGATCTCTGCTTTGACAAGACGTGCCAAGGAAACCGCCTCGCATAATGCGCTGAGGTGGGATAATGAAATGATTTGTATAAAGGCTTGGCCGTGGCGTGTCGCACCACGGAATACGTCAGAAGATTAGGTTTGTGTTAATATTATTATTCTCTCTGTGGCAATATGTGGAAACTTATTTTGCAGAGAAGAACACTATCTTTGTGTTCAAAATCTTCTATAAAGTGCTTGGAGGAGGAACCCGCCTTGCAATGCCGAAGACAATTTGCGCGCCGGACTCGTCGTCATTCAAGCCTGGTTCAGGGGCTACTGAGGGAGTCCTGGAATAGGGGGTGTTCGGATACCGAATTATACCTTCAGCCAGACTCCTAGACTATGAAGATACAAGATTGAAGACTCCGTCCCGTGTCTGGAAGGGATTTTCCTTGGCGTGGAAGGCAAGCTTGGCGATACGGATGTTCAGATCTCCTACCATTGTAACCGACTCTATGTAACCCTAACCCTATCCTGTGTCCATATAAACCGGAGGGTTCTAGTCCGTAGGAAAACATACACATCAACAATCATACCATAGGCTAGCTTCTAGGGTTTGGCCTCTCTGATCTCGTGGTAGATCAACTCTTGTATTACCCATATCATCAATATTAATCAAGCAGGACGTAGGGTTTTACCTCCATCGAGAGGGCCCGAACCTGGGTAATACTTCGTGTCCCCTGCCTCCTGTTACCATCCGGCCTAGACGCACAGTTCGGGACCCCCTACCCGAGATCCGCCGGTTTTGACACCGACAGCTGGCGTCTGAACTGATCTCCACCACCTCCGGTGTGCGCGAAGTGCTCGCCGGGGGCTTGTTGCTGATCGAGGCCTTGGCCGTGTTCGCCGCCCTCTGGGCCAGCATCTCTGTCTCCCTGCAAAGGCAATATCAAGTTAGGAGAAACAGCATGGGCTAAGAGTCAGAAATGATAAAGGGCGAGGTGCTTACTCCTCCTCCTCTGTTCTCCTCTTCCTCTTCGGGCTGAAGGACCCAAGGTCGAAATCGGCCTCCGGATCGCTATCCGCAGGGGAAGGAGAAGGGGATGGGGTCCTGCACCGCTTGGACAAGGAAGAGGCAGCGACCGCTGCCTTCTTCGCTACCGCGGCCCTCGTCTGGCACCTGGGCTGCGCCTGGGCCTGTTGTCGCCACATGGTCCTGCCGGGCCGGCCGGCTCGCCGGAGCTAGCCCGCCACAGGACATGTTTTCTCCCTGAGGCCGGGAGTCATCCACCTCGGACTCCTCTTCGGCCGACTCCTCGACCATGTCTTCAACAAGGGAGGCCCCGAAGCCGCCGCCACTGGCCTCCCAGGCAGACCCCTCCCTTTCAGCGAGCTCTTTCTCTTCCGCGGCCGTGTCAGCCTTGACCTCCACGGTGCCTATGCTGTCGGCCTCAATGGCGAGGGCTGCCTCCTCCGCCCTGGCGGCAATGTATGCCAGCTCCGCCTTGGTGGTGTCGCGGATAAGCAGCGGCTCGTCACGAACGTACCTCTCTGACAGGTTGTCAAAGAACTCCTGCATACATTCCGCTTCTGGCTCGGCCCATCTTGGATCCAGGCCATGCGCGTTGAAGTCCGGCATCATGGCGATGATGTTGGTCTAGCGAGACTTTTTCTCAATGGGACCACTCCCGCTGGCAACCAAAATAAAGACCCGCCGGCCCTGATGGCCTTGTCGACCTTGACGGCCTTGCCGGCCTTCTCGGCTTTGCCGGTCCTCTCAACCCCGCCGTCTTCATTCACCTTGAGTTGAAAGAGCCTCTCGCAAAAATGGGCATGCCCCAGCACCGTGAAATTTTTCTTTAGGCCAGGGCGAAGCCTCATGATGTCAGTCGCGTTCCTGAAATCCCAGGCCGGCCTCCCCTTGATGTGTAGCGGGGCGATTCGGCGACGGATGAAGTCAGCCCCAATCATCTCAAGAGTGAGCCCAGCCGAGGTGAGGTGATGGATCTTGGTGGTCGCGACCGTGAGCTTCTTGTCATTGGCGTCGACATCACTCCAGTCCTTGCCGCGGACCGGCGGCTTCCTATGGACCCGGCAGAACTCTTTCGGGTCTTCCTCTTCAATCCAGCACCATTGGCCCTGCCATTCCTCCCACCTCTCCTTATGAGCACCCTTTGGGTACGTGCCCTTCTCCTGGGTCCTCGGGATCCAGGTGACGCAGCCAGAGATGGCGCCTCCTGGCTAGATGCAAGGGTAGAGGTCATGGCGGAAGAGCGCCGTGCTAGGGAGCACTCCGGCGAAGCCCACACAGAGGTGAGCAAAGAAAGCCATGCACGCCACGACGTTCGGCATGAAGTCCAGAAGGTGGAAGTTGTAGGTGTGTATGGCGTTGTTGAAGAAAACCGAGAAAGGGGGGCAGAGCCCGCAGGAGAAGTAATCAATGAAGAAGGGATACCGGTTTGGGCCGGCCTCGGTGAAGGCGGCAGGGATGATGCGCGTGGCGGGGTGCCCCGACGTCTCCCTCCCTCACAGGGGCCTGAAGTAGTCCCTGAGGGTGACCGCATTGATCATCAAGGGGAAGAAGGCACATTGCGTCCGGAGCGCCACCAACTCGCTCTCCGGCGCCTCCTTCTCCACGACGTCCTTGGCCGCACCCTTGCCCTTGCTCATCTTGGGCGCCATGGCGGCTGAGAAGGAGTGGGTAATCAAGGGCAATGGGGGCCGTAGCGGCGGCGAGCAGAGGCAAGAGCTTCGGCTCGTGCTTGAGGAATAAGAGAAGGGCCACGACGGTTCTGAGATTGGCAAAGGCACGGAGGTTAAATGGGCAGCGCGCCTACGCTTCCTCCTTTTTATGGGGAAGACGCAGGCCGCCTCTTTACTATTCACCATGACGTGACGCGAGCGTGCAGCCACCGCCCACGCACGACCTCCACATCATGCATTCAACGCGGGTCGTGGGGAAGCACAACTGGTGAAGGAGTTACTGCAGTAAAACTCTGCCACGCGTGCCCGCGCACCGTTCTGGGCCTGGCCCAACAACGCTCTACGCTTATCTGTGGCCCAGGCCCGGGGGCTCCTGTCGGTGTAGAAAAGTAGGGGCCTTCTGTACCCCTTTACTTGTGCACGGGTAGTTGTAGCCGCACCTGTGACCACGCTTGGCGGGGTGGAGGAAAATATACAAGACTACCCAAGCAGCGCTGAAGCCAGAGGCATGAAGAGCAAAGGGACAAGATTGGTTTCCCTCGGCAAGAGCCTTCCCGGGAATGACCTACGCTGCCGCGGCAAGAGCCTTGCTGAGGCAACGTGCCTAACACCATTGAGACCGCCACCTTTGAGCCTGAGAATTATGATGCCATCGACAACATCGACACCAAGGCTTGGGGGCACCCGCATGGTGGCATGCAGATCTTTGTGATGAACAGAGGCCTGCAAGACTGGGTAAGAACTAGAAGAAGAAGGCCCCCGGCAAGATCCTTGCCAAGGACGACCACAGAAACCCGGCGGGACCATTGCCGGGATCGCGACAAGATCCTTGTCGGGGATATCTGCAGGGCCATAGCCAGACCAACGCCTACGAAGGCTCCGTTGCCCCATCACCATTCTGACGCCACAGCCAGCCTGCCAACTAGGCGCGCACCTACGTGGCAGCATGCAGCTTCTAGGCCAACCAGTCAAGCACTTGCGTGGTGGCATGGAGATCTTCGTGAAGACCCTGAGTGCAGTAGCCAGCCAGCATGGTGCTGCATGCCTCGTCAGCTTGGACGCGCGTCGAAGCAAGGCGAGGCGGTGACAGACGGGACGAGCTTGTAACGCCCCGAGAACATTGCGCCAGCTGTCTTCCAGTTATTCGTTGTTGTTGCCTTGCCATGTGTTTGCGTGTCATGTATTTCATATCATGTCATCATGTGCATCGCATTTGCATACATGTTCGTCTCATGCATCCAAGCATTTTCCCCGTTGTCCGTTTTGCAATCCGGCGCTCCTACATCCTCCGGCGCTCCCTTTTGCCTCTTTTCGTGTGCGGGTGTTAAATATTCTCAGATTGAACCTCTTCTCTTTCTCTTCCGTTTTCCCTCTGGTGCCATTCTAGATCTCGGGACGAGATGCTCTCGTATTGGTGGAGTGTTGTGACGCCCCGAGAACGTTGCGCCAGGTGTCTTCCAGTTATTCGTTGTTGTTGCCTTGTCATGTGTTTGCGTGTCATGCATTTCATATCATGTCATCATGTGCATCACATTTGCATACGTGTTCGTCTCATGCATCCGAGCATTTTCCCCGTTGTCCGTTTTGCAATCCGGCGCTCCAACGTCCTCCGGCGCTCCCTTTTGCCTCTTTTTGTGTGTTGGTGTTAAACGTTCTCGGATTGGACCAAGATTTGCCAAGCGGCCTTGGTATACTACCAGTAGACCTCCTATCAAGTTTCGTGCCATTTGGACTTCGTTTGATACTCCAACGATTAACCGAGGAACCGTAAAGGCCTCGTGTGTGTTGCAGCCCAACACCTCTCCAAAGTGGCCCAAAACCTATCTAAACCTCCTCCATCCTCTCGGTCATTCGATCACGATCGCGTGGCCGAAAACCGCACTCCATTTGGACATTCCTACCTCCCTCTACATATATATATGTGTGTGCCTCCCAGATTTTTTGCGTAGATGAAACCCTAACCTCCTCCTCTGTGCGCCACCGGACATGTCCACTATGCCGCCGAACGCGTCCGCCGCCCCGCAGCCACGTCGCCCGGACCAATCCGGGGCCGACACGTCATCGTGCCGCCGCCCCCAGCCACTCGCGCGCCGCCACGCGTCCCGTCCGGCCTCCCCACCGCGCCAGGCCCGCCGGGCCCGGATCGGGCCCGCGGAGCCCATCCCATCGCCGCCCGGCTCCTGGCCTCCCGTACCCGAGTGCACGCCGCCCTTCGCCGGCGTCCGCCGCCACACACCACCTTGCCGGCGCTGGCCGCCGCGCGCCGCCGCCCGCCGACGACCTCCACCCTTGTCGACGGCGCAAGCACCCCGCCACCTCCACGCCGCCCAGCGCCGCCCTGCCTCGCCTCCGTCCGGTCTGGGCCGGTGCCGCCTGGATCCAGAGACCTCGCCACCGGATCCGGCGCCCCGAACCTCGCCAGCAACTCCCTCCTCTCCGGCAGCTTCCCCGGTGAAGCTCCGGTCGCGCCTCGGTTCACGTGCCACGGATGAACCCTAGATCTTGAAGGTAGTTTTTCTGCTAAGTCCTGAAAAACTCACATTCTGGAGCCCTGTTCATCGCATCATAACTTCTCACCCATAACCCCGTTTTGTGTGCATGATATATCAAATTGTTCGCCTCGATGTCCTCTTCATTTCATTCCATTGCACCATGCTCGTTTGAGTTCATCTTGATGCCCTAAATGCTGTTGTAAGAGTGCTATGTAATGTTAGGTGCTGATTCTTAACAGATCTTGGACATTTGTCATTTTTGCCATGATTAATGTGTGCTGCATATGGTCATGAGCTCTACATGTGTTTTGTTATATGTCATGCCATCTTTACAGGGGTGTATGCCATGTATTTTTGTGATATTTTTGGTGACTAGCACAAGCATGCAAAGTAGCTCTCGTGATGTTGCTGATTTCAAGGACTTAGAATTCTTCTAAGTCATATCCCTAATATTATTTTTATGCCATGTATTCTTCTTGCTACAGAGTGATCCATGCCTCTTTTGAGCATGTTCAGTAAGGATGATTTTGAGATATTGTTATGGCATATCCATCCATGTATTTGTTTGCAATTATGGAGTACCCTAGCATGACTCAATCTTGCTCCACTTTTGCTTTAAAATGTTCCTGGCAGATTGTTTACGTGTTAATCAATTTTGCCGAGGTTGTTGTAGTTGATCCATGCATGCTATGAGATTGTTCTTGCCATGGTTAGCTACTTAATCATGTCTTCTTGCTGGGTGTATTCTTAGTTTGTCATGCAATGCCTTGTGTTGAGTGCATCGAGCTCACGAACATGCCTACGTAACTCTGTTTATGCCATGCCTAGTTTTCTGCTAAGTCTGTATCTGTTAACGAAATTTGCTATGTTTACGTGGGTGCCATTGTATCTTCTGATACTTTTTGGCTTATGGTCAGTAAAAGACTTTTGTTATATGCTTTGATTAGTTTCATGCCATGCCTTGCTTTGCCATGATATGTTCCTGTAGCATGTTGTTAACTTGCTCTGAACATTGCTTCCTCATGTTAAGTCCTGACATGTTATTTTCACTAAGTCTGTGAACCTTGTATCTTTTGCACTTTTGCCATGCTTGTTTGAACCTGCTATTGTGTGATTTAGCCATAGCTCAGTGTTCATCTTTTGTCAGGCATCTTGAGTGGATCACTGCCATCTGCTTTGTTGCTATGTTGGAGTGCAGTAGCTTAGTTTCTTGTTGCATTCTAGATGGCATCGTGCTGTTAATCGCAGAATAGTGCCATTATTGTTTTGCTTACCATTTGCAAACCGTGCATCCGATTCCGGTGATCTTTATATCGATTTCGACCGAAATCAACTCATCTTTCCAGTGGCACTCTTGGTTTGCCAAGTCGAGGCCTGGTTCAATCTTTTCCTTTCGGAGCACGCATATGCATTGCATATCACATCCCGCATATCATGCCATGTTTTGCATCATGTTGCTTGTGCATTGCACCATGGTTGATTGTTGTTCCCTTTGCTTGTGTTCTTGCTTTGGGTAGAGCCAAGAGACGAGTACGTGATCAAGGTCCCGTTGAGTATGTTTTCGAGGATCAAGCTTTCGTCTTCTCGGAGATCTTTGCAGGCAACCATACCCTCGAAATCACTTCTATCTTTGCTTGCTAGTTGCTCGCTCTATTGCTATGCCTATGCTACGATACCTACCACTTGCTATATCATGCCTCCCATATTGCTAAGACAAGCCTCTAACCCACCTTGTCCTAGCAAACTGTTGTTTGGCTATGTTACCGTTTTGGTTAGCCCCTCTTATAGCGTTGCTAGTTGCAGGTGAAGATTGGAGTTTGTTCCATGTTGGAACATGGTTATTGTTGTGGAAGGCTCGGCCTTATGCTTGGTGTTTTGTTCCACTCTTGCCGCCCTAGTTTCCATCATACCGGTGTTATGTTTCTTGATTTTGCGTTCCTTACGCGGTTTGGTTATAATGGGAACCCCTTGACAGTTTGCCTTGAATAAAACTCCTCCAGCAAGCCCCAACCATGGTTTTACCATTTTCCACCTAGCCTTTTTCTTTTCCCTTGGGTTTCTGGAGCCCGAGGGTCATCTTTATTTTAACCCCCCGGGCCAGTGCTCCTCTGAGTGTTGGTCCAACCTATCAGCAGCCGGTGGCCACCAGGGGAAACTTTGGGCTGGCCTTCCAGAACCTTGGACAATCCGGTGTGCCCTGAGAACGAGATATGTGCAGCTCCTATCGGGATTTGTCTGCACATTCGGGTGGCTTTGCTGGTCTTGTTTTACCATTGTCGAAATGTCTTGTAACCGGGATTCTGAGCCTGATCGGGTCTTCCTGGGAGAAGGAATATCCTTCGTTGACCGTGAGAGCTTGTGATGGGCTAAGTTGGGACACCTCTGCAGGGTTTTGAACTTTCGAAAGTCATGCCTACGGTTATGGGCAGATGGGAATTTGTTAATGTCTGGTTGTAGAGAACTTGACACTTGATTTAAGTAAAATGCATCAACCGCGTGTGTAGCCGTGATGGTCTCTTTCGGCGGAGTCCGGGAAGTGAATACGGCGTTGGAGTTATGCTTGAACGTAGGTAGTCTAGGATCACTTCTTGATCATAGATTTTCGACCGTGCTTTGCCTTCTCTTCTCGCTCTCAATTGCGTATGTTAGCCACCATATATGCTAGTGCTTGCTGCAGCTCCACCTCACATACCTTTTCCTACCCATAAGCTTAAATAGTCTTGATCGCGAGGGTGCGAGATTGCTGAGTCCCCGTGATTCACAGTTCACTTCCAAAACTAGTTTGCAGGTGCCGATGATACTGTGCAGGTGACGCAACCGAGCTCAAGGAGGAGCTCGATGAAGATCGTGTTCGTTGTGTTGTTTTCGTTTCCAGTTGATCAGTAGTGGAGCCCAGTCGGGGCGATCGGGGATCTTTTGCATTAGGGGTAGTCCTCTTTTATTTTGGTTCCATAGATAGACCTTGATTGTATCTGGTTGATGTAATGCTATATTTATGTATTGTGTGAAGTGGCGATTGTAAGCCAACTCTGTACCTCTTTCTTATTCAGTACATGGGATGTGTAAAGATTACCCCTCTTGCGACATGCCTCCAATGCGGTTATGCCTCTCAGTCGTGCTCCGACACGTGGGAGATATAGCCGGCTCGTGGGTATCATAAGTTGGTATCAGAGCCTTCCCCGACTTAGGAGCCCCCTGCATGATCAAATCGTTGGTGTTGTTGAGTCTAGAAAAATGTTTTTGAGTCTTTTAGGATTATATATATCAAAGAGTAGGATTCTTTTTACTCCTCAGTCCCTTCGTCGCTCTGGTGAGGCATCCTGACGTAGAGTTTTGACTCTTCGCTTCTCAAATTTCTCAAAAAAAATAGGATCACGCAGGTATCTTGGAATCGTTCCGATGGTTCTGTGACGAGAACATTGTTCTTGGTGCCTCCTGACATTTAGGGGTTGTGGCAGTGTCCCGGGGAGTTGAGCTCCGAGGTGTTGTCGTCACAATTTTATCGTTGCAGTTCTGGAATACCTGAGTTTCGCCGACATAAAAAATCTCTTTTATGCAGTTGTTGGTGTGATAACCTCGACGCCACCTAGTACTGGGGCGGGAGTATTGCCATAACTCGTATAACGGATGCTTTTCGAAGGTTGAGGTAAATGATTTCCGAAGGTTTCTTGGTTATGTGTTGAAGGATGGATATACAGTTGGATGTAGGATTTGCTAGTTTTGGGTGAGATATTATGCTTGCCCTGTATCCCCAACACCTGATTGCATAACCGGAAAGTTTCAGGAGTTTATAAGTGGGAATTTAAGTAGCTCCTATGATATCTTTCCGACAGATGCATGATATGAGATTGGGGTTCGACGTCTAGTGGTCCGCCTATCCACGGTTGGTTTTACAGTGGTCTCGTTGTGTCTTAAGGAGTCCTTGGCTATGCTGACTCGGGGACGCTTCGTATGTCATGTGCACTGCCTTGTACATGATGGTGCTGTACGATCGAGCCCGTGTGGGCCCCACCACGAAATCTTTGGACAAAATCTCTATCATATGTTTGTTTCCGGCTTATTTTGCAAGCCAATCCTTTGTTTTGTTTTGAGTTGTGGTATTCGAGTTGCTTTGAAGTCAAATGTGGATTCCATACCGTCCCTAAGTGGTGTTCTCATGTTCCTATATGAATACTAATCTTTCTCGATCATTGATTTTGTCATGTCAATCCTTCTCAACCAGTGTGCTTCTCTTCAAGTGGATCCGATCATTCCTACATTCGCGAGATCAATTCTCAATTCTTTCCAACGGTGTTTGTTTCATCCGTCCCAAGTTGCTTTTGTTTTTTTCCCGCCCTCCCACCCTTTTTTCTTCAAGGACTCGGATTTCTTTATCAAGTATCCATCTTATGGATGTGAAGTTTCTTCGTTCTTTTTGTCAATGTTCTTATCCGGTGATTCTCAGGAAGATTCTAACGGAGCTTCAAGTTCATCACTCTTCACTCATTTTCTTCTCCGGTGGATTCAATTCAAACTTTACCGATCATATCTTTTTCCTCGTTTCAAATGTTTTCTCATGCCGGTGCACATCTTAATTGTTCACATCTCTCTATTCATTTGTTCCAGAGAGATGGAGTTTTCTCAGAAGATTCATTTCCATTCTCAATTCGTTCAGCTATTTTGAGGTTGTTTTCTCTTTCAAGCCATTTAAATCAACCGGTGCAATATCTTTCAAGTAATCGTTCAATGGTGTATCTTTCAGTGGGCCCTAACCCACAGGTCTTTTCCCAGGATCTTACCTGACTCTTCTATTTTCTCAGAGCTGTTCTCAAATCTTTCAAAGTTTGACGTAAGAATGAGTTATCATCAGTCAAATGTCTTTCTTCAAGATCTTTCAAATTCTTTTCATCAATGGCTCAACCTTTTCTATTCTTCATTCCGGAGTGCCTCAACAATTCTTGGTGGTGCTTCTCATCGTCATTATCAACATTTGAAGACCGAAGAAGAGTTTCTCTGCAATCATATCCGTTCTTTCAAGGATCTCAGTTCAAGCTTGATGCCATCCTCTCATAATTGTTTTGGTTGTGAAAATTCTTTTCACCCATCCGGAGCAATTCAAGAGTCTTTCCAGTTTGATTCTCCGGAGCCCATCATCTTAGAATTATTCATTCTCAGCTTTCAGCTATCGTTCCCCCAAATCTTACCGGTGCATCATTCAAGTATCCTCTAATCATGTCGCGATCTGATCCGAATGGATCAAGCGCTCTGTGCTCAGGTGTCATCCCTGGATCAGTAATGCTGACACCACACAGTACATCGAAGGATTTATAGCAGAGTGGCAATCACACACTTATTACACGTTGTCTCAAAGAGAACTTATTACAATAAACATGGCTTAAGGCCATCTAGTGTCGATAACAGCGGAAGACTTGGAAGATAAATGGGTCCATCAACTCCAACGGCATCACTGAGTATAGAACCACGACCTAAAACACCTTACTCGTCGTCAGAGAAGTCTGCAACATGAGAAGTTGCAGCCCGAAAACGGGTCAGCACATGGAATATGCTGGCAAAGTAACACATAGAGAGTAATGGAATGAAACAGCTATACTATATGCATATATGGCTGGTGGAAAGCTCGATGGTTACAGTTTTTGCGTAAAGCCAATTTTTCCCTACTGCAAAGGAATAAATTTATTTAACTATCATGGTGATTGTGAAACATCGAGAATGGTTGACAGCATTCCGATCCCAATTAAATGAACAATTAAAACCCAACAACATTAATTAGAAGTAACATGTTGAGATTCACATGATATTCAAGTACTAGATACTCAAGTTGTCCATAACCGGGGACACGGCTAATCATGATTAGTTTGTACACTCTGCAGAGGTTTGCGCACTTTTCCCCACATGACTCGATCGCCTCCGTTTGTTTTCTCGCACTACACGGTGTTTGAGAAACGGATGACCGAGACATAGTCTTTCAGAAGCGCTAGCACCTTACATGTGGGGTAGACTGTACCACCTACAACCCCTACATCTGCTAGTCCACCCCGTAAGAGTTTGCACTACTTAGTCAACTACGCCAGAGCCCATAATGGCATGTGGCTGCACACGGAAGTTTCTAGCATGAAAGATCTTATGATCCCTTTGAGCCTGGGTGGCGGTCCAAAAAAACAGGCAAGTCCTGATAGACATCAGGTGCCTCAATCCACCCAGATGTGTGTTTAAGTTGCCACCTTAGATAAACCATTAGAATTATCAACTCACATCTGTCATGGATATCACTCACCCAATCCACGTCTACTAGCATAGCATGGCATAATAAGCAAACGTAGAAGTAACTCCCAAAGGTTTCATAGTAATACAGGTAATAGGTACTACCTCATCTACTTCCCATCCCACAATTTAATTAGATCCTAATCATGCAATGTGTGAGGATTGATCTAATGCAATAAAACTGGGTTGTAGAAAAGGTATGATCAAAGTGTTACTTGCCTTGTTGATGATCCGCGAGTCCTAGGGTTTCGAAGTAACAGGCGGCGCAATCCGGGTAATCTAATGCAGACAAACAACAAGCACACAATAAGTACTCATCTAATGCACAGGTAAAACTCGAACAAGAGAACAAACCAGAAAGTTCAACTTAAGAACTCCGGTTGCAAAGAAAGAACGAACCGAACAAACGACGGAAAACAAACGGCGGAAGAAAACAACTCGGTTCTAGCAAGTTGAAACTAGGTCAAATTTTACCGGGGCAAAAACTTGTTTAAGTTGATTAGATGGAACGGCGGTTTCGAAACGAAACTCCAGGCGCTTGAATCACCTGATTCCGATAAACGAGAGAGAAGAAAGACTAGAACGAAGATCGGATCTGAGATCACGATCGCGGAATAAATCCGACGAGAAGAAAAAGAAGAACGGTTAAACAAACGGGCGTCGTTAACCAGGAAGAATCCGGTGATCACGTTCGTTAGGACGAACGGTCCGGCGAAAGGTCCAAAGGCAACTAAATCGGAAAAGAAAATGAATCCGATCTAGGGTTTCGGAGAATAAAACCGAAACGGAAAACCGATCTAGAAAACGAATTAGAAGAGAAGAAAAGAATCGGAACGATTAGAAGAAAATGATCCGAGGAAAAGAGACGCGGGGCAACCTCCGGCGAGGTCTCTGGCGAGGGGCTCCGGCGGCGGCGTAGGGCGGCGGCGGCGTGGGCAATGTGCGGCGGCGGCGTGGGCATAAGGGCGGCGGCGCGGGTGTGGGGTGGCGCGGGTGTGGGGTGTGGGGTGACGCGGTGTAGGGCGCGGTGGAGGGCTTGGGGTTTGTTTTGATGATTTAGAGGGGGGGGGTGTTGGGCTATTTATATTGGGGAGGGGGGGATTTACTTGGGGTAGGGGACAAGAAATAGAGTAGGAAAAAGAGTCCTAGAAGAAAAAGGAAAACGGAACAAAGGAAAGGGCTAGCCTAGAATCCTAAAAGGATTCAGCTAAGAGGCAAGAGGCGGCGGCTGCCTCCTGTGCCAGGCGCTGGAGCACGCGCGGCTGGGGCCTGGCCGGCCGGCCTGCTGGCTGGGCCTTGGCCCAAGGCGCTGCTTCTGTTTTTTTACTGGTTTTCGCGCGCAGAAAACAAAAGAAAAAGAAACTAAACGAACTCCGAAAAATCTAAAGTAAATTTTCCCCGACTCCTAAAAATGAGTCGAACAAAATGAACTTTACTCCGGACCTAAAATGCAATTTTCGAAAACGCGCATTTTTCCCGATCCAAATAAAATGCGAATAAAACTCCGGCAAAACCAAAACTTGATCTATTTATTAAATCTTCATTTTTCCTCAATTTTGGGAAAGTCATATTATTCCCTCTCTCATATATTTTAACACCGGAAAAATAATTGAAGATAAAATAAATAAATCAAATGATCCTCTTTTCAAAATTTGAGAAAACTCAAATATGAAAATAATGAAATCTCCAACTCTCCCCGAAGGTCCTTGAGTTGCGCAAAATTTCTAGGATCAACCAAAATGCAAGAAATATATGATATGCATGATGATCTATGTATAACATTCCAAATTGAAAATTTAGGATGTTACAAACCTACCCCCCTTAAGGTGAATCTCGCCCTCGAGATTCGGGTTGGCTAGAAAATAGGTGAGGGTGGTCTTTGAGCAAATCTTCTTCTCTCTCCCAGGTGGCTTCATCCTCTGAGTGGTGGTTCCACTGTACTTTGCAAAATTTGATAACCTTACTGCGAGTAACTCTGCTAGCATAATCGAGAATCTTGACTGGCTTCTCCTCATATGTTAGGTCATCCTTTAACTGAATCGCTTCAAGCGGTACTGTATCTCTTAGCGGTATCTCTGCCATCTCGGCATGACATCTCTTCAGCTGAGAAACATGGAATACATCATGAACTCCTGATAGTCCCTCTGGTAATTCCAACTTATAAGCGACTTCTCCCATACGTTGCAAGATCTTATATGGTCCAACGAAACACAGTGCTAACTTTCCCTTAACTCCAAAGTGCTTAACTCCTCGAAGTGGGGATACTCGGAGATAAACTTTGTCTCCGGTTTCGTAAACTGTCTCCTTGCGTTTAGAATCTGCGTAGCTCTTCTGCCTGGACTGGGCTACCTTGAGCCTATCGCGAATCAACTTAACTTTCCGTTCAGACTCCTTAATCAAATCTGGTCCAAAGAATTGACGGTCTCCAACTTCGTCCCATGACAACGGTGTCCTGCACCTCCTTCTGTATAAAGCTTCGAAAGGTGCCATCTTCAAACTGGTTTGGTAACTGTTGTTATAAGAAAACTCCGCATACGGCAAGTTATCGTCCCAACTAGATCCATAATCTAGTGCACAAGCTCTCAGCATATCTTCCAAAATCTGATTGACTCTCTCGGTCTGTCCATTTGTCTGCGGATGAAAAGTTGTGCTGAACTCTAGTCTGGTTCCTAAAGTTTCATGCAACTGATTCCAAAACTTTGAGGTAAATTGGGTTCCTCTATCTGATACGATACTGCTCGGAACTCCATGCAAACAAATGATCCTAGTCATGTATCTCTTTGCCAACTTAGCACTGGTGTAAGTAGTCTTAACTGGAACGAAATGTGCTACCTTTGTCAAACGATCAACTACTACCCATATCGAGTCATAGCCTGCTTTCGTCTTGGGTAGTTCTGTGATAAAATCCATGCCTATCTTATCCCACTTCCATTCGGGTATCGGCAATGGTTGTAACAATCCGGCTGGCTTCTGATGCTCTGCCTTTACTCTCTGGCATACGTCACAAACTGCTACATATGCTGCAATATCCTTCTTCATTCCGGTCCACCAGAATGTTTCCTTCAAATCCAAATACATCTTGGTATTCCCTGGGTGAATCGAATACGGTGAATCATGGGCCTCTTGCAAAATCAACTTCCTGATCTCCGGGTCATTGGGCACATAAACACGGTCCTCAAACCATAAGGTATCGTGCTCATCCTCACGAAATCCCTTAGCTTTTCCTTTACTAAGTTTCTCCTTTATAGCAGCAATCTCTTTGTCAGATTTCTGAGCTTCTATGATCTTATCCATCAATGTTGACTGAATCTCCAATGCTGCTACATAGCCTCTCGAAACTATTTCCAAACATAGCTCATGAAGGTTTTCTGCTAACTCCTTAGGTATTTTCCCCGTCATTAGAGTATTGACATGGCTCTTACGGCTCAATGCGTCAGCTACTACATTAGCTTTTCCGGGATGGTAATGCAATCTCATGTCATAATCCTTGATGAGCTCCAACCATCTCCTTTGTCTGAGGTTCAACTCCTTCTGAGTGAAAATGTACTTCAAACTCTTGTGATCCGTGTACACCTCACAATGATTTCCAATGAGGAAATGTCTCCACGTTTTCAACGCGTGCACTACGGCTGCTAACGCCAAATCATGCGTGGCATTATTCAACTCATGAGGCTTCAGTTGCCGTGAAGCATACGAAACAACTCTTCCTTCCTGCATAAGCACTGCTCCAAGTCCTCGACGTGAAGCGTCGCAATACACCTCATAATCCTTGGTCTGATCTAGCAAAATCAATACTGGTGAGGTAACCAAACGTTTCTTCAACTCCTGGAAACTAGCCTCACACTCCTCAGTCCATTTGAACTTAGTATCCTTCTTCAACAACTCCGTCATAGGCTTTGCAATCTTTGAAAAGTTCTCAATGAATCTCCGGTAGTATCCTGCAAGTCCAAGAAAACTCCGGATCTCTCCAACTGTTGTTGGTGATTCCCATTCGGTTACGGTCTCAACCTTTGTGGGGTCAACTGCTATACCTTCTCCGGATATAACGTGTCCGAGGAATCCAACTTCCTTCAACTAAAACTCACATTTGCTGAATTTGGCGTATAACTGATGTTCCCTTAGTTTCTCCAAAACCAAACGCAAATGTTCCTTATGCTCCTCTTCATTCTTTGAATAGACCAGAATGTCATCAATGAACACTACGACGAACTTATCCAAAAACTCCATAAACACTTTGTTCATCAGGTTCATAAAATAGGCAGGTGCGTTAGTCAATCCAAATGACATAACGGTATACTCATATAGTCCATATCTTGTGGTGAATGCTGTCTTAGGTATGTCCTACTCTCGAATCTTCAATTGGTGGTACCCTGATCGCAAATCGATCTTGGAAAACACTTTAGCTCCTTGCAAACGATCAAACAGATCATTGATAATTGGCAGTGGGTACTTATTCTTGATGGTTACTTCATTCAACCCCCGATAATATACAACCATCCTTAATGATCCATCCTTCTTTTCCACTAGAAGTACGGGTGATCCCCAAGGTGAAGATCTTGGGCGGATGTAACCTTTATCCAATAACTCCTTAATCTGATTCTTAATTTCCACCAAATCCTTTGCTGGCATCCGGTACGGTCGCTTCGATATTGGGCCTGTACCTGGCAATAACTCAATCAAAAACTCAATGTCTCTATCTGGTGGCATGCCTGGTAATTCCTCAGGAAATACATCAGGAAAATCCTTTACCACTGGTACTTCCTCTTGCACAACTCCTGTTAGGCAGTTTACTTGTGTCCAGTTTGGTACATGCCGGGATACATACTTGATCCTTCTCCCTTCGGGTGTGGTAAGCAAAATTGACTTACTAGCACACTCAATATTCCCTTCATACTTTGATAACCAATCCATGCCTAATATCACATCCAATCCTTGAGATTCCAATATTATTAGGTCTGAGGGAAACACATAGTTACCAATCCTTAATGGTAACCGATCACACCAACGTCTAGCCATAAACTCCGCTCTTGGTGAGCTTACTAACATGGGTGACCTAAGGGCTTGGGTTGGCAGGTTATACTTATCCAAAAATCCCCTTGATATGTATGAATGCGATGCACCAGTATCGAAAAGAACGAGTGCGGTAAATGACTTAACCAAAAACTTACCGATTACTGCATCGGGTTGATCTTCAACCTCCTCCACATTAATGTGGTTCACCTGTCCCCTATTGAAAGGGTTCGGCTTCTTCCCAGAGATTCCATTGCCATTTCCATTCTGGCCTTCGGGACATTCATTGGCATAATGTCCAGTCTTGGAACACTTATAGCAGGTGACGTGGCTCAAATCCTTCTTGGCTGGGGTTGATGGGGTGGTCCGGTTCTGGCCGTTGCTTCCTCCATTCCCATTACCAATCTTGTGGCCATTATGGTTGTGCGAGCTACCTCCACCATGGGTGTGCCGAAACTGAAATCCCGGTTTAGGGGTAAAACGGGGCTTCTGTTGGGCTCCAGAGTTATACTTCCCCTGTCCATACTTCCTCTTACGGTTCTCAATCTGCTGTTGCTTCCCTTCAATCATGATGGCACGATCTACCAACTCCTGGTAGTTGTTGAAGGTGGCTACCATCAACTGCATGCTTAGTTCATCATTCAGTCCTTCCAGAAACTTCTCCTGCTTAGCTGCATCCGTAGCAACGTCATCTGGGGCATAACGTGCTAACTTACTGAAATCGTCAACGTACTGGCCAACTGTCCTTCCTCCTTGGCATAAGTTGCGAAACTCATGCTTCTTTAAGGCCATAGCTCCTGCTGAAACATGGGCAGTGCGGAAAGCTTGCTGAAACTGATCCCATGTGACAGTGTCAACTGGGTAAGTGGCTGTGAAATTCTCCCACCATGCTGCCGCAGGTCCGTCAAGCTGGTGAGCGGCAAACTTCACTTTCTCACCATCCGTGCATCCTGCAGTGGTCAACTCCCTTCCTATCTTGCGGAGCCAATCGTCTGCTACTATTGGCTCGGTGCTACTGGAAAACACCGGCGGATTCAGCCTAAGGAAACGGGCTAAGTGGTTAACAGGTGGCGGCGGTGGTGGTGGGTTGTTGTTGTTGTTCTGCTGGTTCTGGACTAACATCTGCATCAATTGATTCTGCTGTTGGATCAACTGAGTGAGCTCCGGTGGAAATCCATTGTCACGTCTCGGAGGCATCTGAGGGTTTAGAAAAGACGAGATATAAGAATAGAGTGAGGTCTAAAGGGAAAACACTACCCCAATGCACATGAGCAAATGCACACAAAAATCACTTCAATCAATCAAACAAGGGCTTACAAATGGTCTAAAACTATCGCAAAAGTGCTCGACTATAATGTTTACATGGGGGAATACTACTACTATCTGGTGGTCATCTAGAAATTTGAACCGGTGGAAGACTCCATGATATCTGCTCCAGCTTCGTCTTCAAAGTCGGGTTCACTTGGATCTGAATCTGTGTCGTCGATGATGATGTAGTTGTCCGGACATGCGACGTACTCGTCTTCCTCCTGGGATGCTAACTTCCTCTTGAGTTCTTCAATCTCCTGCTTTAGATCGCCATTGTGTCTTGCTAGAGCTACGATCTCGTCCATGTAGTCCTTGCGTGTAGACTTCAGTTCTCCTTCTAGCTCGATGATCCTTGCCTTCACATTCTTCAACTCTATCATATCATTGCACATCTGGTTCTCGTGGCGTCGAATGTGCTGGTTTAACTCCTGGATGAAAGATGCAATGGATCTATCCTTCTTGGTGCTGACTAACTCCCATTGTTCATCTCGGCGTCCGCAAATCTGGTAGATAGTGTCCTTGAGGTCTTCTTGATAAACTTCTCCAATGCGTCCTATGGTGATATGAGCTGCCATGCTCCTTCCCAAACTCCAGGTTGGTGCATTGAAAACACTATCTATGGGCTTCGTGATTGGCGCGAATGTTCTCCCCGGAACATGAGCTTGAATCTTCCAGCGCTCCTCTTCAGGCAGAGTGGCGTTGAAAGTTCCCGTGAAGCTTGGTAATCCAATATTCAGGTACTTGGTGACTTCCTTCAGGTGAAATCCAAAAGGTGTGCCTTCATCCGGTTGAGCATACTTAATCTTCGCGTGCGTCATCCTAATAGAGTAGAAAAGACGAGGAGTTAGAAAATGAGAAGAGAATAGTGATCTATGGCTTTAACTTAGTGGTCGTGTCCTACAGTCAGCGTGTGCTCTGATACCATTCTCTGTCGCGACCCGATCCGAATGGATCAAGCGCTCTGTGCTCAGGTGTCATCCCTGGATCAGTAATGCTGACACCACACAGTACATCGAAGGATTTATAGCAGAGTGGCAATCACACACTTATTACATCGTTGTCTCAAAGAGAACTTATTACAATAAACATGGCTTAAGGCCATCTAGTGTCGATAACAGCGGAAGACTTGAAAGATAAATGGGTCCATCAACTCCAACGGCATCATTGAGTATAGAACCACGACCTAAAACACCTTACTCGTCGTCAGAGAAGTCTGCAACATGAGAAGTTGCAGCCTGAAAATGGGTCAGCACATGGAATATGCTGGCAAAGTAACACATAGAGAGTAATGGAATGAAACAGCTATACTATATGCATATATGGCTGGTGGAAAGCTCTATGGTTACAGTTTTTGCATAAAGCCAATTTTTCTCTACTGCAAAGGAATAAATTTATTTAACTATCATGGTGGTTGTGAAACATCGAGAATGGTTGACAGCATTCCGATCCCAATTAAATGAACAATTAAAACCCAACAACATTAATTAGAAGTAACATGTTGAGATTCACATGATATTCAAGTACTAGATACTCAAGTTGTCCATAACCGGGGAAACAGCTAATCATGATTAGTTTGTACACTCTGCAGAGGTTTGCGCACTTTTCCCCACATGACTCGATCGCCTCCGTTTGTTTTCTCACACTACACGGTGTTTGAGAAACGGATGACCGAGACATAGTCTTTCAGAAGCGCTAGCACCTTACATGTGGGGTAGACCGTACCACCTACAACCCCTACATCTGCTAGTCCACCCCGTAAGAGTTCGCACTACTTAGTCAACTACGCCAGAGCCCATAATGGCATGTGGCTGCACACGGAAGTTTCTAGCATGAAAGATCTTATGATCCCTTTGAGCCTGGGTGGCGGTCCAAAAAAAACAGGCAAGTCCTGATAGACATCAGGTGCCTCAATCCACCCAGATGTTTGTTTAAGTTGCCACCTTAGATAAACCATTAAAATTATCAACTCACATCTGTCATGGATATCAATCACCCAATCCACGTCTACTAGCATAGCATGGCATAATAAGCAAACGTAGAAGTAACTCCCAAAGGTTTCATAGTAATACAGGTAATAGGTACTACCTCATCTACTTCCCATCCCACAATTTAATTAGATCCTAATCATGCAATGTGTGAGAATTGATCTAATGCAATAAAACTGGGTTGTAGAAAAGGTATGATCAAAGTGTTACTTGCCTTGCTGATGATCCGCGAGTCCTAGGGTTTCGAAGTAACAGGCGGCGCAATCCGGGTAATCTAACGCAGACAAACAACAAGCACACAATAAGTAATCATCTAATGCACAGGTAAAACTCGAACAAGAGAACGAACCAGAAAGTTCAACTTAAGAACTCCGGTTGCAAAGAAAGAACGAACCGAACGAACGACGGAAAACAAACGGCGGAAGAAAACAACTCGGTTCTAGCAAGTTGAAACTAGGTCAAATTTTACCGGGGCAAAAACTTGTTTAAGTTGATTAGACGGAACGGCGGTTTCGAAACGAAACTCCAGGCGCTTGAATCACCTGATTCCGATAAACGAGCGAGAAGAAAGACTAGAACGAAGATCGGATCTGAGATCACGATCGCGGAATAAATCCGACGAGAAGAAAAAGAAGAACGGTTAAACGAACGGGCGTCGTTAACCGGGAAGAATCCAGTGATCACGTTCGTTAGGACGAACGGTCCGGCGAACGGTCCAAAGGTAACTAAATCGGAAAAGAAAACGAATCCGATCTAGGGTTTCGGAGAAGAAAACCGAAATGAAAAACCGATCTAGAAAACGAATTAGAAGAGAAGAAAAGAATCAGAACGATTAGAAGAAAACGATCCGAGGAAAAGAGACGCGGGGCAACCTCCGGTGAGGTCTCCGGCGAGGGGCTCCGGCGGCGGCGTAGGGCGGCGGCGGCGTGGACAAGGTGCGGCAGCGGCGTGGGCACAAGGGCGGCGGCGCGGGTGTGGGGTGGCGCGGGTGTGGGGTGTGGGGTGGTGCGGTGTAGGGCGTGGTGGAGGGCTTGGGGTTTGATTTGATGATTTAGAGGGGGGGTGTTGGGGTATTTATATTGGGGAGGGGGGATTTACTTGGGGTAGGGGACAAGAAATAGAGTAGGAAAAAGAGTCCTAGAAGAAAAAGGAAAACGGAACAAAGGAAAGGGCTAGCCTAGAATCCTAAAAGGATTCAGCTAAGAGGCAAGAGGCGGCGGCTGCCTCCTGCGCCAGGCGCTGGCGCACGTGCGGCTGGGGCCTGGCCGGCCGGCCTGCTGGCTGGGCCTTGGCCCAAGGCGCTGCTTCTGTTTTTTTACTGGTTTTCGTGCGCAGAAAACAAAAGAAAAAGAAACTGAACGAACTCTGAAAAATCTAAAGTAAATTTTCCCCGACTCCTAAAAATGAGTCGAACAAAATGAACTTTACTCCGGACCTAAAATGCAATTTTCGAAAACGCGCATTTTTCCCGATCCAAATAAAATGCGAATAAAACTCCGGCAAAACCAAAACTTGATCTATTTATTAAATCTTCATTTTTCCTCAATTTTGGGAAAGTCATATTATTCCCTCTCTCATATATTTTAACACCGGAAAAATAATTGAAGATAAAATAAATAAATCAAATGATCCTCTTTTCAAAATTTGAGAAAACTCAAATATGAAAATAATGAAATCTCCAACTCTCCCCGAAGGTCCTTGAGTTGCGCGAAATTTCTAGGATCAACCAAAATGCAAGAAATATATGATATGCATGATGATCTATGTATAACATTCCAAATTGAAAATTTAGGATGTTACAAACCTACCCCCCTTAAGGTGAATCTCGCCCTCGAGATTCGGGTTGGCTAGAAAATAGGTGAGGGTGGTCTTTGAGCAAATCTTCTTCTCTCTCCCAGGTGGCTTCATCCTCTGAGTGGTGGTTCCACTGTACTTTGAAAAATTTGATAACCTTACTGCGAGTAACTCTGCTAGCATAATCGAGAATCTTGACTGGCTTCTCCTCATATGTTAGGTCATCCTTTAACTGAATCGCTTCAAGCGGTACTGTATCTCTTAGCGGTATCTCTGCCATCTCGGCATGACATCTCTTCAGCTGAGAAACATGGAATACATCATGAACTCCTGATAGTCCCTCTGGTAATTCCAACTTATAAGCGACTTCTCCCATACGTTGCAAGATCTTATATGGTCCAACGAAACACAGTGCTAACTTTCCCTTAACTCCAAAGTGCTTAACTCCTCGAAGTGGGGATACTCGGAGATAAACTTTGTCTCCGGTTTCGTAAACTGTCTCCTTGCGTTTAGAATCTGCGTAGCTCTTCTGCCTGGACTGGGCTACCTTGAGCCTATCGCGAATCAACTTAACTTTCCGTTCAGACTCCTTAATCAAATCTGGTCCAAAGAATTGACGGTCTCCAACTTCGTCCCATGACAACGGTGTCCTACACCTCCTTCTGTATAAAGCTTCGAAAGGTGCCATCTTCAAACTGGTTTGGTAACTGTTGTTATAAGAAAACTCCGCATACGGCAAGTTATCGTCCCAACTAGATCCATAATCTAGTGCACAAGCTCTCAGCATATCTTCCAAAATCTGATTGACTCTCTCGGTCTGTCCATTTGTCTGCGGATGAAAAGTTGTGCTGAACTCTAGTCTGGTTCCTAAAGTTTCATGCAACTGATTCCAAAACTTTGAGGTAAATTGGGTTCCTCTATCTGATACGATACTGCTCGGAACTCCATGCAAACAAATGATCCTAGTCATGTATATCTTTGCCAACTTAGCACTGGTGTAAGTAGTCTTAACTGGAACGAAATGTGCTACCTTTGTCAAACGATCAACTACTACCCATATCGAGTCATAGCCTGCTTTCGTCTTGGGTAGTTCTGTGATAAAATCCATGCCTATCTTATCCCACTTCCATTCGGGTATCGGCAATGGTTGTAACAATCCGGCTGGCTTCTGATGCTCTGCCTTTACTCTCTGGCATACGTCACAAACTGCTACATATGCTGCAATATCCTTCTTCATTCCGGTCCACCAGAATGTTTCCTTCAAATCCAAATACATCTTGGTATTCCCTGGGTGAATCGAATACGGTGAATCATGGGCCTCTTGCAAAATCAACTTCCTGATCTCCGGGTCATTGGGCACATAAACACGGTCCTCAAACCATAAGGTATCGTGCTCATCCTCACGAAATCCCTTAGCTTTTCCTTTACTAAGTTTCTCCTTTATAGCAGCAATCTCTTTGTCAGATTTCTGAGCTTCTATGATCTTATCCATCAATGTTGACTGAATCTCCAATGCTGCTACATAGCCTCTCGAAACTATTTCCAAACATAGCTCATGAAGGTTTTCTGCTAACTCCTTAGGTATTTTCCCCGTCATTAGAGTATTGACATGGCTCTTACGGCTCAATGCGTCAGCTACTACATTAGCTTTTCCGGGATGGTAATGCAATCTCATGTCATAATCCTTGATGAGCTCCAACCATCTCCTTTGTCTGAGGTTCAACTCCTTCTGAGTGAAAATGTACTTCAAACTCTTGTGATCCGTGTACACCTCACAATGATTTCCAATGAGGAAATGTCTCCACGTTTTCAACGCGTGCACTAAGGCTGCTAACGCCAAATCATGCGTGGCATTATTCAACTCATGAGGCTTCAGTTGCCGTGAAGCATACGAAACAACTCTTCCTTCCTGCATAAGCACTGCTCCAAGTCCTCGACGTGAAGCGTCGCAATACACCTCATAATCCTTGGTCTGATCTAGCAAAATCAATACTGGTGAGGTAACCAAACGTTTCTTCAACTCCTGGAAACTAGCCTCACACTCCTCAGTCCATTTGAACTTAGTATCCTTCTTCAACAACTCCGTCATAGGCTTTGCAATCTTTGAAAAGTTCTCAATGAATCTCCGGTAGTATCCTGCAAGTCCAAGAAAACTCCGGATCTCTCCAACTGTTGTTGGTGATTCCCATTCGGTTACGGTCTCAACCTTTGTGGGGTCAACTGCTATACCTTCTCCGGATATAACGTGTCCGAGGAATCCAACTTCCTTCAACTAAAACTCACATTTGCTGAATTTGGCGTATAACTGATGTTCCCTTAGTTTCTCCAAAACCAAACGCAAATGTTCCTTATGCTCCTCTTCATTCTTTGAATAGACCAGAATGTCATCAATGAACACTACGACGAACTTATCCAAAAACTCCATAAACACTTTGTTCATCAGGTTCATAAAATAGGCAGGTGCGTTAGTCAATCCAAATGACATAACGGTATACTCATATAGTCCATATCTTGTGGTGAATGCTGTCTTAGGTATGTCCTACTCTCGAATCTTCAATTGGTGGTACCCTGATCGCAAATCGATCTTGGAAAACACTTTAGCTCCTTGCAAACGATCAAACAGATCATTGATAATTGGCAGTGGGTACTTATTCTTGATGGTTACTTCATTCAACCCCCGATAATATACAACCATCCTTAATGATCCATCCTTCTTTTCCACTAGAAGTACGGGTGATCCCCAAGGTGAAGATCTTGGGCGGATGTAACCTTTATCCAATAACTCCTTAATCTGATTCTTAATTTCCACCAAATCCTTTGCTGGCATCCGGTACGGTCGCTTCGATATTGGGCCTGTACCTGGCAATAACTCAATCAAAAACTCAATGTCTCTATCTGGTGGCATGCCTGGTAATTCCTCAGGAAATACATCAGGAAAATCCTTTACCACTGGTACTTCCTCTTGCACAACTCCTGTTAGGCAGTTTACTTGTGTCCAGTTTGGTACATGCCGGGATACATACTTGATCCTTCTCCCTTCGGGTGTGGTAAGCAAAATTGACTTACTAGCACACTCAATATTCCCTTCATACTTTGATAACCAATCCATGCCTAATATCACATCCAATCCTTGAGATTCCAATATTATTAGGTCTGAGGGAAACACATAGTTACCAATCCTTAATGGTAACCGATCACACCAACGTCTAGCCATAAACTCCGCTCTTGGTGAGCTTACTAACATGGGTGACCTAAGGGCTTGGGTTGGCAGGTTATACTTATCCAAAAATCCCCTTGATATGTATGAATGCGATGCACCAGTATCGAAAAGAACGAGTGCGGTAAATGACTTAACCAAAAACTTACCGATTACTGCATCGGGTTGATCTTCAACCTCCTCCACATTAATGTGGTTCACCTGTCCCCTATTGAAAGGGTTCGGCTTCTTCCCAGAGATTCCATTGCCATTTCCATTCTGGCCTTCGGGACATTCATTAGCATAATGTCCAGTCTTGGAACACTTATAGCAGGTGACGTGGCTCAAATCCTTCTTGGCTGGGGTTGATGGGGTGGTCCGGTTCTGGCCGTTGCTTCCTCCATTCCCATTACCAATCTTGTGGCCATTATGGTTGTGCGAGCTACCTCCACCATGGGTGTGCCGAAACTGAAATCCCGGTTTAGGGGTAAAACGGGGCTTCTGTTGGGCTCCAGAGTTATACTTCCCCTGTCCATACTTCCTCTTACGGTTCTCAATCTGCTGTTGCTTCCCTTCAATCATGATGGCACGATCTACCAACTCCTGGTAGTTGTTGAAGGTGGCTACCATCAACTGCATGCTTAGTTCATCATTCAGTCCTTCCAGAAACTTCTCCTGCTTAGCTGCATCCGTAGCAACGTCATCTGGGGCATAACGTGCTAACTTACTGAAATCGTCAACGTACTGGCCAACTGTCCTTCCTCCTTGGCATAAGTTGCGAAACTCACGCTTCTTTAAGGCCATAGCTCCTGCTGAAACATGGGCAGTGCGGAAAGCTTGCTGAAACTGATCCCATGTGACAGTGTCAACTGGGTAAGTGGCTGTGAAATTCTCCCACCATGCTGCCGCAGGTCCGTCAAGCTGGTGAGCGGCAAACTTCACTTTCTCACCATCCGTGCATCCTGCAGTGGTCAACTCCCTTCCTATCTTGCGGAGCCAATCGTCTGCTACTATTGGCTCGGCGCTACTGGAAAACACCGGCGGATTCAGCCTAAGGAAACGGGCTAAGTGGTTAACAGGTGGCGGCGGTGGTGGTGGGTTGTTGTTGTTGTTCTGCTGGTTCTGGACTAACATCTGCATCAATTGATTCTGCTGTTGGATCAACTGAGTGAGCTCCGGTGGAAATCCATTGTCACGTCTCGGAGGCATCTGAGGGTTTAGAAAAGACGAGATATAAGAATAGAGTGAGGTCTAAAGGGAAAACACTACCCCAATGCACATGAGCAAATGCACACAAAAATCACTTCAATCAATCAAACAAGGGCTTACAAATGGTCTAAAACTATCGCAAAAGTGCTCGACTATAATGTTTACATGGGGGAATACTACTACTATCTGGTGGTCATCTAGAAATTTGAACCGGTGGAAGACTCCATGATATCTGCTCCAGCTTCGTCTTCAAAGTCGGGTTCACTTGGATCTGAATCTGTGTCGTCGATGATGATGTAGTTGTCCGGACATGCGACGTACTCGTCTTCCTCCTGGGATGCTAACTTCCTCTTGAGTTCTTCAATCTCCTGCTTTAGATCGCCATTGTGTCTTGCTAGAGCTACGATCTCGTCCATGTAGTCCTTGCGTGTAGACTTCAGTTCTCCTTCTAGCTCGATGATCCTTGCCTTCACATTCTTCAACTCTATCATATCATTGCACATCTGGTTCTCGTGGCGTCGAATGTGCTGGTTTAACTCCTGGATGAAAGATGCAATGGATCTATCCTTCTTGGTGCTGACTAACTCCCATTGTTCATCTCGGCGTCCGCAAATCTGGTAGATAGTGTCCTTGAGGTCTTCTTGATAAACTTCTCCAATGCGTCCTATGGTGATATGAGCTGCCATGCTCCTTCCCAAACTCCAGGTTGGTGCATTGAAAACACTATCTATGGGCTTCGTGATTGGCGCGAATGTTCTCCCCGGAACATGAGCTTGAATCTTCCAGCGCTCCTCTTCAGGCAGAGTGGCGTTGAAAGTTCCCGTGAAGCTTGGTAATCCAATATTCAGGTACTTGGTGACTTCCTTCAGGTGAAATCCAAAAGGTGTGCCTTCATCCGGTTGAGCATACTTAATCTTCGCGTGCGTCATCCTAATAGAGTAGAAAAGACGAGGAGTTAGAAAATGAGAAGAGAATAGTGATCTATGGCTTTAACTTAGTGGTCGTGTCCTACAGTCAGCGTGTGCTCTGATACCATTCTCTGTCGCGACCCGATCCGAATGGATCAAGCGCTCTGTGCTCAGGTGTCATCCCTGGATCAGTAATGCTGACACCACACAGTACATCGAAGGATTTATAGCAGAGTGGCAATCACACACTTATTACATCGTTGTCTCAAAGAGAACTTATTACAATAAACATGGCTTAAGGCCATCTAGTGTCGATAACAGCGGAAGACTTGAAAGATAAATGGGTCCATCAACTCCAACGGCATCATTGAGTATAGAACCACGACCTAAAACACCTTACTCGTCGTCAGAGAAGTCTGCAACATGAGAAGTTGCAGCCTGAAAATGGGTCAGCACATGGAATATGCTGGCAAAGTAACACATAGAGAGTAATGGAATGAAACAGCTATACTATATGCATATATGGCTGGTGGAAAGCTCTATGGTTACAGTTTTTGCATAAAGCCAATTTTTCTCTACTGCAAAGGAATAAATTTATTTAACTATCATGGTGGTTGTGAAACATCGAGAATGGTTGACAGCATTCCGATTCCAATTAAATGAACAATTAAAACCCAACAACATTAATTAGAAGTAACATGTTGAGATTCACATGATATTCAAGTACTAGATACTCAAGTTGTCCATAACCGGGGAAACAGCTAATCATGATTAGTTTGTACACTCTGCAGAGGTTTGCGCACTTTTCCCCACATGACTCGATCGCCTCCGTTTGTTTTCTCACACTACACGGTGTTTGAGAAACGGATGACCGAGACATAGTCTTTCAGAAGCGCTAGCACCTTACATGTGGGGTAGACCGTACCACCTACAACCCCTACATCTGCTAGTCCACCCCGTAAGAGTTCGCACTACTTAGTCAACTACGCCAGAGCCCATAATGGCATGTGGCTGCACACGGAAGTTTCTAGCATGAAAGATCTTATGATCCCTTTGAGCCTGGGTGGCGGTCCAAAAAAAACAGGCAAGTCCTGATAGACATCAGGTGCCTCAATCCACCCAGATGTTTGTTTAAGTTGCCACCTTAGATAAACCATTAAAATTATCAACTCACATCTGTCATGGATATCAATCACCCAATCCACGTCTACTAGCATAGCATGGCATAATAAGCAAACGTAGAAGTAACTCCCAAAGGTTTCATAGTAATACAGGTAATAGGTACTACCTCATCTACTTCCCATCCCACAATTTAATTAGATCCTAATCATGCAATGTGTGAGAATTGATCTAATGCAATAAAACTGGGTTGTAGAAAAGGTATGATCAAAGTGTTACTTGCCTTGCTGATGATCCGCGAGTCCTAGGGTTTCGAAGTAACAGGCGGCGCAATCCGGGTAATCTAACGCAGACAAACAACAAGCACACAATAAGTACTCATCTAATGCACAGGTAAAACTCGAACAAGAGAACGAACCAGAAAGTTCAACTTAAGAACTCCGGTTGCAAAGAAAGAACGAACCGAACGAACGACGGAAAACAAACGGCGGAAGAAAACAACTCGGTTCTAGCAAGTTGAAACTAGGTCAAATTTTACCGGGGCAAAAACTTGTTTAAGTTGATTAGACGGAACGGCGGTTTCGAAACGAAACTCCAGGCGCTTGAATCACCTGATTCCGATAAACGAGCGAGAAGAAAGACTAGAACGAAGATCGGATCTGAGATCACGATCGCGGAATAAATCCGACGAGAAGAAAAAGAAGAACGGTTAAATGAACGGGCGTCGTTAACCGGGAAGAATCCAGTGATCACGTTCGTTAGGACGAACGGTCCGGCGAACGGTCCAAAGGCAACTAAATCGGAAAAGAAAACGAATCCGATCTAGGGTTTCGGAGAAGAAAACCGAAATGAAAAACCGATCTAGAAAACGAATTAGAAGAGAAGAAAAGAATCAGAACGATTAGAAGAAAACGATTCGAGGAAAAGAGACGTGGGGCAACCTCCGGTGAGGTCTCCGGCGAGGGGCTCCGGCGGCGGCGTAGGGCGGCGACGGCGTGGACAAGGTGCGGCAGCGGCGTGGGCACAAGGGCGGCGGCGCGGGTGTGGGGTGGCGCGGGTGTGGGGTGTGGGGTGGTGCGGTGTAGGGCGTGGTGGAGGGCTTGGGGTTTGATTTGATGATTTAGAGGGGGGGTGTTGGGGTATTTATATTGGGGAGGGGGGATTTACTTGGGGTAGGGGACAAGAAATAGAGTAGGAAAAAGAGTCCTAGAAGAAAAAGGAAAACGGAACAAAGGAAAGGGCTAGCCTAGAATCCTAAAAGGATTCAGCTAAGAGGCAAGAGGCGGCGGCTGCCTCCTGCGCCAGGCGCTGGCGCACGTGCGGCTGGGGCCTGGCCGGCCGGCCTGCTGGCTGGGCCTTGGCCCAAGGCGCTGCTTCTGTTTTTTTACTGGTTTTCGTGCGCAGAAAACAAAAGAAAAAGAAACTGAACGAACTCTGAAAAATCTAAAGTAAATTTTCCCCGACTCCTAAAAATGAGTCGAACAAAATGAACTTTACTCCGGACCTAAAATGCAATTTTCGAAAACGCGCATTTTTCCCTATCCAAATAAAATGCGAATAAAACTCCGGCAAAACCAAAACTTGATCTATTTATTAAATCTTCATTTTTCCTCAATTTTGGGAAAGTCATATTATTCCCTCTCTCATATATTTTAACACCGGAAAAATAATTGAAGATAAAATAAATAAATCAAATGATCCTCTTTTCAAAATTTGAGAAAACTCAAATATGAAAATAACGAAATCTCCAACTCTCCCCGAAGGTCCTTGAGTTGCGCGAAATTTCTAGGATCAACCAAAATGCAAGAAATATATGATATGCATGATGATCTATGTATAACATTCCAAATTGAAAATTTGGGATGTTACAAATCAGTTCATGATCTCTTCGTTCTCTTGTATCTAAATTCCCTCAAGTATCTTCATTCGTTCTCAAATTCTTCCTGGTGTTTTCCTTTTTTTCTTCGTTCATTTTTCAATTCTTACGGTGGTTTGTTCAAGATTTTCTCTTCATTCATTATCATTTCAATTTATTCGTTGTTCCAATCCTACCGGTGAATCGTTGAAGACCTTCTCAAGTTGGTGCTATATCTATCTTAATCTTTTTCTATGAGAATAAGTAGTGTGCCATATCCATTGTTTGTCTTCTATTTAATTGGTGAGGGATAAGCATAATGTAATTCTTATTCTTGTTTCATCGAGTGAATTCAATTCCTTATTCCGGAGGTTCATCAAATTCTCGGTTGCATTTGAGTCAGCTTTTCTTTCTCGGAGTTCCAACCTTTAATTATCACGGAGATGCATCTAAATCATTACAAGGTTTCACCTTGTGTTTTCAACTTCTCTTTCTTTTCATTATCCTTTTGTTACCAGAGTTTCTTCATGTAGGCTCTACAAGTTGGTTCATCAAGGATTTAATTCCTTCTCGAAGTGTTCATTGAGATTCTTTTCAAAGGAGTTCAAGCATTCTGCATCTTGCATCCCAAAGTCCTATTCGTTCTATCTTATCTTTTGAGGTGGTATTATGTCATTCTTGATAATTTGAGTTCATGTTTCATGATTCACATGTTGTTAGGAATGAGATAGTTAAACCCCTCAATCTCTTCAAGCATGAGCTCTTCTCAATCCATCAATTGCTTTGTTGGAATTATCTTGGGTTATATTTCACCTAAAGCTTTCCCTAAGGATTGTTGCTAATTATGGTGCTTATTAATGATCCAAGTTCTTCATTGCTCCTCCCGGTGAAATAAGCTTCTCGTATTCTTGTTGATATCAATCCAATCTATTGTTTCCATTAGTGGCAGAATTTCACCTCATAGTTTTGAAATATTCTCCATAAGCTCACTACAACCTTGTTCTTTTCGTTGTTGGTTTTCCAACAACTCCGCTCGAACTTTCCCCTAGAGATGATTTTCAAGATCATTTGAGGTTGAAGATATTGTTTTCTCCTCCATTCATTCCATTCCATCCTCTCATTTGTTCCGGAGGCGTTGTGATGTTGCTCTTTTCTCTCATCATCTCGGATGGTGTTCTTTTCGTGCTTACCCATTTAACCGGAGTATTGTGCCCCTTTGCTCAAGTCCTTTTCATCCTATCAAGTCTTGCATCTCTTTTCAACCGGAGTGCTATATGAATTTGTTCTTCCTTGTTCCTCTTTTCTAACGGAGTGTTTTCAACTTCGTTCATCCCCATTGTATTCTTTCTTTCAATTTGTTCAAACTTTTCAGGGTTCTATGTTTTCACTCGTTTGTCAAAGAAGCAACTTAGTTTTACCTCTTCTCTTTCTCTTCCGTTTTCCCTCTGGTGCCATTCTAGATCTCGGGACGAGATGCTCTCGTATTGGTGGAGTGTTGTGACGCCCCGAGAATGTTGCGCCAGGTGTCTTCCAGTTATTCGTTGTTGTTGCCTTGTCATGTGTTTGCGTGTCATGCATTTCATATCATGTCATCATGTGCATCGCATTTGCATACGTGTTCGTCTCATGCATCCGAGCATTCTCCCCGTTGTCCGTTTTGCAATCCGGCGCTCCCTTTTGCCTCTTTTCGTGTGTTGGTGTTAAACGTTCTCGGATTGGACCGAGATTTGCCAAGCGGCCTTGGTATACTACCAGTAGACCTCCTGTCAAGTTTCGTGCCATTTGGACTTCGTTTGATACTCCAACGATTAACCGAGGAACCGTAAAGGCCTCGTGTGTGTTGCAGCCCAACACCTCTCCAAAGTGGCCCAAAACCCATCTAAACCTCCTCCATCCTCTCGGTCATTCAATCACGATCGCGTGGCCGAAAACTGTACTCCATTTAGACATTCCTACCTCCCTCTACCTATATATATATATGTGTGCCTCCCGGATTATTCGCGCAGATGAAACCGTAACCTCCTCCTCCGTGCACCACCGGAGATGTCCACTCTGCCACCGGACGCGTCCGCCGCCCCGCAGCCACGTCGCCCGGACCAATCCGGGTCCGACACGTCATCGCGCCGCCGCCCCGAGCCACTCGCGCGCTGCCACGCATCCCGTCCGACCTCCCCACCGCGCCAGGCCCGCCGGGCCCAGATCGGGCCCGCGGAGCCCATCCCATCGCCGCCCGGCTCCTGGCATCCCGCGCCCGAGCGCACGCCGCCCTTCGCCGGTGTTCGCCGCTGCACGCCACCTCGCCGGCGCTAGCCGCCGCGCGCCGCCGCCCGCCGGCGACCTGCACCCTCGTCGCTGGCGCAAGCACCCCGCTGCCTCCACGCCGCCCTGCCTCGCCTCCGTCCGGTCTGGGCCGGCGCCGCCCAGATCCGGCGACCTCGCCACCGGATCTGGCGCCCCGAACCTCGCCGGCAACTCCCTCCTCTCCGGCAGCTTCCCCGATGAAGCCCCGGCCGCGCCTCGGTTCGCGTGCCACAGATGAACCCTAGATCTCGAAGGTAGTTTTTCTGCTAAGTCCTGAAAATCTCACATTATGGAGCCCTGTTCATCGCATCATAACTTCTCACCCGTAACCCCGTTTTGCGTGCATGATATATCAAATTGTTCTCCTCGATGTCCTGTTCATTTCATTCCATTGCACCATGCTCCTTTGAGTTCATCTTGATGCCCTAAACGCTGTTGTAAGAGTGCTATGTAATGTTAGGTGCTGATTCTTAACAGATCTTGGACATTTGTCATTTTGCCATGATTAATGTGTGCTGCATATGGTCATGAGCTCTAGATGTGTTTTGTTATATGCCATGCCATCTTTACATGGGTTTATGCCATGTATTTTGGTGATCTTTGTGGTGACTAGCACAAGCATGCAAAGTAGCTCTCGTGATGTTGCTGATTTCAGGGACTTAGAATTCTTCTATGTCATTTCCCTGATGTTATTTTTATGCCATGTATTCTTGTTGCTACAGAGTGATCCATGCCTCTTTTGAGCTTGTTCGGTAAGGATGATTTTGAGATATTGTTATGCTCTATCCATCCATGTCTTTGTTTGCAATTATGGAGTACCCTAGCATGACTCAATCTTGCTCCACTTTTGCTATAAAATGTTCCTGGTAGATTGTTTACGTGTTAATCAATTTTGCCGAGGTTGTTGTAGTTGATCCATGCATGCTATGAGATTGTTCTTGCCATGATTAGCTACTTAATCATGTCTTCTTGCTGGGTGTATGCTTAGTTTGTCATGCAATGCCTTGTGTTGAGTGCATCGAGCTCACGAACATGCCCACGTAACTCTGTTTATGCCATGCCCAGTTTTCTGCTAAGTCTGTATCTGTTAACAAAACTTGCTATGTTTACGTGGGTGCCATCGTATCTTCTGATACTTTTTGGCTTATGGTCAGTAAAGGACTTTTGTTATATGCTTTGATTAGTTTCATTCCATGCCTTGCTTTGCCATGATATGTTCCTGTAGAATGTTGTTAACTTGCTCTAAACATTGCTTCCTGATGTTAAATCCTGACATGTTATTTTCACTAAGTCTGTGAACCTGATATCTTTTGCACTTTTGCCATGCTTGTTTGAACCTGCTATTGTGTGATTTAGCCGTAGCTCAGTGTTCATATTTTGTCAGGCATCTTGAGTGGATCACTGCCATCTGCTTTGTTGCTATGTTGGAGTGCAATAACTTAGTTTCTTGTTGCATTTTAGATGGCATCGTGCTGTTAATCGTAGAATAGTGCCATTATTGTTTTGCTTGCCATTTGCAAACCGTGCATCCGATTCCGGTGATCTTTATATCGATTTCGACCGAAATCAACTCATCTTTCCAGCGGCAGTCTTGGTTTGCCAAGTTGAGGCCTGGTTCAATCTTTTCCTTCTGGAGCACGCATATGCATTGCATATCACATCCCGCATATCATGCCATGTTTTGCATCATGTTGCTTGCGCATTGCACCGTGGTTGATTGTTGTTCCCTTTGCTTGTGTTCTTGCTTTGGGTAGAGCCGGGAGATGAGTACGTGATAGAGGTCCCGTTGAGTATGTTTTCGAGGATCAAACTTTCGTCTTCTCAGAGATCTTTGCAGGCAAGATGACCATACCCTCGAAATCACTTCTATCTTTGCTTGCTAGTTGCTCGCTCTATTGCTATGCCTATGCTCCAATACCAACCACTAGCTATATCATGCCTCCCATATTGCTAAGCCGAGCCTCTAACCCACCTTGTCCTAGCAAACCGTCGTTTGGCTATGTTACCGCTTTGCTCAGCCCCTCTTATAGTGTTGCTAGTTGCAGGTGAAGATTGGAGTTTGTTCCATGTTGGAACATGGTTATTGTTGGGATATCACAATATCTCTTATTTAATTAATGCAACTATACACTTGGTAAAGGGTGGAAGGCTCGGCCTTATGCCTGGTGTTTTGTTCCACTCTTGCCGCACTAGTTTCCGTCATACCGGTGTTATGTTCCTTGATTTTGCGTTCCTTACGCGGTTGGGTTATAATGGGAACCCCTTGACAGTTCGCCTTGAATAAAACTCCTCCAGCAAGGCCCAACCTTAGTTTTACCATTTGCCACCTAGCCTTTTTCTTTTCCCTTGGGTTTCCGGAGTCCGAGGGTCATCTTTATTTTAAACCCCCCGGGCCAGTGCTCCTCTGAGTGTTGGTCCAACCTGTCAGCTACCGGTGGCCACCAGGGGCAACTCTGGGCTGGCCTACCGGAACCTTGGACAATCCAGTGTGCCCTGAGAACGAGATATGTGCAGCTCCTATCGGGATGTGTCGGCACATTCGGGTGGCTTTGCTGGTCTTGTTTTACCATTGTCGAAATGTCTTGTAACTGGGATTCCGAGCCTGATCGGGTCTTCCTGGGAGAAGGAATATCCTTCATCGACCATGAGAGCTTGTGATGGGCTAAGTTGGGACACCACTGCAGGGTTTTGAACTTTCGAATGTCGTGCCCGCGGTTATGGGCAGATGGGAATTTGTTAATGTCCGGTTGTAGAGAACTTGACACTTGATTTAAGTAAAATGCATCAACCGCGTGTGTAGCCGTGATGGTCTCTTTCCGGCGGAGTCCGGGAAGTGAACACGGCGTTGGTGTTATGCTTAAACATAGGTAGTCTAGGATCACTTCTTGATCATAGATTTTCGACCGTGCTTTGCCTTCTCTTCTCGCGCTCATTTGCGTATGTTAGCCACCATATATGCTAGTGCTTGCTGCAGCTCCACCTCACATACCTTTTCCTACCCATAAGCTTAAATAGTCTTGATTGCGAGGGTGCGAGATTGCTGAGTCCCCGTGACTCACAATTTACTTCCAAAACCAGTTTGCAGGTGCCGATGATACCGTGCAGGTGACGCAACCGAGCTCAAGGAGGAGCTCGATGAAGATCGTGTTCGTTGCGTTGTTTTAGTTTCCAGTTGATTAGTAGTGGAGCCCAGTCGGGGCGATCGGGGATCTTTTGCATTAAGGGCAGTCCTCTTTTATTTTGGTTCCATTGACGGACCTTGATTGTATCTGGTTGATGTAATGCTATATTTATGTATTGTGTGAAGTGGCGATTGTAAGCCAACCCTGTACCTCTTTCTTATTCAGTACATGGGACGTGTAAAGATTACCCCTCTTGCGACATGCCTACAATGCGGTTATGCCTCTAAGTCGTGCTCCGACACGTGGGAGATATAGTCGCATCGTGGGTATCACAGAGCTTCCTTGCCGTCCTCGACAAAGCAAGTGGACACGTCAGCAGAGCATTAAATGTGTTTTGTCCCACGATGTCAGGGATAGATTTGTACACTGTAGATACTTTCCAACTCCTGTGTGCCGCTGTGGCAGCCCCTTTTACGTATAAAAGGAGGCCCGAGGCGTACTGAGGAAGGATTCAGATTTTTTGGGCTAGGGATGCACCGTAGCTAGTTCAAGATCTCAAGAACACCAAATATACACCAAAGCAGGACTAGGGTATTATGAATCGCTTGCGGCCCGAACCTGGATAAAATTCCGCCGCGTTGATCTTCTAAACCTGCTCTTTTTACAGCCCCGCTCCCCGGCAACCGTAATAGGGATTCCCTGTGATCCCATAGGTGTCGTTCTGGAACCCCGACAAAGCCGCTTGACCATGTCGAAGTAGCTGCTCGGAATGGGTTCGGCTGACGCAGCCGGACTATAATGTCCTTCATGGCCAAACAGAACATCCTATACAACTCCGCCAGCTGCATCGTCTGGTTGGTCAACAGCGTCGAACGCTCCGGCGCCTAGCACTATGACCAGAAGAGCTTCTCCGTCGTGTTCCCATCTTGGGCCCGGAAATACTGTGCAGCGTCGGCAACGCTCTTCGAAAGATCCGCAAAGGTGTCTGGAGAACTCCATGGTCGAGTGAGCAAGGCATATTTCTGACTGGCAAATTTACTCCGCAAAAGAAAGGGCTTACCAGCCCCTATCTGTTCGGCCTGCTTGATCTCCTCGCGAGCCGCCCGGGACTCAGTCCACGCTTCCCTGTCCTCCTGGAGAGCCTTAGCAAGATCGACTGCTTGGGCCATATTCTTCTCCTCCAAGGACTCGCACTTGCCGGCGGCGTCCTTGAGCTCTTGCTCTACTTCAGTCACCCGCTCCTCATACTGGTGGCGGGCGACTTGCTCGGCCATTAAGTCTGCAGCCGCTTTATCAGCGACCGCTTTGCTCACCCGTGCCTGTTCCTTGGCTTGGGCGAGGGCGCTCTTCAGGGCTCGACCTCAGCCGCACTACCTGCAATAATGATCAAGGAAGCGCATGAGCTTAAACTCCGCATTGGCATATCACTTCAGGTGTGTGAATACTTTTTCAAACATACCTTGCGCCTCATCGAACCGCTTGTTAATGCGGACGAGATCCTCATTGGCCAGCTTCAGCTTCCGCTGAAGTTCGGTCACTTCAGTGGCCTGGGCAGTCGCCGCTAACAGGGAGGCCTGTTTACCAATAGAATAGTACGTTACCTCCTGTAGTTATTATTTGATCCTCTGTTCGGTTGATTTTCAAAACCGAACAGAGTCTCAGGGGCTACTATCTATACACAGGCATATTTTTCATATGAAAAGCGCTTAAGAATATTACATCGCATACCTCGAAACCTGTTAGCAGGCTGGTGAAGGCTTCGTTCAACCCTCTGTTGGCGAACTGAACCTTCTCAACCACCGTACCCATCAGGGTACGGTGCTCCTCCATGATGGAAGCACGTTGCAATGCTTCCACCAGAGTGTTCGGCGCCTCCGGACTAGATGAGGTTGCCGTCGGAATAGGCGCTCCGCCTTCCATTGAAGGGGGTTGTTCGCCTGATTCCGGAGCCACATGGGTCTCCGGAACGGTGTTCGTTTGGGGGCCGGACTGGTCAGGGCCCCTGTCATTAATCGCCAATGGGGTCGCAACCCCCATGTTCTCGGCAGCCGAGGCATTACCCTTTGGCACCGTTTGGGTGGCCTCCCTCACCTCTTCGTGGCCCGGAGAGGTCCACTGGGACAACTCCTCGGTGTCATCCGCGGTGGTAGGCGGAGAGGCTCGCGGAAGCGACTCGCTCTCCACCATCTCCGGCGCCAAAGAATTCCCCTCAGATGACGATTGTTGGGGGAGGCCATGGGACGGACTCCAACACGTAACATGATGTGTTCTATTTACAATCATAATAAAAATGGATAAGCATCAGACTATCCTTTGGCACTTACGATGTGGCTAGGGGCTTTTCCTTGGGGCACCACATGGGGGAGTGTTCGTCATCCGTGTCCAAACTGTCCGAGAGGGATATCTTCCCTCTCTTGGACGCCCCCGCCTCCGGATCTATGGAGGCCACCCTTTTCTTCTTCCTCCCCTTAAGGGGAGAATCGCTTTCTTCCTCCTCCTCCTCCTCCTCTTCGCCTTCATCTCCCTCATGGGAGGAGGGAGCTTCGGTCTCTTAGGACATTACGTCTGGAGTACCTTTACGGCGGAGGCCACCCTTGGCTTCCTTGCTCTTCTTCTTTGCCTTCTCAGGCGCCGGGACCAGCATCCTCGTTAGCAGAGGAGTGGCTGGGTTTTCGGGTAACGGCGCCGGACACCTGATAATTCAAAGAGACTTGCAAAGATAAACCAATCATACATAAAAGAATTCAGAGATGTTTCAAATATTGTTCATAGATAAACTTGATCATAAACCCACAATTCATTGGATCTTGACAAACACACCGCAAAAGAAGATTACATCGAATAGATCTCCAAGAGAATCGAGGATAACTTTGTATTGAGATCCAAAGAGAGAGAAGAAGCCATCTAGCTACTAGCTATGGACCTGAAGGTCTGAATTAAACTACTCACGCATCACCGAAGAGGCCATGGAGTTGATGTAGAGGCCCTCCGTGATCAATGCCCCCTTCGGCAGAGCTCCGGAAAAGGCCCCAAGATGGGATCTCTCGGGTACAGAAGGTTGCGGCGGTGGAATTAGGTTTTCGTGGTGCTCCGAGATATTTGGGGGGTACGTGGATATATATAGGGGGAAGAAGTACGTCGGTGGAGTAACGAGGGGCCCATGAGGGTGGAGGGCGCGCCCAAGGGGGGTGGGCGCGCCCCCTGCCTCGTGGCCGCCTCATTTGTTTCTTGACGCCCACTCCAGGTCTCCTAGATCGCATTCTTTGAGAAAATCACGTTCCCAAAGGTTTCATTCTGTTTGGACTCCGTTTGATATTCCTTTCCGGTGAAACATAGGCAAAAAACAGCAATTTGGGTTGGGCCTCCGGTTAATAGGTTAGTCCCAAAAATATAATAAAAGTGTAAAAATAAGCCCAATAACATCCAAAATAGATAATATAATAGCATGGTGCAATCAAAAATTATAGATACGTTGGAGACGTATCAAGCATCCCCAAGCTTAATTCCTGCTCGTCCTCAAGTAGGTTAATGATAAAAATGAATTTTTGATGTGGAATGCTTCCTAACATATTTCTCAATGTAATTTTAATTTATTGTGGCATGAATGTTCAGATCTGAAAGATTCAAGATAAAAGTTTAATATTGACATAGAAATAATAATACTTCAAGCATACTAACTAAGCAATCATGTCTTCTCAAAATAACATGGCCAAAGAAAGTTATCCCTACAAAATCATATAGTCTGGCTATGATCTATCTTCATCACACAAAATATTAAATCATGCACAACCCCGATGACAAGCCAAGCAATTGTTTCATACTTTTGATGTTCTCAAACTTTTCAATCTTCACACAATATATGAGCGTGAGCCATGGATATAGCACTATGGTGGAATAGAATGGTGGTTGTGGAGAAGACAAAAAGGAGAAGATAGTCTCACATCAACTAGGTGTATCAACGGGCTATGGAGATGCCCATCAATAGATATCAATGTGAGTGGGTAGGGATTGCCATGCAACGGATGCACTAGAGCTATAAGTGTATGAAAGCTCAACAAAAGAAACTAAATGGGTGTGCATCCAACTTGCTTGCTCACGAAGACCTAGGGAAATTTGAGGAAGCCCATCATTTGAATATACAAGCCAATTTCTATAATGTAAAATTCCCACTAGTTTATGAAAGTGACAACATAGGAGACTCTCTATCATGAAGATCATGGTGCTACTTTGAAGCACAAGTGTGGAAAAGGATAGTAACATTGTCCCTTCTCTCTTTTTCTCTCAGTTTTTTATTTTTTATTTGGGCCTTCTTTCTTTTTTTGGCCTCTTTTCTTTCTATTTTTTATTTTATTTTTCGTCCGGAGTCTCATCCCGACTTGTGGGGGAATCATAGTCTCTATAATCCTTTCCTCAATGGGCCAATGCTCTAATAATGATGATCATCACACTTTTTAATTAAAACTCAAGAATTACAACTCAATACTTAGAACAAAATATGGCTCTATGTGAATGCCTCCGGCGGTGTACCGGGTTATGCAATGAATCAAGAGTGACATGTATGAAAGAATTATGAACGGTGGATTTGCCACAAATATGATATCAACTACATGATCATGCAAAGCAATATGACAATGATGAAGCATGTCATAACAACGGAATGGTGGAAAGTTGCATGGCAATATATCCCGGAATGGCTATGGAAATGCCATGATAGGTAGGTATGGTGGTTGTTTTGAGGAAGGTATATGGTGGGTTTATGGTACCGGCGAAAGTTGTGCGGTACTAGAGATGCTAGCAATTGTGGAACAATGAGGGTGCGTATAATCCATGGACTCAACATTAGTCATAAGAAACTCACATACTTATTGCAAAAATCTATTAGTTATCGAAACAAAGTACTACGCGCATGCTCCTAGGGGGATAGATTGGTAAGAAAAGACCATCGCTCGTCCCCGACCGCCACTCATAAGGAAGGCAATCAATAAACAAACCATGCTACGACTTCATCACATAACGGTTCACCATGCGTGCATGATACGAGAATCACAAACTTCAACACAAGTATTTCTCAAATTCACAACTACTCAACTATCATGACTCTAATATCACCATCTCCATATCTCAAAACAATCATCAAGTATCAAACTTCTCTTAGTATTCAATGCACTTACATGGAAGTTTTTAATATTGCCATGTTGTTATAAAGGACTCTCAAAATAATATAAGTGAAGCATGAGAGATCAATTATTTCTATAAAATAGAACCACCGTCGTGCTCTAAAAGATATAAGTGAAGCACTAGAGCAAAAACTATATAGCTCAAAAGATATAAGTGAAGCACATAGAGTATTCTAATAAATTTCAATTCATGTGTGTCTCTCTCAAAAGGTGCGTACAGCAAGGATGATTGTGGTAAACTAAAAATCAAAGACTCAAATCATACAAGACTCTCCAAGCAAAACACATATCATGTGGCAAACAAAAATATAGCTCCAAGTAAAGTTACCGATGAACGAAGACAAAAGAGGGGATGCCTTCCGGGGCATCCCCAAGATTAGGCTTTTTGGTGTCCTTTACTTTACCTTGGGGTTCCATGGGCATCCCCAAGCTTAGGCTCTTGCCAATCCTTATTCCATAATCCATGAAATCTTTACCCAAAACTTCAAAACTTCACAACAGAAAACTTAACAAGAAAATCTTATGAGCTCTGTTAGCGAAAGAAAAAAAACACCACTTCAAGGTACTGTAATCAACTCATTCTTTATTTATATTGGTGTTAAATCTAATGTATTCAAACTTCTCTATGGTTTATAAACTCTTTTAATATCCATAGATTCATGAAAATAAGCAAATAACACACGAAAAACAGAATCTGTCAAAAACAGAACAGTCTGTAGTAATCTGTAACTAAAGCAAACTTATGTAACCCCTAAAATTCTGAAATAAATTTCTGGACGTGAGGAATTTATCTATTAATCATCTTCAAAAAGAATTAACTAAATATCACTCTCCAATAAAAAATGGCAGCAATTCTCGTGAGCGCTAAAGTTTCTGTTTTTTATAGCAAGATCAAAAAGACATTCCCCAAGTCTTCCCAACAGTTCTAATTGGCACAAACACTAATTAAACACAGAAACACAACGAAAACAGAGGCTAGATAAATGATTTATTACTAAACAGGAGAAAAAAAATCAAGGAATAAAAATAAAATCGGGTTGCCTCCCAACAAGCGCTATCGTTTAACGCCCTTAGCTAGGCATAAAAGCGAAGATAGATCTAGGTATTGCCATCTTTGGTAGGCAATCCATAAGTGGCTCTCATAATAGATTCATATGGTAATTTAATTTTCTTTCTAGGGAAGTGTTCCATGCGTTTCCTTAACAGAAATTGGAATTTAATATTCCCTTCCTTCATACCAATAATTGCACCAATCGTTCTGAGGAAAGGTCTACCAAGAATAATAGGACATGAAGGAGTGCAATCTATATCAAGAACAATGAAATCTACGGGCACATAATTCCTATTTTCAACAATAATAACATCATTAATCTTTCCCATAGGTTTCTTAATAGTGGAATCCGCAAGGTGCAAGTTTGAAGAACAATCATCAAATTCACGGAAACCTAGCAAATCATACAAAGTTTTTGGAATCGTGGAGACACTAGCACCCAAATCACACAAAGCATAGCACTCATAATCTTTAATTTTTATTTTAATAGTAGGTTCCCACTCATCATAAAGTTTTCTAGGGATAGAAACTTCCAACTCAACTTTTTCTTCATAAGATTGCATCAAAGCATCAATGATATGTTTAGTAAAAGCTTTATTTTGACTATAAGCATGGGGAGAATTTAGCACGGATTACAACAAGGAAATAAAATCTATCAAAGAGCAATTATCATAATTAAATTCCTTGAAATCCAAGATAGTTGGTTCATTTCTATCTAAAGTTTTGACCTCTTCAATCCCACTTTTAACAATTTTAGCATCAAGATCTAAAAACTCCGAGTTTTTGGGATGCCTTCTAACTAAAGTTGACTCATCTCCAGTCCCATCAATATCAAGATTCATATTGCAAAAACAAAGATTTAATAGGGGACACATCAATTACTTTTAGATCTTCATCCTTATTATCATGAAAACTAGAAGAACACGCTTTCACAAAGCAATCTCTCTTAGCACGCATCCTAGGGGTTTTTATTTGCACTCATCAATGGAAATTCTCATGGCTTTGAGAGACTCATTGATATAATGCTTAGGTGGAATAGATCTAAGTTTCAAAGAATCAACATCAAGAGAAATTCTATCCACGTTCCTAGCCAGCTCATCAATCTTATGCAATTTTTCTTCAGTCAAAGCATTGAAACTCTTTTGCAAACTAATAAATTCTTTAATACTAGATTCAAAATCAGATGGCATATTATTATAATTTCCATAATAATTGTTGTAGGTATTGCCATAATTATTAGAGGAATTACTAGGAAACGGCCTAGAATTAAAATTACCTCTATACGCGTTGTTACCAAAATTGTTCCCACCAACAAAATTCACATCCATAGATTCATTATTATTCTCAATCAAAGTAGACAAAGGCATATCATTAGGATCAGTAGGAGCACTCTTATTAGCAAAAAATTTCATAAGTTCATTCATCTTTCCACTCAAAACATTAATCTCTTCAATTGCATGCACCTTTTTACTAGTAGATCTTTCAGTGTGCCATTGAGAATAATTAGCCATAATATTATCTAGGAGTTTGGTGTCTTCTCCTAAAGTGATTTTGCCTCCCGCGGCCGAATCTAAAAGATTTCTAGAAGCAAAATTCAATCCGGCATGAAAATTTTGTATAATCATCCAAAGATTCAAACCATGTGTAGGGCAATTACATATCATTAATTTCATCCTCTCCCAAGCTTGTGCAACATGTTCATGATCAAGTTTCTTAAAATTCATAATATTGTTTCTAAGAGAGATGATCTTAGCGGTAGGAAAATACTTAGAGATAAAAGCATCTTTACCATTATTCCATGAATCAATACTATTTTTAGGCAAAGACGAAAACCAAGCTTTAGCACGATCTCTAAGCGAAAACGAAAATAGCTTAAGTTTAAAAATATCATTATCCACATCTTTCTTCTTTTGCATATCACACAAATCAACAAAGTTGTTTAGATGGGTAGAGGCATGTTCACTAGGAAGGCCAGAAAACGGATCTTTCATGACAAGATTCAGCAAAGCAGTATTAATCTCACAAGATTCAGCATCGGTAAGAGGAGCAATCGGAGTGCTAATAAAATCATTATTGTTGGTATTGGAAAAGTCACACAATTTAGTATTATCTTGATCCATCGTGACAAGCAAGCAATCCAACACACAAGCAAACAAGAAGCAAGTGAAATAGGAAAATTGGGAAAGAGAAGGGGAACGGAAAAGAGAGGGCGAATAAAATGGCAAGGGTGAAGTGGGGGAGAGGAAAATGAGAGGCAAATGGCAAATAATGTAATGCGAAGGATAATATTTGTGATGGGTACTTGGTATGTCTTGACTTGGCGTAGATCTCCCCGGCAACATCGCCAGAAATCCTTCTTGCTACCTCTTGAGCACTGCGTTGGTTTTCGCTTGAAGAGGAAAGGGTGGAGCAGTAAAGTAGTGTAAGTATTTCCCTCAGTTTTTGAGAACCAAGGTATTAATCCAGTAGGAGACCACGCGTGAGTCACCTCGTACCTACACAAACAAATAAGAACCTTGCAACCAACGCGATAAAGGGGTTGTCAATCCCTTCATGGCCACTTGCAAGAGTGAGATCTGATAGAGATGATAATAATAAGATAAATTTTTTTGGTATTTTTATGATATAGATTGAAAGTAAATAAAGAAAAATAAAATAGATGGGAAACTTGTATGATGGAGAATAGACCCCGGGGCCATAGGTTTCACTAGTGGCTTCTCTCAAGATAGCATGAGTATTACGGTGGGTGAACAAATTACTGTCGAGCAATTGATAGAAAAGCGAATAATTATGGGAATACCTAAGCATGATCATGTATATAGGCATCACGTCCGCGACAAGTAGACTGAAACGATTTTGCATCTATACTATTACTCCACACATCGACCGCTATCCAGCATGCATCTAGAGTATTAAGTTCATAAGAACAGAGTAACGCCTTAAGTAAGATGACATGATGTAGAGGGATAAACTCATGCAATATGATGTAAACCCCATCTTTTTATACTCGATGGCAACAATACAATACGTGTCGTTTCCCTTTCTATCACTAGGATCGAGCATCGCAAGATTGAACCCAAAGCTAAGCACTTCTCCCATTGCAAGAAAGATCAATCTAGTAGGCCAAACCAAACTGATAATTCGAAGAGACTTGCAAAATCATACATAAAAGAATTCAGAGAAGATTCAAATATTGTTCATAGTTAAACTTGACCATAAAACCAAAATTCATTGGATCTCGACAAACACACCGCAAAAGAAGATTACATCGAATTGATCTCCAAGAGAATCGAGGAGAACTTTGTATTGAGATCGAAAAAGAGAGAAGAAGCCATCTAGCTACTAGCTATGGACCCGAAGGTCTGAAGTAAACTACTCACACATCACCGGAGAGGCCATGGATATGATGTAGAGGCCCTCCGTGATCAATGCTCCCTCCGGCGGAGCTCCGGAAAAGGCCCCAAGATGGGATCTCTCGGGTACAGAAGATTGCGGCGGTGGAATTAGGTTTTCGTGGTGCTCCTAGACGTTTGGCGGCACGTGGATACATATAGGAGGAAGAAGTACATCAGTGGAGCAACAAGGGGCCCACAAGGGTGGAGGGCGCGCCCAGGGGGGTGGGCACGCCCCCTGCCTCGTGGTCGCCTCGTTTGTTTCTTGGCGCCCACTCCAAGTCTCCTGGATCACGTTTGTTGAGAAAATCACGTTCCCGAAGGTTTCATTCTGTTTGGACTCCATTTGATATTCCTTTTCGGTGAAACACTGAAATAGGAAAAAAATAGCAATTTGGGCTGGGCCTCCGGTTAATTGGTTAGTCCCAAAAATATAATAAAAGTGTAAAAATAAGACCAATATACCCTTTGACTTATGGACCAAAATTGTGTCCAGAAGTAAAATGCTTATCGTAGTAGCTGGATTCGCGTTGTCGAGACTGATGTCTTCGGTCTTCTCCGGCGACGTCTTTTGGGCCTTGAAAAGTAGTTTCTAGATCTCTTCATGCATTGCGCCGAAGAAGCGTTGCAGGGTCCGAGGGCCCTTCGGATTAAACTGCCACATACAGAGAGGCCGACGTTGGCTTGGGAGGATCCAGCGAAAGAGCATCACATGAATCATGTCGGTGAGACTGGTGTTCTTGTTTATCAAACTCTTGATGTGCTTTTGCAGCATCATCACTTTGTCGGTCGATCCTAGTCCAGACCCTTCTTGGTCCATGCCGTGAGCCGCATAGGGGGCCTGGATCTGAACTCTGGAGCGGACGCCCATTTGGTACCGTGGGGTTCGGTGATGTAGAACCACTCCTGCTGCCACACCTTCACGGTCTCCACGAAGGCCCCTTTGAGACAAGTGGTGTTGGGGAGCTTGCTCACCATGGCGCCGCTGCAGTCCGCATGCTGCCCGTCGACCACCTTCGGCTTCACATTGAAGACTTTTAGCCAGAGGCCGAAGTGTGGGGGATGTGGAGTAGCGCCTCGCATACGACGATGAACACCGAGATGTGGAGGAATGAATTCGGGGCTAGATCATGGAAATTTAGCCCGCAGTAGAACATCAAGCCGCGGACGAAGGGGTGGAGGGGAAACCCTAACCCACGGAGAAAGTGAGGGATGGACACAACCCTCTCGCTAGGCTTTGGAGTGGGGATGACTTGCTCTTTGTCAGGGAGCCTATGTGCAATTTCCGTGGTGAGGTACCTCGCCTCCCGGAGCTCCTTGACGTCCTTCTCCATAACGGAGGAGGCCATCCACTTACCCTGTGAGCCGGATCCAGACATGGCTGGAGAGGTTGGTGGCCATGGGAAAGATTGAATCTTGGGCGCTGGAGTTCAAAATATGGGAAGGCAGGGGAAGGAAGAAGGTGTCGGGTAAAAAGATGGGTCTTTATCCGATTATATAGGCGGTGAATATCAAGCGCACCCACAAGCCTTAAAACTCACCTATTCCCAAAGAGTCGTGCGAATGACATGGTTGGATTACCCAAACCCGTATTGATGAGAATCCCGCAATAAGGGGACATGATCTCTGCTTTGACAAGACGTGTCAATAGAGGCTGCACCTCGAATTGGGAAGCGGGAGGCTAAAAATGGTTCAAAATGATAAAGAGGCCAGGCGTAATGTTTCACCGAAAGAGTTGTCAGTAGACAGACTATATTTTCATTAAGTATATTGCCTTTGTAGTTGGGGGTTGTGACTGTTATGCAGAGCTGGATACAGATCTCTTATTCAGAAAACTTCTTTGAAGTATTCGGAGGAGGAACCCGCATTGCAATGCCGAAGGCAAACTGCATGGCGAACACATTGTCATCGAAAGACTGGTTCAGGGGCTACTGAGGGAGTCCTGTATTATGGGGTCCTCCCATGTCCGGGCTATGTGACATGGGCCGGACTGATGGGCCGTGAAGATACAAGGTAGAAGGCCTTCCCCCGTGTCCGGATGGGACTCTCCGTTGCATGGATGGCACGATTGGCGTCTGGGTGTGTACTTTCCTTTCTCTGTAAAATGACCCTGTACAACCCTAGGCCCCTCTTGTGTCTATATAGACCAGAGGGTTTAGTCCGTAGAGGCTCTCAGAATTCATATAGGCTAGACATCTAGGATTTAGCCATTATGATCTCAAGGTAGATCAACTCTTGTAACCCCTATACTCATCAAGATCAATCAATCAGGAAGTAGGGTATTACCTCCATTAAGAGGGCCCGAACCTGGGTGAACATTGGGTCCCCTTAGTCTCTTGTTACCTTCGATCCTCAGACGGACAGTTTGGGACCCCCTACCCTGGATCAGCCGGTTTTGACACCGACAATGGGTGCACTGTAGCCACGCCAGCCCTGGTCAGCAGGGTAGGTGGGGCACTGTTGCCACGCCTCGGCTGGCCAGAGGAGTTGGTGGGGCACTGTTGTAACACCCACGATGCGGCTATATCTCCCAGGTGTCGGAGCACGACTTAGAGGCATAACCGCATTGTAGGCATGTCGCAAGAGGGGTAATCTTTACCATCCCATGTACTTAATAAGAAAGAGGTACAGAGTTGGTTTACAATCGCCACTTCACACAATACATAAATATAGCATTACATCATCTAGATACAATCACGGTCCGACTACGGAACCAAAATAAAGACAACCCCAAATGCGAAAGATCCCCGATCGCCCCAACTGGGCTCCACTACTGATCGTCTGGAAAGGAAACATAGTAACGCCCTGAGTCCTCATCGAACTCCCACTTGAGTTTAGTCACATCCCCTGGAACGGCATCATCAGCACCTGCATCTGGTTTTGGAAGTAATATGTGAGTCACGGGGACTCAACAATCTCACACCCTCGCGATCAAGACTATTTAAGCTTATGGGTAGGGAAAAGGTATGAGGTGGAGCTGCAACAAGCACTAGCATATATGGTGGCTAACATACGCAAAAGAGAGCGAGAAGAGAAAGGCAAGGCATGATCGAGAATCTATGATCAAGAAGTGATCCTAGAACTACTTACGTTAAAGCATAACACGAGGCCGTGTTCACTTCCCGGGCTCCGCCGAAAAGAGACCATCACGGCTACACACCCTGTTGATCCATTTTAATTAAGTTAAGTGACAAGTTTTCTACAACCGGACATTAACAAGTTCCCATCTTCCCATAACCACGGGCACGGCTTTCGAAAGCTCAAAACCCTGCAGGGGTGTCCCAACTTAGCCCATCACAAGCTCTCACGTTCAACGAAGGATATTCCTTCTCCTAGGATGACCCAATCAGACTCGGAATCCCGGTTACAAGACATCTCGACAATGGTAAAACAAGACCAGCAAAGCCACCCGAATCTGCCGAAAAATCCCAATAGGAGCTTCACATATCTCGTTCTCAGGGCACACCGGATGGGCAAGACGTCCGGTTAGCATAGACCCTGGTTGCCCAGGGGGCGCCAGACATCGCCCAGTTTGGACCAACACTTAGAGAAGCACTAGCCCGGGGGGTTAAAAATAAAGATGACCCTTGAGTCGGCGAAACCCAAGGGAGAAAGGCTAGGTGGCAAATGGTAAAACCATGGTTGGGCCTTGCTGGAGGAGTTTTATTCAAGGCGAACTTTCAAGGGGTTCCCATTATAACCCAACTGCGTAAGGAACACAAAATCAAGGAACATAACACCGGTATGATGGAAAACTAGGGCGGGAAGAGTGGAACAAAACACCAGGCATAAGGCCGAGCTTTCCATCCTTTACCAAGTATATAGGTGCATTAAAGTAAACAAGATATAACAATGATATCCCAACAAAAATCATGTTCCAAAAAGGAAGAAACTCCAAACTTCACCTGCAACTAGCAACGCTATAAGAGGGGCTGAGCAAAGCGGTAACATAGCCAAACAACGGTTTGCTAGGACAAGGTGGGTTAGAGGTTTGACATGGCAATGTGGGAGGCATGATAAGGCATGTGGTAGGTATCACGGCATAGGCATAGCAATAGAGCGAGCAACTAGCAAGCAAAGATAGAAGTGATTTCGAGGGTATGGTCATCTTGCCTGCAAAGTTCTCCGAATTGACGTAAGCTTGATCCTCGTAAGCGTACTCAATGGGTTCCTCGATCACGTACTCGTATCCTGGCTCTACCCAAAGCAAGAACACAAGCAAAGGGAACCACGATCAACCACGGTGCAATGCTCAAGCAACATGATGCAAAACATGGCATGATATGCGGGATGTGATATGCAATGCATATGCGTGCTCCGGAAGGAAAAGATTAAACCAGGCCTCAACTTGGCAAACCAAGAGTGTCTCTGGAAAGATGAGTTGATTTCGGTCAAAATCGATATAAAGATCACTGGAATCGGATGCATGGTTTGCAAATGGCAAGCAAAACAATAATGGCACCAATCTGCAATTAACAGCACGATGCCATCTAAAATGCATCAAGAAAATAAGCTACTGCACTCTAACATAGCAACAAAGCACATGGCAGCGATCCACTCAAGATGCTTGACAAACGATGAACACTGAGCTACGGCTAAATCACACAGTAGCAGGTTCAAACAAGCATGGCAAAAGTGCAAAAGATATCAGGTTCTCAAACTTAGTGAAAATAACAACATGTCAGGATTTAACATCAGAAAGCAATGTTTAGAGCAAAATAACAACATGGTACAGGAACATATCATGGCAAAGCAAGGCATGGCATGAATCTACTCAAAGCATGTAACAAAAGTCCCTTACTGAACATAAGCCAAAAAGGATCAAAAGATATGATGGCACCCATGTAAACATAGCAAGTTCCGTTAACAGATTCAGACGTAGCAGAAAACTGGACATGGCATAAACAGAGTTACGTAGGCGTGTTTGCGAGCTCGATGCACTCACCACAAGGCATTGCATGACAAACTAAGCATACACCCAGCAAGAAGACATGATCAAGTAGCTCACCATGGCAAGAACCATCTCATAACATGCATGGATCAACTACAACAACCTCGACAAAATTGATTAACACGTAAACAATCTTCCAGGAACATTTTATAGCAAAAGTAGAGCAAGATTGAGTCATGCTAGGGAACTAAATAAAAGACAAAAAAGACATGGATGGATAGAGCATAACAATATCTCAAAATCATCCTTACTGAACATGCTCAAAAGAGGCATGGAACACTCTGTAGCAACATGAATACATGGCATGAAAATAACATCATGGAAATGACTTAGAAGAATTCTAAGTCCGTGAAAACAGCAACATCACGAGAGCTACTTTGCATTCTTGTGCTAGTCACCACATTGATCACAAAAATACATGGCATACACCCCTATAAAGATGGCATGGCATAGCCCAAAACACATGTAGGGCTCAAGTTCATAGGAGGCACACATTAATCATGGCAAAAATGACATGCTCATAATCTGTTAAGAAATAGAAACTAACATTTTATAGCACTCTTGCAACAGCCTTTAGGCATCAAGATGAACTCAAACAAGCGTGGTGCAATGGAATGAAATGAAGAGCACATCTAACGAACAATTCGATATCACATGCGCAAAACGGAGCTACGGATGCGGAGATACGGCATGATGAAGATGCCTAGAAAATATAGGGACTTAGGGGAAAATCACCTCCCAGATCTAGATCTAGGGTTTCGGTCGCGGATTACGAAGTTCGCCGGATTGGCTCGCCGGAGCTGCGGGAGGAGGTGACCGGAGCTAGAGAAGGGGCCGGCGAGGTCGCCGGAGTGCGCGCGGCGACGAGGACACCCAGGAGGAGCGGGCTCCGGCTAGCTGCAGGCGCGGCACGGCAGGGCGGCGCCGGACTGCGGGCGGCGGGCGGTGGAGGCGAGGTAGCGGTGGCGGCCGGCGGGAGGAAGTCGGGCGCGGTCGCGGGCGGCGGAGGCTGGTGCGCGGGGCGCGGCCTGGGTGCAGCCTGGGACGGGCCGGCCTCGGGCCCCGGCGGGCCTGACGGCGGGGAGGCGCGGTGTTGTGGGCGAGGCGCCACGTGGCAGTCCCTGATTGGACGCGGGCGGTGGCGGACGCGTCCGGCCAGCGGCGGACGTGTCCGGCGGCGCGGAGGAGCGGGCTAGGGTTTTGGACTGCGGGAATTTCGGAGGGGGAGACCTATTTATAGATAGAGGGAGCTAGGAGAGTCCAAATGAGGTGCGGTTTTCGGCCACGCGATCGTGATCGAACGAACGAGAGGATGGAGGGGGTTTAGCTGGGTTTTGGGCCACTTTGGGGAGTTGTTGGGCTGCAAGACACATGGGGCATTTACGGTTCCTCGGTTAACCGTTGGAGTATCAAACAAAGTCCAAATGGCACGAAACTTGACAGGCGGTCTACCGGTAGTATACCAAGGCCGCTTGGCAAGTCTCGGTCAAATTCGAGAACTCTTAGCACTCGCACACGAAAAGAGGCAAAAGGGGACGCCGGAGGACATAGGAGTGCTGGAATGCAAAACGGACAACGGGGAAAATGCTTGGATGCATGAGACGAACATGTATGCAAATGCGATGCACATGATGACATGATATGAGATGCAAGACATGGACAAAATGCAAAACGAAGAGAAAACCCAACCACGAGGAATATCATAACTTAGTGCCGAAAATGGCAAGAGTTGGAATACAAATATGGCAAGTTACATATGGGGTGTTACAACACTCCACCACTACAAAAGGATCTCGTCCCAAGATCTAGGACTAGAAAAACTCCGGATATTCAGAACGGAGGTGGTCCTCGCGTTCCCAGGTGGCTTCACGGTCGGAATGATGTGACCACTTCACTTTCAGGAATTTGATAGACTTGTTGCGAGTCTTGCACTCGGTTTCTTCAAGAATTGCAACGGGATGCTCATGATAAGACATGTCTTCTTGGAGATCAATCTCTTAGAAGATGATGGTGCGGCCAGGAGTCTTGAAACACTTGCGAAGCTGAGACACGTGAAACACATCGTGCACATTTGCAAAGTTGGACGGAAGCTCAAGTCGATAGGCGAGATTACCTCTTTTGCCAATGATCTTGAAGGACCCACGTATCTAGGGGCAAGCTTCCCTTTGATACCGAAGCGACGAGTACCTTTCATTGGAGAGACGCGGAGGTAGACATGGTCTCCGATATCGAAAGCCAAGTCACGATGATTGCTATCATAGTAACTCTTCTGGCGCGATTGCACGGCTTTGAGATTTTCACGAATGACTTTGCACATTTCTTCAGCCTCTGTGATCAAGTCATTGCCAAGAAGTTGGCGTTCACCAGTCTCTGACCAATTAAGAGGAGTACGACACTTTCTGCCATAGAGAATCTCGAATGGGGCCTTGCCCGAACTCGCTTGGAAGCTGTTGTTGTAGGTGAACTCGGCATATGGAAGACAATCTTCCCACTTCATACCGAAAGAAATGACACATGCCCTGAGCATATCTTCAAGAATTTGATTGACTCGCTCGACTTGGCCACTAGTTTGAGGATGAAAGGTTGTGCTGAAGCGAATGCTGGTGCCCATAGCCTTCTGAAAGGAATCCCAGAACTTAGAGGTGAAGATGCTTCCACGATCTGAAGATATCAGCTATGGAATGCCGTGCAGGGAGAAAATCCTGGAGGTATATAGCTCTGCCAACTGAGCTGTTGTGATAGATTCTTTGATAGGAAGAAAATGAGCCACTTTAGTGAGCTTGTCGATGACAACAAAGATAGCATCATTGCCACGTTTGGACTTGGGAAATCCAGTCACGAAGTCCATCTCAATATTGTTGAACTTCCATTCTGGAATGGAAAGAGGTTGGAGGAGACCAGCTGGTCGTTGGTGTTCTGCTTTCACTCTTCTGCAGACATCACATTCATTCATGAGCTGAGCAAACTCGTGCTTCATTCGAGTCCACCAATACGACTTCTTAAGGTCATGGTACATCTTTGTACTTCCAGGATGAATAGAAAGGAGTGAATTGTGAGCTTCGTTCATAATGACTTTACAAAGGTCACCCTTAGGAACAAAAATGCGATCCTCGAAGAAAAGAGTATCTTTGTCATCAAGGCGATAGCACTTGTACTTGGGTTGGCTCTTGGCAATCCCAATCTTCACCTTCTTCACCATAGCATCAAGAAGCTTAGCCTCATGAATCTCATCTTCCAAAGTAGGAGAGACTTGGAGGTTGGCAAGGAATCCTTGAGGAACAACTTGGAGATTAAGTTTGCGGAAAGCTTCACAAAGCTCTGGTTGGTAGGGCTTGAGAATCAAACTGTTGCAGTAAGCCTTCCTGCTCAATGCGTCAGCAATGACATTGGCCTTGCCTGGAGTATATTCAATACTCGGATTATACTCTTGAATCATTTCGACCCAACGAGTCTGCCTGAGGTTGAGGTTGGGCTGAGTGAAGATGTACTTGAGACTCTTGTGACCAGTGAAGATGTCCACTTTTCTTCCCAACAAGAGATGTCTCCATGTTAAAAGAGCATGGACAACTGCCGCCAACTCGAGGTCATGAGTGGGGTAGTTCTTTTCGTTGGGCTTCAACTGGCGAGAGGTATAGGCCACAACTTTCTTCTCTTGCATTAACACAGCACCGAGACCTTGAAGGGAAGCATCACAAAAAAACTCGAATGGTTTGGATTCATCAGGAGGAGTCAGAACTGGAGCTGTGACTAACTTCTCTTTGCGGGTGTTGAAAGCGATGTCACATTCAGGCGTCCAGACATACTTCACATGCTTCTGGAGAAGGTTGGAAAGAGGCTTCGCGATCTTAGAGAAATTCTCAACAAATCTTCGACAATAGCTTGCGAGCCCAAGGAAGCTGTGGAGCTGCTTCACATTCTGAGGCGGTTCCCAATTCACAATTGCAGACACCTTCTCAGGATTAACAGCTATTCCATTGGCGGAGATGATATGCCCAAGGTAGAGAACCTCATCGAGCCAAAACTCGCACTTTGAAAACTTCGCATAGAACTGATGTTCTCCTAGTTTGTCTAGCACCAATCTCAAGTGCTTGGCATGATCCTCCTTGTTCTTGGAAAAGACCAAAATGTCATCGACATAGACCAAGACGAAGTCATTTGTGTAAGGGTTGAAGATGAAGTTCATCATGCGAAAGAATGTTGGAGGACCATTGACAAGGCCGAAAGACATGACGGTGTATTCATAAGAACCATAGCTTGTTCTGAATGCTGTCTTGGGGATGTCTTGTTCACGAATGCGAATCTGATGATAGCCCATACGGAGGTCAAGCTTGGAGAATACTTGAGCACCTTTGAGTTGTTCGAAAAGCTCATTGATGTTGGGAAGTGGGTTCTTGTTCTTTTTGGTCTTCTTGTTCAATGGACGGTAATCGACACAAAGTCGGTCCATTCCATCCTTCTTCTTGACAAAAAGAACACCACAACCCCATGGAGAAGAACTTGGTCGGATTAGACCCATACGCTCTTGAATATTGAGTTGTTTCTTCAGCTCTGTAACATCCCAAATTTTTAATTTGGAATGTTATACACTAGATCATCGTTGCATATCATATTTATTGCATTTTGGTTGATCCTATAATTTTTTTCGCAACTCAAGGACCCTCGGAGAGAGTTGGGGATCTCATTATTTTCATATTTGAGATTTGTCTCAAAATTTGAAAATAGGATCATTTGATTTTATTTATTTTATCTACAATAATTTCTATTGCCAAAATATGAGAGAGGGAATAAAATGACTTTCCCAAAATAAAGAAATATTGAGGATTTAATAAAAAAATCAAATAATATTTTATTTGGTTTTATTTGCTATTTTATTTGAATTTAGGAAAAATGCGCGTTTTTCAAAATTGCATTTAGGCCCCAAATAAATGATCATCCTGTGCGGCTTGATTTTAGCAGCCAGGGAAATTTTATTTCGGGATTTTTGGAGTCCGTTTAGTATTTCCTTCGTTAGTTTTTCTGTGCGGAATTATTTAAAAAAAACGTCCGAACCAACCTACGGGACGTGCTAGGCCCGGACTCTCCGGACCCAGCCTTTATAAACCGCCGGCCCACCCGGGCCGAAACCCTAGCCTCCAGTGCCCGAAACCCTAGCGTCGCCCGACCCCGCCGCCGCCGCCGAGGCCGCCGCCCCGCCGCCCGAGGTTTACCTCGATCCCGCCGCCAGTTCTCCCGGAAAAACCGTTCGGTTTTCGTCGGTTTTTTTAGATCCGTTTTTTTATTAGAACGGTTTTCTTACGGTTTAGGCTAATTAGCGAGCGTTCGCTCGTTCGTTCGTTTTAACGAACGTTTTCATCGTTTAGATCCAGTTAATGAACGTTCGTTCGTTAAACTTTTCGTCGTTTTTCTTTTTCTCGGATTAAATCCGCGATTTTCTGATCGCGATTTCTGATCCGATTTTCGTTTTAGTATAACTTCCCGCTCGTTTATCGGAATCAGGCGATTCAAGCGCCTGGAGTTTCGTCTCGAAACCCTCTTTCCGTTTAACCAACTTAAACAAGTTTTTGCTTCTATAAAAATTGCCTCAGATCCAGAATAGTAAACGAAGCCTGTTTCTTTTGCCATTTGTCTTTTGTTGCTTCGTTCGATTTGATTCTTTTTGTCAACCGGAGTTCTTAAGTTGAACTTTCTGGTTAGATCTCTTATTTGAGTTTTACCTGTGCATTAGTTGAGTACTTATTGTATGCTTGTTTGTTTGCGATAGAGTACCCGGAGTGCGCCGCTTGCTACTTCGAATCGTTAGGTTTCCCGGATCATCAGCAAGGCAAGTAACACTTTGATCATACCTTCTACTACCCAGTTTTATTGCATTAGATCAATCCTTACACATTGCATGATTAGGATCTAATTAAATTGTGGGTTTGGGAAGTATTTGAGGTAGTACCTATTACCTGTTTGTTATCAAACCTTTGGGAGCTACTTCTACGTTTGCTTATTATTGCTATGTTATGCCAGTGGATGTGGATTGGGTGAGTGATATCCATGACATATGTGAGATTTTTAAATCAATGGTTTATCTAAGGTGGCAACTTAAATACACATCTGGGTGGATTGAGGTACCTGGGTATTCCAGGATTGCCTGTTTTCTTTTGGACCGCCACCCAGGCTCAAAGGGATCATGAGATTATTCATGCTAGAAACTTCCGTGTGCAGCCACAAGCTATTATGGGCTCTAGCATAGTTGACTAAGTCGTGCGAACTCTTGCAGTGGTAGACTAGCAAATGTAGGGGATGTAGGTGGTACGGTCTACCCATCGTAAGGTGCTAGCACTTCTGAAAGACTATGTCTCGGTCATCCATTTCTCAAACACCATGCAGTGCGAGAAATCGACGGAGGAGATCGAGTCTTGTGGGGAAAAGTGCGCAAACCTCTGCAGAGTGTATAAACTAATCATGGTTAGCCGTGTCCCCGGTTATGGACATCTTGAGTATCTAGTACCTGGATTATCATGTGAATCTCATCATGTTACTATAAAATTTAATTTGATGGGTTTGTTTAATGATGTTACTTAATTGGGATTGAGAATGCTGTCAACCATTCTCAATGTTCAACAACCACCATAATAGTTAAATAAATTTATTCCTTTGCAGTAGGGAAAAATTGGCTTTACGCAAAACTGTAACCATAGAGCTTACCACTAGCCAAATATGCATATAGTATAGCTGTTTCATTCCATTATTCTCTATGTGTTACATTGCCAGCATATTCCATGTGCTGACCCGTTTTCGGGCTGCAACGTTAATGTTGCAGACTTTTCATACGACGATTAAGGAGTTTTAGGTCGTGGTTCCATACTCAGTGATGTCGTTAGAGTTGATGGACTCACTTATCTTCCAAGCCTTCCGCTGTTATCATTATTAGATGGCCTTAAGCCACATTTATTGTAATAAGATCTCTATTGAGACACTCGATGTACTAAGTGTGTGATTGCTACTCTGTTATAAATCCTTCAAGTACTGTGTGGTGTCAGCATTACTGATCCAGGGATGACACCGGAGCACAAAGATTGGACCGTTTGAGGTCTGGTCGCTACAAGCTCCATCAACTCTTCTGGTCCAAGCTTGTAAGTACGTTTGCAAACAGGTTCCGTGCTAGGTTCAAGATCAATGACGAATTCAACTGGCCGGTGAGGAGGCATTCCTGGAAGCTCTTCTGGAAAGACGTCTTGATATTCACAAATGACTGGAATCCGAGAGATGGCATCCAACTCGCCTTCTCGTTTAGAGAAAACAGTCGAGTGGTATCATCACGAGCTGCATAGATGATCACATCCTCAGACGAGTGTGTCAATTGAATCTGTCTGGCAGCACCATCAAGTTGAGCCTTGTTCTTAGAAAGCCAGTCCATGCCGAGAATTAGATCAATATCCGAGTTACCAAGGACCATTGGAGAGGACAAAAATTTATAATCTCCCATCTTGATAGAAATATCTGGATCCATCATTTTGGTGTTCATGAACAAACCCGGAGAGGAAACCGCTATCGTCTTAGGCAAATTGATTGTATGCAAATCGTGCATGGATGCAAAAGGCTTCGATACGAATGACAAAGATGCACCAGTATCAAAAAGAACTCTTGCAGGAATATCATTAATAGGAAGGTGCCTGAGCTGCGTTCATCATGTTAACCTTGACCTGCTTGGGATTATGCTTGACCACTGCATTGATGGCAGATCTCATAGGAGGAGGAGGCGGAAGACGCCTCTGGTTGAAGCATTTGTTTTCATAGTGACCTTTCTGCTGACACTTGTTGCACGTAACCTCTGAGAGCGGACGGTGATATGGAGCACTTAATCTTGGAGCATGAAACGAAGCCTTGTTCTGAAAGCCTGGGTTGGGTGGGTGGGAAGATCCATTGCCACCTTTGCTCTTCTACTGATAAGGTTGATGGAACGGAGGAGGAGGAGGCAACCAGTACTTTTGCTGCTTAGTTGCCACTTGAGTTGAAGAAGGAGTTGCATCCCTGACTTTCTTCTTAGATGCATCACACTTGAGCTGAGCAGCCTCTTGCTTTAATGCCATGTTGTAGAATTCATCATACTTTTTCGGCTCAAAAAGCACAAGAGCTAGTTGCAGATCTTCTCTGAGGCCACCTCTGAACTGATAAATCATGCTCTTCTCGTCAGGGACGTCTTGCTTGGCGAAGCGAGCGAGCTTCTGGAACATGATGTTGTATTGGTGAACAGACAAGCTGCCTTGCTTCAAATTGCGGAACTCCTCACGCTTACTCTCAACAACACACTGAGGAATGTGGTGAGCTCTAAAGTCTTGACGGAAATCATCCCAGGTAATCACACGACCTCCTCTGGAATCATTGTATTGTTGATACCACTCAGCAGCTTGGTCTTTGAGTTGAACGAAGCAAACTTGATAAAGTCCTCAGGCCTGACGTTGCTGCACTCAAAATGTTTGTAGAATACCCACGAGCCAATCATCAGCGTCTGTGGCCTCGACATAGTTACTGAAGGTCTTTGGCTGGTTTGCGAGGAACTGGTTGAGGGTAGCAAACCGAGTTTGATTGTTGCCATGGCCTTGATTTCTTTGGTTGCACTCTTGCAAGAGTTGCATAATCAGCTGCGTGTTGGCGTTGGTAGCAGCCATCACAGCTTGCCATGCCTCCGGAGGTGGAGGTGGTGGTGGCGGTTCCGGATTCTGACGCGTTGGAGGAGCCATCCTAAAGAGGGTGACATCCGTTAGCATCTTGAAAGACATATATTCAAGCTGAATCAAATGGATCGAAATTGCAACATGTAGCCTTAACATTCGAACAAGAATGAACGAATGAATTCCAAATTAAATGGTCACACTTCCATAAATTGAAAAGCCACTTAGATAGAGGTAGATGAATAAAACAACAAGGTACGGACATGAACAAATACTTGGTAAGGATTACCCAATCTCAAACCAAATATCTACGGAAGAAATACTAGAGCTACATGAATTGCCACCTATGAAACTCTCGAAACTTTCCGATTATGCAATCAGGTGTTGGGGATACAGGGGAAGCATAATATCTCACCCAAAACTAGCAAATCCTACATCCAGCTGCATCCATCCTTCAACACATAACCAAGAAACCTTCGGAAATCATTTACCTCAACCTTCTAAAAGCATCCGTTATGCGAGTTATGGCAATACTCCCGAACTCCCACCCCAGTACTGGGTGGCGTCGAGGTTATCTCACCAAGAACTGCATAAAAGAGATTTTCGATGTCGGTGAAACTCAGGTATTCCAGAACTGCAACGATAAAATTGTGACGACAACACATCGGAACTCAACTCCCCGGGACACTGCCACAACCCCTAAATGTCAGGAGGCACCAAGAACAATGTTCTCATCACAAAACCATTGAAACAATTCCAAGATACCCGCGTGATCCTAAATTTTTTTCAGTGAAATTTGAGAAGAGAAGAGTCAAAACTCTACGTCAGGATGCCTCACCAGAGCGACGAAGGGACTGAGGAGTAAAAGGAATCCTACTCTCCAATATATATAATCCTAAAAGACTCAAAACATTTTTCTAGACTCAACAACGCTAGCAATTCGATCAAGCAGGGGAGCTCCTAAGTCGGGGAAGGCTCGATTACCAACTTGTAACACCCACGATGCGGCTATATCTCCCATGTGTCAGAGCACGACTTAGAGGCATAACCGCATTGTAGGCATGTCGCAAGAGGGGTAATCTTTACACATCCCATGCACTGAATAAGAAAGAGGTACAGAGTTGGCTTACAGTCGCCACTTCACACAATACATAAATATAGCATTACATCATACAGACACAATCAAGGTTCGACTACGGAACCAAAATAAAGACAACCCCAAATGCGAAAGATCCCCGATCACCCCAACTGGGCTCCACTACTGATCGTGTAGAAAGGAAACGTAGTAACATCCTGAGTCCTCATCGAACTCCAACTTGAGTTCAGTCGCATCCCCTGGAACTGCATCATCGGCACCTGCATCTGGTTTTGGAAGTAATCTGTGAGTCACGGGGACTCAGCAATCTCACACCCTCGTGATCAAGACTATTTAAGCTTATGGGTAGGGGAAAATGTATGAGGTGGATCTGCAGCAAGCACTAGCATATATGGTGGCTAACATACGCAAAAGAGAGCGAGAAGAGAAAGGAAAGGCACGGTCGAGAATCTATGATCAAGAAGTGATCCTAGAACTACTTACGTTAAAGCATAACACGAGGCCGTGTTCACTTCCCGGGCTCCACCGAAAAGAGACCATCACGGCTACACATGTTGTTGATCCATTTTAATTAAGTTAAGTGACAAGTTTTCTACAACCGGACATTAACAAACTCCCATCTGCCCATAACCACGGGCAGGACTTTCGTAAGTTCAAAACCCTACAGGGGTGTCCCAACTTAGCCCATCACAAGCTCTCACGGACAACGAAGGATATTCCTTCTCCCAGGACAACCCGATCAGACTCGGAATCCTGGTTACAAGACATCTCGACAATGGTAAAACAAGACCAGCAAAGCCACCTGAATGTGCCGACAAATCCCGATAGGAGCTGCACATATCTCGTTCTCAGGGCACACTGGATGGGCAAGACATCGCGTTGGCATAGACCCTGGTTGCCCAGGGGGCGCCGGACATCGCCCAGTTTGGACCAACACTTAGAGAAGCACTAGCCCGGGGGGGTTAAAAATAAAGATGACCCTTGAGTCCGCGAAACCCAAGGGAAAAAGGCTAGGTGGCAAATGGTAAAACCAAGGTTGGGCCTTGCTGGAGGAGTTTTATTCAAGGCCAACTGTCAAGGGGTTCCCATTATAACCCAACCGCGTAAGGAACGCAAAATCAAGGATTATAACACCGGTGTGATGGTAAACTAGGGCGGCAAGAGTGGAACAAAACACCAGGCATAATGCCGAGCCTTCCACCCTTTACCAAGTATATAGGTGCATTAAAGTAAACAACATATAATAATGATATCCCAACAAAAATCATGTTCCAACAAGGAACAAACTACAAACTTCACCTGCAACTAGCAACGCTATAAGAGGGGTTGAGCAAAGCGGTAACATAGCCAAACAACGGTTTGCTAGGACAAGGTGGGTTAGAGGTTTGACATGGCAATGTGGGAGGCATGATAAAGCATGTGGTAGGTATCGCAGCATAGGTATAGCAATAGAGCGAGCAACTAGCAAGCAAAGATAGAAGTGATTTCAAGGGTATGGTCATCTTGCCTGCAAAGTTCTTCGAGTTGACGTAAGCTTGATCCTCGTAAGCGTACTCAACGGCTTCCTCGATCAAGTACTCGTCTCCCGGCTCTACCCAAAGCAAGAACACAAGCAAAGGGAACCACGATCAACCATGGTGCAATGCGCAAGCAACATGATGCAAAACATGGCATGATATGCGGGATGTGATATGCAATGCATATGCGTGCTCCGGAAGGAAAATATTGAACCAGGCCTCAACTTGGCAAACCAAGAGTGCCTCTGGAAAGATGAGTTGATTTCGGTCAAAATCGATATAAAGATCACCGGAATCGGATGCACGGTTTGCAAATGGCAAGCAAAATAATAATGGCACCAATCTGCGATTAACAGCATGATGCCATCTAAAATGCATCAAGAAAATAAGCTACTGCACTCTAACATAGCAACAAAGCACATGGCAGTGATCCACTCAAGATGCTTGACAAAATATGAACACTGAGCTACGGCTAAATCACACAGTAGCAGGTTCAAACAAGCATGGCAAAAGTGCAAAAGATATCAAGTTCTCAGACTTAGTGAAAATAACATGTCAGGATTTAACATCAGGAAGCAATGTTTAGAGCAAGATAGCAACATGCTACAGGAACATATCATGGCAAAGCAAGGCATGGCATGAATCTACTCAAAGCATATAACAAAAGTCCCTTACTGACCATAAGCCAAAAAGGATCAGAAGATATGATGGCACCCATGTAAACATAGCAAGTTCCGTTAACAGATTCAGACGTAGCAGAAAACTGGACATGGCATAAACAGAGTTACGTAGGCATGTTTGCAAGCTCGATGCACTCACCACAAGGCATTGCATGACACACTACGCATACACCCAGCAAGAAGACATGATCAAGTAGCTAACCATGGCAAGAACCATCTCATAGCATGCATGGATCAACTACAACAACCTCGGCAAAATTGATTAACACGTAAAAAATCTGCCAGGAACATTTTATAGCAAAAGTAGACGAAGATTGAGTCATGTTAGGGAACTCCATAAAATCAAACAAACACATGGATGGATAGAGCATAACAATATCTCAAAATCATCCTTATTAAACATGCTCAAACGAGGCATGGAACACTCTGTAGCAACATGAATATATGGCATGAAAATAACATCAGGGAAATGATTTAAAAGAATTCTAGGTCCCTGAAAACAGCAACATCACGAGAGCCACTTTGCATTCTTCTGCTAGTCACCACATTGATCACAAAAATACATGGCATACACCCCTGTAAAGATGGCATGGCATAGTCCAAAACACATGTAGGGCTCAAGTTCATAGGAGGGACACATTAATCATGGCAAAACTGACATGCTCATAATCTGTTAAGAAACAGAAACTAACATTTTATAGCACTCTTGCAACATCATTTAGGGCATCAAGATGAACTCAAACAAGCATGGTGCAATGGAATGAATGAATAGCACATCCTAACAAACAATTTGATATATCACACGCGCAAAACGGAGCTACGGATGCGGAGATACGGCATGACGAAGATGCCTAGAAAATATAGGGACTTAGGGGAAAAATCACCTCCCTGATTTGGATCTAGGGTTTCGGGCATAGATTAAGAAGTTTGCTGGATTGGCTTGCCAGAACTGCGGGAGGAGGTGACCGAAGCTGGAGAAGGGGCCGGCGAGGTCGCCGGAGTGCTCGCGGCGACGAGGACACCAAGGAGGAGCTGGCTCCGGCCGGCTGCGGGCGCGGCACGACAGGGCGGCGCCGGAGTGCGGGCGGCAGGTGGCAGAGACGAGGTAGCGGCGGCGGCCGGCGGGAGGAAGTCGGGCGCAGTCCTTGATTGGACACGGGTGGTGGCGGAGGCGTCCGGCCGGCGGTGGATGCGTCCGGCCGGCGGCGGATGTGTCCGGCGGCGCGGAGGAGCGGGCTAGGGTTTTGGACTGCGGGAATTTCGGAGGGGGAGACCTATTTATAGATAGAGGGAGCTAGGAGAGTCCAAATGAGGTGCAGTTTTCGGCCACGTGATCGTGATCGAACGACCGAGAGGATGGATGGGGTTTAGCTGGGTTTTGGGCCACTTTGGAGAGATGTTGGGCTGCAACACACATGAGGCCTTTACGGTTCCTTGGTTAACCGTTGGAGTATCAAACGAAGTCCAAATGGCACGAAACTTGACAGGCGGTCTACAGGTAGTATACCAATGCCACTTGGCAAGTCTCGGTACAATCCGAGAATGCTTAACACTCGCACACGAAAAGAGGCAAAAGGGGACGCCGGAGGACATACGAGTGCCGGAATGCAAAACGGACAACGGGGAAAATGTTCGGATGCATGAGACGAACATGTATGCAAATGTGATGGACATGACGACATGATATGAGATGCAAGACATGGAGAAAATGCAAAACGAAGACAAAACCCAACCACGAGGAATATCATAACTTAGTGCCGAAAATGGCAAGAGTTGGAATACAAATATGGCAAGTTACATACGGGGCGTAACAACTGTTGCCTTGCTTACCCTTGAATGGAGTCTCGTCCCATATTACGTCCGGGATGGGACGGGAGCTGACCCTTGGCCGGGTTGAGGAATACGCCAAGGGGGAGCTGGCTTGTTGGAGAACTCTTGATATGTTGGGGTTGGCTGTCTTGCGCCAGCCGTTGGGGCCAGGTTGAGGATTTTGGCCGGGTCGAGGGGCTTGGCCGGGTTGAGAAACCCAGCCAAGTGCGAGCCGGATTGAGGGCCGTTGGTAGTCCCGATGTGTTTTGAAAAGGATCTGGGTTCCATTGCCTGCCTGGGGTTCATCCCCCCGACACTCATGTTACGGACCCAGTCTATGTAGTTGCTATCATCATCTTTCAACTTAGCTTTCTCTAGGAACGCATTAAAATTCAAGGGAACGGTAGCACGGGCCATTGATCTACAACATAGATATGCAAAAACTATCAGGACTAAGTTCATCATAAATTTAAGTTCAATTAATCATATTACTTAAGAACTCCCACTTAGATAGACATCCCTCGAGTCATCTAAATGATCACGTGATCCATATCAACTAAACTATGTCCGATCATCACATGAGATGTAGTAGTTTTCAATGGTGAACATCTCTATGTTGATCATATCTACTATATGATTCACGTTCGACCTTCTGGTCTCAGTGTTCCGAGGCCATGTCTGTACATGCTAGGCTCATCAAGTTTAATCCGAGTATTCCGCATGTGCAAAACTGTCCTGCACCCGTTGTATGTGAACGTAGAACTTATCACACCCGATCATCACATGGTGTCTCGACACAACAAACTGTCGCAACAGTGCATACTCAGGGAGCACACTTATACCTTGAAATTTAGTGAGGGATCATCTTATAATGCTATCGACGTACTAAGAAAAATAAGATGCATAAAAGATAAACATCACAAGCAATCAAAATATGTGACATGATATGGCCATCATCATCTTGTGACTTTGATCTCCATGTCCAAAGCACCATCATGATCTCCATCATCACCGGCTTGACACCTTGATCTCCATCATAGCGTCGTTGTCGTCTCAATGGCTATTTCTTCTACAACTATCGCTAACGCATAGTGATAAAGTAAAGCAATTACATGGCGATTCCATTTCATACAATAAAGCGACAACCATAAGGCTCCTGCCAGTTGCCGGTAACTTTTACAAAACATGATCATCTCATACAATAACGTATATCACATCATGTCTTGACCATATCACATCGTAGCATGCCCTGCAAAAACAAGTTAGACATCCTCTGCTTTGTTGTTGCAAGTTTTACGTGGCTGCTACGGGCTTCTAGTAAGAACCGTTCTTACCTACGCATCAAAACCACAACGATTTTTCATTAAGTGTGTTGTTTTAACCTTCAACAAGGATCGGTCGTAGTCAAATTCGATTCAACTAAAGTTGGAGAAACAGACACCCGCCAGCCACCTTTATGCAAAACAAGTTGCATGTCTGTCGGTGGAACTGGTCTCATGAATGTGGTCATCTAAGGTTGGTCCGGACCGCTTCATCCAACAATATCGCCGAATCATAATAAGATGGTGGTGAGCAGTATGCCTATGATCGCCCACAACTCTTTGTGTTCTACTCGTGCATATCATCTACGCATAGACCTGGCTCGGATGCCACTGTTGGAGAATGTAGCATGCAATTTCAAAAATATTCCTACAATCACGCAAGATCTATCTAGGAGATGCATAGCAACGAGAGGGGGAGAGTGTGTCCACGTACCCTCGTAGAACGAAAGCGGAAGCATTAGGTTAATGCAGTTGATGTAGTCGAGCGTCCTCGCGATCCAACCGATCAAGTACTGAACATACGACACCTCCAAGCTCAGCACATGTTCAGCTCGATGACGTCCCTCGAACTCTTGATCCAGTAAATTGTCGAGGGAGAGTTTTGTCAGCACGACGGTGTGGTGACGGTGATGGTGATGTGATCCGCGCGGGGCTTCGCCTAGGCACTATGACAATATGACCGGAGGAGTAAACCGTGGAAGGGGGCACCGCACACGGCTAAGAAAACAACTATTATCCTTTGGGGTGCCTCCTGCCCCCTTATATACAGGAGGAGAGGGAGGAGGTCAGCCAAGGGGCGCGCCATAGGGGGGAGAACCGACTGGGACTCCTAGTCCAAGTCACTCCCCTTCCTTTCTTTTGGAGGGGGAAAGGGGAAGGAGAGGAGAGGAGGAAGGAAAGGGGGCGCGCCCCCTTCCCCTTGTCCAATTCGGACAGCCCATGGGGGGCACCTCCCCTTGTGGGCTCCCGGTACTCTGAAAAATACCCGAAACATTCCGGAACCATTCCGGTGTCTGAATACTATCGTCCAATATATCAATCTTTACCTCTCGGCCATTTCGAGACTTCTCGTCATGTCCTGATCTCATCCGGGACTCCGAACAATCTTCAGTCACCAAAACACATAACTTATAATACAAATCGTCATCGAATGTTAAGCGTGCTGACCCTACGGGTTCGAGAACTATGTAGACATGACCGAGACACATCTCCGGTCAATAACCAATAGCAGAACCTGGAAGCTCATATTGGTTCCAACATATTATACGAAGATCTTTATCGGTCAAACCGCAATGACAACATACGTCATTCCCTTTGTCATCGGTATGTTACTTGCCCGAGATTCGATCGTCGGTATCTTCATACCTAGTTCAATCTCATTACCGGCAAGTCTCTTTACTCGTTCTGTAATGCATCATCCCACAACTAACTCATTAGTCACATTACATGCAAGGCCTATCATGATGAGCATTACTGAGTGGTCCCAGAGATACCTCTCCGATACTCGGAGTGACAAATCCTAATCTCGATCTATGCCAACCCAACAAACACCTTCAGAAACACTTGTAGAGAATCTTTATAATCACTCAGTTATGTTGTGACGTTTGATAGCACACAAGGTGTTCCTCCGGTATTCGGGAGTTGCATAATCTCATAGTCAAAGGAATATGTATAAATCCTGAAGAAAGAAATAGCAACAAAACTTAACGATCATTATGCTAAGCTAACAGATGGGTCTAGTCCATCACATCATTCTCTAATGATGTGATCTCGTTCATCAAATGACAACACATGTCTATGGTCAGGAAACTTAACCATCTTTGATTAACGAGCTAGTCAAGTAGAGGCATACTAGGGACACTCTGTTTTGTCTATGTATTCACACATGTATCAAGTTTCTGGTTAATACAATTCTAGCATGAATAATAAACATTTATCATGATATAAGGAAATATAAATAACAACTTTATTATTGCCTCTAGGACATATTTCCTTCACCAACGGCTTCGGCCGGCGTCACCTGCACGAGTGGGAGGCCTACCTCCTGCATGAGGCGAACTACCCGACACCGCCTAACATGCGCGTGCCAGGGCGGTGGAGGCTCAGCGCCGGAGGCTTCCCCGTCCCCCTGTAGCCGACCGACACCGGCCACTTCTATGATGAGATCGCGCGTGTTCGGGCCTCCCTACCGGAGGAGGTGCCAGGCCTCCCAGAGTACGCCTCCCACAACCACGCGTACTGGGCGGCGTACTTCCAATGCCGCCACGAGGAGCAGCTCGCCTCCAGCAACAACGCATCGGTGAGGGGGTGCCACAACACCGACGGCCGCCTCCTATGGTGGGGCGCCCCCGGGCGGACGCTCCATGCCATCCTCAAGCACCTCGAGGGCGGCAACCAGCCGCCGTTCGAGTACCCGGTGGCCCCAGCCCCGGTCCCCCGTTGGAGCGGCAGCCCTTGGCTGCCGAGGCTCATGGCGGGCGGTTCCTCTTCCTTGTCCTCCTCCTCCCACTCCTCTAGTTCACCGGCGGCCGCCAACGTCAAGCCCGAGCCTGCCAAGCCCATGGAGACGCTGCTCGGGCGGCGCAGCCACGATGGCGCCCTCATCATTTACGAGGGCGGTCGTGGCCCTTCTGCTCTCTCCTCCCGCCTCATCAAGCCGAAGACAGAGCCGGGGCTCGTCGCCGTGAAGAAGGAGCACGAGGACATGGCCGCCGCCGACAAGTCTGCCCTCAAGTGGAAGTGGGAGGACTACCTCCGGCGCCGTGCCTTGGAGGAGATCTCCGCTCGGCATCGCGGCCGCGATGAGGGCGGTGTCATTGCCCTCGAGGACAGTGATGACGAGGCACCGCCGCCAACCAAACCTGTCCGCCAAGGTGACCCATGGCAGGGGTGTAGCAAGGACGACAACATTGCGAAGGAGGAGGAGGAGGAGGATGACAACAGCGACAACTACAACGCCTTCAGCAAGCTCTTCGGCGTGTAGGCAGCGTGGCGGGTAGCGCGTCGTAGTGTAGCCTTTTTCATTTTGTTTTTAAATTATATTTCGAATATGTAAAAAACAATGGAATGCCTAAATTTCGCCCAATTCGGTGTCGTGTTCGGCCGAATTTTGGCCAAGTACAATTAAAAAAGACAAAGTCTGGAGCAACCTTGGGGCGACGGCTGGAAAACCTACCGCCCCACGCTGAATTTATCACTAGTTCGCCCGCAGGCAGTGCTATTTGAAGCCCCTGGGGGGACGAATGGCTAGACATGCTCTCACATACACGAGTATACACAACATAGTGATATCAATCTTTCAATTATACATGCCAAATTTGTAAAGCGTCTTGCATCGTCTATCTTTGATGGCGATGGCTCAATTCTGGGCGACTGGTCCGAACTATTGAATTTGAAGTTGATGAAAATGCTATGTGTCATAATAAAGAGAAAAAAATGTCATTATATATCCTATCAAAAGATATAGTGACACATATATAAAATTGAAGCCTCTGACACATCGATACCAAACATAGAAACGTGACATTTATTAGCAGAAGTGCTCATTTTCCTGTCATGCTAGAATTATCATGTTTCCATGCATACGTCTAATAAGAAACAAGGTTAATGTCCCCTTTAAGTTAGATACCATGCATCTTAAGAACCTAAGTAGCAGCTAGATAAAAGGTGTGTCAACTCAAGACAACCAAGTTTGGAACAGTCTTACAAACGACAAAGTATTGTTACAAAAAAACACCACAACTCCGTTGGCGATCTATGTCGCCATACCTAGTAGTTCGATGGTGTGCCTTGACCTCACACCAATGCACACCATCTAATCTGATGGATTCACCAAGCCATCCCACGATGAGCTGAGAGCACCAACCGGTCCAGCAGACCCTCAACGCGCACCGCTGCACATGCTCCAGAATCCGCTGTTGCTATCTTCCATCGTCCCAATTCTAGGAGGGATCAATGCATTGACCTTGCCGGGCCAACTATCGTCGATGCTATCAGGACACCAGACACCGCTACCACCCTACGCACATCCATTCACACACGTCCAACATCGAGACCCTGCTACCCACGTTGCCAAGACCCACTCGCTGACGGGGTAGATGCCACACCGCACCACCTCTTGATCCAGATCACTGCTAATGCCAACCCAACGGTTTCTTCCAAGAAACTATATCCCAAGGTGGCGCCTTCAAGAAGGGAATGACGCAAAAGGCGCCGCCGTCACCCACCGTAGTTATGACTTTCACCTGGAGATACGTGACATGATGGAGGTAGAAGTAGATCTGACGAATGTCTCCATGGAGAAAAAATGACACTCACGGGCATCACCGCCATTGCAATTGGCCGGTGTCGGCTAGGGATTTAACCCGATCTGAATCCTTACCTACGGATCCATCCGCATCAAGGACCAACATTTCTGGCGAGCCAGATCTATATGAAGGAACCCACATCCATCTAGCTGCCACCACGCCACCTCTCAGCAAAGTACTGACCAACCACACACTGCTTGTGACAAGATAAGCGCCTCAGCACCCGGCAAGCCCGTTCGGCCCCTTCACAGTCCCGGAGGTCCACCACCACACTTAGGCTACCATGGACCGAGCCTCCAAGCCGCCGCTGATGCACGTGATGCAAGAACTGCTGCCCAAGACCTGGAAGCACACCAAGGGAGAGAGCCTCGTCACAGCCATCAGGAGCATGGACTCGCCCAGCGTGTCATCTGGTGGCGGCGTGAGAGATAGATGAGAAATCGGCGTTGGTTATAGGGTTAGCAGGGTCGCCACCAAGTCGCCCTAGGAATTACGAGATTTTTTTCTTCTTCTCACGGTTGACCGGTTGACACTAGGGAGCACCTAGACAAATCTGCCCGCAAGAGCATCTACACCACATGTAGTTAATTTGAGTTGCCAAATGTCCGTGGACGCGGTTGGGCGCATCCACGGCAAGTGACCGATCCTACCCCATATTTGGCCTTCCACAACCATAGTAGCCATTTCACGATTTGCATTTCCATACAAAAGCATGCAGCACATGATCTACATTTGAACTACACTACTCGTGCTTCTCATCGGAGATGTTGATGAACTTCTTGCTATAGCCGCCGGCCTCACGGTGATTGGTAGCCGGTCGACGTGATGATGCCTCCTCCTTGTCCTCGTCGGCGAAGATCTTGTCGAGCTCCGCGTCCGCCTGGTGGTGGATCCGATGGTTGGCCTCCGCCTCCGACTACATGGAGTCGAGGATGCCCTACTGAAGTAAATATTCCCTAGAGGCAATAATAAAGTTGTTATTTTATATTTCCTTATTCATGATATAGGTTTATTATTCATGCTAGAATTTTATTGATCGGAAACCTAGATAAATGTGTGAATATATAAACGAACACCGTGTCCCTAGTGAGATTCTAATTGACTAGCTGGTTGATCAAAGATGGTTAAGGCTTCTTGACCATCGACATGAGTTGTCATTTGATAACGACATCACATCATTAGAAGAATGATGTGATGGACAAGACTCATTTGTTAGCTCAGCATTATGATCGTCCAGTTTTATTGTTGTTGCTTTCTTCATGTCAAATACATATTCCTTCGACTATGAGATTATGCAACTCCCGGATACCGGAGGAATGCCTTGTGTGCTAACAAACGTCACAATGTAATGATATGTCTCCAATCTATAATTTTTGATTGTTCCATGCTGTTATATTATCATTCTTGGATGTTTTACAATCATTTCATATCATTTTTTGGGACTAACCTATTGACATAGTGCCAAGTGTCAGTTGTTGTTTTCTGCTTGTTTTCTGCATCGTAGAAAATCAATATCAAACAGAGTTCTAATGCAGCGAAACATTTTGTGGATTTTTTTGGACTAGAAGATACCAGATGGGCCAGAGAAGCACCTGGGTGGTGCCCTGAGGGGGCACAACCCACCAAGGCGCGCCTGGGACCCCAGGCACGCCCAGGTGGGTTGTGCCCACTTTGGTGGCCTCCCGCACCACCTCTCCGCTCTATGAATACCTCCTTGCTCCAGAAACCCTAGGGGAATTGACGGAATTTTATTCGAGCCGCCGCAAGTTCCAGAACCACGAGATCCAATCTAGAGCCCTATTCCTGCACTCCGTCGGAGGGGAACACGATCACGGAGGGGTTCATCATCCTCATTGGTGCCTCTCCGATGGTGCATGAGTAGTTAAACTAAGGCCTACGAGTACGTAGGTAGTTGCTAGATGGTTTTTTCTGTCTTTGTATCTCAATACAACTGTCTCTTGGAGATCTATTTGATGTAATGACTCTTTGCGGTGTGTTTGTTGGATCCGATGAATTGTGTGTTTATGATCAGATTTGCCTTGATTTAATATCCAATCTTGATTTTTATAGCCTCGTATTTGTTCTTCGATATTTGGGTTTTGTTTGGCCAACTTGATCTATTTATCTTGCAATGTGAAGAGGTGCTTTGTAATGGGTTCGATCTTGCGGTGTCCTTTCCTAGTGACAGAAGGGGCAGTAAGGCACGCATGTATCGTTGCTATTAAGGATAAAAAGATGGCGTCTATTCCTACATGAATAGATCTTGTCTACATCATGTCATCATTCTTATTTTCCATGAACTTAATACACTATATGCATGCTGGATAGCGGTCGATGTGTGGAGTAATAGTAGTAGATGCAGACAGGAATTGGTCTACTAATCTTGGAGTGATGCCGATATACATAATCATTGTCTTGGATATCGTCATAATTATTTTCTTTTCTATCAATTTCCTAACAGTAATTTCAATACTGCAGGATGCTGCTAACACGACACTACGATCAGAGACCCTTTCATGAAACTATGTGCGATGCACTAATCGCAAACGGGGATGTAAAAAAACCATCAAAAATGTGCAAAACGTTTGTGATGGAGGATGCATCAAACATGGTTCAGATTTTAGTTGCGTGTGCGATGCAGGGCATACGGTTCTGTTCAATGAACTGTTTGTGATGATGAGGAACAAAAGAAAGGGGCAGCCAGATGAAGGTGTGTGTGTACAACATACGGTTCACTTGGATGAACTGTTTGTGATTAGGCAACACAAAAGAAATGGTCAGCGAGATGAAGGTGTGTGCGATACGGCATATGGTTCACTCGGATGAACTGTTTGCTTTGAGCCAAGAGAACAGAAATGGTTCAATATAACAAGATGTGTTGATACATGGCAAACAGGTTTGTAATCAGAAATGTGTGCGAAGATCGATAATAATAGAGATGATTGCTGCTAATAAGCTGTGTGTGTTGTGGGCAAACGCTTGGTGGTATACAATTGTCAGCGGTTGATGAAATCATCACCGACGGGTTCCCCAGTATGTTCCGTGTGCGATGTCATTGCACAAAGAACAACAACACATGTACTTATAACTTATAAGGACTTGATTCCATAAACAGATTGAACATCGAATTACATATGTGGCTAGTACACACATGACCTTTGCACACACGAAAGTACGTTCCAAAATTCCTAGGAAACTCAAATAATGTATTAAAAGGCTAAACGAACCGTGAATAATTTCATATTTTTAGGACGACACTACTATATATAGTTGCATGTTGCCTCTGTAAAATAAATCAAGGCGGGAAGAGATAGCGTATGTCATTTCGCACACATAGGTGACAAGGTCCCTCTCGGAACCATCAGCCTTTTTGAGAGAAGTTTGTACCAAAACTTGTCCCAAATTAGACTAATTTTTTACCACAACATGTTGCTGCTATGTCCTAACACCATGCCAAGTTTCATGATTTTGAGGCGAGTTTTGGATTTACAGTAATTTTAAAACCAGGTTTCTCAATGTTTGTTGTCGATTTCCTCGTGGGTCCCAAATGACAAATCCAAATCTGTCACTACCATGCTACTTTTCTTATTAAGAATTATAGCCCATTTGGTGTGCTAGCTGAAAATAAGTTTGTGGGTGCTGGTGGGCGTTAAGAACTTGCGGGTTCTGTAATGAACAAAGATCTCGAGGATCTCACGAGATTGATGTTCTTTCCCTATATTGTGAATTATTATAATATTTATGTCTTAATGAAAGAAATGGCAAGCCATTGGCCCAGTATGAAAGAAAATATGGGTCAAAACCGAGTTGAAAAGGGAAACAATATCTAACTCTAGCTTAAAAATAGTACAAAAGCACGAGGATTAATTGCTCATCAGGTTTAGACAAAATCCAGATTGAACAGGACAATGACATCTAACTCAACCAAAGTTTTCGGCAGTCACAATCAAATGGATTGGTCTGATCCATAAAATCAAGATCCCTGGCCAGAAGTTCTACTGGTACATGATGACAAGCTGTTGTAAATAGAAGCCAAGCACGATCAAAAGCCCTTAGGACCACCTGAAACTTCTTTTTATGTTGTTCAACACTTGCAGCCGTAAGAAATTTCTTGTCGAAAAACTTAATCCTCACGGACAATAGTGCCCTCGCATTCAACAGGAAGAATGTGACAAAGCTAGTGTTTGCATTGTTGGATGCATATCCTTCCAGTGTTACTGTCTTGAAACTAATGTCATGAGATCTGTGAAAATCATGGTGCTTCTTGAACCATCGATTGGTTATACCCTTTTCTCCATGTGTTAGTTCCTAAATAGAGATGAAAATTGAAAAAAGTTAATGTCTAAAAAGAATATGTTGAAAGAGTGATAACTCAACGCTTAATTATAGTACATTATATATGGGCTTTCAAGGTGCGTGAAATCATCACCTTTATATACAAATTCTCCAGACATGGAAAGCATTGCAGGAAGCCAATAATCGTGTTCAGATCAAAACACCACATACTAATATGTAAGGTCTTGACAGAATCCACCACCACTGATAGGATGGACAAGCTCTTCATTGAGCATAGAACATAATATTAGTACCAAAAGTGTACTCCAAGATGATACTTAACTTATGCGCACCAATGAAAAAGGTAGATTACAAAAGTGTGCGTGAATAATATACAGTACCTCAATAGGTGTGGAGCCAAACACCATCTTGAATTATCTAAAGGATCATGAATTGCACCCAAGGTCTCCAGTTTAGGCGCAGAGACTATAGTTATTTGTGAAGGTACTATACCAGAATCAAGGAGCAACCTTTGAAGTGAAGGGGCATCTTCGATGATGAGATCATGTCCAAAAAACAAATTCCCATGCTTACAAGGTGGGGCGACTTTATTTTGAGATAACGGATACGGATTTCCATTGCAAAAACAAGCAGCAAGTGCTCCAGGGCAGGCAGCTGGACTGGATGATGTTGTGAAGTGCAGCCTCCGACAGATCAACCACCACAAGCACACGTTTTTTAGCAGTGGGAGTCGAAGTATTTGTACCAGATTGTCTAATAGATAGCACCGGGAAAAGGTGGCGGTGTGGAGAGAGGAGGAAAACCACATGATGGACATCGGTGGTGAGGGCACAGATACATCGGTTCATGGTATGTTACATACATAGTCATGGTAGAACTCTAGTTGCTGGAGTTTATCGAACTGACGGGATGTCAGCCAGGCGGCCACCGTGTAGGGTATGTCCAGCAGGTAGCATTCCGGGATGCAGATGCGTTGAACGGAGCCCTCGTGGGAGGAGATGATGGCTCCGGGGAGTTCAGAATCATCATCGATAGATAGCTGACAACAGTCAAGATTAAGAGGCGTGGTGCGCCACAGAGTGTGCCACAAAGATGCGAGGACTTGTGTGCGGCAGCCATCCTTGGTGGGGAGAAGGGAGATGATCTCTTCAAGGATTCCTTCCAGGAGATCGCTGATGCGGTCCACCGGAGATTCTACTGGTTCCTCGAGTCCAGGGGCGCTTCTAGCCGCACAACCGGGTCCAAGATCTACATCCGGTGGCGGCACTGGTCGGAGCCTCATCTGTGTACATACCAATCTGAAAGAAAAAATGGCATAACATGTAGGACATTCGAAATCAATTCTCAAGATCAGGAAGAAAAAAGGCAGAAACATATATGTAGGACAATCAAAATCAATTCTGAAGATCTGGGCATGAATTATTAGCCCACAAGCTAACCCTAGTCGGATTATTAGCAAAAATCATTTGTACAGAAGAAACAATTAATCACTAACTCTATATGGATAACATTCAAACAATCAATACACTACGTTCATCTAACGGATCTTAATTGCTCTGATTTCATGGACTAAGCAAACGTAACCATAGGATTTGCATTCCAGAAAAATTATAGAGGGGTGGGGTGGGGGGATTAACCAGAGAAAACACTTGATATGTTTGCCGCACAAATGGGTATACAGATGACTAACCGGTTTTCCGTCAGAGTCGTAGTTGTTGCCGGAGTTACTATTGACCTCCGGCTCCGGCTGGGGGGGCACGACGGCGCCGATGAAGTCAAGGTCGTGTTGTGCCTGCGCGAGACCTCGTCGGCGGCGATGGAAACCTCTCTGGCTAGCTTCATGCGGTGTGAGGGTGATTCACCAGCCCCGGCGTTGCCACTCCCTCCGATGGTGCGCTTCGGCAGCATCGTCATACACTCCAGAGTCCAGACGTTGGTGACCACTGTGGACCGGGGGTGCGGCCGCCTATTATGGCCGGCGGCTCGGGCGCGTAATTAATACGGACCAGTGGGAGCGAGGCAGGCTGCGGTAAAAAGTTGCCTCGCCTCCTGGTGAGCCTGTGCGGCGGACGTCTGCCATTCCTACCATCATTTCACAGAGCTACTCGCACGCCTCCCTGTCAATTCACATACCTGCACGCATGCCTCCCTATCTGCCTATGCGGCGGAGCCCTGGCATGCGTCCCGTCAACTCACACCTGCTCACATGGCACACGGGGCGTGTGGCAGCACGTATATTTTTTGGTTAATTTTCTGTCGCTTTACTGCTTCACTGAACCGTTTGCATTGAAGAGATGCCCAAATCATGCGTTGAACATCTTGCACGCTTCCTGGTGAACCTGCGCACCGGACGAGTTTTGGATTTACTAGAATTAAAAAACCAGGTATCTCAACGTTTTACCAGCAATCAACGGTGCCCTGGTGTTTGAAATTCATTCCCATTTCTTGCATGGGACATAAGCATGCACCCAAGGACAAAGATTTGATTTCTCAACCAATTTATATGCATGGAGCATGTGCATGTAGTTCAAATTTGAATTATGCACATAAATGCATTGAAAACTCAGTTAATGCATAAAAATGTCCAAACGAACCCCGAAAAATCACAAAAATTGACACAACACACATGTTGTTCTATGTTGACACGAGAAATTTTTTGAAAGCAATAAGAGGAAATGGATATCGTTTCGTCCCCAAAGGTGGGACGTTCCCTACCGAAACCATCATGTTTGTTGTGAGAAGCTCTGGTTTGTGAGAAGCAGATACCCAAACCTGCCCCAAATAGGACAAAAAATTTACCATGACATGTTGATGCCACTCCATGATAGAATGCCAAGTTTCATGAATTTCAGACGAGTTTTGTATTTTCTAGAATTTAAAAACCAGGCATCTCAATGTTTTGCCGGTAATCAACGGTACCATGGTGTTTGAAATTCATTCCCATTTCTTGCATGGGACCTAAGCATGCACCCAAGGACACAGATTTGATTTTTCAACCAATTTATATACACTTGAGCATGTGCATGTAGTTCAAATTTGAATTATGCACATAAATGCATTGAAATCTCAGTTAATGAATAAAAATGTCCAAACAAACCCCGAAAAATCACAAAAATTGACACAACACTCCCGTTGTTCTATGTTGACATGAGAAAATATTTGAAAGCAGTAAGAGGAAATTGATATCGTTTCGTCCCCAAATGTGGGACGTTCCCTACCAAAACCATCATGTTTGTTGTGAGAAGCTCTGGTTTCTGAGAAGCATATACCCAAACCTGCCCCAAATGGGACAATTTTTTTACCACGGCATGTTGATGCCGCTCCATGATAGCATGCCAAGTTTCATAAATTTCAGACGAGTTTTTGGATTTACTAGAATTTAAAAACCAGGCATCTCAATGATTTGCCGGTAATCAACGGTGCCCTGGTGTTTGAAATTCATTCCCATTTCTTGCATGGGACCTAAGCATGCACCCAATGACGCATATTTGACTTTTCAACCAGTTTATATGCACTGGAGGATGTGCATGTAGTTCAAATTTGAATTATGCACATAAATGCATTGAAAACTCAGTTAATGCATAAAAATGTCCAAACGAACCCCAAAAAATCACAAAAATTGACACAACACTCCTGTTTTTATATGTTGACACGAGAAATTTTTTGGAAGCAATAAGAGGCAATGGATATCGTTTCATCCCCAAAGGTGGGATGTTCCCTACCGAAACCATCATGCTTGATGTGAGAAGCTCTGGTTTGTGAGAAGCATATACCCAAACCTGCCCCCAAATGGAACAAAAAATTTACCACGACATGTTGATGACGCTCCATGATAGCATGCCAAGTTTCATGAATTTCAGACGAGTTTTGGATTTACTAGAATTGAAAAACCATGTATCTCAATGTTTGCGGCCGAGTGACGGTGGCAGGGTGTTTGACATTCATTCCCATTTCTTTCATGGGACCTAAGCAGGCAACCAAGGACATATATTTAAATTTTCAACTAATTTATATGCATTAGAGCATGTGCCTGTAGTTAAAATTTGAATTATGCACATGAATGCATAGAAAACTCAATTAATGCATAAAAATGTCCAAGCAAACACCGAAAAATCCCAAAAATTTACACAACACTCCTGTTGTTCTATGTTGACACTAGGAAAAAATTTGAAATCGAGAAGAGGCAACGGATATCGTTTTGTCCAGAAAGGTGAAACGTTCCCTACCGAAACCATCACACTTGTGTGAGAAGCTCTGGTTTATGAGAAGCTTATACCCCAACCTGCCCCAAATGGGACAAACTTTTTACCACTGCATGTTGATGCCGCTCCATGATAGCATGCCAAGTTTCATGAATTTCGGACGAATTTTATATTTAATAGAATTACAAAATCAAGTACGTCGACGTTTGCCAGAGAGCCACGGTGTCGTGGTGTTCGAATTTCATGCCCATTTCTTGCATGGGAGATGAGCATAAACCCATGGACACATATATGATTTTACAACCCATGTTGGTGCACCGGAGCATGTGCATGTAGTTTAATTTTGAATTGTGCACCTAAAATGGCTAGAAAACCAATTTAATGTATAAAATGTTCAATCAAACCCTGAATAATTTCAATTCTTTTATGACACACATATAGTTGCATGTTCACTCTAGATAAAAGGGCTAGTAATTCAAACACCGTCCATTTCCGTTGTGACCCCAGTATGTAATTCAAATCAAGATAAAAAATCAAGTAGAGCACACAATTTATTATCACCAACCGTGTGAGATGCAGCACAAAATATCCCGGAGCACCATCGGTGTAAAGTACGCCTATGGCTTACGCGTGAAGGTGTGATACGCCCCCAACGTATCTATAATTTTTTGATTGTTCCATGTTGTTTTATTATCAATCTTGGATGTTTTATAATCATTTTATAGTCATTTTATATCATTTTTTGGTACTAACCTATTGACATAGTGCCAAGTGCCAGTTGCAGTTTTTCCATGTTTTTTACATCACAGAAATTCAATATCAAATGGAGTCCAAATACCACAAACTTTACGGAGATTTTTTATGGACCAGATGGAAGATATTGGGCCCTGGTTGCACCTTGGGGTGTCCCAAGGAGGGGACAACCCACCAGGGCGTGCCAGGAGGCCCAGGCGCGCCTTGGTGGGTTATGCCCACCTCGGGTGCCCCCCGGACTGCCTCTTTGCTCCATAAATACGCCAATATTCCAGAAACCCTAGGGGAGTCGATGAAATATTCATCCAGCCACCGCAGAGTCTAGAACCACCAGATCCAATCTAGACACCATCACGGAGGGGTTCACCACTTCCATTGGTGCCTCTCCGATGATGCGTGAGTAGTTCTTTGTAGACCTTCGGGTCCGTAGTTAGTATCTAGATGGCTTCATCTCTCTCTCTCTCTTGATTCTCAATACAATGGTCTCTTGGAGATCCATATGATGTAAATCTTTTGCGGTGTGTTTGTTGGGATCGATGAACTTTGAATTTATGATCAGATCTATCTTTTTATATCCATGAAAGTTATTTGAGTTTCTTTGATCTCTTATATGCATGATAGCTTCTAGCCTCATACTTATTCTCCTATATTTCGGTTTTGTTTGGCCAACTTGATCTATTTATCTTGCAATGGGAAGAGGTGTTTTCTAGTGGGTTCGATCTTACGGTGCTTGATCCCAGTGACAGAAAGGGAAACGACACGTATGTATCGTTGCTACTAAGGATAAAACGATGGGGTCTATTGATAACCCACAAGTATATGGTATCAATTGTAGACTCTTTCAATAAGTAAGAGTGTCGAACCCAACGAGGAGCTAAAGGTAGAACAAATATTCCCTCAAGTTCTATCAACCACCGATACAACTCTACGCACGCTTAGCGTTCGCTTTACCACTAGTATAAACAGTTTCTTGCAATTTTATCATATTGGAAATATGGAGAGGCAGAGATGTAGTTCCTCTCTCACAATAATTGCAAGTAGGAGCAGCAAGCACATGCATATTATATTCATCAAAATTATCATGTGCAATGGTAAAATGCAACCCATCAATATAATCCTTAATAAGGGCAAACTTCTCGTATATAGTGTAGTCGGGAGAATTCAAGAAGGTAATAGGACAATCATGCGTGGGTGCAATAGCAACAATTTCATGTTTAACATAAGGAACTATAGCAAGTTCATCTCCACAAGCATAATTCATATTGGCATCTTGGCCACAAGCATACCAAGCATCAAGTTCACCAAAAAGGGACATTTCAAATGAATCAACGGGAGCATAACAACTAGCATAGCATTATTCCTTTGGTAAGAACGAAGGGACATTAAATAATGTATGAGTTGGAGAGTTACTCTCATTATAAGGTGGGCACGGGTAGCTAATCCGCTCTTCCTCCTTTTGTTCTTCGCTCTCCTCATCATCTTTTTCATCCAATGAGCTCACAGTTTCATCAATTTCTTCTTCCATAGACTCCTGCAAAATATTAGTCTCTTCTTGGACAGCGGAGGAATCCTCAATATATGGCTTAACATAGGCATTAGAAGCATAATTATCATAACAATATTTAAGTATGGCAAAATTTTCAGATTTCTAAACAGTAGCATCATACGTTTCAATGCAAGAAGCAATTTCATAAGCACCCTTAAAAGCAACAAATTCTTCAATTTGTTGAACATCATAGTAATTATAAACACCCTTAGCATACGAATATACGATTCCATTATCACTAAACTCACATTGGTAGGGAAGGTGTTTCTTAGGGTTTTCAGAACAATAAGTAACATCATATATTTCACATAAATTCCAAGCATAGCATTGCAAACGATGAATTGATCGAGTAAAAGTTTCCCTTTTTCAGATAAGCGGTGTCACACATAACAAGCATGCTCATCTAAAGATTTGCCCTCATCTAAGCTAGTTGGGGTTTCAGCACAAGCACATAGGGATCGAAGATGATCCAAGTAAATAGCTTCAGTAGTGTGATAGATTTTGAGTGGTTGTTCAACAATTGGTGTAGTAGGTACAACTAATTTTTTGGTATTTTCCATTTCCTACCCATAACTAAAGATAGAAAACAAGAGCACCGAATATAAACTACTTAGTGATAAAGAAAACAAGCACACACGAGAATATTCACACACGCTATAACTCCCCGGCAACGGAGCCAGAAAAAGGTCTTCACAACCCACAAGTATAGGGGGTCAATTGTAGCCTCTTTCGATAAGTAAGAGTGTCGAACCCAACGAGGTGCTAAAGGTAGAACAAATATTCCCTCAAGTTCTATCGACCACCGATACAACTCTATGCACGCTTAACGTTCGCTTTATCTAGAACAAGTATGAAACTAGAAGTACTTTGTAGGTATTTTTGGATAGGTTTGCAAGATAATAAAGAGCGCGTAAATAAAAACTAGGGGCTGTTTTAGGTAAAGAAGCAATAAAGTTAGTATAGCGAGTGTGGAAAAGTGGTGGTAGGAGTTGCGAAATTGTCCCTAAGCAATTGACTACGTTACTAGACCGATAGCAAGTTTTGTGTGGGAGAGGCCACTGCTAGCATGTCATCCCTGACTTGGAATTCTATGCACTTATGATTGGAAATATTAGCAAGCATCTGCAACTACTAACGTTCATTAAGGTAAAACCCAACCATAGCATTAAGATATATTGGTCCCCCTTCAATCCCGTATGCATCAATTTCTATGCTAGGTTGAAGCTTCTGTCACTCTTGCCCTCCAATACATAGTCCTATCAACATACAACTAACACTATGGTGTGATCCACGTGCGTGCTCATATGATGGGCACCAAAGGACAGCAACATAACCACAAGCAAATTAAACCAATCATAACAATTCACCAATTACCGATAGGACAACAAAAATCTACTCAGACATCATAGGATGGCAACACATCATTAGATAATAATATGAAGCATAAAGCACCATGTTCAAGTAGAGGGTACAGCGGGTTGCGGGGAGTGGACCACTGTAGATAGACAGGGGAAGGTGATGAAGATGTTGGTGAAGATGACGGAGGTGTTGGGGAACGTAGCAGAATTTTAAAATTTTCTACGCATCACCAAGATCAATCTATGGAGTCATCTAGCAAGGAGGGAGAGAGGAGTGCATCTACATACCCTTGTAGATCGCGCGCGGAAGCGTTCAAGAGAACGGGGTTGATGGAGTCGTACTCGACGTGATCCAAATCACCGATGACCTAGCGCCGAACGGACGGCACCTATGCGTTCAACACACGTACGATTGGGACGACGTCTCCTCCAACTTGATCCAGCAAGGGGGAAGGAGAGGTTGATGAAGATCCAGCAGCACGACGGCGTGGTGGTGGAAGCAACAGTGATCTCGGCAGGGCTTCGCGAAGCACAGGGAGACGGAGGAGTGTCACGGGAGGGAGAGGGAGAGGCCAGGGGCTTGGGGTGCGGCTGCCCTCCCTCCCCCCACTATATATAGGGTCCCTAGGGGGGCGCCGGCCCTAGCAGATCCAATCTCCTAGGGGGGCGGCGGCCAAGGGGGTGGCTTGCCCGCCAAGGCAAGTGTGGCGCCCCCACCCCTAGGGTTTCCAACCCTAGGAACAGGGGGAGGCCCAAGGGGGGCGCACCATCCCACTTGGGGCTGGTTCTCCTCCCACTTCAGACCATGGGCCCCTCCGGGATAGGTGGCCCCACCCGGTGGACCCCCGGGACCCTTCCGGTGGTCCCAGTACAATACCGATTACCCCCAAAACTTTCCCGATGGCCGAAACTTGACTTCCTATATATAAATCTTCACCTCCGGAGCATTCCGGAACTCCTCGTGACGTTCGGGATCTCATCCGGGACTCCGAACAACTTTCGGGTTACCGTATACTAATATCTCAACAACCCTAGCGTCACCAAACCTTAAGTGTGTAGACCCTACGGGTTCGGGAGACACGCAGACATGACCGAGACGACTCTCCGGTCAATAACCAACCGCGGGATCTGGATACCCATGCTGGCTCCCACATGCTCCTCGATGATCTCATCGGATGAACCACGATGTCGAGGATTCAATCAATCTGTATACAATTCCCTTTGTCAATCGGTACGGTACTTGCCCGAGACTCGATCGTCGGTATCCCAATACCTCGTTCAATCTCGTTACCGGCAAGTCACTTTACTCGTACCGTAATGCATGATCCCGTGATCAACCACTTGGTCACATTGAGCTCATTATGATGATGCATTACCGAGTGGGCCTAGAGATACCTCTCCGTCATACGGAGTGACAAATCCCAGTCTCGATTCGTGCCAACCCAACAGACACTTTCGGAGATACCTGTAGTGTACCTTTATAGTCACCCAGTTACGTTGTGACGTTTGGCACACCCAAAGCACTCCTACGGTATCCGGGAGTTGCACAATCTCATGGTCTAAGGAAATGATACTTGACATTCGGAAAAGCTACAGCAAACGAACTACACGATCTTTGAGCTATGCTTAGGATTGGGTCTTGTCCATCACATCATTCTCCTAATGATGTGATCCCGTTATCAATGACATCCAATGTCCATAGTCAGGAAACCATGACTATCTTTTGATCAACGAGCTAGTCAACTAGAGGCTCAATAGGGACGTGTTGTGGTCTATGTATTCACACATGTATTACGATTTCCGGATAACACAATTATAGCATGAATAATAGACAATTATCATGAACAAAGAAATATAATAATAACCATTTTATTATTGCCTCTAGGGCACATTTCCAACAGTCTCCCACTTGCACTAGAGTCAATAATCTAGTTACATTGTGATGAATCGAACACCCATGCAGTTCTGGTGTTGATCATGTTTTGCTCTAGGGAGAGGTTTAGTCAACGGATCTGCCACATTCAGGTCCGTGTGTACTTTAAAAATCTCTATGTCTCCATTTTGAACACTTTCACGAATGGAGTTGGAGCGACGCTTGATATGCCTGGTCTTCCTGTGAAACCTGGGCTCCTTGGCAAGGGCAATAGCTCCAGTGTTGTCACAGAAGAGAGTCATCGGGCCCGATGCATTGGGTATGACTCCTAGGTCGGTAATGAACTCCTTCACCCAGACTGCTTCTTGTGCTGCCTCCGAGGCTGCCATGTACTCCGCTTCACATGTAGATCCCGCCACAACGCTGTGCTTGCAACTGCACCAGCTTACTGCCCCACCATTCAAAATATACACGTATCCGGTTTGTGACTTAGAGTCATCTAGATCTGTGTCGAAGCTAGCATCGACGTAACCCTTTATGACGAGCTCTTCGTCACCTCCATAAACGAGAAAAATATCCTTAGTCCTTTTCAGGTACTTCAGGATATTCTTGACCACTGTCTAGTGTTCCATGCCGGGATTACTTTGTTACCTCCCTACCGAACTTACGGCAAGGTTTACATCAGGTCTGGTACACGGCATAGCATACATGATAGACCCTATGGCCGAGGCATAGGGGACGACACTCATCTTTTCTCTATCTTCTGCCGTGGTCGGGCATTGAGCCGTGCTCAATCTCGTACCTTGCAATACAGGCAAGAACCCCTTCTTTGACTGATCCATTTTGAACTTCTTCAATATCTTGTCAAGGTACGTACTCTATGAAAGACCAATGAGGCGTCTCGATCTATCTCTATAGATCTTGATGCCTAATTGAAAAACACTTGTTCAAGTAGGCCTTTATGCTTTCCAAGAATTCTATATCATTTCCCATCAACAGTATGTCATCCACATACAATATGAGAAATGCTACAGAGCTCCCACTCACTTTCTTGTAAATGCAGGCTTCTCCATAAGTCTGCGTAAACCCAAACGCTTTGATCATCTCATCAAGACGAATGTTCCAACTCCGAGATGCTTGCACCAGCCCATAAATCGAGCATTGGAGCTTGCACACCTTGTCAGCATTCTTAGGATCGACAAAACCTTCCGGCTGCATCATATACAATTCTTCCTTAAGGAAACCATTAAGGAATGTTGTTTTGACGTCCATTTGCCATATCTCATAATCATAGAATGCGGCAATTGCTAACATGATTCGGACGGACTTCAGCTTCGCTACGGGTGAGAAAGTCTCATCGTAGTCAACCCCTTGAACTTGTCGATAACCCTTAGCGACAAGCCGAGCTTTATAGATGGTTACGTTACCATCCGCGTCTGTCTTCTTCTTAAAGATCCATTTATTTTCTATGGCTCGCCGATCAGCGGGCAAGTCAGTCAAAGTCCATACTTCGTTTTCATACATGGATCCTATCTCGGATTTCATGGCTTCCAGCCATTTTTCGGAATCTGGGCCCGCCATCGCTTCTTCATAGTTCGAAGGTTCACCGTTGTCTAACAACATGATTTCCAAGACAGGGTTGTCATACCACTCTGGTGCGGAACGTGTTCTTGTGGACCTACGAAGTTCAGTAGCAATTTGATCTAAAGTTTCATGATCATCATCATTAACTTTCTCTCTAGGCAGTGCAGGCACCTCAGGAACATTTTCTTGAGCTGCGCCACTTACCGGTTCAAGAGGTAATACTTCATCAAGTTCTACTTTCCTCCCACTTGTTTCTTTCGAGAGAAAATCTTTCTCTAGAAAGGACCCATTCTTGGCAACAAAGATCTTGCCTTCGGATCTAAGGTAGAAGGTATACCCGATAGTTTCTTTAGGGTATCCTATGAAGACGCATTTTTCTGATTTGGGTTCGAGCTTTTCAGGTTGGAGTTTCTTGACATAAGCATCGCATCCCCAAACTTTTAGAAACGACAGCTTAGGTTTCTTCCCAAACCATAATTCATACGGTGTCGTCTCAACGAATTTCGACGGAGCACTATTTAAAGGGAATGCGGCAGTCTCTAAAGCATAGCCCCAAAATGACAGCGGTAGATCGGTAAGTGAGATCATAGATCACACCATATCCAATAGAGTGCGATTACGATGTTCGGACACACCATTACGCTGAGGTGTTCCAGGCGGCATGAGTTGTGAAACTATTCCACATTTCCTTAAGTGTGTGCCAAATTCGTGACTCAAGTATTCTCCCCCACGATCTGATCGCAAGAACTTGATTTTCCTGTCACGTTGATTCTCAACCTCACTCTGAAATTCCTTGAACTTTTCAAAGGTCTCAGACTTGTGTTTCATTAAGTAGACATACCCATATCTACTCAAGTCATTAGTGAGGGTGAGAACATAACGATAGCCACCGCGAGCCTCAACACTCATTGGACCGCACACATCAGTATGTATGATTTCCAATAAGTTGGTCGCTCGCTCCATTGTTCCTGAGAACAGAGTCTTGGTCATTTTACCCATGAGGCATGGTTCGCACATGTCAGATGATTCGTAATCAAGAGACTCGAAAAGTCCATCTGCATGGAGCTTCTTCATGCGTTTGACACCTATGTGACCAAGGCGGCAGTGCCACAAGTATGTGGGACTATCATTATCAACCTTACATCTTTTGGTATTCACACTATGAATATGTGTAACATTACGCTCGAGATTCATTAAGAATAAACCATTCACCAACGGAGCATGACCATAAAACATATCTCTCATATAAATAGAACAACCATTATTCTCAGATTTAAATGAGTAGCCATCTCGAATTAAACGAGATCCTGATACAATGTTCATGCTCAAAGCTGGCACTAAATAACAATTATTAAGGTTTAAAACTAATCCCGTAGGTAAATGTAGAGGCAGCGTGCCGACGGCGATCACATCGACCTTGGAACCATTCCTAACGCGCATCGTCACCTCGTCCTTCGCCAGTCTCCGTTTATTCCGCAGCTCCTGCTTTGAGTTACAAATATGAGCAACCGAACCGGTATCAAATACCCAGGAGCTACTACGAGTACTGGTAAGGTACACATCAATTACATGTATATCACATATACCTTTAGTGTTGCCAGCCTTCTTGTCCGCTAAGTATTTGGGGCAGTTCCGCTTCCAGTGACCACTTCCCTTGCAATAAAAACACTCAGTCTCAGGCTTGGGTCCATTCTTTGGCTTCTTCCTGGCAGCTTGCTTACCGGGCGCGGCAACTCCCATGCCGTCCTTCTTGAAGTTCTTCTTACCCTTGCCTTTCTTGAACTTAGTGGTTTTATTCACCATCAACACTTCATGTTCCTTTTTGATTTCCACCTCTGCTGATTTCAGCATTGAATATACCTCAGGAATGGTCTTTTCCATCCCCTGCATATTGAAGTTCATCACAAAGCTCTTGTAGCTCGGTGGAAGCGACTGAAGGATTCTGTCAATGATCGCGTCATCCGGGAGATTAACTCCCAGCTGAGTCAAGCGGTTATGCAACCCAGACATTTTGAGTATGTGCTCACTGACAGAACTATTTTCCTCCATCTTGCAGCTGAAGAACTTGTCGGAGACTTCATATCTCTCGACCCGGGCATGATCTTGGAAAACCATTTTCAGCTCTTCGAACATCTCATATGCTCTGTGTCTCTCAAAACGCTTTTGGAGCCCCGGTTCTAAGCTATAAAGCATGCCGCACTGAACGAGGGAGTAATCATCAACACGTGACTGCCAAGCGTTCATAACATCTTGGTTCTCTGGGACAGGTGCGTCACCTAGCGGTGCTTCTAGGACATAATCTTTCTTGGCAACTACAAGGATGATCCTCAGGTTCCGGACCCAGTCCGTATAGTTGTTGCCATCATCTTTCAGCTTGGTTTTCTCTAGGAACGCGTTGAAGTTGAGGACAGCGTGGGCCATTTGATCTACAAGACATATTGTAAAGATTTTAGACTAAGTTCATGATAATTAAGTTCATCTAATCAATTTATTCAATGAACTCCCACTCAGATAGATATCCCTCCAGTCATCTAAGTGAAACATGATCCGAGTTAACTAGGCCATGTCCGATCATAACGTGAGACGGACTAGTCAACATCGGTGAACATCTTCATGTTGATCGTATCTTCTATACGACTCATGCTCGACCTTTCGGTCTTCTGTGTTCCGAGGCCATGTTTGTACATGCTAGGCTCGTTGAAAGTGCAACTATCCGTAGGTGGTTTTGGTAATTCATAACAACATATAGCTCATTGAGCTAATGCTATTCCAAGATGACTATTTCAGGAAAGCTCAATGATTGGCATGGCATGGATGTGAAAGTGGAACCCTCAAAATGCTAAGGACAAAGGATTGGCTCAAGCTCAAAAGCTCAAGACTCTTCATTTTATATTTTAGTGATCAACGATCACATTGAGTCTTTAGGAAAAGCCAATACTATCAAGGAGGGATGAGGTGTTGCTTAATGAGCCTCTTGCTTCATGTGCTTAGTGATATGCTCCAAAACCCTCAACTACTTTCCCATATCCACATATGACCTAAACCCTAAGCCAAACTCGGTCCTACCGATTCTTTCTATCCGGCGCCACCGAGTTTCACTTGTCATAAGCCACTGCCAAACCCTAGCAATTCGGTTCTACCGATAGGGATCTCGGTCTCACCGAGATGGGATTGCAAACTCTCTATTTCCCTTTCGTAACTTTTCGGTCTCACTGAAAGAGCGAATCGGTCCCACCGAGATTGTAGTGTAAACTCTATGTTTCCTTTTTGTAACTTTTCGGTCTCACCGAAAGAGCAAATCGGTCCCACCGAGTTTGCCTGACCAACTCTCTGGTTAGCTTATTACCAAACTCGGTCTCACCGAGTTTGTGTAATCGGTCTCACCGAGATTACGTTATGCCCAAACCCTAACCATATCGGTCCTACCGAGTTGCATGTCAGTCCCACCAAAAATCTCTAACGGTCACTAGGTTTACCTTTTCGGTCCGACCGAGTTTGTTGATTCGGTCCCACCGAGAATGGAAAACTGTGTGTAACGGTTGGATTTTGTGTGGAGGCTATATATACCCCTCCACCTCCTCTTCATTCGTGGAGAGAGCCATCAGAACACATACACAATTCCAACTCATATGTTCTGAGAGAGAACCACCTACTCATGTGTTGAGACCAAGATATTCTATTCCTACCATATGAATCTTGATCTCTAGCCTTCCCCAAGTTGCTTTCCACTCAAATCTTCTTTCCACACAATCCAAATCCTATGAGAGAGAGTTGAGTGTTGGGGAGACTATCATTTGAAGCACAAGAGCAAGGAGTTCATTACCTACACACCATTTGTTACTTCTTGGAGAGTGGTGTCTCCTAGATTGGCTAGGTGTTACTTGGGAGCCTCCGACAAGATTGTGGAGTTGAACCAAGGAGTTTGTAAGGGCAAGGAGATCGCCTACTTCGTGAAGATCTACCGCTAGTGAGGCAAGTCCTTCGTGGGCGATGGCCATGGTGGGATAGACAAGGTTGCTTCTTCGTGGACCCTTCGTGGGTGGTTGCTTCTTCGTGGACCCTTCGTGGGTGGAGCCCTCCGTGGACTCACGCAACCATTACCCTTCGTGGGTGGAGCCCTCCGTGGACTCGCGCAACCGTTACCCTTTGTGGTTTGAAGTCTCCATCAACGTGGATGTAGGATAGCACCACCTATCCAAACCACGGGAAAAACATCCATGTCTCCAATTGCGTTTGAATTCTCCAAACCCTTCCCTTTACATTCTTGCAATTTGCATGCTTTACTTTCCGCTGCCAATATACTCTTTGCATGCTTGCTTGAATTGTGTGATGATTTCTTGACTTGTCTTACAATAGCTAAAATCCGCCAAGAACTAAAATTGAGAAAAGGTTAAGTTTTTATTTGGTCAAGTAGTCTAATCACCCCCCTCTAGACATACTTTCGATCCTACAAGTGGTATCAGAGCTTTGGTCTCCATTTGCCTTGATCTCCATAGCTTTTGGTGGTCATAGCCTTGGTTTCACAACCTAGGAGAGTATGGCGTCTAGCGAGGGAAATTATCACCGTAGAGGTCCTTACTTTGATGGTACTAATTTTGCTAGTTGGAAGCATAAAATGAAAATGCATATTCTTGGACATAACCTCGCCGTTTGGGCTATTGTGTGTGTTGGTTTGCAAGGTGACTTCTTTGATGGGAAAGAACCAAACCGTGAAGCTACCGCAGATGAGTTGAAGATGTTGCAATACAATGCTCAAGCTTGTGATATTGTCTTCAACGGATTGTGCCCCGAAGAATTCAACAAAATCAGCCGTCTTGAGAATGGAAAGGAAATTTGGGACACTTTGATTGATATGAACGAAGGTACCGACTCCGTCAAGGAATCCAAGTTGGATGTGCTTCAAAGTCTACTTGACAAGTTCAAAATGAAGGATGGTGATGGTGTCGCTGAAATGTACTCTAGGCTTGCTCTCATCACAAATGAGATTGCCGGCTTAGGAAGTGAAGAGATGACCGATAGATTCATCATCAAGAAGATTCTAAGAGCCTTGGATGGAAAATATGATACCGTGTGCACATTGATCCAAATGATGCCCAATTACAAAGATCTCAAGCCAACGGAGGTGATTGGAAGAATTGTTGCTCATGAGATGTCACTTAAGGATAAAGAGGAACTTCACAACAAATTAAGTGGTGCCTACAAAGCCTCATGTGAAGCCCCTACATCATCAAGTGAGAAACAAAACTTCAATGAAGAATTGAGCTTAATGGTGAAGAACTTCAACAAGTTCTACAAGAGTAGAAGCAAAGATAGAACCTTCAAGTCAAGGTCCTACAATGACAAAAGATCTTCTTGTCAAAAGCGAAACTACTACAGTTGTGGAAGACCCGGACACTATTCCAATGAGTGTACGGCTCCCTACAAGAGAAGAGAAGATTCTCCAAAAAGAAGAAGCAAAGAATCACCACCAAGAGAGAGAAGGAGTAGAGATGATCGTTATGAACGAAGATACTCACGGAGAAGCAAGGATTCGGAAAGGAAGGAAAAATCATCAAGGAGCTACACAAAACGAAGACATCAAGCTCATGTTGGTGAATGGGTATCCGGCTCCGACTCCGATAGCCACTCCGAGAGAAGTTATCACTCCGACTCCGAAGATACTCAAGATGAAGGTGTTGCCGGTCTAGCACTTGTGTCAACCAACTCCTACGACATATTTGACTCACCAAATGAAGGAATTGGAAGATGCTTCATGGCCAAAGGTCCTAAGGTAACACACCCCGAGTATGTTGATTTCAATAGTGATGAAGATGACTTGTTAGGTGATGATTTGCTTGTTGACAGCTCTAGTGATGAATACTGTGATGAAACGTCAATTAATCATGCTAATCAAGATAAAACGAATGACAATGATAAGGAGAAGATTGAGGCTCTAACTAAAGAACTAAACACTCTTAAGTTAGCTCATGAAACTATCTTCGAAGATCATCAAGAACTTTTAAGAGCTCATGAGAAATTACACTTTGAAAAGCTCAATCTTGAGCAAGAGCATGAGTTCTTAAAAGCAATCAATGATGATCTCCGCAAGAAAAGTTCTTCTTACATTGCCAAGCGTTTACTCTTATCCACTTACATGCCTTAAGTCAAGTCTAGTAACAAGAACAAGAAAGATTCTTCCTCTACTAGTAACAATGATCATGCTAAATCCAATATTGTTGCTTCTAGTAGTTCTCTTGATTCCACTAATGATTCTCTTAGCCAAATTACACTTGAGCAAGAAAATAGCTTATTGAAGGGAATTATAGAGAAAGGAGTGTACAAAAGCCTTGCCGGGAGTAAGCAATTCGAGGAAATTGTGTGCAAGCAAGAATGCACCGGAAGAATCAAGGTGTTGGTTTTGAACGAAAGTTCAATGCCAATGGAGTTGAGTGGGAAGAAGATCAATACCCCAAGACAAAGTTTGTTCCTCAACAAGAGAAGTATGATACTTATTTCAAGGGGACACAAGCTCAAGATGATCTTCCACCACAAGACTACAAGCAAAAAGGCAAGGACAAGCTTCAAGAGGAAATTGATGCATTTGAAGAAGCTCCTCAGACCTTAGTCAAGTGGATTCCCAAGACTACTTCAAGTTCCACTTCATCAAGTACGACTACAACTCCAAGGATTCCCATCAAGATGGTGTGGATCCAAAAGAAGAAGAACTAGAGAGTTCTTGAGGGTGACTCCGCCAACATACTTCACTCTTATAATTTTGGCAAGAACAAGTGCAATCAATTTCCACATCTTGCACTAGTTCAAGGAGTCACAAACCCTCTTGTTGGTAAGACAAGGGACAAGGTAACCTAAAAATTTTCATGGACATCATCTTGTGTGTGCATCACTCTATGTCTATGGATATCCTTGTTTGTTCCTTGTGGGACTAACCCATGTAGGTATTGAAAGTGCAAGTCACTCAAATGGATAGCTCCAAGTGATCTACATCAACATTGAGCATCCACATCTTCAACATCTACATGAAGTCATCATCGACAAAACCCGAGGTTAGTTCATCCCTCTAAGGGGGGATATCACATCTAGGGGGAGCTTTACTCTAAGACTTGAGCTAAAGCAACTCTAAAGATGTGAACACAACAATGCTTTATGTAAAAGTGGTAACCCCACTTGAGCTTAAACGATGAGTATGACCTATGATCAAGTGTTCTCACTTGACTCCTAAGTCAATATACTCATATATAGATGACCTTGTCATCGAAAATTGCTTGATAGATGCTAGAATTGGTTGTGCATGCCTTGTCACATATTTCATTTGCCATCTTATCGTGTGAGCATGCTGGTTGCATATTTTACTCATTCGAGGACATCCACTTGTTGTTTTGATTGTTTGGTTTTATTTCCTTTTGCCAAGTGGATGGACAAGAATGCCTAAGAACCTCCTCTAGCTATCTATGCTTTTCTCGTCTCAAACTCTATTCATGCTACATCACAAAATTTGATCAAGTCAGATTCGAACCACTCTGTGTGAGGAGCGCTCGGAGTCCCCGATTCATCATAGAATTAAACTTCCAAAACCTCTTTATGATTCTCGGTCTGACCGATACCCCACTTTCAGTCCTACCGAGATCATTAAGTTGATCTAGGTTTTCGATCTTGGTGCAACCGATTTGAACCATTCGGTCACACCGAGTTGCAACAACTGTATACAGTTTTGCATCTCGGTGCCACCGAGTTGTTCCACTCGGTCACACCGACAGGGTCGGGCTATATATAGACACGGGCAAAATTTTGGAAATTTCTCCGAACCCCTTCGCCCGCGCGATAGCCTGCTCTGCCAACTTGGTCTCCGGATCATCTCCTCGCCGCCAGCCGCCTCCAGTCGCTGGTCTCCGTCGCCATCAACGGAAATTCAACCCCGCCGTTGCCGCCGTAGCGAGTCTCCGCCGAACTAGGGTATGGACTCGATCTTTGTGCTATTCCCCAATCCAATTCTTAGCACATTGTGATCATCATGATTCTTGCCACGTTTGTTAAACTCCTATCCAGTCAATGAACTCGTAGATTAGGTTTAATTCGAAAATTTTAGGGTTAGGTTTCCGCCGAAACCATCTCGGACCCACCGAGTTGAAAAACTCGGTCCCACCGATTTGGCTTATGCCATTGCACAAGTGAGACTCGGTCTGACCGAGAATTACTTATCGGTGTGACCGATTGGAACTCTGTGAAATCCTAGCAGTCTCGGTGCCACCGAACTATGACTCGGTCTGACCGAGTTCACTAGTTTAGGTGCCAAAACTGCTTCGGTATCACCGAGTTTAGAAATCAGTAGATACGAGATGCTTTCAGTGGGAAACTAAAACTAAGTTTTTGAATTATTCTTTTGCAAAAATCTCTGCATTTTGTGATGCTTATCCACTCTATCTCATCTATAACCTATTCACAGGATCAGCAGTCAGAGTTTGCATCATGTCAGACCAAAGTGATAGCCAGAACTTGTTAGAGCAGCAAGTGCAGATGAGTGAGGGCACTAGTCCCTCAAGTTCCTCAGATGATGGCAGCAGGAGCACCCCTAGCAATCTGCCTGAAGCTGCCATAAGACAGAGAAAGAAGAGAACCTCAGACACAGAAGATGAGGATTATGTGGCAGAAGAGGAAGCAACTTCCAAGAGAGTTGAGCCAGCACAGGGCATAAAACCAGGGATGAAGATCAAAAGGCCAGTAGGCAGGCAGCCTATGTCAAAGGCCAGAGCTTCAACTGAGAAGCCCACTCCCATTGAGCCAGTTGCTGCTGAAGGCAAGAAGAGGAAAGAAAGGGTGAAGAAAACTGTAGCCAGAGTGCTTGGCAAGGCTTCCATCATGGAAGATGAGGAGGAAGAAGAAGAGGTAGCTGCACCAGCACCTAAGGCACCCAAGCTGATGGGTGATGCCATAAGAATAGGGGAAGCTGCTTCCAAGGCCAAGCCAGCTCCAAAGCCAAAGCCAAAGAGGAACACAAGAAGCATCCCAGCTACTATGAAGAACAAGGCCCAGTGCCTGAAGCTGCAGAAGAAGAAGAAGAAGAGAATGTTCTTAGAAAGCTCAAGCCCAAGATCCCAGACCACAACGATGCTCATCCTGTGGCTGAGGATATGAAACTCAGGAGAGATTCAGGGCTCCGGAAGTGGAGAGAAGCAGACCCGTATGCTTCAAGGAGAAGGACTACAGTTGACTACAAGTTTCACACCAAGGAGCAGCAAGACTTTTATGAGAGAGTGCTACTAGACAAGAAGCCAATTGTCTGTGATATGAGATGGGTTGATTGGCAATACATCAAGGACAACGAAGAGTACTACCCTGGAGTGCAGGACAGCTTCAAGGCATGTGGAGTAGAGGACTTTGTTGTGCAGAAGCTCACAAAGTGGAACGAGGAACTCATCATGCAGTTCTACTCCACAGCCCATTTCTATCCAGATGGCAGGATTGTATGGATGACAGAGGGTACGAGGTACCAGTCTATAGTTGCTGAATGGGCTCAGCTGATTAATGCCCCAGAAGAGCATGACGATGACTTGGACATTTATGCCAAGAAGAAGATGGACCACAACTCAATGTCAAACATGTACAAGGAGATTCCAAATGAAGCACTTGATACGTTCAAGTTTGGCTCAGTACACTATCTTCTGTCAGGGCTGCCAACCATCAACTGGATTCTTAGGCACACCCTATTGCCCAAGTCTGGAGATCACAAGATGATCAGGGGCCACGCGATCAACTTGCTTCATATCTTTGACGTGCCACAGAAATTCAAAGTCATGAGCCTTATGATTGAAACAATCAAGAGGACAGCAGCAGACCAGAAGAGGAGCTGTGGATATGCCCCACAGATTCAGGAGCTCATCAACTCTAAGATGGGCACGGGCATATACTTATTGGACAAGGAACACCTGCCCATCCGTCCAGACTTTGAAGATAATCAAGTGGTCATGACTGAGAATGAGCCATCATCTGCCCAAGCACAAGCCAAGAAGGAGAAGGCGAGGAAGGAGAAAGCTACCAAGATGCCTACTCAAGAGGAGGCATCTGAATATTTCCTGAAAACCAAACAAGAGCAGCTTGGTTACTTGATTGCATCCACCCTGCGGATTGAGCAAGGACTAGCCACCCTAACTCAGAACCAGGCAAGCTTAGAGAGGATCATGGAACAAAAGTTCTATGACTTGGATGTCAAAATGACAGAGATTCATACTGCAGTGGAGCAGCTCCAGGATCACATGCAGGAGAGGAGAGGCAAGACTACAACTGATGCCTTTGCCAGAGTGCCACGAGGTCCGAGGTCGTCTGCAGTGCCAGTTGCTGACCCCAGAGCCACCACGTCTACACCAACTACAGCCTCAGTTCCACCAGCTCCAGCGTCCACTTCAGCCTCGACTCCGACCACGTCTACAGAAGGCTTCGTCCTTGGAGTGCTCCGAACTCCACCACCACCTGAAGATCAAGCCTGAGTGTCGACTTAGCACTATGCATTTTCTAGGAACTTTTTGGTAACTTGTTGCCAAAGGGGGAGAAAATGTATAGATCAGAGGCTTCGAGAGAGAGTGTTGCTTTTATTCTCTCTTGTTTTATTTGGTGGTTTTTCGAACTTTGTTTGCTTTTGTGTGAGATACTATGTCATTGCTCGTGAGACATTGATGATCATGTGTTTGATCATAAGCTACACTTAATGTTTGCTTAATATTATCATCTTATCTATCTTATGTGATCATTCACTATTCTTGGTGATGAGTGCATGTATTTCATTCTTATCATTTTAAGCGCTCCACCAAGATGTATGTGACATGGAAGAGTAACCCATGACTCTAACTCTTTGTGCATTTGCAGTCCAAAGCAAATTTTAAATATGCACAAATTTAGGGGGAGCTCTTACTTGTCACATACTTCTCAAAGCAACGATATATTTCATGCTTATTATCATTTGTCGAAGCTTTGATCTATATGTTGTCATCAATTACCAAAAAGGGGGAGATTGAAAGTGCAACTATCCCTAGGTGGTTTTGGTAATTCATAACAACATATAGCTCATTGAGCTAATGCTATTCCAAGATGACTATTTCAGGAAAGCTCAATGATTGGCATGGCATGGATGTGAAAGTGGAACCCTCAAAATTCTAAGGACAAAGGATTGGCTCAAGCTCAAAAGCTCAAGACTCTTCATTTTATATTTTAGTGATCCAAGATCACATTGAGTCTTTAGGAAAAGCCAATACTATCAAGGAGGGATGAGGTGTTGCTTAATTAGCCTCTTGCTTCATGTGCTTAGTGATATGCTCCAAAACCCTCAACTACTTTCCCATATCCACATATGACATAAACCCTAAGCCAAACTCGGTCCTACCGATTATTTCTATCCGGCGCCACCGAGTTTCACTTGTCATAAGCCACTGCCAAACCCTAGCAATTCGGTTCTACCGATAGGGATCTCGGTCTCACCGAGATGGGATTGCAAACTCTCTGTTTCCCTTTCGTAACTTTTCGGTCTCACCGAAAGAGCGAATCGGTCCCACCGAGATTGCAGTGTAAACTCTATGTTTCCTTTTTGTAACTTTTCGGTCTCACCGAAAGAGCAAATCGGTCCCACCGAGTTTGCCTGACCAACTCTCTGGTTAGCTTATTACCAAACTCGGTCTCACCGAGTTTGTGTAATCGGTCTCACCGAGATTACGTTATGCCCAAACCCTAACCATATCGGTCCTACCGAGTTGCATGTCAGTCCCACAGAAAATCTCTAACGGTCACTAGGTTTACCTTTTCGGTCCGACCGAGTTTGTTGATTCGGTCCCACCGAGATTGGAAAACTGTGTGTAATGGTTGGATTTTGTGTGGAGGCTATATATACCCCTCCACCTCCTCTTCATTCATGGAGAGAGCCATCAGAACACATACACAATTCCAACTCATATGTTCTGAGAGAGAACCACCTACTCATGTGTTGAGACCAAGATATTCCATTCCTACCATATGAATCTTGATCTCTAGCCTTCCCCAAGTTGCTTTCCACTCAAATCTTCTTTCCACAAAATCCAAATCCTATGAGAGAGAGTTGAGTGTTGGGGAGACTATCATTTGAAACACAAGAGCAAGGAGTTCATTACCTACACACCATTTGTTACTTCTTGGAGAGTGGTGTCTCCTAGATTGGCTAGGTGTTACTTGGGAGCCTCCGACAAGATTGTGGAGTTGAACCAAGGAGTTTGTAAGGGCAAGGAGATCGCCTACTTCGTGAAGATCTACCGCTAGTGAGGCAAGTCCTTCGTGGGCGATGGCCATGGTGGGATAGACAAGGTTGCTTCTTCGTGGACCCTTCGTGGGTGGTTGCTTCTTCGTGGACCCTTCGTGGGTGGAGCCCTCCGTGGACTCGCGCAACCATTACCCTTCGTGGGTGGAGCCCTCCATGGACTCGCGCAACCGTTACCCTTCGTGGGTTGAAGTCTCCATCAACGTGGATGTAGGATAGCACCACCTATCCGAACCACGGGAAAAACATCCGTGTCTCCAGTTGCGTTTGAATTCTCCAAACCCTTCCCTTTACATTCTTGCAAGTTGCATGCTTTACTTTCCGCTGCCAATATACTCTTTGCATGCTTGCTTGAATTGTGTGATGATTGCTTGACTTGTCCTATAATAGCTAAAATCTGCCAAGAACTAAAATTGGGAAAAGGTTAAGTTTTTATTTGGTCAAGTAGTCTAATCACCCCCCCTCTAGACATACTTTCGATCCTACACTCGTCAAGTCAGCCTAAGTGTATTGCGTGTGTAAATCTGGCTTACACCGTTGTATTCGAACATTAGAATCTAGCACACCCGATCATCACGTGGTGCTTCAAAACAACAAACCTTCGCAACGGTGCATAGTTAGGGGGAACACTTTCTTGAAATTATTATGAGGGATCATCTTATTTAAGCTACCGTCGTTCTAAGCAAATAAGATGTAAAACATGATAAACATCACGTGCAATCAAATAGTGACATGATATGGCCAATATCATTTGCTCCTTTTGATCTCCATCTTCGGGGCTCCATGATCATCGTTGTCACCGGCATGACAACATGATCTCCATCATCGTGTCTTCTTGAAGTTGTCTCGTCATCTATTACTTCTACTACTATGGCTAACGCTTTAGCAATAAAGTAAAGTAATTACATGACGTTTATGTTGACACGCAGGTCTAAATAAATAAAGACAACTCCTATGGCTCCTGCCGGTTGTCATACTCATCGACATGCAAGTCGTGATTCCTATTACAAGAACATGATCAATCCCATACATCACATATATCATTCATCACATCCTTTTGGCCATATCACATCACACGGCACATGCTGCAAAAACAAGTTAGACGTCCTCTAATTGTTGTTGCAAGTTTTTACGTGGCTGCTATAGGTTTCTAGCAAGAACGTTTCTTACCTACGCCAAAACCACAACGTGATATGCCAATTTCTATTTACCCTTCATAAGGACCCTTTTCATAGAATCCGATCCGACTAAAGTGGGAGAGACAGACACCCACCAGCCACCTTATGCAACTAGTGTATGTCAATCGGTGGAACCAGTCTCACGTAAGCGTACGTGTAAGGTCGGTCCGGGCCGTTTCATCCCACGATGCCGCCGAATCAAGATAAGACTAGTAACGGCAAGCAAATTGACAATATTGACGCCCACAACTGCTTTGTGTTCTACTCGTGCATAGAAACTATGCATAGACCTAGCTCATGATGCCACTGTTGGGGAACGTAGCAGAATTTTAAAATTTTCTACGCATCACCAAGATCAATCTATGGAGTCATCTAGCAACGAGGGAGAGAGGAGTGCATCTACATACCCTTGTAGATCGCGCGTGGAAGCGTTCAAGAGAACGGGGTTGATGGAGTCGTACTCGACGTGATCCAAATCACCGATGACCTAGCGCCGAACGGACGGCACCACCGCGTTCAACACACGTATGATTGGGAAGACGTCTCCTCCAACTTGATCCAGCAAGGGGGAAGGAGAGGTTGATGAAGATCCAGCAGCACGACGGCGTGGTGGTGGAAGCAACGGTGATCTCGGCAGGGCTTCGCCAAGCACAAGGAGACGGAGGAGTGTCACGGGAGGGAGAGGGAGAGGCCAGGGGCTTGGGGTGTGGCTGCCCTCCCTCCCCCCCCCCCACTATATATAGGGTCCCTAGGGGGGCCGGCCCTAGGAGATCCAATCTCCTAGGAGGGGCGGCGGCCAAGGGGGTGGCTTGCCCAACAAGGCAAGTGTGGCGCCCCCCACCCCTAGGGTTTCCAACCCTAGGCGCAGGGGGAGGCCCAAGGGGGGCGCACCAGCCCACTTGGGGCTGGTTCTCCTCCCACTTCAGCCCATGGGGACCTCCGGGATAGGTGGCCCCACCCGGTGGACCCCCGGGACCCTTCCGGTGGTCCTGGTACAATACCGATTACCCCCGAAACTTTCCCGATGGCCGAAACTTGACTTTCTATATATAAATCTTCACCTCCGTACCATTCCGGAACTCCTCGTGACGTCCGGGATCTCACCCAGGACTCCGAACAACTTTCGGGTTAACATATACTAATATCTCAACAACCCTAGCGTCACTGAACCTTAAGTGTGTAGACCCTACGGGTTCGGGAGACACGCAGAGATGACCGAGAAAACTCTCCGGTCAATAACCAACAGCGGGATCTGGATACCCATGATGGCTCCCACATGCTCCTCGATGATCTCATCGGATGAACCGCGATGTCGAGGATTCAATCAATCTGTATACAATTCCCTTTGTCAATCGGTACGTTACTTGCCCGAGACTCGATCGTCGGTATCCCAATACCTCGTTCAATCTCGTTACCGGCAAGTCACTTTACTCGTACCATAATGCATGATCCCGTGATCAACCACTAGGTCACATTGAGCTCATTATGATGATGCATTACCGAGTGGGCCCAGAGATACCTCTCCGTCATACGGAGTGACAACCCAACAGACACTTTCGGAGATACCTGTAGTGTACCTTTATAGTCACCCAGTTACGTTGTGACGTTTGGCACACCCAAAGCACTCCTACGGTATCCGGGAGTTGCACAATCTCATGGTCTAAGGAAATGATACTTGACATTCGGAAAAGCTACAGCAAACGAACTACACGATCTTTGAGCTATGCTTAGGATTGGGTCTTGTCCATCACATCATTCTCCTAATGATGTGATCCCGTTATCAATGACATCCAATCTCCATAGTGGTCAACTAGACTATCTTTTGATCTTTGAGCTATGCTTAGGAAACCATGACTATCTTTTGATCAACGAGCTACTCAACTAGAGGCTCAATAGGGACGTGTTGTGGTCTATGTATTCACACATGTATTACGATTTCCGGATAACACAATTATAGCATGAATAATAGACAATTATCATGAACAAAGAAATATAATAATAACCATTTTATAATACAATGGATTTGTACTTTATAAAAGCACACAACATAAATAAATGACTCTCTAAAACTTCCGGGTTGTCTCCCTAGCAGTGCTTTCTTTAAAGCTATTAAGCTAGGCATATAGTGCTCAAGTAATGGATCCACCCGGATCCCAAGGTATATCAAAGCCAATTTTAATTAGTAGTGATTTGTGATTTAGTAGTGAGCACAAAGTAACATGTATCATGAAACAACAAAGTCTAACTCTCTTCCTATGCATCGGCATGTCATAAAAGAACAATTCATGAACACATAGTAAAGGCCAATGCATAGTATAAACAGTTTCTTGGCATTTTATCATATTCGAAACAAGGAGAGGCGGAGATGTAGTTCCTGTCTCATAATAATTGCAAGTAGGAGAAGCAATAACATGCATATTATATTCATCAAAATTATCATGTGCCATGGTAAAATTCAACCCATCAATATAATCCTCAATAAGGGCAAACTTCTCCAATATAGTGTAGTCGGGAGAATTCAAAAAGATAATAGGACTATCACGCGTGGGTGCAATAGCAACGATTTCATGTTTAACATAAGGAACTATAGCAAGTTCATCTCCATAAGCATAATTCATATTGGCATCTTGGCCACAAGCATAGCAAGCATCAAGTTCATCAAAAAGGGATATTTCAAACGAATCAACGGGATCATAACAATTATCATAGCATTCATCCTTCGGTAAGAACGAAGGGACATTAAATAATGTATGAGTTGAAGAGTTTCTCTCATTATAAGGTGGGCACGGGTATCTAATCCGCTCTTCCTCCTTTTGTTCTTCGCTCTCCTCATCATCTTTTTCATCCAATGAGCTCACAGTTTCATCAATTTCTTCTTCCATAGACTCCTGCAAAATATTAGTCTCTTCTTGGACAGCGGAGGAATCCTCAATATATGGTTTAACATAGGCATTAGAAGCATAATTATCATAACAATATTTAAGTATGGCAAAATTTTCAGATTTGTAAAGAGTAGCATCATACATTTCAATCAAAGAAGCAATTCATAAGCACCCTAAAAAGCAACAAATTCTTCAATTTGTTGAACATCATAGTAATTATAAACACCCTTAGCATATGAAGATATGATTCCATTATCACTAAACTCACATTGGTAGGGAAGGTGTTTCTTAGGGTTTTCAGAACAACAATTAACATCATATATTTCACATAAATTCCAAGCATAGCATTGCAAACGATGAATTTGATCCAGTAAAAATTTCCCTTTTCCAGATATGCGGTGTTGCACATAACAAGCATGCTCATCTAAAGATTTGCCCTGAACTAAGCTAGTTGGGGTTTCAGCACGAGCACATAGGGATCGAAGATGATCCAAATAAAAAGCTTCAGTAGTGTGATAGAATTCGAGTGGTTCTTCAACCATTGATGTAGTAGGTACAACTAATTTTTTGTATTTTGCATTTCCAACCCATAACTAAAGATAGAAAACAAGAGAACAGAATAAAAACTACTTAGTGATAAAGCAAACAAGCACACACGAGAATATTCACCCCACGCTATAAATCCCCAGCAACGGTGCCAGAAAAAGGTCTTGATAACCCAAAAGTATAGGGGATCAATTGTAGCCTCTTTCGATAAGTAAGAGTGTCAAACCCAACGAGGAGCTAAAGGTAGAACAAATATTCCCTCAAGGTCTATCGACCACCGATACAACTCTACGCACGCTTAACGTTCACTTTACCTAGGACAAGTATGAAACTAGAAGTACTTTGTAGGTGTTTTTGGATAGGTTTGCAAGATAATAAAGAGCGCATAAATAAAAACTAGGGGCAGTTTTAGGTAAAGAAGCAATAAAGTTAGTATAGTGAGTGTGGAAAAGTGGTGGTAGGAGTTGCAAAATTGTCCCTAAGTAATTGACTACGTTACTAGACCGATAGTAAGTTTTATGTGGGAGAGGCCACTGCTAGCATGTCATCCCTGACTTGGAATTCTATGCACTTATGATTGGATCTATTAGCAAGCATCCGCAACTACTAACTTTCATTAAGGTAAAACCCAACCATATCATTAAGATATATTGGTCCCCCTTCAATCCCGTATGCATCAATTTCTATGCTAGGTTGAAGCTTCTGTCACTCTTGCCCTCCAATACATGGTCCTATCAACATACAACTAACCCTATGGTGTGATCCACGCATGCGCTCATATGATGGGCACCAAAGGATAGCAACATAACCACAAGCAAATTAAACCAATAAATAGCAATTCACCAATTACCGATAGGACAACGAAAATCTACTCAGACATCATAGGATGGCAACACATCATTGGATAATAATATGAAGCATAAAGCACCATGTTCAAGTAGATGGTATAGCAGGTTGCGGGAGAGTGGACCGCTATAGATAGATAGGGGAAGGTGATGAATATGTTGGTGAAGATGACGGGGGTGTTGGTGTAGATCGCTGTCACACGATGATGGCCCCGGTGGCATTCCGGTGCCACCGGGAGAGAGGGGGGAGAGCCCCCCTTCTTCTTCTTCTTCTTCCTTGACCTTCTCCCTGGATGGGAGAAGGGTTTCCCCTCTGGTCCATGGCATCCATGGTGGCGGAGGAGTGAGGGCCCCTCTGAGATTGGATCTGTCTCTCTGTCTCTCTCTATTTCTACGTTGGATGATTCTGCCCTTTCACCGTTTCTTATATTCTCTGAGATCCGTAACTCCAATTGGGATGAATTTTGGACACGATTTTATCTGGATATTGGCTTTCTTGCGGTGAAAGAAGGGCACCAACCTCCTTACGGGGTGGCCACGAGGGCCAGGGGTGCGCCTGCCCCCTGCGTTGTGGGCCCCTCGAACTTCATCTCGCGTTGATTTCACTTCCCAAAATTCACATATATTCCAAAAAATATCCTTCAGTTTTTATCCCGTTTGGACTCTGTTTGATATGGATTTTCTGCAAAAACAAAAACATGCAACAAACAGGAACTGGCACTGGGCACCGGATCAATATGTTAGTCCCAAAAATAGTATAAAAAGTTGCCTAAAGTATATGAAAGTTGTATAATATTGGCATGGAACAATCAAAAATTATAGATACGACGGAGATGTATCATCTATCTCTACATAGATAGATCTTTTCTACATCATGTCATCGTTCTTATTACATTACTCCGTTTTTCCATGAACTTAATACACTAGATGCATGCTGGATAGCGGTCGATGTGTGGAGTAATAGTAGTAGATGCAGGCAGGAGTTGGTCTACTAATATTGGACGTGATGCCTATGTAATGATCATTGCCTGGATATCGTCATAATTATTTGAGGTTCTATCAATTGCCCAACAATAATTTGTTTACCCACCATTTACTATTATTCTCGAGAGAAGCCACTAGTGAAACCTACGTGCCAGGGTTTCTGATCCTCGGACACCTATGGGACCGGCGGACCGGGTCCCTTTCGGTTCGGCGGGGGGCGGAGGTCGCGCAAACAGCAGATCAAGGCGAGGCACGCGGGCGGTTGGTCGTGCGAAGGGCAAATCGAGGCGAAGCACGCGAGCGATTTACCCAGGTTCGGGCCGCATGGATGCGTAAAACCCTACTCCTGCTTTGTGGTTTGGTATTGATTTCTAGCTCGGGAGCGCGGAGTGCTGCAGTACACACCGGCGGCGAGCAGGACCGAGCGTGAGTGTGTGGAGTTCCTGAACCCCGAAGGCTCTCCAAATGGCCGACCCCCCCCCCCCTACGTTGCACACGGGCCTCCTTTTATACTCAAGGGGTTACCGACATAGAGCAACGGGGGCCAAGGGCAAAAATGGAAAGGGTGCTGTGGGTAGGCACAGCTAGGTGCTGTAGTAGGCACAGCTAGCTGCTACAGTGTTATCATACCTAACCCTGACGGCAGGGGACAAGGGCATTAAATGTCCGTCTGTGTCGCCTAGACAGCACCGAAAGGGACCGCTAGGGACGCCACCGTCTTGCCACGATGGTTGTCTTGTCAGCGCCTGCGTGCCGCCGCACGCCCCTAGCTGCACAGCCTCCTGCCACGTGCGCTTGGGAGGGGCCCCAGAGCGACACGTGGGTGGATGTGCTGGAGCGCGGGCGTGGAGTGGGGGCTTGCCGCGGCAAGCGCCTTGCCGCGGCCGTCGACTTGTCGCTTCCGGGAGCTTGTCGCTCACCGGGCCTTGTCGGGGCGCGTAGCGCGCCGCGGCAAGTTCCTTGGAATGCCTTGGATGGCCTTCCCTGCAAGCGCCTCTTGCCGGGGCCTTGGGACGCTTCTGATGGCCTTCCCGGCAAGCTCCTCTTGCCGGGGTCTTGCCTTCCTCCCGGCAAGCTCCTCTTGCCGGGGTCTTGTCTTGAGTACTTTGTTCTTGAATGGTCTTCAGAGGGACCATGGAGGATCTTGGCGGTGACCTGGCAGGCCTTGCCGCGGGATGCTGCGACTGCCCGTGCACAAGTTCGGGGTACTAAGGGTACCCCTACTTTAGTACACCGACAGGAGCCCCCGGGCCTGGGCCAGACACGGTGCCGAGCGCTGTTGGGCCAGGCCCAGAACAGTGCACGGGCACGCGCGGCCTGGGTCACGCCGTATATCTCTCCGCTTTCGTCGCGCACGCCCGGAACGGCACGCGTCGAACGCGGCGTCGTGGGTGACGTGGGCGGCGCGCGCGCGGCTAAGCCCCGCGAGCATGCGTCAAGCCATGATGAAGGGGAACGGCCCACGCCCTCTTCTCCCAACGGAGGTAGGCGTGGGGGCGTGGCGCATTTACTGGACGGGGCCGGTGCGCGGTTTTCGAAGCACCCACTCCCCGAGATTACGGGGTAGGGCGAGGTCGCCCCATCCGTCGCCTCAGTTCTGCATCCCCGCCACGCGGCTCCCATGCACCTGGGATCACGGACGGTGGGAGCGGGAACCTGGGCCGTTGCGAGCAGAGGTGGCGGGTCGGCCCGCCTCCCTGCTCTTCCCGTGCCTTGATTCGCTGAGCGGGGCGGCTGGGCTCCCACTTCGCTCCTTTATAAGGAGCGGGAAGGGAGCACCGAAGCCTGCACTCTCTCGTCTCCTCCTTTCTTCAGCTTCTGCTCCCCTTTCTCTCATTCGCCATGGAGAAAGGGAATCCTGGGCCTTCATCAGTGGCGGCGAGGGTCGCCGCCAGACAGCGCACCCTCCCCTCTTCCTCGCTCGTGGTGGCAGAGCCAGCCATAAGAGGAAGAGGGAGGGGGCGAGGTTGTGGACGAGGTCGAGGACGAGGTCGAGGCACTCGGGGAAGAGGCGGACGGGGCGACGCGCCAACTTCGCCCCCGCCGGCGGCTGCTCCCCCCGCGGCGGTCCATATAGGGGACAACCCTTGCGAGTTCTTCGTCAAGCTGCGCCGGGCGCCTCGTCGTCGCCTCCGGCTCCCAGCTCCGTTCGCGAGCGCGATGGAGTTGGACCCGCCCGAGACACTGAGGCTGCACATGATGAGGGGCTGTGGGATCAGCGGCACGCGAATCCGCGTTGTATTCCCAGCCCCTAATGTGATGTATCTTGACCGAGGGTGGAAGACGTTCGCCCGGATCCACAGCCTGATGGAGGGGTTTACCCTCCATTTTAAGCTGATGGAGGGCGATCTCCTCTCCGTCAAGGCCTTCGTGTGCTTCGGCACTCGGGCGAAGTGCTGCGTGGACAGCTCCTCCGATAGCGAAGGCTCCCCCTCGAGCGAGAGTGACGAGGAGGGGAGCGACAGCGACGATGAGGGTAGCGGGCGGCGGGATGGCGGGTCCGACTAGGTGTCGGGCGCCGCTCCGCGCGGCACCGGCGACCCCATAATCCGCGTCGCCGGCTCCTTGAACTCCCCGGGGGCGTCTCCTTGGGCGGCTGGCGTAGGGAGGCTGCAGAAGGGGAAGAGGGCTGGCGGCAAGGCCATCAGGTCGGAGTACGAGGGCGTGGTGCCCTCGACAGCGTGCTGACGTCCTGCCGCCCCGTCTTCGATCCCCGCTTCCGGCGTCGCCATCACCGTCAAGCCCTCGGTCGGCCCCCCGGGATGTTCTCTTGGTGTCTTCTGGCACCTGTAGCTCGCCTAGGCGCCCTTTTTCCCCTTTTCGCCTCCTTGACCTACCTCCTGAAGAGAGGGACAGGAAAGGGGTTATGGGCACCTTATCTTTTTAATTTATAAGCCTTCGGGCCTTAGCTGCATCTAAAGCTTGTAATCCTCTCTTTCATGTTTTTCATCCTCTTTGGACTGTACCTGAGTGGGATGTTTTTTAATGAAAAGGGGGATGTTTGCCGGGTTATTTGCCTCGCGGGTCGAACCCACGCCAAGGAGCAAATCCTTAATATCCCTCGGACAGACATTCCCGGCAACAGGCCCTGCCGCCTTCCCACACCGCTCGACCTTTCTCACGCCTTTGGCGGAGGCAGGAACGAGGTGGGCGCGGCCTCCTCGTTTCATCCCTTTGCTGCCGCGACTACGACCAAACTTGGCCCCGGGAACGCGCTCCAGGGCCTAGAGTCAGGGGAGCACGGCAGTTTTCGGGAAGAAACGTGGTTTCACATTCCCCAGTTCATAAGAGGATGCATGAAGAGGGACGAAGGACTTATCTGATATCACAGCCCCCGGCAACTCTGTCTTGCCGGCGACGAATCTTGGTACCCGCAGCCCCCGGCAACGCTGGCTTGCCGGGGCTCAGGTGCCGGTGTGCCCTTCTTCTCCTTTTCGCCCTTAAGCGGTCCCGCCAGGACTTGCGAGCCCTGCGAACGAAGGAAAAGCAAAGGGACGGACTCTCGACCTCTAAGCTAGGGGTTAGCCGCTGTTAGGCACTATCAACCCTAACCAAGGACGAGACTCAACCTAGCATGCATGCTATAACCCCGGGGTATGCAGCGCTTCATTTTCTGGTGCTCAGGGTCTGCGCCTGGCTCTGTACAAAGGATTACATGCAACAGCGGCAAGACTTGTACAGAAAGGTGGTTGCCGGACGGGGTCCGACAACCGCGCCTTACGGGTAAAACTTACGAAGATGCTCGATGTTCCAGGAGTTGCTCACTGGGATGCCATCTTCGGTCTCAAGGCAGACAGCGCCAGGCCTTGTGACTCGTTTCACCCGGTAAGGGCCTTCCCACTTCGGCGTCAACTTGTTGGAATTCTTGGCCGACTGAACGCGCCGAAGAACAAGGTCGCCTTCCTCGAGACTCCTGGCATTGACTCTGCGGCTGTGGCAGCGGCGCAGAGCTTGCTGGTAGCGAGCAGCTCGCACAGCAGCCTGGAGACGATCTTCCTCAAGGAGCAGCGCGTCATCTTGCCGCAGCCGCTCTTGCTCAAGCTCATCGTAAGCGAGCACTCGAGGTGACCCGTATACGAGTTCCGTGGGGGTAACTGCCTCTACTCCATAGACTAGAGCAAAGGGTGTCTGTCCAGTGGCTCGATTTGGCGTCGTTCTGATCGACCAAAGAACCACCGGTAGCTCCTCGATCCAGTTTCTTCCGCACTTGTGCAGCCTGTCGAACGTTCTGGTCTTGAGCCCGCGCAGCACCTCGGCGTTCGCCCTCTCCGCTTGACCGTTGCTTTTTGGGTGAGCAACAGAAGCGAAGAAGACCTTGGTGCTGAGATCTTGGACGTACTGCATGAAGGCGTGGCTCGTAAATTGTGTGCCATTGTCGGTGATTATCCGGTTAGGGATCCCGAAGTGGCAAACAATCGACCTGAAGAACTTGACGGCTGACTGTGCGGTCACCTTCCTCACTGGTTCCACTTCCGGCCACTTTGTGAACTTGTCGATTGCGACGTACAAGTACTCAAAGCCCCCGACAGCTCGGGGGAAGGGGCCGAGGATGTCGAGCCCCCAGACCGAAAATGGCCAGGAGAAAGGGATCGTCTGGAGAGCTTGAGCTGGCTGGTGTATCTGCTTGGAATGGAACTGGCACGCTTCACACTTGGTTACTTGTGCAGTTGCATCCTGGAGGGCTGTTGGCCAGAAGAAACCTTGCCAGAATGCTTTGCCGACAAGTGCTCTCGCGCCAATGTGGTGGCCACATATGCCTCCGTGTATCTCTGCCAACAGCTTTTGTCCGTCTTCCCGGGGAATACACCTCAATTTCACACCGTTGAGTCTTCTTCTGTACAGTGTCTTGTCGACGAACTGGTACATACTTGACTGCCGGGCTACTCTTTCGGCTTCTTCTTGCTCTTCGGGAAGTTCTCCTGTCTGAAGGAAACGGACAATCTGCTGCGCCCACGTTGGAGCCTGTGGCTCGACAACAAGGACTAAAGGTAACTCTGCTGCCGCGGGAACATCCGCTTCTACGGCGAGAAGCTGTGTCTCTGCCGGAGCTTGACGTTCCGCGACAAGCTTGCCGGGAGCTTCAGCTTCAACGGAACAAACCCTAGGGCTTGCCGGAGCATCTTGCTCCCCGGCGCTCTTGGCGTTGATCTTGGAGATTGCTGCGGGAATATCCGCTTCTACGGCGAGAAGCTGTGTCTCTGCCGGAGCGTGACATTCCGCGACAAGCTTGCCGGGAGCTTCTGCTTCAACGGAACAAACCCTAGGGTTTGCCGGAGCATCTTGCTCCTCAGCGCCTTCGGTGTTGATCTTGGGGACTTTCTGCTTGACGGGCCGCGCATGAGGACAAACGGCAAGGTGGTGCTCAATCACTTTCCTGGGAACACCGGGGATGTCAGACGGTTGCCATGCAAACACGTCGACATTCGCCCGCAGGAAAGCAACGAGCGCGCTTTCCTATTTAGGGTCAAGCGTGGCACTGATGGTGAAGGTACCACCAGCGCCGTCCACCTTGGCGGATACCCTCTTCGTCTCCGGCGGAGCTGCCATCGTCTTCCTGTGCTTGCCGGTGGAGCTCGATGGTGCGTCCTCGACGGCAGCGCAGCACTCCGAAGAGGCGCGCTTGCCGGAGTGGGCATCAGAGCTCTTGCCGGACTTGGTCTTCTTGCCGGTGGAGCTCGATGGTGCGTCCTCGACGGCAGCGCAGCACTCCAAAGAGGTGCGCTTGCCGGAGTGGGCATCAGAGCTCTTGCCGGACTTGGTCTTCTTGCCCCCGGGAGCTTCAGCGGCAAGTGGATGGCGATCTGCCGTGGCTGCTGCTTCCCGGTAGATCTTGTCGGCACAGATAAGCGCATCCTTCCTGTCGCCAGGGACAGAGATGACGCTTATCGGGCCTGGCATCTTCAGTATGTTGTATGCATAATGAGAGGCCGCCATGAACTTGGCGAGTGCTGGACGGCCAAGTATCCCGTTGTAAGGCAACGGGATATCGGCAACGTCGAACGTGACCCTCTCAGTCCTGAAGTTCAGCTCGCTGCCAAATGTTACCGGCAGCGTGACCTTCCCCTTCGGCTTGCTCCTTCCCGGATTGATTCCTTGGAATGTGCCGGTCTCTTCGAGCTCGCCGTCGGGGATGTAGAGTTTTCGGAGTACAGTGGAGGAGATCAGGTTTAAGCCGGCCCCGCCGTCAACTAGCATCTTGGTGACTTTGAGGTTGCGGATAGTTGGCGAAACCAACATCGGCAGACACCCGACCGCGGTTGTGCGATCAGGGTGGTCCTCAATGTCAAAGATGATAGGCGTGCTGGACCACTTCAGAAGCTTGCGCGATTCGATGGGTGGTTCTGCTACATTGACTTCCCGCACCCACTGTTTGAGTTGGCGGTGCGAGGTATGCAGGGAAGCACCCCCGTCAATGCACAAGACCTCTGTGGCTTTCTGAAACTCCTGCTCACTGGTCTCAACGTCATCCATGTCTTCATCCTCATCGTCGTCTTCGTCCTTGTCACGACCGCGGGGAGGTCTGTCTCCTTGCCGCTGCTTGGCCTTGCCGCGGCGTCCTTCCTGGCCGGTGCGCTTCTGGCCAGGTTTCTCGGCACCCCCTCGGGCTCTCTCCTTGTCGCGCCGCTCGTACTCAGCCTTCTGTTGTTGGACGAGCTGCTCGACCTTCTTGCAGTTTTGGAGGTCGTGGCCCTTGGTGCGGTGAATCTTGCAATATTGCTTGTCGGAGCCGTCCCGCTTGTCGGCGACTGCCACGGCCTGACAGTTGGTGCACGCGGCAACTTCCTTGCCGGAGCTACCAACTGCAGCCTTCTTGGTGCCACCTTCATCGCCGGACTGCTCAACGACCAGCACCTCGTTGTTCTGCTTCTTCCTGTTGCTGCGCCGCCGGCTTCTCTTTGCCGGGGCGGTATCCTCACTGTCAGATCCTCCTGCTCCAGTGCTTTCTCCGGGGAATTTCCTCCCCTCCTCGGCGCGTGCACACTTGTCGGCCAGGGCATAAAGCTCGCTGACGTCCCGAATCTTGCACATCGCCAACTCCTCCCGCATCCTGCGGTTACGCACGTTCTGATGGAACGCGCTGATTACCGTGGCAGGGTGGATATTCGGGATGTTGTGGTGTACACGGCTGAACCTCTGGATGTACTGGCGCAGGGGCTCTCCTTCCTTCTGGACGAGCAGATGAAGATCGCTCTCCTGGCCATGCGGTTTGTGGCCGCCTGTGAAGGCGCCAACAAACTGATGGCACAGGTCAGCCCAGGAGGATACGGAGTTGTCCGGCAAGTGCATGAGCCAGGACCTGACGTTGGGCTTGAGCACCAATGGGAAGTAGTTGGCAAGGATCTTGTCGTCCCGTCCCCCAGCTGCTTGCACCGCGATGGTGTAGATGCTGAGGAACTCCGACGGATGCAACTTGCCATCGTACTTCTCCGGTACATCTGGCTTGAAGTTCTTCGTACTGGGCCACTGGACTTGCCGCAGCTCACGAGTGAACGCAGGGCAACCTACCGGGTACGGCAAGTCGCCTGGTTCCCCTGGCGCATGCATGTCAACAGAGGGCCCAGCGCGCTGGTCTGATTGACGTCGCGCTTCTCTCCGGCGCTCGATGCGAGTACGAGCGTCTTCCCGCTGTCGCTCTTGAAGAACTTGGCGCTGATCGCGACGAGCTCGCGGATCTGACGACGCGGTGGAGTCGCCGTCGAGGTGGATCCGGCGAGTCGGCGACCTTGGCCTTCGGGGCAGAGAGTGCACGGTGGCCGTACCCTCGCCAGCCTCGTCGCCACCGGCTCGCGCATGGCTGACTCGTTGCGGCTGCGATGTGCCCGGCTGCCGAGGAGTGTCGCCGTTGGCGAAGCCGATGAGACTCTGGATAGTGGCCCTCCAGTCGTCGATCTTGTCCGCCGCTGGAGGGTAGTCGAGGAGCAGCTGAGCTCGCGCCAAAGCTTCGGCTGCGGTGGCGGGCGGCGGTAGCGAACGGTGCGAGGAGCGGGACACGCTCGGACTTCTAACTACGTTAGAAGGAGCAGCGTCTCGTCCAGGCGACCGCGTGTCGCTCGCGCTAGCAGGTTGGCGTGCATGGTGGTCTGGAGCGCTCCGAGATCCACCAGCCCGATCCGGATCCAGCGAGCGCATGGTACCATGAGTACCATGACGCTGCCGGTCCCGCGCCTCCTGAGATGGGTGCGGTACATGCACGGACGCCGAGGTCTTGGAGTGCGCCCGGTCGTTGTGGGAGCCGGCTACGCCGCCGATGGGCAGCGCAGCCTTGCCCTGGGACCTGGCAGCCCCGCGAGTTCCCTCGTCGACGCGTGTTCCTCCGCCGGCGCCTGCCCCACCAGCCGTCTGCTCCGGCGGTGGCTGGCTCGGCGCCGACGGAGCAGCTGCCTCCGAAACCTTCTTCTTCGGCGGCATGTCGATGAAGAAGGTGAAGATCTAGCTCGCGAGAACGTCGGATCTGATGTTGACGAAGATGAAAAAGATCTAGCTCGCAAGAACGCCGGATCTGATTCACACAACTTCGACGCCCCCTACCTGGCGCGCCAGAGATGCCGGGGTTTCTGATCCTCGGACACCTATGGGACCGGCGGACCGGGTCCCTTTCGGTTCGGCGAGGGGCGGAGGTCGCGCAAAGAGCAGATCGAGGCGAGGCACGCGGGCGGTTGGTCGTGCGAAGGGCAAATCGAGGCGAAGCACGCGAGCGATTTACCCAGGTTCGGGCCGCACGGATGCGTAAAACCCTACTCCTGCTTTGTGGTTTGGTATTGATTTCTAGCTCGGGAGCGCGGAGTGCTGCAGTACACACCGGCAGCGAGCAGGACCGAGCGTGAGTGTGTGGAGTTCCTGAACCCCGAAGGCTCTCCAAATGGCCGACCCCCCCCCCCCCCTACGTTGCACACGGGCCTCCTTTTATACTCAAGGGGTTACCGACATAGAGCAACGGGGGCCAAGGGAAAAAATGGAAAGGGTGCCGTGGGTAGGCACAACTAGGTGCTGTAGTAGGAACAGCTAGCTGCTACAGTGTTATCATACCTAACCCTGACGGCAGGGGACAAGGGCATTAAATGTCCGTCTGTGTCGCCTAGACAGCACCGAAAGGGACCGCTAGGGACGCCACCGTCTTGCCACGATGGTTGTCTTGTCAGCGCCTGCGTGCCACCGCACGCCCCTAGCTGCACAGCCTCCTGCCACGTGCGCTTGGGAGGGGCCCCAGAGCGACACGTGGGTGGATGTGCTGGAGCGCGGGCGTGGAGTGGGGGCTTGCCGCGGCAAGCGCCTTGCCACGGCCGTCGACTTGTCGCTTCCGGGAGCTTGTCGCTCATCGGGCCTTGTCGGGGCGCATAGCGCGCCGCGGCAAGTTCCTTGGAATGCCTTGGATGGCCTTCCCGGCAAGCGCCTCTTGCCGGGGCCTTGGGACGCTTCTGATGGCCTTCCCGGCAAGCTCCTCTTGCCGGGGTCTTGCCTTCTTCCCGGCAAGCTCCTCTTGCCAGGATCTTGTCTTGAGTACTTTGTTCTTGAATGGTCTTCAGAGGGACCATGGAGGATCTTGGCGGTGACCTGGCAGGCCTTGCCGCGGGATGCTGCGACTGCCCGTGCACAAGTTCGGGGTACTAAGGGTACCCCTACTTTAGTACACTAACACTACGCCCCCCGGGTCTTCTTTCTCATATATTTGCCTTTGCGATCTACCTTTTTATTTGCTTTTATTTTCAGATCTACTAAACCAAAAATACGAAAATACTTTGATGCACTTTATTTTATTTGATATATATTATTTCAATCTATCACAAATTTATCTCCCGTCCATGCACCGTTTCTGGCGCCGTTACTCGAAACAGATTGACAACCCCTTTAACATGTCGGGTTGCGAGGTGTTGTTATTAGTGTGCAGGGGCTGTTCACGTTGTGTTGCTTGGTTCTCCTACTGGTTCGATAACCTTGGTTTTATATCTGAGGGTAATATCTACCGCCGTTGTGCTGCATCATCCCTTCCTCTTTGGGAAATACCGACGTAGCTTTAAGCGACATCAAAAGGAATTCCTGGCGCCGTTGTCGGGGAGGATCTTCAACATATACCAGGTTCCTAATCACAAATCTTATCTCCTCACAATTTACATTATTTGCCATTTGCCCCTCATTTTCCTTTCCCCCACTTCAGAAAAAATTGCCGTTTTATTCGCCTCTCTTTTCTGATTGCCGTTTTCTCGCCATGTCCGATCTCAAAAGAGCGAAGGGTTTTCTCCCTAGTCTTAATGCTTTGGATAGCCCTTCTGTCCTCTCTAATCTCGTAAACAATGATGCTATGGAAGGATCTACTGGGGTTGTTAAGGGAAATCATAACCATTGTGATGAAGATGATCCCAGAATTTTTCGTTATTTACTTGATGAATCTTTTAAAGATGCTTGGGATATGTTGTTGAGAATTCGAGCTAGCTATGTGCCCCAATATCAGATAGAGATATACTTGAAAAGTTTTTATGATGGTTTACCTTCTTCCCTCAAGCAAGTTTTAGATTCTATATTTGAAAATGGTTTTCTTGAAGGGGTGCCATTGATACTTATGAAAAGATGGAAGCCATATTTGGGCACCCTAAAGGAGAAAATGTTGAATCAACTACTCTTATGTGCTTTTATCAAAATGAAATAATTAAAGAGATGAAGGTTAGTTTAGATATGAATTTTTGCAACGTGCTTAATATTTATTCCTCTATGAATGGCCATGTGCTTTCACAAGATAGAAAATTAAATCCATTGATAGAAAATTTTCCCTTTTCTTTCCAAGGACAAGGATGACAAAACTTATATCCTTGCTTTATGCCTAGCTAAGGGCGTAAAACTGTTGGGAGGCAACCCAATGAATAAAATTTATTTTTGCTTTTTGCTTCCTGTTTTTGTGTGCTAGCACAATTATGCTACTGTTATGATTGTGTTTTTTGTGTTTTAATTAGTGTTTGTGCCAAGTAAAGCCTTTAGGATCTTCTTGGGCAATAGTTGTTTGATCATGCTGAAAAAACAAAAAAACTTACGCTCACGAAAATAATTTTTATTTTTTACTAGAGAGCGATAAAATACCCATTCCAATTGCAGTAGATCAATATACAAATTTCTCAGGTCGTCCTAATTTTTCATAGGTTTTTCAGTTACAGAAGTATTCAAAATAGTCAGATTAATAGAGACTGTTCTGTTTGGACAGATTCTGTTTTCTTTGTGTTGTGTGCTTATTTTAATGGCTCTATGGTTTTCTTTGATGATTTTGTGCCATAGAAAAGTTGTAATACAGTAGATATAATATAAAAATAAAATATGAATTGGTTTGATACAGTACTTATAGTAGTGATTTATTATTCTTATACTAACGGATCTCACGAAGGCTTTGTTGAGTTTTGTGCGATTGAAGTTTTCAAGTTTTGGGTTATCTTACGATGGATGAAGGAAGGATGTAAGATCCTAAGCTTGGGGATGCCCCAGCATCCCAAGCTATTATCTAAGAATGAGAAACTAACTAAGCTTGGGGATGCCCTCGAGTGGCATCCCCGCTTTCTTCCAACAACTATCGGTATTTTACACAAGACTATATTTTTATTCGTCACATGATATGTGTTTTGCTTGGAGCATCTTGTATGATATGTGTCTTTGCTTGTTTTATTTTGTGTTTTAAGTCATCAATCCTTGCTGGACACACCTATTTGAGAGAGCCAAAATTATGTCATGACTTGTTAGAATTGCTCTCTATGCTTCACTTAAATTTTTATGAGCTAGGACTTGCTCTAGTGCTTCACTTATATCTTTTTGAGCATGGTGTGCTTTGTTATTTTTGAAGAAATGCTCTCTTGCTTCACTTAGATTTATTTGAGAGTTAGTAAAATTTTGAAGAAATTCTCTCTTGCTTCACTTAAATTTGTTATGCTTATGATCTTCACTTATATTTGTTTGAGCTTATGAAAAGCAACACATGAAAATTAGTCCCAAAGTGATAGATATCCAAGAAGGATAAAGAAAAAAAGTGTCATGAAGATCATTGGACAAAATAAACTTGATTCTTAGTAATATTTTTTGAGATATTATGATGTGATATGTGAGTCATCTTGATGATTAATTATGCTTTAGTAGGAATATTGGTGTTAAGGTTTGTGATTCCCTATGCATGCACGAAAGTCAATAATCATGCAATGAAATTATATCCAACTTGTGGTCCATTATTCGATGTTAATTATGCTTAATGCTTGCTTATGAGATTATTCATTTCTTGGTTGGCCGCTTCCCAATCTTTTGCTAGCCTTCATTTTGCACTGAGTATGATCACTACGTGTGCATCCAAAATCCTTTAAACTAGTTTTGCCAATTGAGTCCACTATATATACCTATATGCAGTAGTTCTTTTGCCGTTCTAAGCAAATTTGCATGTGCCATCTCTAATTTTCAAAATAAACTTCTCTTTTGTGTGTTTGTTTCGCTCGCGGAGCGGTGAGGGGTGGCTAATATTTCCCATGCTAGATGTGTTATTCTCAAGATGAGTGTTTATTCACTTGTCATTGCACAAGAGTAAGGCAAAGGTATTAGGGATGCCCTGTCCCGAAATGCAAAAATAAATGAATTTATTTTATGTTGTCAAACAATAAATTCCTTGGAAAGTGTTGGTATGGAAAGTGAAAGTTATGGTGGAAAAAGGAATAAACTTTATTTTCTGTTTGGGAACTGCCTATGATATATCTATGCATGGAAAGTATTAGGAACTCTAAGTCATTTTCGTTGGTGGGATGGATACACGTACCAAAATGTTTTTATCTCAAATTTTTCACTTTGACCTCTGGCACCTCTACAAATCCCTACTTCCCTCTGCAATGGGCATATCTTTTACTTTATGCAATTTTTATTTTGAGTCTCCATCTTGTCTTATAAAAGCACCAACTAGGAGGCAATATGATCATGCTTAAGTATTGGGTGTAGTTAATATTCGAGTGTGTTTCATGAATGGATCAATGTTTGAGCATGATGGGCTAGGGAAAACTTATTTTAGCGTTGATATTTTGAAAGACTTGGTTGCTTGTTGATATGCTTGAGTATCTAAATTATTATGTAAAAACTAGACTATTGCTTTGAATCACATAAAAGTCCAAATGTCCATGCTATAAAGAAAAGAATATGATATGACATGATGAATAGCACTCCACATCAAAAAAATTCTTTTTATCACTTACCTACTCGAGGACGAGTAGGAGTTAAGCTTGGAGATGCTGATACGTCTCCAACGTATCTATAATTTTTGATTGTTCCATGTCGTTTTATTATCAATCTTGAATGTTTTATAATCATTTTATAGTCATTTTATATCATTTTTTGCTACTAACCTATTGACATAGTGCCAAGTGCCAGTTGCTGTTTTTTCCATGTTTTTTACATCACAGAAAATCAATATCAAACGGAGTCCAAATGCCACGAAACTTTACGAAGATGTTTTATGGACCAGATGGAAGATATTGGGCCCTGGTTGCACCTGGGGGGAGTCCCGAGGAGGGGACAACCCACCAAGGCGCGCCAGGAGGCCCAGGCGCGCCCTGGTGGGTTGTGCCCACCTCGGGTGCCCCCCGAACCGCCTCTTTGCTCTATAAATACCCCAATATTCCAGAAACCCTAGGGGAGTCGATGAAATATTCGTCCAGCCGCCGCAGAGTCCAGAACCAACAGATCCAATCTAGACACCATCACGGAGGGGGTCAACACTTCCATTGGTGCCTCTTCGATGATGCGTGAGTAGTTCTTTGTAGACCTTCGGGTCCGTAGTTAGTAGCTAGATGGCTTCATCTCTCTCTCTCTCTCTTGATTCTCAATAAAATGGTCTCTTGGAGATCCATATGATGTAACTCTTTTGCGGTGTGTTTCTTGGGATCGATGAACTTTGAGTTTATGATTAGATCTATCTTTTTATATTCATGAAAGTATTTGAGTTTATTTGATCTCTTTTATGCATGATCTCTTATAGCCTTGTATTTCTTCTCTGGTATTCGGGTTTTGTCTGGCCAACTTGATCTATTTATCTTGCAATGGGAAGAGGTGCCCGGTAGTGGGTTTGATCGTACGGTGCTTCATCCCAGTGATAGAAAGGGAACTGACATGTATGTATCGTTGCTACTAACGATAAAAAGACGAGATCTATATCTACCGCCATATAGATAGACGGATCTCGTCTACATCATGTCATCGTTCTTATTGCATTACTTTGTTTTTCCATGAACTTAATACACTAGATGCATGATGGATAGCGGTCGATGTGTGGAGTAATAGTAGTAGATGCAGGCAGGAGTCGGTCTACTAATCTTGGATGTGATGCCTATGTAATGATCATTTCCTGGATATCGTCATAACTATTTGAGGTTCTATCAATTGCCCAACAGTAATTTGTTTACCCACCGTTTGCTATTTTTCTCGAGAGAAGCCAGTAGTGAAACCTACAGCCCCCGGGTCTTCTTTCTCATATATTTTGCTTTGCGATCTACCTTTTTATTTTGCTGCACTTTATTTTAATTGCTATCTATTATTTCAATCTATCACAAATTTATCTCCCGTCCATGCACCGTTTCTGGCGCCGTTACCAGAAAGGGATTGACAACCCCTTTAACACATCAGGTTGCTAGGTATTGTTATTTGTGTGCACGGGTTGTTTACGTTGTGTTGCTTGGTTCTCCTACTGGTTCGATAACCTCGGTTTCATATCTGAGGGAAATACCTACCGTCGCTGTGCTGCATCATCCCTTCCTCTTTGGGGAAATACCGATGTAGCTTCAAGCGACATCAAGGTGCGTCGGCTACAGTCCACAGCCGGTCTCTCAAGCACACTCGCTCGCTCCCCAAATATCATTTCACTATTCAATCATCGCTGGTGAAAGATGGGCATGTGGATCCGCGTCATGAGGGCAACTTCGGTGCCCCACTCTGGCAAGAGCGCGGCCGCAGCCGCCATGCGCGTGCTAACAAGGTGCACGAGCGCGGCAGCAGTCTGCGACCGGGCGGCCATGGCAGCCCAAACAGCCACTTTTGCTTCTCAGGTGGCGGCAACAACATCTGGCTCGGGGATAACAACTGGCGAGAGCAGCACACCAGCTGTCCATTCCACAACGGCGACCTTAGCCCTGATGGAGGCTGCCCATGACCATGTCGAGGCCGCCCACGCCCAGCTCCTAGCGGTCACCATGCTTGCCGAGTATGGTGCAATGGATGCCATGGAGTCCTTTCCCTAGGAGACCATCGGGCGCGAGCTGGACATGGAGGCGGCAGCGGAGATCGACGAGCACCAGCCGTAGTAGTACTCTTTGTTTTGTTTAATTAAGAGCGCCGGTCTTTAATTTGTTAGAGTAGTGTTTAGGTCATCTAGCTCTGTTTAGTTGATGAACTTCCTCGAATACGAAGTGTGGGTGTGTTGTAGTCTCCTTTGTGTACCCAAATTATGCAATGACGTGGATGACCACTGTAACCATGGAAATTCGAACAAAAATTTTGACGTTCAAACTCATCACACACGGGTTAAGCTATCTGAATCGTTTGTGATGTTCACATATCATACATAGTTCTGAATAAGGGACCGTACCGTGTCTGATGACACTTTGCACGCCAGTTTTTTCGCTAAAGCGATTCCAAATTTTTGGCTTCCGCGGAAATATCTACCTCCCCGCCCGCTCCCCCTTACCAAAAGCCACATTTCCCCTGTTTCCGCCTTCCTTTCCAAGTTGAAACCTTCACTCCTTGCTTGCAGCACCGCCTCCTCGTCGGCGACCCTTCTTCATGCTGCTTGGCCTCGCCTATCCAGGTAGGTAATCCACAGCCGACCCCCATCACCCTCCTCCTTCCACATTCCACATGCCCCGACCGCCGGCACGAGCGCGACACCTTCCACCCAAATCATTGACCCCTCCACCAAATAAGCGCCGCCCTAAGCCATGATGCATGCAGTATAGCCAGGATCTCAAGGAGCATTTGGCAGCGGAGAAGCAAATCGCGGCCGCACGCGCCGATGAGGTCGCGATGGCTGCCATTCGTGCCGACCCCAGATCTTGGAGGAGCACCTCGCCATCAAGGCCACCGTTGACACCTCACACGCCGATGCCGTGACACGGTTGGCTGCTTTAAATGACAGTTTGTGGCGTTTTCTCGAGGCCACCGTCGGTGCCTTTGACGAAGACTACGAGGTGTTTTCTCGGCGTGCACATGCTTTCCTCATCTCGAGAGCCAGCATATTGGTGCCCGGAGCGGCTCAGACAACTCACCACATGCAATCTTCTGCTATAGTGTATATGTTCTATATGTCGTGCAATGTGGTGTTCAGTTAACTGCTTGGTTCAATTTTGCAAATGTGATGTTCAATTCTTCAGGGTGCAGTATTTCCAAGTTGTTAAGCATGCTTGGTTTGGTTAACTGTCTGATCTTCTATTAGGAGTATGTTATATTGTGCAATGTGGTGCTTAGTTAACGTTTGGTTCATTTGTTGTGGTGTTTAGTTAACTGCTTGGTTCAATTCTGCAATGCGATGTTCAATTGTTGTGGCGGCATTCTGTTATTGTATACCATGTGAGGAATAAATCGAATTTGGATGTACTAAATACATGAGAAACAAATACAATTGCTATATTTCCAAGTTGTTAAGCATGCTTCGTTTGGTTAACTATCTGATCTTCTATAAGGAGTATGTTATATTGTACAATGTGGTGCTCAGTTAATGTTTGGTTCATTTGTTGTGGTGTTTAGTTAACTGCTTGGTTCAATTCTGCAATGCGATGTTCAATTGTTGTGGCTGCATTCTGTTATTGTATACCATGTGAGGAATAAATCGATTTTGGCTGCACTTAATACATGAGAAACATATAAAAGTGCTATATTTCCTAGTTCTTAATCATGCTTGGTTTGGATAAATGAGTTTTCCATGTGGCTTGAATTAATTTGATGAATCTGCAATGTGCTTATTTTTCATCAGCATATTTTACTAATAGCATGTGAATCGTTACTTAACCTGATGACTAACTACCTTATATGTGTTGCAGGGAAACAATGGGAAGCACCGAGGTTTACAATCGAGGTTAACATGTGCATGGTCTATTGTCTAATAGCACATTATTGTGCAATTGCAGGAACCATTCTAATATTTAGGTTTTTAACAATTTGGTCTTGCACATGTTGGTCCTGCTGTCTAAGGTTTTGACCCACTGTTCGACCCTTTTTGCATATGGGGAAATGAGTTGTCCATGAATATCAACCAAATCAAGAAACTCAGAAAGATTGTTAGGATAAAGAAATTAGCGACAAAAACAACAAGATCTTTGTCTGCACAATGAAGAAGACATCAGTTCACTACAAGATGATACTAACTAGTATACCTTGCCTTTTTTATTCCTTTGCCCCATTTCCAATATAGAGAAGATATTTATGCACATCCTTGTTTTCAGGCCTTTCCAAAGCAATTCACTGATGATTACCTCTCAAACCACCTCTATGGTCAGCAGGCGAGGAAGGTTTTCATACAACACCCACGGTTCAATATTGAAGTGTTCCTGAAGAGGAGGAAGGCCGGACGGTCAATCATCCACAAGCACTGGCCTAAAGTTGCAAAGACCTTCAACATGAATGAAGGCTCACTACACCACAACATCGATGCAAGGACAGAAAAACTGCCGGGACAAGTCACTTACAAGGGCAGTCAAACTGCCGGGAATGATTTTCTCCCGGCAGATAGAACTGCCACAAGAACGGCTGCCGGGGATTACAATTCCCGGCAGATGGAGATGTGCCGGCAGTTTCTCTGCCCTCATGTTCAGAATTCTCCCGGTAGTTCCTATTCTCCCGGCAGACATTTTCTGCCAGCAATCAATAGCTTTCCCGGCAGATGATCTGCCGGTGGTGCCAAGTAACCCAATTAACAAGGCTATTTATACTGTAGTATTGCATTCACTTCACATTTACATACACACTGACGATTCACATGATGTTGCATCCATTCAAATAAAGCAAGAGGATTCTGCAGATGCACTTCACACATATATTGTAAAATCTCATCATCAAACATTTTACAATGTATACAATTAATTCAGTACACCTGAAGACTTCCTCATAATTTAGCATTTGCAGTTCCTAGACATCCGAGCAGTACAAAATGTAACAAACACAAAGAGTAAAGCTTGCCAGGTCTTCTGTGTGAGCTCAACACATATGGTTACAGCAAGGTGTCTTAACCAGTCTTGCAGGAACATTTTCAACCTGGACAGGAAGTGACCAAATAACAAGTACATGTGTTAGAAAAAATAATCTCCATTACATTTATTACGATACTCAAAGAATTTACAGAGGGCTCCACCCCCATTTTTCATAAGAAAAACATCTACATAATCAAGAGATTTTCTCAACAAATTTCCCTTCAAGGCATTAAATGAACATTCGATTTAATAAGAAACTAACGAATGTCAATAGTTTCATGTTTGGGCGCACGAATTAAGCACATCAAGTTACCCTTCCTGGAAAGCATGACAACAATTTCAGGTCTGGACAGATAATGAAACCCATATGGCATGGTCTGATTACCTCTGGTATTAAGTTTACTTTCCAGAAAGTGAAGAATCATCAAATTTGTCTGTACATAGGACAAAATAGGGACAACGTTCAAGAAAAAGGAAGTGACATCCACAACCTGTATGAAATTTTACATCACTGGATCTTATCTTTTTGTATAAGCACACAAAGGCAAGTAGGCTTAACTCAAAAGAACATACATAACTTTTTCACAAGCATATATAATGATATTCAGGTGTGAGCTTCTGAGAGGAAATACAAGGACATTTTCAAATAATGCTACTATATATAATTTTCAACTTTCAGTGTGAATCTACAGCAAGACCAACAACTTTTTACGCACGGAAATATGTACTGGACTATGCATAGGAATACATGAGAAGGCAATTCCTATTATCTTCATAAATGGTTCTATGGCAGGCAGACCAACAACTCCGTTTCAATTACTGCCCAATAACAAAAGACTAAGCTTCAGAATACACAGGGCATGCAAAAGCCAGTTCTAGTACATGTAAAAGCTTCCGGTAACTGTATGCATACAAAGGTAAAGCACACTCAGGACATGCATACACAGGGCAAGCAAAATCTCAGTTTGTATGTTTACTGCAGTTTCATTTGCATGAAGCATATAAGAAATGAAATGCTAAATAAGATCATCGCACATGCGAGAATTGAAGTGTAATATATTCATCGCACATGCTTTACAATTCATGCTTTTTAAGGAAGGCATTTCTTAGACAGAGATCTCCTGTTAAGCAATTGGTCATGTCCAACATTGTAATGCTTACCAGATCATCAATATGCAAACAGCATACAATACATCATATCAGCTCTGAATTTTGAGCACTGCTTGGGGCCAAGGACATAGACGAGGCACTACCTGGGGGGAGATGGTGTAGTCGACACTGCTTGGTGGAGAGGACAAAGAAGATGCACGCTGCTCATAGAACAAACAAACTGAAAAGTTTATTTCAGTGAAAGCACCAAGTGAAAATTAGAGAACTGTTTGTCAGGATTACATATAGAACAAAATAGCACAATACTCAACTAGCCTTATGACCCGTTTTTCCAAAAAAAATCCTACCTAGGAGCATAGCTCCAATTTCCATTACTAAAAACTAATAGAACACAACCACATGTCTCAGGTTAGTCCCCCTTTAGGGGTACCCTCTAAACATCAGAAACTAAGCCACACAGACCAGCACTACCACCAAACTTGTATGCAGAAAATAAACAACGAGCATCCAAAACGTTCTAATTATCAGCAACAAAACAACAGTCTTATTGTAGAGCAAAATTATTGCACCTGTATATTCCAAAATGTAACTAAACTACAGGGGAAAAGTAAAACAGTGTGACTGGAATTTTGCACATTATATATTGCATCCAAGCTAAAATGATACATTTTGACATAGCCCTACAAATGAAAGTACAATTTTTTTTGCGAACTAGCCTAATACGGCCCTGCTTTTTCATTAATTCAAGATACAAGAATCTAGGAATACCAGTTTTTGCAGATCCATAGGCAAAAGACAAACCATACGGCTGAGTACAGAGTACTCCCCAACAAGTAGATGTACAGATAGACTGCCAATAGATAGAAGAAACCATCAGCTCCTCATGTATTCACTGCAAGCATGAACGTACCAATTTGGTGGAGGACTGGTTCATAGTGGAGGCTCCTAGAGGAGGAGGTGCTGCTGACGGGAGGAGCTCCTGGATGAGTCGGCACTGCTTGAGGAAGCGAGCAAGTAGACGATGGCGGGGGAGCTGGCCGCGGTGCTGCCCGGAGAGAAAGTGTCGGGAGGCAGCGTTGGGGGCACGGCGGAGGTTGTCTGGGAGCGGTGACTTGGGTCGGGGAAGGAAGCCGACGCTCGATGTGGCAGAGGTCGAGGAGGAAGCGGCCAAGGGTGCTCGCCGGTGGATGGGGAGGTTGCTAGGGCGCTCATGTCAGGTGGCTAGGCGGCGGCGCCGCCGAGGAAGGGGAAGGGGGCCTCGGTGTGAGATTCGATTTTCTTAGGGTTCGATTTGGGGAGCAATTTGGAAGGGTTGAGATGAGCAGTAGTGGGGATTCTTCTTTTTTTGTTCGGCGTGCCAATATTTTCCATCGCCCGTGGGCCGTTTAGGCCCAATATGTTCTACTTTCTGGCTCGCACCACATACCGGCAGTTTATGGGCCGGAACTTAGTTCTCCCGGCAGAAAACATGTCATTAATCATTTGTGGCAGTCCGTAAGCCCCAGTACCTTAACTTCTCCCGGCAGTTTCTCTGCCCATACCAACTTGTGCCGGCAGAAATGTAATCCCCGGCAGATTTTTTGCCCTTGATAAGGTATTTCTCCCGGCAGTTAACTGCCCCTAATTAAGTGTTGTGGTGTAGTGGCTCAATATTTTCCTTCCGCATCAGTAGTTTTCTAGATGAGATGCATCTGTCTATATACCATCGTCTATGATGCTAATTTTGAAAGGTTCCATATGTTGCATGTGAAACTTGGTGCTGGTGAAGTTGTGTAATGGGGTAGCTGAGTGCTGAAGCTATGTCACGTTGTACTCTGATATATTTCAATTATGAAATTCTGCTTCCTTAATATGGAAATGAAATATTGATAACCCACAAGTATAGGGGATCGCAACAGCTTTCGAGGTTAGAGTATTCAACCCAAATTTATTGATTCGACACAAGGGGAGCCAAAGAATATTCTCAAGTATTAGCAGCTGAGTTGTCAATTCAACCACACCTGGAAACTTAGTATCTGTAGCAGAGTGTTTAGTAGCAAAGTAATATGATAGTGGTGGTATGGTAACAAAAGAGTAATAAAAGCTAAGTAATATTTTTGCTATTATGTAGTGATTGTAACAATAGAAACAGGAAAGTAAATAAGCATAAACCAGTATATGGAAAGCTTGTAGGCATCGGATCAGTGATTGATAATTATGCCGGATGTGGTTCATCATGTAACAGTCATAACATAGGGTGACACAGAACTAGCTCCAATTCATGAATGTAATGTAGGCATGTATTCCGAATATAGTCATACGTGCTTATGGAAAAGAACTTGCATGACATCTTTTGACCTACCCTCCCGTGGCAGCGGGGTCCTAATGGAAACTAAGGGATATTAAGGCCTCCTTTTAATAGAGAACTAGAACAAAGCATTAGCACATAGTGAAAACATGAACTCCTCAAACTACGGTCATCACCGGTATGTATCCCGATTATTGTCACTTCGGGGTTAACGGATCATAACACATAATAGGTGACTATAGACTTGCAAGATAGGATCAAGAACTCTCATATATTAATGAAAACATAATAGGTTCAGATCTGAAATCATGGGACTCGGGCCCTAGTGACAAGCATTAAGCATAGCAAATTCATAGCAACATCAATCTCAGAACATAGTGGATACTAGGGATCAAACCCTAACAAAACTAACTCGATTACATGGTAAATCTCATCCAACCCATCACCGTCTAGCAAGCCTACGATGGAATTACTCATGCACGGTGGTGAGCATCATGAAATTGGTGATGGAGGATGGTTGATGATGACGATGGCGACAGATTCCCCTCTCCGGAGCCCCAAATGGACTCCAGATCAGCCCTCCCGAGAGGTTTTAGGGCTTGGCGGCGGCTCCGTACCGTAAAATGCAATGATTTCTTCTCTCCTATTTTTTTCTCCCTGAAAGCAGTTATATAGAGTTGGAGTTGGAGTCGGGAGGTCTCCAGGGGGCCCATGAGGTAGGGGGCGCGCCCTCCACCCTCGTGGCAAGGGTGTGGGCCCCTGGTCTTCATCTTTGGCGAGGATTTTTTTATTATTTATTGTAACATATTCCGTGGAGTTTCAGGTCATTCCGAGAACTTTTGTTTTCTGCACATAAAACAACATCATGGCAATTCTTCTGAAAACAGCGTCAGTCCGAGTTAGTTCCATTCAAATCATACAAGTTAGAGTCCAAAACAAGGGCAAAAGCATTTGTAAAAGTAGATACGACGGAGACGTATCAACTCCCCCAAGCTTAAACCCTTGCTTGTCCTCAAGCAATTCAATTGATAAACTGGAAGAAATAAAGAAAAACTTTTATAAACTCTGTTTGCTCTTGTTGTTATAAATATGTCAAGCTAGCATTCAAGTTTTCAGCAAAGATTCTAACTAACCATATTTGCAATAATTCTCAGGTCTCATAATTACCCATATCAATAGCATAATCAACTAGCAATCCATAATAATAAATCTCGGATGACAACACTTTCTCAAAACAATCATAATATGATATAACAAGATGGTATCTCGCTAGCCCTTTCTGAGACCACAAAACATAAATGCAGAGCACCTTTAAAGATGAAGGACTGACTAGACATTGTAATTCATGGTAAAAGAGATCCAATCATAGTCACACCCAAGATAAATTAACAGTGATGAATGCAAATGACAGTTGCGCTCTCCAGCTAGTGCTTTTAATAAGAGGGTGATGACTCAACATAAAAGTAAATAGATAGGCCCTTCGCAGAGGGAAGCAGGGATTTGTAGAGGTGCCAGAGCTCGGTTTTGAAATAGGGGTGAATAATATTTTGAGCGGTATAGTTTCATTATCAACATAACAACCAAGAGATGGCGATATCACCCATGCTACACACATTATAGGCGGTTCCCAAACAGAATGGTAAAGTTTATACTCCCCCTCCACCAACAAACATCAATCCATGGCTTGCTCGAAACAATGAGTGCCTCCAACTAACAACAGTCCCAGGGGGAGTTTTGTTTTGCAATTATTTTGATTTAGTTTGCATAAAACATGGGACTGGGCATCCCGGTGACCAGCCATTTTCTCGTGAGTGAGGAGTGGAGTCCACTCCTCTTGAGAATAACCCGCCTAGCATGGAAGATACAAACAACCCTAGTTGACACATGAGCTATTCGAGCATACAAAACAGGATGATTATTTGAAGGTTTAGAGTTTGGCACATACAAATTTACTTGGAACGGCAGGTAGATACCGCATAAAGGAAGGTATAGTGGACTCATGTTGATTTTGTTTCAACTACATGCGTGAACATGTGCCAAGTCAAGTCACTTAAATCATTCAAAGGAGGATACCACCCTATCATACCACATCATAACCATTTTAATAGCATGTTGGCACGCAAGATAAACCATTATAACTCATAGCTAATCAAGCATGGCACAAGCAACTGTGATCTCTAATTGTCATTGTGAACATGTTTATTCATAACAAGCTGAATCAAGAACGATGAACTCATCATATTTACAAAAACAAAAGAGGTTGAGTTCATACCAGCTTTTCTCATCTTAGTCAGTCCATCATATATCATCATAATTTCCTTTCACTTGCACGACCGAACGATGTGAATAAAAATAAGAGTGCACGTGCATTGGACTAAGCTGGAATCTGCGAGCATTCAATAAACAGGAGAAGACAAAGCAATATGGGCTCTTTTGTCAGATAAACAATAATGCATATAAGAGCCACTTCAACAATTTAATCATGGTCTTCTCCTATCGACCCCCAAAGAAAAGAAAAGAAATAAAACTATTTACACGGGAAAGCTCCCAACAAGCAAAAGAAGAACAAGAAATCTTTTTGGGTTTTCTTTTTAATTACTACTACAAGCATGAAAAGTAAACTAATTAAAAGCTACAACTAATTTTTTTTTGTTTTTCTTAAGGTTTATCAAACACACAAGAAGAAAGCATAAAAGGAAATAAACTAGCATGGATGATACAATGAAAAAGTATGAACACCGACATTTAGCAATGAATGTGTGAACATGAATATAGTGTCGGTGAGAAATACGTACTCCCCAAGCTTAGGCTTTTGGCCTAAGTTGGTTTATGGTCACAGCTGGCCTGGCTGATATCCATAATAATAGTTGTTGGGGTCGTACTGTGATGCAGCGGCTATCGCCTCCTGAGCTACAGTGTGGCGACGAGCGGCCTCTTCTCTCCTCTCGTACTCATCTGCCTCCTCTCTGGTAATAGTATATCCTCCTCTTGCCTGATAATCAAAGAAAGCAGGAGCAAGGAGAGTAATACGGATAGCATGGCGTCTGTTAAAGATTAGTCGATACTGGAGAGGTGATTCGTTCCTCTCGACAAACTGGTGGTGAACCATAGCATTAAAATCTAGATAGGCAGGAGGTAATTCAATATCATCTTCGCGCACATCTATACCAAGAAAATTAGCTACGCGGGTTGCATAAATTCAACCAAAGAAATCTCCATTACGTCTATTAAGATGCAACCTACGTGCAACAATGGCTCCCAAATTGTATGATTTGTCTCCCAACACAGCACTCCTAAGAATACTAAGATCGGGGACACAGATGTGACATCCCTCATCTTTACCATTTATGCATCTACCTATGAAGAGAGAGAAAATAATGTATAGCAGGAAAGTGAATGCTCCCTATGGTAGCTTGTGTAATATCTCTAGATTCTCCCATAGTTATATTAGCAAGAAAATCCCTAATTCAGATTTGTGAGGATCCCTTACACTACCCCATTGTGGAAGTTTGCAAGCATTGGTAAAATCCTTTAAGTCCATGGTATAAGATTTATCATAAAGATCAAACAGGACAGTTGGAGAATTACGTGAAGTGGAAAATTCAAACCTCCTCACAAAGGAACTAGTGAGGTTATGATACTGACTGCACTTCTCTTCCTCGAAGCTCACAAGATCAGCATTACGCAAATATGCGTTGAATTCTTCTTTTATTCCCGCTCGATCCATAAAATTTTCAGAAGGCCACTCACAAGGACGCACTGGAGCGTCTCTTGGTGGCTCTTCGTCAGCATCACGCATTGCAAGCCTGGGTCCTTGCTTCTTTGAAGAACCACCATGGAACATCTTCCTAAGCATTTTTCTTCCTCTGAAAAATTCTGAAATTTTTTAGTAACTTCAAAATTGAAGTAACCAAACTCAATAATATTGATAGCAACCACTCCTACAAGTGCCTAGGGCCTATATCATGCATCAAAACTACTTTTGACCATATAAATTTGACATGCAAGCTCAAGAACAGGGTCACCTAAGCAGCAAAAATTTGTAATGAATAAAGCATTAGAACAAAAACTAATTGGACCAATGGAGGAGTCACATACCAAGGAACAATCTCCCCAAGCAGTTTTGTGAGAGGTGCTTTGAGCAAGGAGATTGAAAATGGCAGCAAAGAGGGCTGGAACTCGTGCTTGAGTTGGTTTTTCGTGTTTGTGGGAGGAAGAAGAAGAGGATGGGTGCAGGAATAAGTGGAGGAGGGCCACCGTAGGCCCGCGAGGCAGGGAGGCGCGCCCTCCACCCTCGTGGCAAGGTGGTTGGCCCCTGGTGTGTTCTTTGTTCCATAAATCCTCAAATATTCTAGAAAAAAAATCATATTTAAATTTCAGGGTATTTGGAGAACTTTTATTTTTGAGGTATTTTTATATTTGCACGAATAATCAGATAACAGATAGAAAATTATTTATTTTTACTCTATTTCAACTAAACAACAGAAAGTATAGAGAGGGTACAGAAGGTTGTGCTTCTAGTTTCATCCATCTCATGCTCATCAAAAGGAATCCACTAACAAGGTTGATCAAGTCTTGTTAACAAACTCATTTCGATTAACATGAAACCGGAGAAATTTCGAATATCACTAGGTTACCTCAACGGGGATATGCACATCCCCAATAATAAGTATATCTTATTTCTTCTTGACAGTAGGAAGAGGAAATTCAAAACCGCAAATATAATCGATGGAATTTTTCCGATAGAATTGATACTATGAACTTGAGGTTGTTTCCTCGGAAAGTGTACCGTATGCTCATTACCATTAACATGAAAAGTGACATTGCCTTTGTTCCAATCAATAACAGCCCCTGCAGTATTAAGAAAAGGTCTTCCAAGAATAACAAAGTCTGTTAAAATAGTAACCTTTGCAACCACAACAGGCACATCCTCACAAATACCGACAGGTATAGCAGTTGATTTATCAGCCATTTGCAAAGATATTTCAATAGGTGTCAACTTATTCAAATCAAGTCTACGATATAAGCATAAGGATTCATTTTGAGCATATCAGTCAATCGCATACGCAAAAAGATAGGTCTAATAATTTTAGCAAAGCGCTCAAAATCCTCATCATCCTTTTTCTTGGATGGTTTGGGAGGAAAAGGCATGGGTTTCTGAACCCAAGGTTCTCTTTCTTTACCATGTTTCCTAGCAACAAAGTCTTTCTTATCATAACGTTGATTCTTTGATTGTGGGTTATCAAGATCAATAGCAGGTTCAATTTCTACATCATTATCATTACTAGGTTGAGCATTATTATGAACATCATCATTAACATTTTCATTAGGTTCATGTTCATTGCCAGATTGTGTTTCAGCATCAGACATAGAGATATCATTTGGATTATCAGGTGGTTCAGCAATAGGTTCACTAGAATTTTGCACAGTTCTATCATTTTTCTTTTTCTTCTTTTTAGAAGAACTAGGTGCATCAATATTATTTCTCTGAGAATCTTGCTCAATTCTCTTAGGGTGGCCTTCAGGATACAAAGGTTCCTGAGTCATTCTACCTGTTCTAGTAGCCACTTTAACAGCATAATCATTTTTCTTACTATTCATCTCATTGAGCAATTCCTTTTGAGCTTTAAGTATTTGTTCTACTTGAGTGGTAACCATAGAAGCATGTTTTCTAACAAGTTTAAGTTCACCTCTAATATTAGCCATATAATCACCCAAGTATTTAATCATATCAGCATCTTGTTTTAATTGTCAAACAAAATAAGCATTGAAGTCTTCTTTCTTAAACATAAAATTATCAAAATCATCCAAGAATTGACTAGCAATTTTAGCAGGAGGGATTTCAGCTTTATCATATCTATAGAGAGAATTTACCTTTACTACCTGTGTCGGTTTATCGAGGTTTGGAGGTTCTTCAATAAATAAAGGATTTAGATCATATGTTTATTCAATAGGCGGTAAATTAAGACCATGTATTTCTTCAATAGGAGGTAAATTCTTAACATCTTCAGCTTTAATACCTTTTTCTTTCATAGATTTCTTTGCCTCTTGCATATCTTCGGGACTGACAAATAGAACACCTCTCTTCTTCGGAGTTGGTTTAGGAATAGGATAATTAATTGGAGCAGGAGCTGGCTCAGGAGCTGCCCAATTATTTTCATTTGTCAACATATTATTCAATAAGATTTCAGCTTCATCCGGTGTTCTTTCCCTGAAAAGTGAACCAGCACAACTATCCAGGTAATCTCTAGAAGCATCGGTTAGTCCATTGTAAAAAATATCAAGTATTTCATTATTCTTAAGAGGATGATCAGGAAAAGCATTAGGTAACTTGAGAAGCCTCCCCCAAGCTTGTGGGAGACTCTCTTCTTTAATTTGCACAAAGTTGTATATTTCATTTAAAGCAGCTTGTTTCTTATGAGTAGGGAAATATTTAGCAGAGAAGTAATAGATCATATCCTGGGGACTACGCACACAACCAGGATCAAGAGAATTAAACCATATCTTAGCATCACCCTTTAATGAGAACGGTTAAGTATATAAAAGTAGCAAGATCTCTCATCATTAGTGAACAGGGTGGCTATATCATTTAATTTAGTAAGATGTGCCACAACAGTTTTAGATTCATAGCCATGAAAAGGATCAAATTCAACCAAAGTAATTATATCGGGATCAACAGAGAATTCATAATCCTTATCAGCAACACAGATAGGTGAAGTAGCAAAAGCAGGATCAGGTTTCATCCTAGCATTTAGAGATTGCTTATTCCATTTAGCTAATAACCTTTTGAGTTCATATCTATCTTTGCAAGCTAAAATAGCTAAAGAAGCCTATTAATCAAATAAACAAGCCTCGAGAATAACAAGTGATTCTTCATCATCACTTTCATCATCATAATCAGATTCAATATTTTCAATCTCTCTAACCCTAGCAAGTCATTCTTCGAGAAAATCACCAAGTGGCACAGTAGTATCAAGCATAGAAGTAGTTTCATCATAAGTATCATGTATAGCAGAAGTAGCATCATCAATAACACGCAACATATTAGAACGAAGAGCAGAAGCAGGTTTAGGAGTCGCAAGCTTACTCATAACAGAAGGTGAATCAAGTGCAGAGCTAGATGGCGGTTCCTTACCTCCCCTCATAGTTGAGGGATAAATTGTTGTCTTAGCGTCTTTCAAATTCTTCATAGTGTCCAGCAGATATAAATCCCAAGTGACTCAAAGAATAGAGCTATGCTCCCCGGCAACGGCGCCCAAAATTAGTCCTGATAACCCACAAGTATAGGGGACCGCAACAGCTTTCGAGGGTAGAGTATTCAACCCAAATTTATTGATTCGACACAAGCGGAGCCAAAGAATATTCTCAAGTATTAGCAGCTGAGTTCTCAGTTCAACCACACTTGGAAACTTAGTATCTGCAGCAGAGTGTTTATGTAGCGACCAGACCTCAAACAGTCTGATCTCTGTGCCCCGGTGTCATCCCTGGATGAGTAATGCTGACACCACATAGTACTCGGAGGATTTATAGCAGAGTAGCAATCACACACTTATTACATCGAGTGTCTCAAAAGAGAACTTATTACAATAAATATGGTTTAAGGCCATCTAATTACGATAACAGCGGAAGGCTTGGAAGATAAGTGAGTCCATCAACTCCAACGGCATCACTGAGTATAGAACCACGACCTAAAAACTCCTTAATCATCGTCTAAAAAGTATGCAACATTAACGTTGCAGCCCGAAAACGGGTCAGCACATGGAATATGCTGGCAAGGTAACACATAGAGAGTAATGGAATGCAACAGCTATACTATATGCATATTTGGCTGGTGGAAAGCTCTATGGTTATAGTTTTGCATAAAGCCAATTTTTCCCTACTTCAAAAGGAATAAATTTAATTACTATCATGGTGGTTGTTAAACATTGAGAATGGTTGACAGCATTCTCAATCCCAATTAAGCATCATCATTAACCCAACAACATTAATTTTAGAGTAACATGTTGAGATTCACATGATAATCCAGATACTAGATACTCAAGATGTCCATAACCGGGGACACGGCTAATCATGATTAGTTTGTTACACTCTGCAGTGGTTTGCGCACTTTTCCCCACAAGACTCGATCGCCTCCGTTGGAATTCTCGCACTACATGGTGTTTGAGAAACGGATGACCGAGGCACAGTCTTTCAGAAGCGCTAGCACCTTACGATGGATAGACCGGTACACCTACTTTCCCCTACATCTGCTAGTCTACCCTGTAAGAGTTCGCACGACTTAATCAACTATGCCCGAGCCCATAATGGCTTGTGGCTGCACATGGAAGTTTCTAGTTTGAAAAATCTCATGATCCCTTTGAGCCTGGGTGGCGGTCCAAAAGAAAACAGGCATGTCCTGGAATACCCAGGTGCCTCAATCCACCCAGATGTGTATTTAAGTTGCCACCTTAGATAAACCATTAATTATCAATCTCACATCTGTCATGGATTTCACTCACCCAATCCACGTCTACTAGCATAGCATGGCATAATAAGCAAACGTAGAAGTAACTCCCAAAGGTTTGATAATAAAGAAGTAATAGGTACTACCTCATCTACTTCCCAACCCACAGTTTAATTAGATCCTAATCATGCAATGTGTGAAGATTGATCTAATGCAAAAAACTGGGTTGTAGAAAAGGTATGATCAAAGTGTTACTTGCCTTGCTGATGATCCGTGAAACCTAACGATTCGAAGTAACAGGCGGCGCACTCCGGGTACTCTACCGCAGGCAAACAAACAAGCATACAATAAGTACTCATCTAATGCACAGGTAAAACTCAAATAAGAGATCTAACCAGAAGGTTCAACTTAAGAACTCCGGTTGGCAAAAAGAATCAAATCGAACGAAGCAAAGAAAGTCAAACGGCGAAAGAAAACAACTTCGTTCTAGTAATCTGAACCTAAGTCAAATTTTACAGTAGCAAAAACTTGTTCAAGTTGATTATTCGGATAGAGGGTTTCAGGACGAAACTCCAGGCGCTTGAATCGCCTGATTCCGAGAAACGAGCGAAAAGAAAAACTAAAACGAAAATTGGATCAGAAATCGCGATCAGAAAATACCCGCGGAAAAATCCGACGAAAAAGAAAAATGACGAACGGAATTTTTAAAAAAAAACGGCACGGATTTCGAGGTGCGGCGAACCTCGGGCGACGCGCGGCTCCGGCGGATCGGCGGCGGCGGCGGATCGGCGGCGGCGGCGGATCGGCGGCGGCGGCGGCTGGCAGCGGCGGCGGCTAGCGGTTAGGGTTAGGGCGCGGCTAGGGTTTCGGCGTGGCTTGTCCTTCAGGCTGGCTTGCCCCGGCTTATAAAGGCCCCGGCCAGGCGGAGTCCTGGCCGAGTACGGCCCATAGTCGGTTCCGCTTTTTTTCGCTCGGAAGAAAAAAAATAAAAAGAAATACTAAACGGACTCCAAAAATCCCGAAATAAATTTTCCCGGGCTTCTAAAATCAAGCCCGACAAAGTGAACATTTATTTGCGCCCTAAATGAAATTTTGAAGTACGCGCATTTTTCCTAATTCAAATAAAAACAACAAAAAAACTCCGAAATAAAACTATTTGATTTTTTTATTAAATCCTCAATATTTCTATATTTTGGGAAAGTCATTTTATTCCCTCTCTCATATTTTTGTAATAGAAATAATTGATGTTAAAATAAATAAAATCAAATGATCCTATTCTCGAAATTTGAGAAAAACTCAAATATGAAAATAACGAAATCCCCAACTCTCTCCGTGGGTCCATGAGTTGCTTAGAATTTTCTAGGATCAAAACCCAAAGCAAATAAAATATGATATGCATGATGATCTAATGTATAACATTCCAAATTGAAAATTTGGGATGTTACAAACCTACCCCCCTTAAGATGAATCTCGCCCTCGAGATTCGGGTTGGCTAGAAAATAGGTGAGGGTGGTCTTTGAGAAAATCTTCCTCTTGTTCCTAGGTGGCTTCATCCTCCGTGTGGTGGCTCCACTGAACCTTGCAAAACTTGATAACTTTGCTGCGAGTAACTCGGCTGGCAAACTCGAGGATCTTAACTGGTTTCTCCTCGTAGGTCAAATCGTTATCCAACTGAATAGTTTCCAAAGGCACTGTGTCTCTCAATGGTATGTCAGCTATCTCCGCGTGACACTTCTTTAACTGAGAAACGTGGAACACATCATGAATTCCTGACAATCCTTCGGGCAATTTCAACTTATAGGCCACTTCTCCCATACGCTCCAAAATTCGATATGGTCCTACAAATCGTGGCGCTAACTTCCCTTTAACTCCAAAACGCTTTGTTCCCCGAAGTGGAGATACTCGAAGATAAGCTCTGTCTCCAACTTCCTAAACTGTCTCCTTGCGTTTAGAATCTTCATAACTCTTTTGTCTGGACTGGGCTACCTTGAGCCTATCGCGAATCAACTTCACTTACTGTTCAGACTCCTTAATCAAGTCAGGTCCAAACAACTGACGGTCTCCAACTTCGTCCCACGACAATGGTGTCCTGCACCTCCTTTCGTACAAAGCTTCGAAAGGGGCCATCTTCAAACTGGTTTGGTAACTGTTGTTGTAAGAGAACTCTACATATGGCAAATTATCGTCCCAACTAGATCCATAATCTAGCGCACAAGCTCTCAGCATATCCTCCAAAATCTGATTGACTCTCTCGGTCTGTCCATCTGTCTGCGGATGAAAAGCTGTACTGAATTCTAGCCTGGTTCCCAAAGTTTCGTGCAACTGCTTCCAGAACTTTGAGGTAAACTGGGTTCCTCTATCTGATACGATACTCCTCGGAACTCCATGTAGACATACTATTCTGGTCATGTATATTTTTGCCAACTTAGCACTGGTATAAGTGGTCTTTACTGGGATGAAATGAGCTACTTTCGTCAATCGATCAACTACAACCCAAATCGAGTCATAGCCTGAACGAGTCCTGGGCAATCCCGTGATAAAACCCATGCCTAACTTATCCCACTTCCATTCGGGTATCGACAATGGTTGTAACAATCCTGCTGGCTTTTGATGCTCTGCCTTTACTCTCTGGCATACATCACAAACTGCTACATACTCTGCTATTTCTTTCTTCATTCCGGTCCACCAGAAAATATCCTTCAAATCCATATACATCTTGGTATTCCCTGGGTGAATCAAATAGGGTGAATCATGGGCCTCTTGCAGAATTAACTTCCTGATCTCTGGGTCATTGGGCACATAGACACGGTCTTCAAACCATAGGGTATCGTGCTCATCCTCACGAAATCCTTTAGCTTTTCCTTCTTTCATTTTCTCCTTTATGGAAGCGATCTCCTTGTCAGTCTTCTGAGCTTCCCTGATTCTATCCATCAAAGTTGACTGAATTTCCAACGTTGCTACATAGCCTCTCGGAACTATTTCCAAACATAGTTCACGAAGATTTTCTGCTAACTCCTTGGGTATTTCTCCCGTCATTAACGTATTGACATGGCTCTTGCAGCTTAATGCCTCAGCTACTACATTAGCCTTCCCGGGATGATAATGCAATTTCATATCATAATCCTTGATGAGCTCCAACTATCTCCTTTGTCTGAGGTTCAACTCCTTCTGTGTGAAAATGTACTTCAAACTCTTATGATCCGTGTACACCTCACAATGATTTCTGATGAGGAAATGTCTCCATGTCTTCAAGGCATGCACTACGGCTGCTAACTCCAAATCATGCGTAGCGTAATTCAACTCATGGGGCTTCAGTTGTCTTGAGGCATATGAAACAACTCTCCCTTCCTGCATAAGCACTGCTCCAAGTCCTCGACGTGAAGCATCGCAATACACCTCATAATCCTTGGTCTGATCTGGCAAAATCAACACTGGTGAGGTAACCAAGCGTTTCTTCAACTCCTGGAAACTCGCCTCACACTGATCAGTCCATTTGAACTTGGTATCTTTCTTTAACAACTCCGTCATAGGCTTCGCAATCTTTGAAAAATTCTCAATAAACCTCCGGTAGTATCCTGCGAGTCCAAGAAAACTCCGGATCTCTCCAACAGTAGTTGGGGCTTCCCACTTGGTCACGGTATCAACTTTAGTGGGATCAACAGCTATACCTTCTCCAGATATAACGTGTCCGAGGAATCCTACTTCCTTCAACCAAAACTCACATTTGCTGAACTTGGCATATAATTGATGTTCTCTGAGCTTTCCAAGTACCAAACGCAAATGCTCCTTATGTTCCTCTTCATTCTTTGAATAAACCAGGATATCATCAATGAACACTACGACGAACTTATCCAAAAACACCATAAACACTTTGTTCATCTTGTTCATAAAATAGGCAGGCGCGTTAGTCAGACTAAATGACATAACGGTATACTCATACAGCCCATACCTGGTGGTAAAAGTTGTCTTTGGAATATCCTGTTCTCGAATCTTCAACTGGTGGTACCCTGATCGCAAATCGATCTTGGAAAACACTTTAGCTCCTTGCAATCGATCAAACAGATCATTGATCATTGGTAGTGGGTACTTGTTCTTGATTGTTACTTCATTCAATCCTCGATAATCAACAACCATCCTTAACGATCCATCCTTCTTCTCTACTAATAGTAATGGTGATCCCCAAGGTGATGAACTTGGGCGAATGTAACCTTTATCCAGTAACTCCTTAATCTGTTTCTTAATTTCCACCAAATCCTTTGCTGGCATCCTATATGGTCTCTTTGTTTTTTGGCCCTGTGCCTGGCAATAGCTCAATCAAGAACTCAATATCTCTATCCGGTGGCATGCCTGGCAACGCCTCTGGAAATACATCAGGGAATTCCCTTACCACTGGTACTTCCTCCTGCACAACTCTTGTTAATGAATTTACTTGTGTCTTGTTTGGCGCATGCCGGGATACATACTTGATCCTTCTCCCTTCTTGGGTGGTAAGCAAAATTGACTTACTAGCACAATCGATGTTTCCTCCATACATCGACAGCCAATCCATACCAAGAATCACATCCAGACCTTGAGGTTCCAGAATAATTAAATCTGTTGGGAAAACATGCCGTCCTATACATAATGGCACTTGAAAGCATCCTTGACTGGCCATGTACTCTGCTCCTGGTGAGCTTACTAGCATAGGTGTTTTGAGAACCCTAGTGGGTAGGCTATACTTTTCCGCAAATCCCCTTGATATGTATGAATGCGATGCACCAGTATCAAAAAGAATGAGTGCAGTAAATGACTTAACCAAAAACTTACCTATTACTGCATCGGGCTGAGCTTCAACCTCCTCCACATTAACGTGGTTCACCTGTCCCCTCTTGAAAGGGTTCGGCTTCTTCCCAGAACTTCCATTGCTGTTTTGGCCTTCAGGACATTCATTGGCATAATGTACGGTCTTGGAACACTTGAAACAGGTGACTTGACTCAGATCTCTCTTGGCTGGGGTTGATGGGGTGCTGCGGTTCTGGCCATTGCTTCCTCCATTCCCATTACCATTCCTGGTGCCATTGGGATTGTGCGAGCTACCTACTCCATGGGTATCCTGAAAATGTCCTCCCGGTCTAGGGGTAAAACGTGGCTTCTGCTGAGCTCCTGAATTGTACTTTCCTTGTCCATACTTCCTCTTGCGGTTCTCAATTTGCTGCTGCTTCCCTTCAATCATAAGAGCACGGTCTACCAACTCCTGGTAGTTGTTGAAGGTGGCTACCATCAACTGCATACTCAACTCATCATTCAGTCCTTCCAGGAACTTCTCCTGCTTAGCTGCATCCGTAGCAACGTCATCTGGGGCATAACGTGCTAGCTTACTAAACTCCTCCACATACTGGCCAACTGTCCGTCCTCCTTGGCGCAAGTTACAAAACTCACGCTTCTTCATGGCCATAGCTCCTGCTGAAACATGGGCAGTACGGAAAGCCTGCTGAAACTGATCCCATGTGACAGTGTCGATTGGAAAGGTGGCTGTGAAATTCTCCCACCATGATGTTGCGGGTCCTTCTAACTGATGTGCGGCAAACTTAACCTTCTCCGCATCTGTGCATCCTGCTGTGGTCAACTCCCTAGCTGTCTTGCGGAGCCAATCATCTGCTATTATCGGCTCGGTGCTACTGGAAAACACCGGCGGATTCAGCCTAAGAAAACGGGCTAAGTGGTCAACAGGTAGTGGTGGTGGTGGATTGTTGTTCCCTTGATTCTGATTCTGAACTAGCAACTGCATCAAGGTGTTCTGCTGCTGGATCAACTGGGTGAGCTCCGGCGGAAAGGCAAATCCGGGGTCACGTCTCGGAGGCATCTGAGGGTTTAGAAAGGATGAGATATAAGAATAGAGGGGGTCTAAAGAGAAAACACTACCCATATGCACATGAGGCAAAAGCAAACAATTCACTTCATTCAAACAAACAAAGGCATACAATCGATCTAACTATCGCAAAGTGCTCGGACTACTATATTTACATGGTGGACTACTACTACTGATGGGGTGGTCTACTAGAAATATTCTACGGTTGTAGACTCCATGATATCTGCTCCTGCTTCATCAACATAATCATCATCGCTACTATCTGCTTCCGAGTCGGTGCCGTCAATGATGATGTAGTCTTCCGGGCTAATCTCCTTGGGTTCTTCATCTTCATCTACTGGTGTCGGGCCTCCCATAAATATTCCAATCTTCTTGATCAGGTCGTCATTATTCTCCACCAATACTTCAATTTCTTCTTCATAATCTTCGTGTGTAGCCTTGAGTTCTTCCTCCAGTTCCTTGATTCTAGTCTTAGCCTTCTTCAGATCTATCATGTTGGCGCACATCTGATTCTCCTATCGTCGAATGTGCTGATTTATCTCCTGAATAAAAGCTGCAATTGATCTATCTTTCCTAGTGTTAATCATCTCCCAGTGTTCATCTCGGCGCCCACAAATCTGGTATATAGCATCCTTAAGATCCTTGCGGTAGACTTCTCCAATGCGTCCCATGGCGATGTGAGTTGCCATACTCTTTCCTAGACTCCAAGTTGGTGCATCAAAAGAAAACTCTATGGGCTCAGTGACTGGCATGAACGTCCTTCCTGGAACTTGAACTTGAATCATCCAACGCTCTTCTTCAGGTAAAGTGGCGTTGTAGGTTCTCGTGAAGCTTGGTACTCCTATGTTCAGGTATCTAGTGACTTCCTTCAAGTGGCGTCCAAAGGGTGTATCTTCATCTGGTTGGGTGAACTTGTTCCTTACATCCGCCATCCTAAAGAGTAGAAAAGATGAGAGGTCAGAAGAGAAGAGAGTGAGTAGTGATCTAGGTCTTTAGCTTAGTGGTCATGTCCTACAGTCAGCGTGTGCTCTGATACCATCTCTGTAGCGACCAGATCTCAAACAGTCTGATCTCTGTGCTCCGATGTCATCCCTGGATCAGTAATGCTGACACCACACAGTACTCGGAGGATTTATAGCAGAGTAGCAATCACACACTTATTACATCGAGTGTCTCAAAAGAGAACTTATTACAATAAATATGGCTTAAGGCCATCTAATTACGATAACAGCAGAAGGCTTGGAAGATAAGTGCGTCCATCAACTCCAACGGCATCACTGAGTATAGAACCACGACCTAAAAACTCCTTAATCGTCGTCTGAAAAGTCTGCAACATTAACGTTGCAGCCCGAAAACGGGTCAGCACATGGAATATGCTGGCAAGGTAACACATAGAGAGTAATGGAATGCAACAACTATACTATATGCATATTTGGCTGGTGGAAAGCTCTATGGTTACAGTTTTGCATAAAGCCAATTTTTCCCTAGTTCAAAAGGAATAAATTTAATTACTATCATGGTGGTTGTTAAACATTGAGAATGGTTGACAGCATTCTCAATCCCAATTAAGCATCATCATTAACCCAACAACATTAATTTTAGAGTAACATGTTGAGATTCACATGATAATCCAGATACTAGATACTCAAGATGTCCATAACCGGGGACACGGCTAATCATGATTAGTTTGTTACACTCTGCAGAGGTTGGCGCACTTTTCCCCACAAGACTCGATCGCCTCCGTTGGAATTCTCGCACTACATGGTGTTTGAGAAACGGATGACCGAGACACAGTCTTTCAGAAGCACTAGCACCTTACGATGGATAGACCGGTACACCTACTTTCCCCTACATCTGCTAGTCTACCCTGTAAGAGTTTGCACGACTTAATCAACTATGCCAGAGCCCATAATGGCTTGTGGCTGCACACGGAAGTTTCTAGTTTGAAAAATCTCATGATCCCTTTGAGCCTGGGTGGCGGTCCAAAAGAAAACAGGCATGTCCTGGAATACCCAGGTGCCTCAATCCACCCAGATGTGTATTTAAGTTGCCACCTTAGATAAACCATTAATTATCAATCTCACATCTGTCATGGATTTCACTCACCCAATCCACGTCTACTAGCATAGCATGGCATAATAAGCAAACGTAGAAGTAACTCCCAAAGGTTTGATAATAAAGAGGTAATAGGTACTACCTCATCTACTTCCCATCCCACAGTTTAATTAGATCCTAATCATGCAATGTGTGAAGATTGATCTAATGCAAAAAAACTGGGTTGCAGAAAAGGTATGATCAAAGTGTTACTTGCCTTGCCGATGATCCATGAAACCTAACGATTCGAAGTAACAGGCGGCGCACTCCGGGTACTCTATCGCAGGCAAACAAACAAGCATACAATAAGTACTCATCTAATGCACAGGTAAAACTCAAATAAGAGACCTAACCAGAAGGTTCAACTTAAGAACTCCAGTTGGCAAAAAGAATCAAATCGAACGAAGCAAAGAAAGTCAAACGACGAAAGAAAACAACTTCGTTCTAGTAATCTGAACCTAAGTCAAATTTTACAGTAGCAAAAACTTGTTCAAGTTGATTATTCAGATAGAGGGTTTCGAGACGAAACTCCAGGCGCTTGAATCGCCTGATTCCGATAAATGAGCGAAAAGAAAAACTAAAACGAAAATCGGATCAGAAATCGTGATCAGAAAATAACCGCAGAAAAATCCGACGAAAAAGAAAAACGACGATCGGATTTTTTTTTAAAAACGGCATGGATTTCGAGGTGCGGCAAACCTCGGGCGACGCGCGGCTCCAGCGGATCGGCGGCGGCGGCGGCTGGCGGCGGCGGCTGGCGGCTAGGGTTAGGGCGCGGCTAGGGTTTCGGGGCGGCTGGGCCTTCGGGCTGGCTTGCCCCGGCTTATAAAGGCCGCGGCCAGGCGGAGTCCTGGCCAAGTACGGCCATAGTCGGTTCCGCTTTTTTTTCGCTCGGAAGAAAAAAAATAAAAAGAAATACTAAACGGACTCCAAAAATCCCGAAATAAATTTTCCCGGGCTTCTAAAATAAAGCCGACAAAGTGAACATTTATTTGGGCCCTAAATGCAATTTTGAAAAACGCGCATTTTTCCTAATTCAAATAAAAACAACAAAAAAAAACTCCGAAATAAAACTATTTGATTTTTTTATTAAATCCTCAATATTTCTATATTTTGGGAAAGTCATTTTATTCCCTCTCTCATATTTTTGTAATAGAAATAATTGATGATAAAATAAATAAAATCAAATGATCCTATTCTCAAAATTTGAGAAAAACTCAAATATGAAAATAACGAAATCCCCAACTCTCTCCGTGGGTCCTTGAGTTGCTTAGAATTTTCTAGGATCAAAACCCAAAGCAAATAAAATATGATATGCATGATGATCTAATGTATAACATTCCAAATTGAAAATTTGGGATGTTACAGTTTAGTAGCAAAGTAATATGATAGTGGTGGTATGGTAACAAAAGAGTAATGAAAGCAAAGTAATATTTTTGGTATTATGTAGTGATTGTAACAATAGCAACGGGAAAGTAAATAAGCGTAAACCAGTATATGGAAAGCTCGTAGGCATCGAATCAGTGATGGATAATTATGCCGGATGTGGTTCATCATGTGACAGTCATAACATAGGGTGACACAGAAGTAGCTCCAATTCATCAATGCAATGTAGGCATGTATTCCGAATATAGTCATATGTGCTTATGGAAAAGAACTTGCATGACATCTTTTGTCCTACCTTCCATGGCAGCAGGGTCCTAATGGAAACTAAGGGATATTAAGGCCTCCTTTTAATAGAGAACCGGAACAAAGCATTAGCACAAGTGAATATATGAACTCCTCAAACTACGGTCATCACGGTAAGTATCCCGATTATTGTCCCTTCGGGGTTAACGGACCATAACACATAATAGGTGACTATAGACTTGCAAGATAGGATCAAGAACTCTCATATATTAATGAAAACATAATAGGTTCAGATCTGAAATCATGGCACTCGGGCCCTAGTGACAAGCATTAAGCATAGCAAAGTCATAGCAACAAACATCTCAGAACATAGTGGATACTAGGGATCAAACCCTAACAAAACTAACTCGATTACATGGTAAATCTCATCCAACCCATCACCGTCTAGCAAGCCTACGATGGAATTACTCACGCACGGCGGTGAGCATCATGAAATTGGTGATGGAGGATGGTTGATGATGACGATGACGATGGCGACGGATTCCCCTCTCTGGAGCCCCGAACGGACTCCAGATCAGCCCTCCCGAGAGGTTTTAGGGCTTGGCGGCAGCTCCGTATCATAAAACGCGATGATTTCTTCTCTCCTATTTTTTTCTCCCCGAAAGCAGTTATATAGAGTTGGAGTTGGAGTCGGGAGGTCTCCAGGGGCCCACGAGGTAGGGGGCGCGCCCTAGGGGGGCGCCCTCCACCCTCGTGGCAAGGGTGTGGGCCCCCTAGTCTTCATCTTTGGCGATGATTTTTTATTATTTATTGTAATATATTCTGTGGAGTTTCAGGTCATTCCGAGAACTTTTTGTTTTCTACACATAAAACGACATCATGGCAATTCTGCTGAAAACAGCGTTAGTCCGGGTTAGTTCCATTCAAATCATACAAGTTAGAGTCCAAAACAAGGGCAAAAGTTTTTGGAAAAGTAGATACGACAGAGACGTATCAAATATATTATGTGCTTAATATGAATGTCAATTAGATTAATGAATGGATTATTAATAATAGGGCAATTAGCCTGCTAATGGCGAATTAGCTTGCTGATTGGGTTTTGCTATTGCAAACGGTTGTTGGAAAAATACCATGGGAAATGACCTCAGGCAACGCACACAATTTCTAGGAATAAACCATGTTGGATCAATGAACAATCACACACGACTTTCTCTTGAAAACTGTTTGTGTTAGGCCACCTTGCGCAAACGTTTACCACATAAAAATTGTGTGTAATGGACAGCCTTTGCCACACAGTTTCTTCTACGGACCGTGCGTGATACATTCAATAATGCAAACGATTTAACAAAAAAATGGTGTGTTATGTACCTGTGAACAGAAACGTTTTCCTTTGAGCGACTGTGTGGGATGTACATATGAACGGAAATGTTTAGCGGGGACTGACTGTGTGGGATGTACTTGCGACCGAAAACAGTTTCGCCGTATAATTGTATTATTTAGCTCTACTGTACGTATTTGAGCGCTTGCCGATCGCACACGACCTCATTTTGCCGAGCGTGTGTGCCAGGAGGGCATAACCTCGACGGTTTCTGGGCCGTGTGGGAAGGACCCCCCTATCACCCACACTCACTAGGTGATGGTTCCAAATTTCGTCGCGGAAAGGGTTAAAAACCGTTTGTATAGGACCGACGCGTACCAGTGTTTGTCTACCAACCGTTGCTATTTTCTCGAGAGAAGCCACTAGTGAAATCTACGGTCCCAGGGTCTAATTTCCATCATGTACTTTCAGATCCATATTTCCAATTGCCTTTTCATTTATTTGCTTCTTTTATTTTTAGATCTATATTATCGAAAACCCAAAAATACCTTGCTGCGTTTTATTTACTTTTATTTGCATCTATCAATCTACAACAATTTTATCCTATCCTTACGTCACTTTTTGGCACCGCTACCTGATAGGGATTGACAACCCCTTTAACGCGTCGGGTTGCAAGTATTTGTTATTTGTGTGCAAGTATCGTTTAAGTAGTGTTGCGTGGTTCTCCTACTGGTTCGATAACCTTGGTCTCATCACTGAGGGAAATAGCTTACCGTTGCTGTGTTGCATCCTTCCTTATTCCTTGGGGAAACACCGACGCATCTCAAGTGACATCAAAGGAACTTTCTGGTGCCATTGCCGGGGACATCACCAACATCTACCAGGCTCCTAATCACAAATCTCATCTCCTTGCAATTTACATCATTAGCCATTTTCCTCTCCTTTTCCTCCCCCCCACTTCACAAAAATTTGCCATTTTTATTCGCCCCCTTTTTCGTTCGCCGTTTTCTCGTCAGAATTGTTTTTTTGTGCACCCTTGTTTGCATAGTCATGATGCCTCAAACAAATATTATGATGTTCCCTATTCCAATATTTTGCTTGAAATTGAGAAAATTACGAAGGAAAATATGACTACACAATTTGAGCCAAATAAATATTTTACCGAAGAACTTAAGGAACACTCTGTTGTGCTGGAAGCTATAACTAAACAACTTGATGATATTAGTAGAGAAGTTTGCAATCTCCAATCTAAGTATGCTTTTGCTGAAAGTTTGCTAGGTAAAATATCCGATGCACAAGCTACCCTAGTAAATCAAATGGCCGCTAAACCAATCTCGTTAAAAGATAAAAGTGATGAAGATCTTAGAATGATTGGTGTTTCCTATATTGATTCTTTGTTTAGTAAAATTAAGATTGATAATAAAGGGACTGAAGAAGAATCAACTTTTGCTTGATGTCATCCCGATAATTCGAAGGGTGAAAATCTTGTTGAGAAATTTGATAAAAGTGGGTTTGAAGAGGTCAAAACTTTAACTAGTGATGTGCCCACTCTTCTGGATTACATAGACTTTAATTATGATAGTTTCTCTTTGATTGATTGTATTTCTTTGTTGCAATCCTTGATAAATTCACCCCATGCTTATGAACAAAATAAAGCTTTTACTAAACATATTGTTGATGCTATGATGAAAAGTTGGAATTAGAGGTTTCAATTCCTAGTAAATTACATGATGAATGGGAACCTACTATAAAAGTCAAGATAAAAAATTATGAGTGTTTTGCTTAATGTGACTTGGGTGCTAGTGTTTCTACAATTCCGAAATCTTTATGTGATGTGCTTGGTCTTACCGATATTGAAGAGTGTTCTCTAAATTTGCACTTGGCGGATTCTATTATTAAAAACCTATGGAAAGAATTAATGATGTTCTTATTCTTACAAATAGGAATTATGTGCCAATAGATTTTATTGTTCTTGATATTGATTGCAACCCGTCTTGTCCAATTATTCTTGGTAGACTGTTTTTACGTACTATTGGTGTCGTGATTGATGTGAAAGAAGGCAATATTAAATTTCAATTTCCACTAAGGAAGGGCATTGAACACTTCCATAGAACTATAACTAAGCCACCATATGAATCAATCACGAGGGCATCGTATGGATCTAGAAACAAAGATGACAATACTTAGATCCTTCGCATTATGCCAAGCTAGGGGCGTAAAACGATAGCGCTTGTTGGGAGCCAACCCAACTCGTATCTTTTTGCTTTTTGGTTTTCTTGCTATTTTCAATAAAATACCCAATTATGCCTCTGTTTAGATGTGTTTTTGTGGTTTAGATTAGTGTTTGTGCCAAGCAAAGCCTTTGGGATGATTTGGGTGATAGTTGATTCGATCTTTTGAAAAACAGAAACGTTTGCCGTCAGAAAAACAATTTTCATAAATCACAGAAACGTGCGTTTGCCCTGAAATTTCCCGCGTTTTCCTAAATTTTCAGAATTTTTGGAATTACAGATGTATTCAAAATATTCAGATTTCTACAGACTGTTCTGTTTTTGACAGGTTCTGTTTTCATTGTGTTATATGCTTGTTTTGATGATTCTATGGTTTTATTTGAAGAGTTTTTGCCATGGAAAAGTTAAAATACTGTAGATATAATACAATAACGAAATATGAATGGGTTTGCAATAGTACTAAAAGTAGTGATTTGCTTTCTTATACTAAGAGATCTCACGAAGTTTTGTGTGGTTGAAGTTTTCATTGTTTGGGTGAGATCGCGATGGATGAAGGAATAAGGATTAGCAAAAGCCTAAGCTTGGGGATTCCCGAGGCACCCCAAGATAATATTCAAGAAGTATCAAGCAACTAAGCTTGGGGATCCCCCCGAGTGGCATCCCCTCTTTCTTCTAACGACCATCGGTATTTTACTTGGAACTATATTTTTATTCATCACTTATTATGAGTTTTGCTTGGATTGTCTTGTATGATATGACTCGTTGTTTTTTTCTTTTTAATAAGCATCCTTGTTGTACACTCCTATTTTGGAGAGCCAAATTATGCTATGGTTGCTCCTATGCTTCACTTAAATTTTTAGAGCCTTGGAATTGCTCTAGTGCTTCACTTATATCTTTTTGAGCACGGTGTGCTTTGTTATCTTTGAAGAAATTCTCTCATGCTTCACGTAGATTAATTTGAGAGGAAGAAATATGATGCTCATGTTATTCACTTATATTTGTTTGAGCTTATTAAAAGCAACATATGAAACTAGTTCCAAAGTGATAGATATCCATGGAGGATATAATAAAAACTTTCATGAAGATCATTGGACAAAATAAACTTGATTCTTGGTAATAGTTTTGAGATATGATGATAGTGATATGTGAGTCATGTTGATGAGAAATTATGCTTTAGTAAGAATATTGGTGTTAAGGTTTGTGACTCCTTATGCAAGCACGAAAGTCAATAGTTATGCAATGAAATTACATCCTACTTATGGTGCATTATTCGGTGTTAGTTATGCTTCATACTCACTTATGAGATTTTTCGTTTCTTTATTGGATGCTTCTCAATCTTTTGCTAGCCCTCATTTGCACTAAGTATGATCACTACTTGTGCATCCAAAATCCTTTAAACCAGTTTTTGCCACATGAGTCCACTATACCTACCTATATGTGGTATTCTTTTGCCGTTCTAAGCAAATTTGTATGTGCCATCTCTAATTTTCAAAATAAGTTCCTCTTTTGTGTGCTCGTACCGCTCATGAAATAGTAGGGGGTGGCTAATATATTTCCATGCTAGATGTGTTATTCTCAAGATGAGTGTTTATTCACTTGTCATTGCACGAGAGTACGTCAAAGGTATTAGGGATGCCCAAGTCCCGAATTGAAAAATGAATTTACTTTATGTTGTCAAATAATAAATTCCTTGTAAAGTGTTGGTATGGACGGCACCCGTGGATTCAGTTAGCCGTGGAATGTGAAAGTATGTGGAAAAAGGAATAAACTTTATTTTCTGTTTGGGAACCACCTATGATATATCTAGCATGGAAAGTATTGGGAACTACTCGATCGTTTCCGTTGACAGGAAAAGCATGCCACCCAAAATATTTTATCTCTATCTTTTTTGCTTTGACCTCTGGCACCTCTACAAATCCCTACTTCCCTCCGCGAAGGGCCTTTCTATTTACTTTATGCAATTTTTATTTTTACTTGAGTCTACATCTTCTCTTATAAAGCACCAACTAAGGATTACTATGATCGTACTTGAGCATTGGGTGTAGCTAATATGCGAGTGTGTTTCATGAATGGATCAATGACTGAGCATAATGGGCTAGGGATAGCTTGCTTTCATGTTGATATTTTGTAAGACATGGTTGTTTGTTGATGTGCGTGAGTATTAAGGTCCTCATGTCAAAACTAGACTATTGCTTCGAACCATATAAAAGTCCAATTGTCCATGCTATAAAGGAAAGAATATGTGATGAACATGTTAGGCAACATTCCATGTCAAAAAAATCTGTTTTTATCATTTACCTACTCGAGGACGAGCAAGAATTAAGCTTGGGGATGCTGATACGTCTCCAGCGTATCTATAATTTTTTATCGTTCCATGTTGTTATATTATCATTCTTGGATGTTTTATAGTCATTTTACAATTATTTTATATCATTTTTTGGGACTAACCTATTGACATAGTGCCAAGTGTAAGTTCATGTTTTCTGCTAGTTTTTTACATCGGAGAAAATCAATATCAAATGGAGTCCAAATGCAGCAAAACTTTTTGTGGATTTTTTGGACCAGAAGACACCACATGGGCCAGAGAAGCACCTTGGGGTGCCCCGAGGGGACCACAACCCACCAGGGCGTGCCTGGGCCCCCAGGCATGCCCAGGTGGGTTGTGCCCACCTTGGCGGCCTCCCGCACTGCCTCTTCGCTCTATAAATACCACCTTGTAGTAGAAACCCTAGGGGAGTCGATGAAATTTTATTCCAGCCACCGCAAGTTCTAGAACCATGAGATCCAATCTAGAGCCCTATTCCGGCACTTCGCCGGAGGGGAACACGATCACAGAGGGGTTCATCATCCTCATTGGTGCCTCTTCGATGATGCGTGAGTAGTTCAACTCAGACCTACGGGTTCGTAGGTAGTAGCTATATATGGCTTTTTTGTCAGCGTTCTGGGAACGGGGGTCCCAAGACTTGCCTGCGTGCGGCCCATGGTGTGGCTTTGCTGGCAGGCCCGTATGTCCCATCTTCATCAACAAGGAATCAAGACCATCTCCAGGGGCCAAGCCTTGTGAGGCGGACGACACAAGACCTCCTCAGCAGCGGCCTCACCAGGCTGGCTCGTGAGGGGTGGAGAGTTCAAGGCCAGGCAAACCTCGCGAGGTTCTCATGACATAAGCCATGACGATCGAGACTAGGCGGGCGCCAGTGCGTGCAGCATCCTTGTTTCCTCTTTGGTGCTAGGGGGGCAAGTGCAGGCGCGGAGTACCGAGGTATCAAGCAAAGGTTTCCATATTGGTGCAATGATACCAACACCAGAAGGACGGCAAGACGGAGGTCACTGTGGATACCAAGACGGCGTCACCACCAGAGCCTTTGGCAGGCGAAGATTGCTTTTGTCAGGATAGCTTGTACTAGTTGTCCCCTTTCAAATTGGCCGTTGTTGGCTCCGTTCCCGCTCAATATTTGGGGAGAGGACCAAGGCCACTATAAATAGAACTAGCCACCACCATAGTAGGGGGATGGGTCAAGAATAGAGCCTCGGACCGGATCTTCACACACACAAGTTCACCAAGCACAAGAACACCTCAACCTCAGGAGGCTGTCCTTCCCCTTGTACCGTTCATCCTCAGCCCAAGAGGCAATCCACCAACACCACACTAGAGTAGGGTATTACACCACAATAGTGGCCCGAACCAGTATAAATCTTCTGTCCTTTGTGTTGCGAGTTCGTCGAGTTAGTTCGCGAGATCTTAGATAAGTTAGGATGTGGATCGATAGGGGGGAGATCTTCACGCGCACCCCAGTGTTCAAACCTTAAGGGTTTTGCCGGGACCTGTGATCCGACATTTGGCATGCCAGGTAGGGGTGCGCCGGAGTCTTCCTTCTGTTGGCTCATGCTCCACCATCTCCACGCCCGCTCCCCATGGCGGGTGCCCCTCCAGCTGGATCTACCGGTGCCCACGGCGGCGCTCGGGGGCTCAGAGCCCTTGCCCCCGCCTTGCGGCAGGTGCAGTGGCCACCCAAGTTCAAGCCGGAGATGCCGTCGCGCTACGACAGTGCGCCGGACCCGTCGGCTTTCCTTCTAGCATACGAGGAGGCTGTCTTGGAAGCCGGGGGAGACGACAAGGTCATGGCCAACTGGTTCCCAATGGCCCTTGTGGGCGCACCGCGCGCCTGGCTCCTCCACTTGCCGGAGTGTTCTATCGCCACCTGGGAGGAGCTGCCCAGCCTCTTCGTCACTCGCTTCAGGGAACCGGCGGCCCCCATCGTCGCTTCTCTTCTCGGTGGTTCGCAAGCAGCACCCTCAGATCGGCACATCAAGTCGTACCTTCGCCAGATCAGCGTCGCTTCCAAGCGCCCGGGGGCTACCCCCGGCTGGGCCGCGCCTGAGGCCAACCTCACCTTCGACTCGGAGGACCATTCCGCCTCCACCATCGGTTCAGGTGCTCTCCCAATGCTATGCGCACCCACCATCTGCCACGTATCCATCACCAAGACGCTCGCCAACGGTGGTGCCAGACTCAATGTGCTCTCCGTCGAGGCCTTCAGCCTCCTTCACGTACCGTTCGAGCGGCTCCGCCCCAGCAAGCCCTCGTCGGGAGTTGGCAGGGGGCCCGCCCGCTCCCTGGGACAGATCCGCCTCCCTGTGACCTTCGGCACGCGCAACAACTACCGCACCGAGCTCATCGACTTCGACATCGCCCAAATTGGCCTCCCATACAACGCCATCCTCGGGTACCCAGCTCTGGCGCAGTTCATGGCAGCGACCCATCCTGCTTACAATCTCATGAAGATGCCGGGGAGCCAGGGTGCCCTCACCATCAAGGGGGACGCCAAGGAGGCCTTGGCGGTGCTCAGGCTTGCCCTCAAGGCCGCCGCGACAGCACGAGCCATTGACGCGGATACCTCCAAGACCAAGGGAGCCGTACCAACCAAGAAGAAGCAGTTCTTCACTCAGGCCAAGGCGGAAACCAAGCAAGTGTTGGTTGAGGAGGATGGGTCCTCAGGGGCAACCTTTACCATAGGCGCCAACCTCGAGCCTACTCAAGAGGAGGCGCTAGTGAAGTTTTTGCGTGCAAACAAGGGAGTGTTCGCTTGGGAGCCTGATCAGTTGGTAGGGGTCCCAAGAGAGGTAACAGAGCACCACCTGAAGGTGTGCCCAAACGTACGCCCTTTGAAGCAGAAGGCAAGGTGGCAGTCCACGGAGAAGCAAGCTTTCATCGTCCAAGAAACTCGCAAGTTGGAGGCTGCGGGTGTCATACGCGAGGTTCGGTATCCCGAGTGGCTGGCGAACCCTGTTGTCATCGCCAAGAAAGGCGGGAAGGAGCGGATGTGCGTTGACTTCACCAACCTTAACAAGGCTTGCTATGCTTCCACGCATCGACTAGATCGTCGACTCCACCGCCGAGTGTGACTTGCTATGCTTCCTGGATGCGTTCTCAGGATATCACCAGATCAAGATGGCGGTAGAAGATGTGGAGAAGACGGCCTTCCTGACCCCGTGTGGGGTGTACTCCTACACCTGCATGTCGTTCGGGCTACGCAACATGGGCGCAACCTTCCAGCGACTCATGCACATTGCCTTAGGGCAATAGCTTGGGAGAAACGCTGAAGCCTACATCGACGACATCGTGGTAAAGTCTCGGGAGGCGGGGACCTTGTTCCAAGACCTAGAGGAGACCTTTGAAAGCCTTCGCCAGGTGGACTTGCAGCTCAATCCGGAGAAATGCGTGTTTGGCGTCCCTTACGGCAAGCTGCTGGATTTCCTAGTGTCCCACAGGGGGATCGAGGCCAACCCATAGAAGGTGAAGGCCACTGAAGACATTAGTCCACCACAGACCCTCAAGGAAATGCAGAAGTTGGCTGGTCGGGTGACTGCGTTAGGGTGCTTCATCTCCAAGCTGGGAGAGCGCGCCCTACCCCTCTTCAAGCTGATGAAAAAGAAGGGCCTATTCGAGTGGACCCCGGAGGCTGACCAAGCCTTTCAAAACCTCAAGAGATACCTGACCAGCCCTCCAGTGATGGTGGCGCCACGACCTCGCGAGCCCCTAGTGCTCTATCTTGCCGCCACCCTGTACTCAGCCAGCGCGGTCTTGGTGGTGGTTTAGGAAGAACACAAAGGCAAGGGCGCATTGCGCCGTGCCATGCCTCCAGCAGAGACGATGCAAGACCAGAAGGGCGCCACAAGGGCCGCAACAGCAGCGGCAGAGGATCAGGCTCGGCAGGACGACGCCCCCAAACTCGCGAATACTTCGGCAAGCGACCAAGCATCGGGGGCTCTACCCCCTCAGGAGACACCCCAGCTTCCAGAAGATGCAAACCTCGTTAGCACGCCTACCCTCGCCGAGCACCCGGTATACTTTGTCAGCACGGTGTTGTGGGACGGAAGAGCGCGGTACCCCATGCCTCAGAAGGTCCTACTCACGCTCCTAGTGGCCTCGCGAAAGCTGCGGCACTACTTCCAAGGCCACCCCATCAAGGTCGTCTCAGCTTACCCATTGGACAGAGTGCTCAGTAGCCCCAACTCTGCCGGAAGAGTCGCTGAATGGAACATCGAGTTGCAAGCATTCCAGCTGGAGTTCAGTACTACTAGGGTCATCAAGGGGGGCGCGCTCGCTGATTTTGTGGCAGAATGGACAGACGCCCCGGTGCTTGAAGAAGGCAAAGACCAGTCCCTCTCACCGGGAAGCGAGGCGCCTGACGGTTGGGTCATGTATTTTGATGGTTCCTTCACGCGCCAGGGCGCGAGGGCTGGAGCAGTACTCATCTCGCCCACTCAGGACAAGCTCTATTACGCCATGCAGCTCTGCTTCCAGCAGGGCGAGAAGGTCTCCAACAACATTGCAGAATACGAGGGCCTCATAGCTGGCCTAAAGGTTGTGGCGGCGCTGGGGGTGAAGCGTCTCACTATCTGGGGCGACTCATAGCTCCTTGTCAACTTCTCTAACAAGGTATACGAGCCGAAGGACGAGCACATGGAAGCATACCTCACAGAGGTGCGCAAGATGGAAGCAATTTCTGGGCCTGGAGTTGCAGCACGTGCCCCGTGGCACCAACAAGGAAGCAGACGACATCGCCAGGAGAGCATCCAAGCGAAAGCCCTAGGAGCCTGGCGTCTTCGAGGAGCGGCTATTCAGGCCATTAGCAACGCCGCCGCTTTCAAGAACAACTCGGCCTCGGGAGGAACTCTCGCAGCCGCCAGCCTCAGGAGCCCCAGCCTGTGGCCCGACCTCAGGAGCGTGCCTACTCCTGGTGCTCGAGCCCCAGGAGGGATGCTGGACCAAGGAATTCAAGGAATACCTGATGCAAGGGATGTTGCCAGAGAAGGAGGAGGACGCGGAGCACGTGGCCCGTCAGGCCACGGCATACTGCATCCAGGACGGTACACTGCGTTGTATCTCCAGGGAACAGGGGAAAGAGCTGATAGCTGACATACACGACGGAGACTGTGGGCACCACTCGTCATCACGAACCCTCGTCGGCAAGGCATTCCGAAGTGGATTTGATAATCCCCAAGTGCAAGAAATCATCGTAGCAATTTCCAAAGGTGGAAGTGATAAGTATGGAGTGTCGAACCCACGAGGAGCTAAAGGCAAGATCAATATTCTCTCAAGCCCTATCTGCCACTAATAAGACTCTACGTACACCAAACGTTTGCTTCCAACAAGCAACGAGAAATAAAACTAGGTTGTGGGTATGAAGAGGATAACTTTGTATGATATCGGAGAGCTAAAATATAAAAGTAGGTGCTGTTATCATGAAGTTAGAATATATTACTAAATATTATAAATAGCAAGTGTGGAATAATGGTGGATCGGTGTGCGGAATTGTCCTAGGCAATCGTTAACAAGACCGGTAATCACTATTGCAGTTTCATATGAGGGAGAGGCATAAGCTGACATACTTTCTCTACTTGGATCATATGCACTTATGATTGGAACTCTAGCAAGCATCCGCAACTACTAAAGATCATTAAGGTAAAACCCAACCATAGCATTAAAGCATCAAGTCCTCTTTATCCCATACGCAACAACCCCCTTACTCGGGTTTGTGTTTCAGTCACTCATGCAACCCACTATAAGCGAATCATAAACATATTGCAACACCCTACAACGGGAATCCCTCACGCTTGCGCGACACGGAGGGCACCATAGGACAGCACCAAAGTAAAACATACAACTCATACCAATCTAGATCATCAATCAACCCAAAGACAAAGGATATCTACTCAAAACATCATAGGATGGCAACACATCATTGGATCATAATATGTGGCATAAAGCACCATGTTCAAGTAGGGATTACAGCGGGGTGCGGGAGAGTGGACGCACAAAAGAGATGAGGGTGGTGATGATGATGGTGATGTTGATGAAGACGATCACCGCGGCGATGATTCCCCTCTCGATAGCACTCCGGTGCCACCAAGAGAGAGGAGGAGAGATTCTCCCCCTTGTGCTTCCTCCTCCATGCCCCCCCCTAGATGGGAAGAGGTTCTCCCTCTAGTCCTTGGCCTTCATGGTGATGATGGCCCCTCCGGGATCCTCCTACATGTCCTCCCGTGATGATGGCCCCCTCCGGCAGGGTGCCAGAGAGGGCCTAGATTGGTTTTCGGTGGCTACGGAGGCTTCTGGCAGCGGAACTCCCGATCTAGGTTAATTTTCCGAGGTTTCTATATTTATAGGAATTTTTGGCATCGGTCTCACGTCAAGGAGGTGCTCGAGGCATCCATGAGGCAGGACCACACGCCTGGGGGGGGGGGGCGCCCCCCACCCTCGTGGACGCCCCGGGACTCTCCTGACCCAACTCTTTTACTCCGGGGTCTTCTTTTGGTCCACAAAAAATCGTCAAAAATTGGCACGTCAATTGGACTCCATTTGATATTCCTTTTCTGTAAAACTCAAAAACAAGGAAAAAACAGAAGCTAGCACTGGGCACTAGGTTAATAGGTTAGTCCCAAAAATCATATAAATGGATATAAAACATCCAATCTTGATAATATAATAGCATGAATACTTCATAAATTATAGATACATTCGAGACGTATCAGGATTCTAGTGGCCTACGGCGCTCAATGACAGGGCCGAGCTGGTGAAGTCCTGCAAGGCCTGCCAATTCCATGCCAAGCAGATCCATCAGCCAGCTCAGGGCCTCCAGACCATCCCACTCTCATGGCCGTTCGCGGTCTGGGGGCTGGATATTCTGGGCCCGTTCCCTCAGGCGCCTGGGGGCTATCGATACCTCTATGTCGCCATCGACAAGTTCACTAAGTGGCTAGAGGTTGAAGCCGTCTGTGCCATCCCAGCTGGCTCTGCACTCAAGTTCATCAAGGGCCTCATGAGCCGTTTTGGGGTCCCCAACCGTATCATCACCGATAAGGGCTCACAGTTCACTAGTAATCTCTTCAAGCCGTATTGTGCTAACCTTGGAACGCAGATCTGCTATGCCTTAGTAGCACACCCCAGGAGCAATGTCCAGGCCGAACGCGCCAACACGGAGGTCCTTAAGGGCCTCAAGACCAGGACCTTCAAGAAGAAGCTTGAGGCCTGCGGCAGGGGCTGGCACGACGAGCTCCATTCAATGTTGTGGTCGATCCACACCACCGCCACCAAGCCAACGAGCGAAACCCCGTTCTTCCTCGTCTATGGAGCAGAAGCAGTCCTCCCTCATGAGGTCGAGCATCGCTCCGCACGGGTCCTGTCGTTTGATGAGACGCAGTAGGACGCCATGCGGAGGATGGACCTCGTGCTGGGGGAGGAACGACGCCGTGAAGGTGCACTATGGGTGGCAAGATACCAGCAGGCGCTACGGCGGTACCACTACCGCGGCATCCGCTCCAGGACTCTTGAGGTGGGTGACCTCGTCCTGAGGAGGGTGCTCTCCAGGGAGGGGCTGCATAAGCTCTCGCCCATGTAGGAGGGCTCGTTCAAGGTCGTCCACGTCTCCAGGCCTGGCGCCGCACGCCTGGAGACACAGGATGGGGTACCCGTCCAGAACGCCTGGAACATCCAACACCTCCGGAAGTTCTACCCATGAATAAAGGCCCAGTGCTTGTGAAGAAGGCCCGATGCCTGTGAAGAAAGGCCCAGTGCCTGTGAAGAAGACCCAGTGCCTGTGAAGAAAGGCTCAGTGCCTGTGAAGCAAGGCCCGGTGCCTGTGAAGAAAGGCCCAGTGCCTGCGAAGCAAGGCCCCGTGCCTGTGAAGAATCGCCACCCGTGACACTCTCACGTAATAATAAGTGGGGCTGTACACGCCCCGGAGCCTCAGGAGAGCCGCCCTTGGGCCTCGGGGGAACCCTCCCACGCCTAGTGGCAGCACTTAGCTCTGCGCTGGTGAGAAGAAGTCGAAGACTAGACTAGGTGCCGGACGCAGATTTTCATTTGCTTTTCGAAGTTGGTTCGCCCCTCTTTTAATTGAAATTTGCTTTCTGGTGTCTCTTGCTGGTCCCATTTTCTCGCTTTTTGCCTCTATTTCTACCTTCGCCTCTTTGGTCGACCTGAACTCTCCCTCGCGTCCCTCGCGAGGGGGCTGAGCAGGTACCTTCGCGAGCTTCCTCCTTCTGTCTTTTCATGAGGCACCCTCGTTCGAGCCCACAAGCTGGTGCACCTCTCCTAATCCATGCCCCACGGGTATCGCGACGCGAAGCAGTGAGTCAAGGCCAGCGGCGCCTATAACCAAGCCCGGGGTGAGCGATAAACCTCTTAACGAATTTTTTGTAGTTCCTAAGCGCATATCAGGTCAAGGAGGCCTCGACAAGCACTAGGAAGCAAGTGCCTCGTGAGGAGGAGGCCACTCAAAACAAGTCGAGCTAAGTTATCCCTACATAAAACGACGATGTTGCGACATGGCACAGGAACGACAAACATAACATAACGATTGAGATCATAGTTCGATACACGCCCCTCCGGGCCCATTCTGGTTTCTTTCTGGTGCAGGAAGGAAAAGAAGAACAAAATAGAAGCAGCATCTATAGTGGTTCTCGGGCGTAGGACCCAGCGCCCTCCTGAGCTCAGCCGGAACCGTCCTCGCGCTTCATGGAGGCGCGGCGATGAGACAACCCGCCACCGTCTTCAAAGCAGGCACGGAGGCTGGTCGTAGCCGCCACTGCTGGAGCTGTCGCTGGGGGAAGAGCAGCCATAGCCGGACGAGACGCGGTCGGCACCAAGGGCGGGTTTGCCCTCATCCTCATTGCGGTCGTTGCCAAGACCGAGAACCTCCTCGCCGTCGTTCGCCTCGGGGCAGCACCCGACGCGGCGACCATCTTTCCCAAACACCCTCACATAGAGGGCCATGTTGTCGTCGTACTCGAAGCGAAGGGTGCACCGCCTACCCAGGCCGCGCGCGTGGGCGAACGTCTGCCAACCGTGGGCCAGAGCTACATTGCCCACAGCGGAGACCTCGACCGCAACCCAGTAAGCCCTGCTACAGCAGCCGTCTGCCTGTAGCCAATGCCCACGAGGACCTGAGGCCGGCAACTCGTCGGCGAAGAAGCGCGGGAGCTGAAGCCAGTTGCCGGCCGGGTTCTCCGACCAGACGATGAACTCCGGTAGTGTCTCCGCCGAGTGTAAGCATGGCCGGGGAGGCCGCACGACCACGGCACATCTCCCTTCATCAATGGATTTCCACAATCGGAGCGACCCCTGCCCCGCGAAGTGGCACCACCACGGCCGCGTGGAGCCGCGACGGGGGTTGGGGTGTGCTTGCGGGGACGGCCGTGTCCACGCTTGGGCACCGGAGAGTCGGGCCCCTCGCGAGGGGCCTTCCCCTTCTCCGCGGCGGTGAACCTCCTCGACGGCGCCATTGGTGGCAGGAGAGGAGCAAGGAAGGAGAAGAAGCGAGAGAGGAAGAGGAAGGATGGGCGACGGGGGCTCCGCCCCCCCTCCCATTTATACCAGGAGAAGGCCAACCAGCACCCCCCACGATCACAAGTAATGATGGTTTTCCTTGGATGTCGCAGGGAATTGTCAAGCCAGGCAGTTGCCGAGGCGGCAAGGGGAAGCGGAGACGCCCACGTCCAATCAACCGCCACACGTCGACCGAGGCCGCATGCTATTGGGGCCTGTGGCACTCCACACTTGACCCTTGGATTCGCCTCGAAGCCAAGCCCGAGCACGCCTTGGGCCCGGGGGCTACTGACGGCGTTCTGGGAACGGGGGTCCCCAGACTTGCCTGCCTGCGGCCCATGGCATGGCTTTGCTGGCAGGCCCATACGGCCCTTATTCATCCACAAGGAATCAAGACCCTCGCGAGGCGGACGACACAAGACCTCCTCAGGAGCGGCCTCACCAGGCTGGCTCGAGAGGAAAAGAGAGTTCAAGGCCGGGCAATCCTCACGAGGTTCTCGTGACGTAAGCCATGACGATCGAGACCAGGCGGGCGCCAGTGCGCGTAGCGTCCTTGTTTCCTCTTTGGTGCTAAGGGGGCAAGCGCAGGCGCGGAGTACCGAGGCATCAAGCAAAGGTTTCTATATGGGTGCAACGAAACCAAGACCAGGAGGACGGCAAGACGGAGGTCACCATGGAGCCCAAGACGGCGTCACCACCAGAGCCTTTGGCAGGCGAAGACTGCTTTTGTCAGAATAGCTTGTACTAGCTGTCCCCTTTCAAATTGGCCGTTGTTGGCTCCCTTCCCGCTCAATATTTGGGGAGAGGACCAAGGCCACTATAAATAGAACTAGCCACCACCATAGTAGGGGGACGGGTCGAGAACAGAGCCTCGGACCGGATCTTCACACACACAAGTTCACCAAGCACAAGAACACCTCAACCTCAGGAGGCTGTCCTTCCCCTTGTACCATTCATCCTCACACTACAAAAAAAAGACACATCCGTGATATTTTGGGCCGAACGAAATTTTTTTTGTCATACATATGACACTTCTATGACGATAATTGTGACAAAACCCGGTATCATCATAGATGTGGTGGGCTCCTACTTCTATGACAAAAAATCATGACAGAAAATGGGCTTTTCATCCTGGGTGGGCCGGAGACGCAGCTGCATGACATTCTTTGGGCCGTCCATGATGGAAAAAACCGTGGTAGAAGCGAGGGGGAGGAAATTTTGGGGAGTTCCCGGTTACGATGGGAGGTCGTTGGCCGAGCGATGCGTGTTTCTCTCGTACATGTACGCGCGTGTGTGCGAGGCGTTGGCTCTAACTGAACCCGAGCGAGGCGTTGGGCTCTAACTGAACCCGACCGATTGCACTGCAGGCTACGTGTTACTGAACCCGAGCGATCGATCGATGGCTGTTAACTAAACCCGATCGAGCGATTCCTTCGCTACTGCTGCTAACTGAAGCCAATCGATGCTGCCTCTGGGATGAATAGTGAGCGTTGCGGGGGGTTTGGATGAATAGTGAGCAGTGGCGTTGCCTCTGGATGAATAGGACCCCGTGGTGTGGTGGAGGGCTGGCTGAACAGTAGACGGTGGAGGAGTGCCCGTGGAGGGGTGGTTGAACAGGACCCCGTGGTGTGGAGGGCTGGATGAACAATAGACAGTGGAGGGGTGCCCGTGGAGGGGTGGTTGAACAGCAGCCGGTGGAGTAGCGGGCGGTGGAGGCTGGATGAACAGGAGCCCGTGGAGGCTGGAGGAGGTCGACGGTGGAGATGAATAGTATCCCGTGGAGTCCCGTTTTGCGGTACGCCACACCCCTCCCGATGAACAGGACCCCCGTTTCGACCGTAGGAGGTCCGTTTCGTCCGTTTTGCGGTACGCCACACCCCTCCCGATAATTAGGACCCCCGTTTCGACCGTAGGAGGTCTGTTTCCTCCGTTTGCGGTACGCCACACCCCTCCCGATCAACAGGACCCCCGTTTCGACCGTAGGAGGTTCATTTCCTCCGTTGTGCGGTAGGCCAGGCCTCGTTTCCATCGCCTGTTCCGTCCAAGCCCTCCCGATGAACACGACCACGCATTCCGTTCCGACCCAGCCGGTTGGCTCCCAAGCGTTCCGTTGCCTCCCGATGAACACGAGCATTCCGTTGCCTCCCCATGAACACGACGCATTCCGTTGCCTCCCCATGAACACGACGACGACGCTGGTTCTCCGTTCCGACCCAGCCATGTACACGAGCCCTAGACGTACGTATGCGTGAGTAGGCGTTTGAGACCCCGCCCGTATGTACACATATGTGGCCGTATTTTCTTTCTTGCACCCTGGCCGCTGTACGTACATGTACATGCTACGTGCGCGCCTCTACTACGACACGTACGCGCCTCTAGAACGACACGTGCACGCCTCTACATCCACCAGTATATATGTATGTACACGTTCACAACTAGAATGACAACGCTACGTACGCTTCGACCAGGTGGGTCCCGACTGTCAGGCACTTCCTTTCCTGCGAAGATGTAGCTGGTGGGTCCCAGCAGTCAGGGGGGCGAATCGTTTTTTTGCCCGGACGCACTTCCTTGCGTGCGAAGATGTAGCTGGTGGGTCCCAGCAGTCAGGGGCAAACGTTTTTTTCGCGAAATACGGTGGCCCATCCGGTGGGTCCCCGCTGTCAGGTGGAGGAATAATTATTTTGCACGTAATAAGGAGGCACTTCCTTTCTGCGGCCGTGGACCCAGATGTCAGCCTGTCCACGTAGAGTCCACGTCCGATGGAAGCCATTCCTTGACCACGTTGACCACGCCGCGCCGAGAGCACCAGGGCGGTGGATGACGGCGAGGCCTAGGAAGGGGACGACGCGGAGCCGTGGAAGACGCGACAGTGGATGCCCACGCGTAGAGGAGTACGAGGGTTCACTGGTTCGCTGCGGTGTGAGGCTGCCGTCGCCGCAGAATAACAGGGGGTGTCGGTCGTTGACCATCTTGACCAGGCCACACCGAGAGCACCAGGGCGATGGACGACGGCGAGGCCTAGGAAGGGAACGACACGGAGGCAGGGAAGACTCGACAGTTGTTTCCCACGTGGAGGGGAGTACGACTGTACGAGGGTTTACTAGTTCGTCTGCCATCGCCAGAGAATAACAGAAGGTGTGAGTGAGTAGAGGGATGGCTAGGCCAGCGATGGGAGTACGGTGGGGCGGTGAGGCCTATGCAGCAACACAACCAGCCGCGGGGAGGAGGGAGCAGGCAGTCCCGCCGGCGCTTGTTTGAGCGGCTAGAGCAGGAAGAGCAGAGATTGAAGAAGCACGACGGCCGTTCGATGGACATCCAACAGTCACTGCTTGTGTGTCAACCTTTTTTAGGAAAGCCTCAAATCTGTGGAAAACAACATACAACCCATCTGCCATTATTTCTAATAATTTACATCCCATTTGCTAATTCTTAAGGTTTTTTTGGAGCCAATATTCTTTTTGTTAGCATTAAAACCCATATTGTGGCCACGGTTAAAAAATTATACGAAATTTTGCATATTTCGGTGTGGTCCGAACTATTTTTAATCCTGAAATTTCGATTCACATTCAAACTAATTTTAAAAATAACTGTATATCAATATAAAATCCAACAAATTCTCCACGCATAAAAATTAATGTAATTTAAAATCTCAAAATGAAAAAAAAGACATTTGAAACTAATTGCCGGTTTGATGTGTTTTAAAAATGTACAGACCATTTCTCATTACTGATGGGCCATTTTCTCGGCCATCCGAATGAAAGCTCTCCTCGTCTTGAAATATTTGCAGCCCAACAGGCCTGACAAAGCGATACTTGGCAAATCACAAAAAACTGGGATGTGGCCGTGGACCCAGCTGTCAGCCTCTCCACGTATAGTACTCTTCCGATGGAAGTCATTTCTTGACCACGTAGACCACGCCGCGTGGAGAGCACCATGGCGGTGGACGGTGGCGAGGCCTAGGAAGGGGACAAAACGGAGCCGGGGAAGACGCGACAGTGGAGGCCCGCGCGGAGAGGAGTACGAGGGTTCACTGGTTCGGTTGCGGTGTGAGGCTGCCGTCCCCGCAAGGCCTGACCAGTGGTGGGAATAGTAGGGGCGGTGAGGCCTCCGCGGCAGCACAGCCGGCTAGGGGAGGCAGGAGCATGCGGCACGACCGGCGCTGCTTTGGGCGACTGGAGCAAGAAGACCAGAGGTTGAAGAAGCACTAGGGCCGTTGGATGGACATCGTACGGTCACTAGAGCTAGAATCGTTCATACTGACTAAGTTGACAAAGCCCTTCGTCCCCCTCAACTTAGTAGGCCCACAAGTCAGCCTCCCACCAAGATGGGTCCCAGCTAGCCGGGGGAGTATTCATTTTTTTTGTGCGTAATAAGGAGGCACTTCCGGTGGGTCTGAGCTGACAGCGGGGGGAACGTTTTTTCGCAAAATACAATGGCCCATTAGGTGGGTCCCAGCAGTCAGGGGGCAAACGTTTTTTTCGCAAAATACGGTGGCCCGTCCAGTGGGACCCTACTGTCAGTTGGAGGAATCATTATTTTCTGCGTAATAAGGAGGCACTTACTTGCTGCGGCTGTGGACCCAGCTAAGACTCTCCACGTACAGTATACTTTCGATGGAAGTCGTTCCTTGACCACGTTGACCTCGCCGCGTTCCGTTGCATGCATGCGTCCATGGGCGTGGTGCGTCCCCACTGTCAGCCTCTCATGTATAGTCATCTTCCAATGACTCTCGGTTGTTGACCATGTTGACCACACCGTGCCGAGCGCACCCAGACTGGAACGACCCAGAGATGGGGAAGATGGAGAAGTGGAGTCGCAGATGGAGAGGAGTGGGAAACTTCACTGGTTCAGGTGCGCGTCAGCACAGCCGCGGTGCCACCCACGGGAGATAGGAGCAAGAACAGAGGTTGAAGAAGGAGCACGGCTGTTGGATTAACATCCAACGGTCCAACTGCTAGAATCATTTGTTGATTAAGTTGACAAAGCCGTGCGTACATGTCCGCTTAGTAGGCCCACAAGTCAGTTACCAAATCTGACGGGTCCCAGCTGTCAACGGGATGAATAATTTTTTTCGCAAAACAAGGAGGCACTTCCTTCCGTGCGAAGATACAGCCGGTGGGTCCCAGCTGTCAGGTGGAGGAAACATTATTTTTTAGCTTAATAAGGAGGAACTTTCCTTGCATGCGACCATGGACCTCGTGGGTCCCAGCCGTCAGGCTCTCCAGGTACAGTCCTCTTCCGATGACTCGTTTGTTGACCACGCCGCACCGAACGCAGCGAGGCGGTGGACGATGGCGAGGCCCCGGACGGGAAGGACTCGGAGATGGGAAAACGCGGCAGTGGATTCGCAGATTGAGAGGAGGAGAAGGGTTGTAACTGGTTCTGTTGCGGCGTAGGGCTGTAGTCTATGGAGAATAACAGGAGGTGTCGAGGGGTGGAGGGATAGCCTGGCCGGCGGTGGGGTAGCGCTTCGCAGCGATGCGTGCTAAGCAGAGCCGCTAGCCGCCGGAGGCCGGACCAGGCAGTACCGGCGACGCTGGAGGAAGAAGACGAGAGATTGAAGGTGCATGCCAGCCGTTGGATATGTATCCAATGGTTGTGGATGACACAATCATTTGTTGGCCAAGTTGACAACGCCCTGCGTAGGCTTCGACCTATTGGCCCACATGTCAGCCTGCAAAAATGTATATTTAACCCATGTTTTCTAGAATGTACAGTCCATTTGCTGGGCTGGGTGAACAAATAATTTCGCGTCAATCAGGCCCATTTATATTTTCTAAGAAATCCTAGCCCATTTTCACTTCCTTGAAATACACGTATTAGGTGGGCTCATTATATATATAATGTTATGTTAGAAGGAGCAATTAATATCAAAGAATACACCGGAGAGGCACATTATATATATATATAATTAAGAAATTAGCGAGTTATTGCTCAAAAAAATGTGCGTGTTATTATTAAATTGGTCCTTAAAATCTTCGCAACCTTTTGTACGCAATCACCAGGATTTTCCTTGCATGTGAGTCAAAAACAACGAGGATTTTCCTTGCCAACTTGTGTTAAACATTTACTTTTAAAAGTTAATAACGCGTGGGATGTTTTTATAATGTATATATAAGTCTCTATAAAATATACGATAATAGTAATAATATAAATCTTTCCCTAATAATAAAGCACGGATTGACTCTTTGGGTTCACCGTCACAATACGCTTCTTTCCGTGAATTTACGCTTTCAGTTTTTTTCCGTTAGTTTTGATCGACAGTCCGTCCAATTGCTGCGAGGCGGTACTAAAAACTTTGTCCATCCAATTGGTCCACGTCCACATTCTCTTATTGGGCCTGCACGCATGTTTCGGCCTGCATGCACGCTTCTATATCTCTACCTTACTTGATTTTCACACATGTACTCGGAGTAATCCCACCTCGATTGCTTACATGAAAGTCTACCAGTTTATATACCTAGGAAAATTGCATATCAACAACGAGCCTCTTGAATCAACAAACGCAGAATGAGAACGAAGGGAAATTGTACAACAAAACGGCAGTCCGGCGCGAAGTTGTTCAGTTCGGCGCTCGCCGGGGTGAGGAAGTGGAGGCGCAGCGCGCAGATGCCTGCGACGCAGCCTGTTCCACACGCTGACCACCTCTACACCATGCACGACATGGACACGAGCGCGGCGGCAGGGTGGCTTGAGGCTCGTGGTGGACCGGATCCACCGAGGGCAAGGTCGGATCCGTCGGCTTGGAGAGGGACGTGTGGAGGAGCACACGGGACAGAGGGTGGAGGAGGATGGAGGCGGAACGCCGAGGTCGGGCTGTGGACTCGGAGTGGAGGAGCCACGGAGAGGCCCGGGAGCCACCACGAGAGCAAAATGGGCCTGGCCATGCTCGGCGGTCGTCAGCCGACTTCATGTTTCTCTGCTGATGATCCCTGACCACCTGCTGCCCGGGGTCGGCTACATGCTGTTATCTTAGTTTGGTTGGTAGTTTCATTCTTGCTTAAGATTAGACCTAGCCGTGTAGATGCAGATGGACATTGGAGGTACAGTGTTGGCACTGACGACTTGGATAAAAATATTTTTGTATGCACTCCGAGTGGGTCAGTCTATATACACTTAAATTTTCACATTCAGTTTCCTTCAGTTAGACGACAGCAAGGAGATAATACACTCCTTTTTTCTGAAAAAATATCATGAGGGACATCTTTTGGAAGAATGACGAGCCATGTTGGCCGTAGTTGGAGTGAAAGAATTACAACTTTTTTGTGCCAACTAATCAAATATAGCACTGGTTCAGGAAAAAAATGAAACCATGAGAAATGTTGTTGTTGGATGTCAGTGCGCATCATATATCCTCTTGGCCATGCCGGTCATAATAGCAACAACTTTCTTCAGGCTGGTGATGCTCATATTGTCAATCATTCTCACTGTGGTGCCTGAGACAAAAACTCCTAAGGCAGTTTGGTAATTTATGATGTTATTACACCGGAGCACATGTAATGACAGACCCGGTAAAGAAGAATAGAACGTAAGTGTGTGCCATATTTTTTCCCGTTGCAACGCATGGGCCCTTTTGCTAGTACATATAATGTGGTTAGAAGGGAAAACATAAATTGGACACAACATTACTTTTATAAGAGACCTGCGTTTTATACCCCACAGTAGGCATACTAACAAGTTCACACACAAATACAACAGAAAAGGTAAATATTCATATCAAACTCAGGTTCACAGGACACGTTCATATTCATAGCCAACATTCACTATCAACAACTCAAAAGATTCATATATACACAAGCTCAACATATCTATGCATCCAAATAATTGATAGATCACACGATAATATTCATACATAATTCACAAAAAGATACAGATATACACATGTTTAGTATGTTTATGCATCCAAATGATTGAGATGACAGCCAATATGATCCATGGACGAACATTAATTACCTAGGGTACAGACTGGTAAATGGTGTTCAATCGGAGGTACTTCTTGCTAAAATTAGTTCTTGTACGAGTAAAATTTCGAGTACATAAGAGGCAGCACAGACAATCTGAACTTTGCTTGTAGGTTTATCCTCAAATAGTGGCCTCGTGCCAAGGGAGGTTTGAGCAACTTGGCCACTACTTTCATCCAACTAGTTTACTGGCTTATCTTGGTCCTGTATCTCGCCAAAATTCTACATTGCAGATGAGATAGGAGGCGGTTGAGAAAATGAACCACCCAATTTTTTTGTGCAGTTCAACTGAAATGGAGCATCCTTGGCGTGTAGACTGATTAAGTGCCAGATGAACATACGCGTCAACCAACTTGTCTGGAATCTTTAGACTCCATGCCATATAGTTCGCTACCATATGTGCCGATAACCAAAAGGCACAAGTTGGGACCAAAGACTGGACTGCATTTTTCTAGGCTATGCACCAAGCAAAATTTTTGGTGTTCACTCTCCTAATACTTGGAGTTTGACAATTGGTTGACACCGGTTGATACTCGAATGAATATAGGCACTTCTTGTCAACATCGATGCTTGTCGGAGTGAACTTTGGAGTACATAGCAGCAGCATAAGTACCTGTCCATCTGATCATTTTGTGTAGTTCTACTGAAATCACCCGATGTAATGATTTGCCTGCGAGTTCACGCTCCAAATTACTCCTTTATGAAATCGTCAAACAGTAGCACAATACCAAATTACCAATACATATGACAGGCACAATAATCATGATAAAGACTAGTACCAACCTGTGTGAGGTAGCATATCAATTACTATTTCCTTTGACTGGAAGCCGAGATAAGCCAAGCGACTGACAGCAAAGGAAGAAAGCAAGCGGAGATTAGCGACTGATAGGAAAGGACGGAAGCTGTCGAGGCAATGAAGCACCCAAAGTTTTTGTGCAATTCCACCAAAATCGAGCATCCCTGTTGGCACATATATCGAGAGAGTGAGATTACTATAATAGTGGGACTAGTTGATGAAACATACACTAACAAATAGAAGCACCCTCATTATCTTAATGGGTAAAGTTAGAAACATAGTAGTCTTGCTTAAAGAGAGGTATTAGTTTATTTAATCAGTGCCAATTAGCTCAACTCAACACTCAAAGCATTTCCATTTATCATAGGTTGCAAAACTTTAACGTGCAAAGATAAAGGAGTTTCTCATGACAGTAGGACGATACAAATAGAGATGACAACAAACTAATATGGATGAAGGCCATAGGCCCGTACCAACCTGAGAAAAAAGCTTATTCATGTAGTCCCATAAGAGATGATAAATCACTCACTAGAATCACACAATAGTATATATTTTTGTGCACTTCAAATGTATGGTTGAAATCACTCTTGTTTACCAGTGCTGAGATTATATCGAAAGATTATCAAGAACTTCCAGCAGAGTTAAAGCACTGGCTGGGATATAGTTCATTGTATTGTCTTGTGTAGTTCCACTAAAATGTATGATTGGCACAAAATGATCCCTGTTTGCACAAGTAGGAACAAGGTGAAACCTTCATTAGCTTAGTGAGAAAGGATAGGAAGACATTAGCATATTACTCAAACAGTAGCATCAAATTCATGATGGACAATACACAAAATATTGCCTCATTGAACCAATGGCAATAAATTGACATGCAAAACAATAGCACTATTATGTCATGACACTAATAATATTCCCTCCCTACTCCACCACATGATTCACCCTCCATAGACAAACATACACACGTACATGATTCAGCATAGGGTCCTACTAAAGATTTGTTTAACTCCAACAGGAAAATTAGGCAGTAATAAATTAGTGGTACTTAAGTACTCCTAATTCATTAAGTGAGACAACAGAAGTGGAAGGGCTCCCTGGAGGATCGTCTCACATGTAAGTTAGTCGTTACATGAGCCCTTGAATGGCCTCGACTGAGGCCTCTGGCTTCAGCAAGATCCCCTTGGCACTGTTTATTCTTCTTCTTCCTCCTCTTCATGCTCTGTTTCTCTTTCTCCTCACCAGTTGGTGAAACCAAGTACATGATTGGACTTCTAATTCAGAATTGGTTTTGTCAGTGAGGGAGTACAAGTGTACTAGTAAAAACATCATTATTTTCTCATGGCAGTCGGAAAATAGAGATGAACACGTGCATTAAATATCATTCTTACCTAAAGGAAGGTTATGGCGCAAATATGGATGACGAGGATTGGAACACAGATCTCCCTTTGTGCAGTTCCACCAAAACGAACCAACTGTTCCATTCTGACATTCCAGTTAAACAACACAAAAGTCACTTCTTTTAAGAAGAGTTTTGTGCAGTGCACCAAAAGGTCACAATAGCAACCAGGTGAATTGGATATCCTTGTTTGTACAAAAAGGCACAGAGGAAACAATCAGAGTCTCAAACAATTACAGGCAAAAACATTTTGCTAAACTTGTCATGGCTTATAACAGTGGCATGGCTTCATTTTTACCAGGGACATTAGATTAAGAACAGTGGGTGCACCAGCAGTCCAGCACCATTTACGTAAACAAGGGCATAAAGTGGCGATTCATAGTTTGTTGCCCCGAGAAACAAACATCCAAGAAACATATCTGGGTTGGTCCCATTTTTGTTCACTCTAGCCACCTACTCCTATGTGTGGATAGCAAATCTAGTCCTGGTCATACCACTGTGTACAGCGTTACCCCTATATTTCCCTTTTTGACCAAGAGACCGGTTGGATGACCAGTTTGTACTACTTTCACCCCCTTTTCCTTCCTGTTTGTACCAAGTCCGATGTACATACTAAATTCCCCCACCCCCACTTTATTTCTTGTTTGAACCAAGTACTCCCTCCGTCCAGAATTACTTTTCATCAAAATGGATGTGTCTAGAATTAAAATACATCTAGAAACATCCATTTCAATGACAAGTATTTTCGGATGGAGGGAGTACAAGATTCGACTCCATGAAGTAGCTTTACCTCTAACAATAGAAGAACAAAATATGTGACGTTGGACCATCCGGTCGAGAGGGGTTGAGAGGTAGAAAATGATGCACATGCAGTGATGTAGCGAGCTGGGGAAGTAGAGCTAAGGCAGTTTCAAACGAAGATATACCTGAAGGTCGTCGGGATGTGGATAGGTGGGAGGCGGGAGGCCGGATCCGCCCACAGGCAACGACGACGGGATCGGAGGACCTCCCGCGCTGGCACACGGCCAGAGATAACGGTGCGGCCGGCAGTGGGTCTCCTCCCTCGCTGTCGACGATGGCCTAAACGCTGCCCCTCCTTCCCTTCACCGGCGGAGGGGGATACGTCCGGATCTATAACCAGCAGTGAGGATAGAAAGCCAGTGTTTTTTGAGGGGAGAAAGACAGTGTTACTACCCCTATCTTATTTAGATCTGGAGATGAGGAGAGTGTGTGAATAGAGCAACCCTAGCAAGCAAGCGCGAAGGCTCCGGCCTATATATACGTAGTGGGGTAGTTTTCCTTTTTCACTCCATCAAAACAATCGTTTAAAATTGTGTACTACTACATGCCAGGTCGCGGTTTTTTTAGTTGTTGATTGTTTTTTGAGATAGCTACCCGCTTGCTCCAAGTGGTGTTACGGTGTGCCAGGTTGCACTTTGTATCGTTCAAGTCTGGTACTACAAGTCCCTCCATTAAATGAACAACCACCCCCTCGTAAAAAATGTGAACAAGCCCACGGCTAAAATTAGCGGAAACGTGGGTTGCCCCAACATGCATTATTATTTATATTTTCTACTCCCTCTGTTCCTAAATATAAGTCTTCTTTATTAGCCACACCTAAGACAAGAATTCTTTTATTAGCAGTTAACCCCACATGTCATAGACACAAAAATTGTGGGAAGATTCCCTTAGGCAAGCCAAAGTGTGTCTAACAATTTGAGCAACTCAGGTTAGGCAAGTGTGGCAAGTGTGGGAAAAATAATGTGGCAACATAAGAAAAACATAGTCACAATCCAAACAGCCCTGTAATTTTTTGTGACATGCATGAAAATTTGGTTAGTTAAATTTATAGTCAAAATTTGGCAAGGTGCATCAAATCAACACATGCAAGTATCAAAAGGAAAGTCACGGCATGCATGCATGCGTTGTACTCCCTCCATTTCCAAATATAAGTCTTTTTAGAGATTGCAACAAGTGACTACATACGAAGCAGAATATGTCTACTCCTACATACGAAGTAGCCCATTTGAAATGTGTAAAAAGACTTATATCGAGTGCAGTGCTTTGATGTGTCGCGTCAACTCGTACAAGACCGAGAAATTTGATTACTACAACGGCCTCTCCCTCGCGGATTGAGCTCCGGTGCCTTAACTGCACCTGCCTTTGGCTGCATGACAGGAGGGCCAACCACCTATTGGGCCCACCTGTCATAGACGCAAAGGCAATAGCAGTAAGTAGAAGCTTTCGCTACACGCTATCCCTCCCGCACGAGGTGGACGGACATGCAACAGTGGATTCAATACTGTAGAAGTAGGAGTAACATCATTGTTCGTCTTCTCGAAGAGGCGAAGAGCCAAGCACAACCCAAACGTGGCAATTACGAACGCTCGTGTGGTGCGGTTCCTTCGAGTACTAGCCAGGCTCTTGCATGAGACAAAATTGCTATTGTTTAACAATTAAACTCCATTATCCATTGGTTGATACTCATTCTGCATAGGTCCACGCGCTTAGCACCGTTTCCTTCTGGGGTCACCAATGTTTATTTGCTAATTAATATCACTGCATGCAATGAACTAGCCATTGCAAGTCATTAAAAGCATGAACACCTCTCATCTCTTATTGGTTGATATGTCAAGAAACAAGAAACAAGGTAGAAGTTAATGCACCACGCCTAAGTGTTTTGGGACTATTTGGTTTTCGTAAGATGACTTACACACCTAGACGGAGGGAGTAGTATAGCCCTGCAAACCGGAAAGGAGTATTTGCCTTTCTAGAGATTTCAACAAGTGACTAGTCTACACCGTGTGCAGTACTCCCTCCCTTTCGGTTTATAGGGCTCAAATCTCAAATCTCATGAACCAAGGCATTTTGCGATTGGAGGAATGTATTTCATACTTTACAAAACTACCCTAGTTAAACTCATGCATTAATTACGTAGTTCTCTCGTTTTCCCCTCCGCCTTGGTCGCGGTGCACATGCGGGACATTTCAAAGCATCCGGGCCCGCGTGCCATCCACCAAATCACAGCGAGGTGATACAGTCGAGACTCACCTGTCACCCCGGTGTGGCCGTCATGACCCTTCATATCACAAAACCCACACCTTTACCAGCAGTGGTAAGGTGGCCTCCAAGTTGGACTGGACGAAGCAACCATCATTTCACTGGAACGCTCGTTCAAGCCCTTTCTTCCCTTTCTTGAAGAAAACCTCACTCCAGGCTACTCACTTCTGCCACTTTTCTTCTGTACTGACGAAGGAAAGGTGGGCGAGTCAGTTATGCTGCTCTATTTTCATTCCAAGAATCTTCTTTTTGCGAAGCACCGACCGATTCTCACATCCTATTCTTTTCCCGTTTTCAATGCGATTGTGGTTTCCTTTTGATTGCTTTTTGTTTGTCAGTTCATTCATGGATCCTAGAGCACTAGGCAAAGAGTTGCCAACGGACAACCCACTAGAGACAGCAATCTCCAGGAAGCAAGCACCGACCAATGAGTTGACCATGTTGGCGGGCCAACCCATGGATACGAAGAACTCCAAGAAACAAGCACTGGCCAAAGAGTTGAGGACGTTGGCGGACGAACTCCTCAAAGGAAGTTGGAAGAACAGCAAGGGCCCCACCGTGCCTACCCCAGGAACTCTGATTACCACCTACGTGAGCTCAAGACCGAGTTTGAGGAGATAGTCGCCGTTGAGAAGCAGTATTCCCCTGGCAAGGTGATGGCCCCCATCGAGGACGAGGAGATGGCCCCCGGAGGGATGAGATCCCCCGGTGAGCTGCAAAAGGTAAAAAATAATGGCTTATTACCATAGTTGTGGTTTTTGATTATTTGCAACGTGCTTGCTAATATGTTAGGGTTGCGCAGGTGCCGGTGGACGTCCTTGATGATTCTGATGTCGTGGCCCGTCCTATTGGCATCGCCTCGAAGATCGATTCCGATGCCGCTGTCCATCCTGTGGACATCGCCCCAGAGATCGATTCCGATGTCGCGGTCAGTCCTCTGGACATCGCCCTAGAGATCGATTCCGATGTCGCGGTCAGTCCTGTGGACATCGCCCCAGAAATCGATTCCCATGCAGTTGTCCGTGTTGTGGTCATTGCCCGAGAGATCGATGACATGAAATAGTTGGTCGCGCTAATCCTTCAGGGTAGTTTGCATTGCCCTGTGTTTAATTACCAGAACGATGCGTGTTATCAAACCATCTTAGGGCTAGTGCACTGTCTTGTGTGGGCGGATCTTGCTACTTTTGTTTGATAGTGAATCATGCGATCAATCATGCGAACCCTCTTCGAGTTATGGAAACTGATGTATCCTCACCAGCTTTTGATGTAATATCTGGCATGCTTAGATGTAAGTTTGAACTTTTTATCATATCAGCAGGGCTTTTTTGATGATTCTTGGTGTTAGTAGGCTAGCTACTGTGTGAGCTATAGTACTTGCAAAACACTCACCGAAGAGAAACGTTGGGGCTGATGAGCTCGTGGTATGCTTATACTTATCCCTCGTGGATCGACCAATAGCCCTAGCTCCTAAAATTGTAGGCTTAGCGATCGATCAGACAATAGTCAACATACATTCAGGCCTCATTTGGTTCATAGGGTAGGAAAATCATAGCAAAAGTACAGAGAACGTGCAACACAAAATCATAGCAGTGCAGAGACGTACTCCCTCCGTTCCAAAATAGATGACCTAGGCGGGCTAGTTTGGCCTAGTGGGTTTCTGTGATATGATGTGGTACAGTGTCGTCCAGTCTTCGTGTGTGGTAGCAGTATTGCGGGTACAATAAGTTTTCTTGAAGAAGCGGAATTCAACGAAGTCATGATGGTTCCTTCGTCCGAACAACTTACAGTGGGAAAGGTTGGGCCTGCGATACGACCAGGGTAGACTAGGATAATTTTGTGCATGGTAGGTGGACCAGGATGGTCGACGTCCCACATGTCGGCGAATGAAAGTATTCTTTCCGATATAGAGGGCGAGCAACAAGTATTCATTGTTTATTTTTGATGAAAGCTATTGTCTCCACTGTTACGACGGAGGAGTGTGAAACACGGCAGCCCAGTGAACTTGGCATGTGCACCACTCCCTCCTTCCTCATGTAATGCCCAGGTTACAGCTTTTTCTCACTTTCTCTCTGTCTATTTCCTCTCAAATGTTTTTTACCTTTCTTTTTTTAAGACAGAATTGTTTTTTATGCCTTTTTTAGAAGTATTTTTTATACCTAGGAGCACATGTAGAGATGGGCTCTTGCAGAGCCCACTCCTTGACTTTGTCAATGCCTCTCTCTCCTCCACATAAGGAGTACTACTTGCTATGCATGCATGCGGCGAGCAGCTGGTGTCTTGAGGGGCCAGGGCGGTGAGAGCGGGCTATGGAAGCGGTCCGGACTCCAGCATGGCCCACCTCACATTATCACCATATATTTCTTGGAGTCCGTGCGCGGCGGGCGGGCGATCTCTTCTCCCTCCCTCGTTTCTCTCTTCTTAGCTGACGCCCGCCGAGCGATTAGATTTCGGCTATCGACGGTTTTTTCAATTACGGTCCCACATGTCAGTGAAACTGCAAGACAATGCATGTCCCCTCTGGTGAGCGGTGTGCGAGCCGGACTATCGGGGTTGCGACGCGTACGAGTCGTAAGTGTGCTGCCTTTTCCTTTAGAACTTGCGACGCGTAACATTTTCGCGCGATCGATCGATGGAAATCCAGAACAAAATGACGAGGGCGGTGCTTTCCCGCTCTTTAGGCGGGCTAGTTCGAGTGATATGACGTGCTACAGTGCCGTCCACTTGCTCCATTTTAATGTAAGCAAGAGTTTACACTCTTACACGGGAGGAGTGCGAAACACCGCGGATCTGATTTTGATCGAGGGATAACTGTTCCCTACCAAATAATGGAGGATTGTTAGCGATTATAGCATGATAGTTAGGGCATCTCCAGCGCTGGCCCACAAATTTACACCGGAATCTCTCCGAGGACACTGATGGATGCCATCCGATGCTCCCCGCATACCTTTCGACAACTATATGAACTAACCAGACGAAATTCGTGCAAACAAAGCAAATTTCAAATTAACCGGATGAAATTCATAACATTTCGAAAACTTTTCCTACAAACTGGATGAAATTCATTACATATTTCGCACAAACCGTACTAAAACCTACTGTAAACCTAATCTAAACGATCGCCGGCGCCCGACCACCATGTCCGGCCATGAACCCGAGAAAGCAGGCCATTGGCTTTGCCTCCTCCTCATCCGCCTCGATAACCTCCTCCTCCAGAGCACAAGGTTATGAAGATTTCCGCTTCCATGTCGCCGTCAAGCGGCTAATCGGTCGCCGATGATTACCCCACCAAGCTTGGCGTCGACTGAGTGGAGTAGCGGTGGCCTTCCCGGGACCAGAGTGGCGGCGACCTACCGTGTACTACTGTTCCTCGCTGCCGGCTGCACCCACGCACGCGCGCCGGCTTCGTGGTCGTGGCGGCGGAGGGCGGCCGGGGGGGTGGCGGTGATCTCGTTCATTTTCTCCTACGACAGTACGTCGAAGGGAGCTTTGGAGCGCGCCCGGAGCGGAGCCGCCGATGTCCCTCATCTGCTCCTGCGACAGTACGTCCAAGAGAGTTTCGGAGCGCCAGGAGGCCATGGTTGAAGTGGTGCCGATAGAAGGAAGGGAACGGAGGAGAATAAGTGTGGGTCTTTGGCTATGGCTAGAAGTTGGGGCTCAAGTTAATATAGCGGGCGAATGGCAATGAGCCATGGCAGACAGATGGACAACTGGCGCCGGAGTAGGTTCGTAGGGCGTGAATGCGTACGCTGCTTCAGTGACTTAACTGCAGATGCGTTTGGGTTACTGACATGTGGGCCCAACGGGCTTCTGGCCCGCATGTCAGTGACACACTAATTGCACCTGTAGTTAAGTCCGGTGAATGCGGCATTGACATTCTGGAGAGACAGTGACCGTTTCAGGCGGGAAGCGCGCGCTAGCGATGGAAGGGGTTTCGGTGTGCAGTGGCACTAAGATCGGTCGCTCACGATAGTACATACTCCGTACCATACTACCATAGTACCCTCTCTAGCTTAGGCTGTTTTATAGATTGTCATTGTGATGGACGATATACATGAGAAAGGCGGTCTGAGTATGACCGTTGGTGTTGAGCCAGGTGAATACATGCTCGGCGTTCGCGTAGGCCTCCATCAAATGTCTAAACAGTAATGTCAGGCACCGGCGGGGCGCGCAGGTGATGGGCTCGTCGTTTGCGTTGCGCCATGAGCAGGACTTTGATTTAGAGGGCGACGTGCATGCATTAGCATGCTTTGACAGCATGAGCGTGAGTGTCTGACGTGAAGTATTTCATTTTCATTTGGCTGACGAGGGTGCATTGCAGCGACGAGTCCGTGGTTTGATTCCCCACATACGCATAATTTTGGTTTTTACAGTATTTCTTTCTCCATTGACAGGTAGGCCCGCGTAGATAGATAAAGAACACGAGCTGATGAGGCGCATGCAGACTGTTTGACTGGTCAACCAGACAAATACGGAGCTATATGCTGAGCCAGTGACCGTATAATCACCATATCTCGTATACAATGATCAAAGTGAGCTATAAAGACAGGTTCGATGACCGCCAATGCATTTTACTCGGTAATAAATGACCTGGATTGAAGGGGAATCCAAATTTGCTTCGTCTTCTGTCCTTGGGCTCTTGACAAACCAATGCACTATACGATTGTCCGGCCACTCCACCCCAGAGCTCTCACCAAGCGTCATTCATGCCACCACGCCACACACTAACCAGTAAGGCAGCGATGGCATCCCGCCGTGCCGAGTTCCTCGCCGCCCTTGACCGCACACAAAATGGTAGGGAAGCGATGGCATCCTGCTGTGCTGAGTTCATCGCCGCTCGCGACCTCACAACTGTGTGGGAGGAATTTGAAGATGCCAAGGCCGAATGGCCGGTAGAGCAAGAGGCGGCCAAAGCCGCACAGAGGAAGCGGAAAAGTCAGAAAGCACTCAAGAAAAGAGAGGCCTGCCGCCGCAAGAAAGAAAAGGACGCACGCGCTGCTGCGGAAAGGTCGGCGGAGATCCAAGCACGGTGGGGTGTCGCCGACAAAGCCGGGAAGGAGAACGATGGTGTCTGGCCAGCATGTGAGAATTAGTAGTACTAGTAGTTAGTGTGTGTGTCTGTGTCTGAGTACGAGCATGAACCAATACTACTAGTTACTACTGTAGTTTTAGAGCAAATTACCAGTACATTAGCCTAGACTAAATGGAAAAATTCCTATCCTAAGCATCAAATGGCATCTCTTTCTCTATAGGAATTGAGATGCATGTCATCTCACTTCCTATGATTTTCATATTCCTATCCTATGAACGAAAGGAGGCCTTTGTTGGAGTAACTACTGTAGCTAAAAGTACTGTTGGTACAGTAGTTTTCTTCAAGAAGTGGAATGCAACGAAGTCATGATGGTTCCTTCGTCCGAGCAACTTCATAGTGGGAAGTGGGCCTGTGATTTGACGGCTCATTAGTCATTCTTACTGCGGCACAACGACCTGGGTGACTCTCGCTTGGAGTTCTGCGTGCATGACAAGTGGACCAGGATGGTCGATGTCCCACATGTTGGCGAACGGAAGTATTCTTTCCGATATCGAGGAGCAAGGAAACCGCATGGTATAGTATCACTGCTGATTGGTTCGCAAAAAAATAGTATCACTGCCGGTTTATAATTATTTTTTATTTTCTGATGAATGCTAGCGTTTCAACTCTTACGACGAAGGGTGCCAAACACGGAACGTGCTGGATGTCCCACACGTCAGCGAAAGGAGTGGGACATGAACAGCGTGGTAGAGCCCAGCGTAAAAAACCGTGGTAGAGCGTCTCCACTTCTTCCACTTCTGGGTCGGAGACCACACGTAGTAGTACTTAGTGGTATGAACGATACAAAGTGCGACCTGGAGAGAAAGACACGTCTGGTTGGAAGGTCTCGGGGCATACACGTAAACAAATATAAAAGTTAATATGTGCCTCCAACTAATATAGTAGTAGTATAGTACTTAGGCACGTACTCCATAACATCACCGTGCATTGCACGTACAACATTTGGTGGTAGTACGTAGTAAGAGACAAATGCCGCCCAAGAGTTCCCTTCTCGACCTACTTTTGGGTGTTTGGTAGAGTGTATGGAGGGTGCATGAGTCCACACTAGATTAGCACAAATACACTAGAATCATGCATGAAGAGAGCATGCATGAAGAGGGGTGTTGAGTTGAGCATGCATGAAGAGGGAACAACTATGCTGAGACGAGAACACAACCAAACACACCCTATATGCCACGCATGTTCGTACCATTTGTGCCTTTCTACTTCACTTACTACGCTACATTACTCAAGTTCGTACGTCCACTCCTGGGTACATGTCCGTCTCGTAGTTCCAGTCCCACGTGTTCTTCATATAGATGGAACGATCCTTGCATAACACGTGCACCTTGATGCTAGATGTCTCACGTGTTGGCAAAAGGATGAACAAAGCTCACGTAAAAAATAGAGTGGAAGAACATAGATTCCGGACGACCGAGAAGGAGCAAGGAACCTCATGGTGGAGCGTCTGCACTCATAATATTTAATATTATTCAGCGATATAAAATTAACCAATCATATCCACAGTGGACTAGAAGAGTACGAAACATGGCAGCCCAATGTAGTTACATCATACTAGTACATGGCTAACCCACGCTATCACCATATTTCTTGGCTTCCGTGCAACACCTATCTCTAGTAATCCAGCAGCCCGTATCGCTTCTCCCTCCTCGTCTCTATCAAAGTGCGGCGGGCTGGCGTTTCTGCCGTCCATTTAGGTCGGTTAACTATCACATGTTAGCGACATGCCAAGAGCATTCTGAAAAAAATTCCTTTCACGTTCCGTTTTCAAAATGAAAAAATCCTTTCACGTACGAATTTGCATGTATGCTTTGAGCAACTTGCATGTCCTATATTGCTCCTGTTTGATACTCTAACTTAGCTAGAGGTTAGACTAACCCATGACTAACCCTGAACTAACTGTAGCCAAAGAGGTGTTTGGGTGACAGGGTTAGATTGACAATAAATGCACTTCATGGAGAGAGAAAAGTGATTTTTTAGGGGTCCCAATGAGAACTATCTCCAGTTAGCACCTCTTGGGTGGGATAGTTTTTTTTGGTGGGTTCGGTGCAACTTGCTCCAATTTAAAACCTCATGCTTGGATACTTTAGGGCTATTTGAGCCCCAACTAGCTCAAACTAACTCTAAACCATGGATCCAAACAGGGCCTATGGCCAGTCTCGATGCGGAGCAGTCGCGTGCACCGGGAAGCGGCGCTCTCTCGGTCGTCGCGCCACTTCAAAGCCAGTGCCAGTGAGAGGTCGCCTCCGCTCTGGCTGGGCATTAATGCGGCACTGACGCTCCATGGCGACGCTGACCGTTTCACACGGGAAGCGCACGCTGGCAAGGGAGTGTAGGTTTTGAACCGTTTCAGGTGTAGTACTGGTAGTTTGCAAAACTACTCAATTATTGCACTCAGTTTCCTAAGAAATTGTGGTAAAAACATTACTCCACAACCCGCTTCCCTTCTCCTTCCTCTTCCACCGCCCGCGCACGTCTGTGGGAAGCGATCGGTCAGCCCTTATACAGGAGTGCTAGCACAAAAAGATGCATGCATGACCACTAAAATTTCCATATTAAAGCGTCGCTCCGGTGGGAGTATGGCATATGTTGTTACCTTCGGCCGGCCCATGGCTACCGGGCGACGGTGACCAGAGAAGAGGCGGCGGGAGGGGAATGAATGCAGCTACTGTTTGGGTTCGCCTTCCGGCTTAAATAAATGCGCAGCATCACATGTACCCGCGGGTGCACAAATTGTAACCTACGTGTCTGCTTAAGTGGGCGTCATGTAACTGGTGTGTGTCTGAGAGAGATTCTGAGAGACAGAGTGCGTGTGTGCGACTCTACTCTTCGGACATGTACTCAACCTTTTGCATCAGGATATAAGTATAATGGTATTTACTTTAGCTAGTGATTTACGTGGCCATGTTAACGTGGTTGTGTCAATAAAAATGTCACTTCCTGCTCATGATTTGCGTTATATAATTACAAGCAAGATTCTCGTGCATTCCAGGGAACATCAATATGCATTTTTTTACAAAACACCTGTTGTGATTGACCCATGCAGGAGTAAGCCCATGTGTAAAAACTAATGATATCTCGAGAATTTTATCAAAAAACTGGTATCTTGAGAATGTCATCGAAAAAATGAAAGATGAGAGATAAGGCGAGGAGGAGTGGAACGTGGTGGTGACTGGTGGTCAGAATGGGCAGAGGCATGGCGATGGACGGCGCCGGCAGGCGGCAGCAGCCACCATGCATGCTAGATTGTTCCAGAGACTTATTCCTTTTTTAATTGCTGAGCAATGAGGTTGCGGGAGATAATGATGTGGAGAGAGGTGCGGGTATCTTTTGTAAAATTATCATAGTTTGCTTTCTATCCTTAGATATAGATCATACGGTCTGTATTACAATATGGCAGGCACACCATCACCGCCAACTCGTTTTTTTATAAGGGTACAGATGATAAGTTTGCTGACTACTAAAGTAAAGTGGAATTTGTCCATGTTATGCAAGTAAATAAAGGTGATTGTTTATCATACAGGTAAGGTTGGATGAAGGGTGGTAGGAACAAATGCTCCGCCTAGAGCATGTGTGTGAGATGGAGTCTTAGTGTGTGTGTGTGAGAGAGAGAGATGGAGTCTTAGTGTGTGTGGGGGGGTGCGTGTGTGTCTGTGTGTGTGTTTGTGTGTGTGTGTGAGAGAGAGAGAGATGGAGTCTTAGTGTGTGTGGGGGGGTGCGTGCGTGTGTGTGTGCATGTGCGTGTGTGTGTCATGGGGTCCTCTGTGGCGGATGTAATTTAAGTGTGCATGGCTTCATCATAGAGAGGTGATGTGTATGGCAGAGGCCACCAACGATGGGGTGCGAGAGAGAAAATGCCCGTGGAGAGGGAAGAGAAGGTGTGTGCGCGTGAGAGGAGTCAACATCAAGAGAACGTGTTTGTTCGAGAGACACCGAGGAATTCTACTATATATCGATGGTGCATGTAGGCGGGAATTAAACAAAGGGATGGTCTTATTGGTTTCGGGGATATAGGGGAAGAGTGAGAGGCGGGGGGGGGGGGGGGGGTAGCTAGAAGGAGATTGTTAAGTGTGAGTGTGCGTTTTACCCATCCAGGCGGAAGTTATGTGCACAAAAGAGGAGAACGATTCGATGTGGCGTTAGGATTGAGGGTAATTAACTACGTATGTAGACATAGAGACCTTGAACGTGCATGTGTGAGAGGTATACATGTATACGTGGGATGTGTGTGTGTGCGCGCGTGCATGATCGAGATAAAAGAAAGAAGACATAAGTCATAATATCAACGGCATGGGAGAGACGGATCGGTATGACAATATGCATGCATGTGAGAATGCAGGGAAGAAGGCCCGACAATTGAGAATGTGTTTTTGTCTTTAAGAGATAGTGGCATGGGCTGCAGCATGCATCTATGGCGAGCAGAGGGAGTGAGGCTCAACGGTTGTGCAAAAGAGACCAACCTATAAATGCATATGTATGGAGAGACATATATAGTGTGGGTGATAGGAAGCAAGACTCCGTGCGAGAAAGAAATGTTGACGGAGAAACTACAGATAGATACAGAGATGGAGATGCTAGCTAGAGGGACATCCGCTAGTTTGGGTGTTGGAGATGACCGTCGGGTGGTTCAAAGGGTGAAGTTATATATGTGTGTGAGAGGGCACTTGACTGCATGTAGAGAGAAACATATGTAGTGTGTGCGATAGGAATCAAGAGTGAGGGCGAGAAAGAAGGTTGATGGAGAAACAGATAAATAGAAAGATAAAGATGCTAGCTAGTGTGCGTTAGAGATAGGAGTCGAGTGGATCAGAATGCTGGGTTATGTGTGTGGGTGTGAGAGAGATAGAGAGAGGGTGCATGTGAGTCACATACAAACATATATCAGAGAGAAATGAGATCCAGAGAGACGGAGTTTTGTGTCTGCGACAGAGAAAGATATTTCACAACGAGAGTGATAGCTAGAGAGACATACGAGGGAACGCAAGATATCTCTAGGGAGAGAGGGTGTGTTTGAGCGACATACAAGAGAACAATGGAGAAATATGAGACCCTGGGAGACAGAGTTTGTGTTTGTGTGTGAGAAAGAGATATTGAGGAGGAAGAGTCATAGGTTCTCATATCTAAGGAGTGAAAGACATCTCTGTATGAGGGGTGTGCGAGTGGCACACATGGGAATAGTAGAGAGAAATGAGACCCCGGGAGACAAAGTTTTGTGTTTGTGTGAGAGAAAGAGATTCCACATGGAGAATCATAGTTAGAGACACATAGCAGGGAGCGAGATATACTTAGAGAGAGATAGAGTGATGAAGGTCGAGGGAGAGAGTACCGTCAGTGTGTTACGAAGATAAAAGATCATTGTGGACATACAGGTAGCATGAGAGATACCTGAGAGACGATGAATGCGTATAGTTCCAGAGAGATAGTCCTATATAAGCATGAGTGATAGCTATATGAGACGAATATCTGGATTAAAAGGGATTCAAATATTAAAACTGGAGATCACGGCATCGATAATATCATAACACAAATTGGTGTATCAAACATGCATATTCATTTGAATTTGGGCACACGTGTAATGTTATATAGTTTATCAATATTGGTGATCCATAGATTCTTCAATTACAAACAATGCATGGTTTATATGCAATTAATGTCTAAATGGGATTACACTATATGTTGCGTGTGTAAAACACATTATACATGTTTGAGAAGTAAAAAAAACCCGCATGAAACACACATTAATTGGAGACAGTTAGCGAGGAATGCATACATTGGATTTCAATATAAAGTGGTTTCAAATATGTGAAAATCCAAACTGATGGATACAACCTTATGAATCTGAGATCCTACCATTTGTAAACCATATTTATGTATAAATGGTGTTGTGCTTTTGAAAGTATATATAAAAAATGATGTACATAGAATGTAATTCCAATTGAAAATGGATCCCGCCCGAAAAAATAGAATACAAACGGGATTCGAATTGAGTTGGCACAATAAACGTGCACTCTGCAAAATTTGAACGAAGCGGGGAAAGTTGCAGTAACCGCCCGAAACCAAAATCTGCGAGATGGAAATCACTACTGCCTATCCCAGCCACGCAAAGCCTATCTGCTGGATTTCTATAGGTTTCGATAGGGGTAGGTTTGTAATTTCACCCAAACGTGATGTAACCGCCTCTCACCCGGATTCATACACGGTGGGCACCAAAACACAGTGTGTCCTCGGCCGAAATCGACTCCCTCCCCGATTCATATTCATACATGGTGGGCACCAAAAACAAACTCTCGTCGTCAAATATTCGGTGTATGGGAGATTACCGTCCTATCCCCAACCGACTAATGTTGTTGTGATGTAGTAGAAATTTGAAATGGTGGCTAAGTTTGTAAATTTCTTCGCATTTGAGACAAGCGCGCCCTGAATACATGGTTCCCCCCTTCCTCTCTACCTCCTTTTCCCCATTCATACTCCGTGGGCGCCAAAACACCCTCTCCACCCCACCCTCCTCCGTCCGCCCTCGTCCGCCACCCCATCCACCGCCGTCCTCCTCCACCATGCGGGAGCTGATACCCTGATGCCGCCATCCATTACAAGAGATCGACCTCTCTCATCCACGGCTTTGGACCGGGATCCTTGCATCCCGTCCTCTCGCTTCATCCCCGCCGTCGTCCACCTTGCCGGCGCTGCTCCTACGACCATCTCGTCCACCGCGCCCCGCCGCCACCGTCTACCCTCCTAGATCTGCTATCACACCGCCGACAGCCATCGCTACCGCAGCACCATCAAATTCTCAGCAGATGTGTACACGGCGCCGCACTAGAGGCGGTACTCTTTCGTATCTGCTCAACTTATTTATCGCAGCAAGAAAATAGATCGCCACTGCTTTACTCTGATTTCTTGTCTTGGTTGCGAAGTTGCCTTTGTCCGGTTTGCACCTTCATATCCGCCATGGCACGCTCAACACTATACTCCCAATGCTTATGGTTTTCCCCTTTTATATTCCACACTAGTTAAATCACAGTAGACTAAATTTCAAAATTTGGTCAGTCAATTTTTCAGAGCTCACCGGAGTTCGCCGGTGCGATCGTAGGGGCTCGGGTGGTTGTGGGGCCTCGCCGAACAAATAAAACTCGACGCGGGTGGGGGTTGGGGCGGGGCTGGGGGTGGGGGTGCCGGAGGAACACAAGCGGTGGGGGGCGGTGGCCCGGCCGGCGGCCCGTGCGGTGTTCTGTATGGGAAGAATCAGAGACGAGGAAGAAGAAGGGTTAGGAGACGTAGGATCTTCATCCAACCGCCTGAAATGGTCGAGAAACAGCTGGGAGTTGCATTCTTAATGTGCTCTGGTTCATCATGTGTGGGCACTGCGCAACCAACATTTTATTATCCAAAATCTGCTTGCTCTTCTTTACCATGTTCCTCTCCCGTTCTTCTTTAATATGTACTCTCTCCGTTCCTAAATACAAGTCTTTGTATAGATTCCACCATGGACTACATATGGAGCAAAATGAGTGAATCTACACTCTAAAATGTATCTGGATACATCTGTATGTGATCCATAGTGGAAATCTTTACCAAGACTTATATTTCGGAATGGAGGGAGTATGATAGTAGTATAGTATGTTCGTTATACACAAGATGAGCAGGGACATTTATAGTGTAAAGGTCTATACGATCGGTTGTGATGGACACTTTGAGCCTCTTTGATTCGTAGGATCTTGTAAACATAGGAATAGGATTTATACTGGCCTGCCCACTTGAATCCTATAAGAATAGCAAGGAAATGCGGGGAGCTGTGTCGCCTTTGAGAGTTACACTGATATTAACAATACCGCACCTTCACTTGAAGAGAGATGGTATCCGAAGCCTTTCCAGCCGTACCGGCAATACTAGCACATATATTCTAGCAAGTTCCACTTTGCTGATTTTACTCTGATGCTTAAGGTTTTCCCGTTATATCTACACTATGATCTATGTAGCTGCTTTGTGTCGCACTAGCAGCAGTCCACTCTTGAAGCTAAACACTGCAATGACTTACAAAATTGGCACCAAGGCATTGAGTGTCATTCTGGATGCAATGAAACTCATACGCTCCCCACCTGTTGATTCTTGTTCAGAATATGATCCTAATGACTATTCTAACCTCGAGGAGTCAAAGGCAGATGGCATGTCCTATTCACCCATGAAGGTGCCTGTTCTAATTTGGCAATGTTTTATTGATTGCGGGTATCTTGCATATGTTGTCTTGCATTTCTTCTACTTTGTTGCACCGCCATCTGCTTAGTTTACTCATCATATATGTCGAGATGCCATGCCCATCCATTATCAATACATATTCCATCTGTCATCATACCATGTTTTTTCACTCAAATGCAATTCTTATGCATCAGACATCAAAAAGGAAGAGGGTGATTGCCGAACCTGAAGGAGCACCAGCAAAGTCCTTGAAAAATGTGGTGGTGCCGGAGAAATCAGACATCACCCCACTTATATTGGTTGTACAACCAGTGACACAAAACGTAGGACCGACTCCAGCACATTGTACCCATACTTCACTGGCCACACCACTAGCCCCACCACACAGGACCTGCACTCCAGCAAAAGGTATACCGATTTCATTTGCCATAGCACCAGCTATACCACAGAAAAATCCCACTCCAGCAAAAAGTACAACAAGTCCACCGGCCGAAGACCTATCCCAACTGCAGAGACGGCCAATTCCTGCAGATTGGAACCCCATTCCATTTATTCCCAGTTTAAAATACAATGCTTTCAATGTTGTTAGGTACTACGTGCATATATTCCCATCATGGGAAGATTATTGTGAAGACAAACACCATTTTCACATCTTCCTGTCCAACTTACGTGTAAGTGCTATTATTCATGGTTATTATTTTTCCTGTTTTCTGCTGATTGAACACATCAATGATTTACATTACATTGTTGTAACTAGGCGAGGGTCAATCTGGATAGTCATGACGAGCAAAGCTTGCTTGTGCTTTTCAAGGAAGCATTGCAGCAGTATCGGTGTTACCTGAGGAAATCACACTTTGATGGCAAGTCTATAAAGGAATTTCCGGTGAAGTCTCCTCTGCTAAATTTAGAAGACATTGAATGGAAAAACCTTGTTATGCACTGGCCTCGTTCCCAGGATGAGGTACTGTCTATGAAATCACATGACAATTTGAACTTCTACTTTTCTGCATGTGCCTTACGGATCTTTTTTGCAGGAAATCTGCTCGAAGAAGAATTCCGGTTTGACAAGAACGAGAGGATATCGCAAATATGATGCCCACTGCTTTGCTCTTGTTAGTACCTGTTGTCCTGTATCACTGTACTTGCATACTTACCTGGTTCATTATGTGACAACAGTATGCATGATAGCTTGCTTATCAATTGTTCGCTCCAAATTATCTGATCTGTATGAATGGTTACATTAGTGTAGAATATATCCAATGCCAATGTTTTTTTAGCTCTGCATTGTTCTTGTAAGTACATGATGTCCTTTATCAGTGTACTTATAATGACAGGTAGTTGTTCATGTACCATCACTCTGCAGCTTATTTTCCTTTGCCCTCCATTTTCTACACATCAGATCTATATTTACTCTTACCATAAGGTTGGTACTGAAGAAGTTTAGCTGTGCATTTATCTTGGCTATACCTTTTGCCTGTATCGCTGCACTTACATTTATAGCTACTTGGTTATGTAGCATAACTCTTCATCTTATCTTAAATATTCTCCATTTTTCGTATATTATCACATCTATATTTACTCTTAACAAAATGTAGAATAAAGGCAATGCTTTTGAAGAAAATTCTGTGGTAAACTTCTTGAATTGCCCCCCCCCCATCAGCATGGACAAGGCCTTTATAGAGCCTGTCTTCACCAATAATGTAAGTTTGTCCATCTCAAGCCTTCAAACTTTGTTGTATATATTTGGTTAGGCATGACTGCAACAGCTATTTATTTTTGGTGTTTGCATCAAATTGCTTGTTTAAAGTTTATTATGTAGTTCATAAACAAAAGTTTGTCCTTTCTCAATTTAAGTTTTCAGTTGTACAACCAAGTTCCTTCTTCATACCATGTAAATTAAACTATATAGAGCAAGTGATCTTCTTTTGCACTGCATGTATGCTTCTATTCTTCATCCGTAATCCAGTGCTGTGGTGAACCTGCCCACTACAGCACAATGTCATATTCTGCAATGTCTTAACTATGAACAATGTCATATCATTCTACTATTGTTTAAACCGTCTCTTTATTTGCCAATCTCAAATGGTATAAATTGACAGCACACTAACCATTGATACTTATGAGTTCTTGATCTGTAATCCAGTGGTGTCGTGAAGCTGCCAACTCCTTCACAATGTCATTTCCTGCCATGCCTTGACCTAAACAATACCATATTGTGTTAATGCAATTTTAAACTGTGTCACTTTATTCGTCAGTAAGAAATGTGATGAATTGTCAGCACTGATACTTTTATGTGCCAAACCTGTCATCTGTCTACTTGTTTATCTTTCAGAGTGAGGAAGATATAAGTGTTGAACAAGCGCAGTCTCATCACCTTGCTCAGCTGCTTGCGCTGCAGCTCCCCAACAGGGCTAACCTTTCTTGAACTCTATTGAAGTGTTGTCTGTTTTGTATATTATTTTGTCGGCATGTTTATTTGCACTGGTGGCGATCTTTGATGCCCCGTGTATATACTCTGCTGTCTACTTGTGCTTTATTATCATAGTGGCGAACTTTGATGCCTAATGGATGTAATATGCCGTAATTTCTTTATTGTATAGTGTAGGTTTTTTCTTATTCACGATGCTGCAGTTATTTTAGTGTATATATATCCTATCTTCACAGTAAACCAGCCAAACTGTAAAATGATGGTACATAATCGGGCCATCATGCAGTCACGATGTAGGTTGGGCCTGAAATGTGCCGAACAGCTCATGGGCCGGCAGCAGCCCGAAATGAACCCCGGCCCATGATTGTGCGAATCAAATCATGGGCTTTTAACAGGTCAAAATTGTCTTGGTCCTTGTTTGGCCCAATCAGATATCGACTGCGAGCAGGCCGGATGCAAACAGGGCCGTAGTTAGGCCCAACTATATGACGTGCTTTTAATAGGCCGAAATTAATATAGGGCTGAAATGTTAAATGGGCCCTCAATAGGCCAAAACTAATATTAGGCCGAATTACTAAGTGGGCCTTTAGCAAGTGGGCCGAAAAGCATAGTGTCCAGTTGATGGGCTGAATCTGATATGGGCCATAATTGAGCCCAAAGCCTCTTAAAGGGCCAGACCTGATCTGGGCCGTAATTTGGCCCAGAACATGGTAGGCTTTTAACGGGTCAGATCTCATATGGGCCACTATTAGGCTCGGAGCGTGGCAGGCCATTAATGGACCGGATCAAATATGGGCCGGTATTTGGCCCAAAACATGGCAGTCAGTTAATGGGCCGACCTACTAGGTTCCTCAAAATCTTGTGGGCCTATAGCTGGGCCGGCCCATTAATGTTGGCGAAATCTTGTGGGCCTTTAGCTGGGCCGGCCCATTATGATCTGCAAGAATCTTGTGGGCCTTTCCCTGGGCCGGCCCATTATGGCACACAAAAATCTTGTGGGCCTTTACTTGGGTCGGCCCATTAAGGCCTGCAAAACATTGTGCGCCTTTAGCTGTGCCAGCCCATTATGGTCCGCAAAATCTCGTGGGCCTTTAGCTGGGCCGGCCCATTATGGTCCGCAAAATCTTGTGGGCCTTCAGTTGGGCCGGCCCATTTAAACTTGATGGGCCGGTCCACATGTCAACATATCATAGGCGCGTCTCGCCCATTGGATGGTGACACCTGTGCCAACGCGGACCTGACACGTGTCTCCTCCAGCCAATGATGATTTTACACGTGGAAAATCCCCATTGGTCGGGGCTGTTAACGGGTTATTGGATCCAAAACCTGACCCCATAGCTTAATGGCGTTCCGTTACGGTGGATGCCACGTGTCGGTCACCCTTGACGAAAGCACTTCTGTGACGCGCGATTTATCATCATGGAAGTGGACACTTCCGTGATGGTAATTTTGGTAATGTCATGGAACACTTCTACGACATCACAGGTATGACTATCTTGATTCTGTCATAAAATCGTCATGCATGTACATGCATGACAAAAAACGCGACCTACTGTGACAAACATGTATCATCACGGAAGTGTATTTTTTTTGTAGTGTCAGCCCAAGAGGCAATCCACCACCACCCCACTGGAGTAGGGTATTACACCACAATGGTGGCCCAAACCAGTATAAATCTTGTGTCCTTTGTGCTGCGAGTTCGTCGAGTTAGTTCGCGAGATCTTAGCTAAGTTAGGACATGGATTGATAAGGGGGAGATGTTCGCGCGCACACAGTGTTCGAACCTTAAGGGTTTTGCCGGAACCCGTGATCCGACATTTTTCTCTCTTTGTATCTCAATACAACGGTCTCTTGGAGATCTATTTGATGTAATGACTCTTTGCGGTGTGTTTGTTGGGATCCGATGAATTGTGATTTTATGATCATATTTGCCTTGATTTTAATATCCAATCTTGATTATTATAGCCTCGTATTTCTTCTCCGATATTTGGGTTTTGTTTGGCCAACTTGATCTATTTACCTTGCAATGTGAAGAGGTGCTTTGTAAAGGGTTCGATCTTGCGGTGTCCTTCCACAGTGACATAAGGGGCAGCAAGGCACACATGTATCGTTGCTATTAAGGATAAAAAGATGGGGGCTATTCCTAGAAACATGAATAGATCTTGTCTACATCATGCCATCGTTCTTATTGCATTACTCCATTTTTCCATGAACTTAATACACTAGATGCATGCTGGATAGCGGTCGATGTGTGGCGTAATAGTAGTAGATGCAGGCAGGAGTCGGTCTATTAATCTTGGACGTGATGCATATATACATGATCATTGTCTTGGATATCGTCATAATTATTTGCTTTTCTATCAATTGCCCAATAGTAATTTGTAGCCACTAGTGAAATCTACAGCCCCCGAGTCTATTTTCCATCATATACTTTCAGATCCATATTGCCAATTGCCTTTTCTTTTATTTGCTTCTTTTATTTTCAGATATGTATTATGAAAAACCCAAAAATACCTTGCTGTGTTTTATTTACTTTCATTTGCATCTATCAATCTACTACAATTTTATCCTATCCTCACGTCACTTTTTGGCACCGCTACTCGAAAGGGATTGACAACCTGTTTAACACGTCGGATTGCAAGTATATGTTATTTGTGTGCATGTACCGTTTACGTAGTGTTGCGTGGTTCTCTTACTTGTTCGATAACCTTGGTCTCATCACTGAAGGAAATACCTTATCATTGATGTGTTGCATCCTCCCTTATTCCTTGGGGAAACACCGATGCATGTCAAGCGACATCACGTAGCTAGGTGATTATAAAGATGTTGAACAGGTATGGCATAGATCGAGATTAGGATTTGTCACTCCCAGTATCAGAGAAGTATCTCTGGGCCCTCTCGGTAATACACATCATAAGCTTGCAAGAAAATGACTAAGCAGTTTAGTCACGAGGTGATGTATTATGGAACCACTAAAGAGACTTGCCGGTAACGAGATTGAACTAGGTATGAAGATACCGACGATCGAATCTCAGGCAAGTAACATACCGATAGACAAAGGGAATAATGTACGTTGTCATAATGGTTCGACCAATAAAGATCTTTGTAGAATATGTAGGAGCCAATATGGGCATCCAGGTTCCGCTATTGGTTATTGACCGGAGAGGTGTCTCGGTCATGTCTACATAGTTCACGAACCCATAGGGTCCGCATGCTTAACGTTCGATGACGATATTGTATTATATGAGTTATGTGATTTGGTGACCGAATGTTGTTCGGAGTCTCGGATGAGATCACGAACATGTCGAGGAGTCTCGAAATGGTCGAGAGGTCGAGATTCATATATAGGACAATAGTATTCGGACACCAAAAGTGTTTCGGGGTTACTAGGTACTTATCGGGTCACCGGAAGGGGTTCCGGGCACCCCCAGCAAAAGATATGGGCCTAATGGGCCAAGAGGGGAAACGCACCAGCCACCAGGGGCTGTTGTGCCCCCATATGGGCCGAACAAGAGGAGAAGGAAAGATGGGAAGGGAGAAGGAAAGGGGGGATTCGGCCTCCCCCTTCCTTCCCTCCCACTCCTCTTTTCTCCCCCATCCGGTAAATAAGGAAGGGGGGGCGACCGGCCAAGGAGGAACTTAAGTAGGATTCGGTCCTACTTGGGGCACCTCCTGGCCTCTCCCCTCTCCCTTTCACCTATATATATGGGGGGAGCCCCTAGCACACACCAGACAATTGACCTAGCCATGTATGGAACCCCCTCCACCGTTTACACCCTCGGTCATATTTTCGTAGTGCTTAGGCGAAGCCCTGCGAGGATCACTTCACCATCACTGTCACCATTATGTCGTGCTGACGGAACTCATCTACTACCTCGACGTCTTGCTGGACCAAGAAGGCAAGGGATGTCACCGAGCTAAACGTGTGCAGGACACGAAGGTGTCGTGTGTTCTGTTCTTGGTCGGTTGAAGCGCAAAGAAGTTTGACTACATCAACCATGTTGAGAAACGCTTCCGCTTACGGTCTACGAGGGTACGTAGACACACTCCCCCCCTCATTGCTATGCATCTCCATGGATAGATCATTGCATGTATGTAGACACACTCTTCTGCTAACAGTCTCGGGGCGTTACAACACTCCACCACTACAAGAGGATCTCGTCCCGAGATCTAGGATGGCACCGGAGAGAAGTGGAAGAGGAAGAGAAGAGGTAAAACTAAGTTGCTTCTTTGACAAATGAGTGAAACCAAAGAACCTCGAGAGGTTGGAAACTTGAAAGAAAGAATACAATAGAGATGAACGAAGTTGAAAACACTCTGTTGGAAAAGAGGAACAAGGAACATTACTAGAACCTTGTAGGTTGAAAGACATAAGAAAAAAGGGTTGCAATGGACAAGAAGTACATGCAAGCACTCCGGTAGAAACGAGATGTACAAGGAACGATAAGGATCAATTACGACAACACTCTGGTTGTAAAAGTAAGGTTAAGAATATGAACTTGGCAAAATGAAAGCACTTGGATGAGAGTTCGGTTAGAAGAGGAATGATAGACACAACACTCCGGTTAAAACAAGATAGAAAGAATTCAACATGAAATTGACATGATGAGAGGATACTTGAAGAAATCAACAGCACACTGCCTCTGGAACTGTTGAAAGAATGCACAATGAGTAAGAAAGATTTCAGACAACACTCCGGTTGAGAAGGGAGGTAAAACTTGACAGAATGGGAAGAACTTGAAAAGAGGGAACGACACTCCGGTTGAATGTATAAGCAAAGGAAAGAACATGATCCTCGCCATTCGAGATGATGAGAGAAAAGAGCAACATCACAATGCCTCTGGAACAAAAGAGTGGAATGAAAACAATGGAGAAGAAAATGCCAGCTTCTGCCACAACTGAGCTTGGAAAGCAACCTTCCAAGAAGGTTATACGGAGTTGTTGGAAAACCGACGACGAAACGAATAAGCTTGTAATGGGCTTATGGGAAACTTCTCAAAATTATGAGGTGACGACCTGCCACTCACGGGAAAAAGATCTGATTGAGAGCTAGAAAAGATAGAAAGCTTCTTCCACCGAGGTGATAAGAAAGCTTGGGTCATAGGTAATCATCACAACGAGCAACATTCCCAATGGAGAGCTTTAGGTGATATCTATACCAAAATAACTCCAATGAAGAGATTGATGGGTTGCAAAGGATCTCATGAATGAATTGAAAATGATGGGTTTACAATATGCCATTCCGGACAACTTGTGAATCGTGAAACACCAAGCAATTGTCAAAAATGACGTAACACCACCTCAAAAGATAAGGTATGAAAGAATTGCACTTCGGAATGCAAGATGAAGAATGCTTAAACTCCTTAAGACAAAACATGTATTAAGCACCATGTTTATTTTAGAGTATAGCTTGGCGGATCTTAACTCCGAGAGAAATCTTGAAGAACAATTGAAGAATGAAAGGAATCCATGACGAACCACCATGTAGAGCCTCCGTGAAGAACTCCGGTAATAAAAGAATGATCAAATGAAAGGAAAGTTGAAAAGAAATCCGGGAGAAGCCTAGCAATGATTAAATGGAGCTTCGCGACGAGATAATGTGGAAAACTTGGAACTCCGAAAAAGAAAAGATGAAGCATCTCAAACCGAGAATGTGATATGATGAACAACTCTGGAAAGAAGAAATTAGATCACTTGGATGAAACAATAATAAGAATTACGTTATGCGTATCCTTCACGAATTCAAATTGATGATAAGCAACGGATTTGGCATAGTACTTATTCTCGTTGAAAGGATTAAGAGAGATATAGCATAAACTCAATGGACCACCGGTAGGATTGAAACAACAAATACATTGATACGATAACGAAGGAAGAGAAAATCTCAAACGAACCACCGTAAGAATTAAAAATGAAAGTAGCAAAGGCACAAATCACCGGGAGGAATTTGGAAACAAATGATGATACTTGAGGGAATTTAGATACATGAGAACGAAGAGGTCACGAGCTGATTAGAGAATACTTGAATGATGCACCAGTAAGATTTGGAGAATGAGAGTTGAAAGCTGAGAATGAATAAACCCGAAATTATGGCCTTCGGAGAATCGCACTGAAAAGACTCCTGAATTGCTCCGGATGGGTAAAAAGAATTCTCACAATTGAAAACAATTATGAGAAGATGGCAAAAGGCTAGAACCATGAATCTTTGGAAGAATGGGTAAGGATTTAAGAGGAACTCTTCTTCAGTCTTCAAATGCAGAGAATGACGATGAGAAACAACACCATGAATTGTTGAGATACTCAGGGAGAATGAAAAACAAGGAGGTTGAGCCAACAATGAATAGAATTTGGATGATCTTGGAGAAAGACATTTGATTGATGAAATTCATTCTTATGTCAAACTTCGAAAGGATTTGGGAATAGCTCCGGATAAATTAGAAGAGTCGGGTAAGATCCTGGGAAAAACCTATGGGTTAGGGACCACTCAAAAGACACACCTTTGGAATGATTTTGAAGAGAGATCGCACCGGTTGAATTAAATGACTCAACGGAGATAACAACCTCGAGACAGCTTGAACAGAATTAGGAATGGAAACGCGAATCTTCTGAGATATCTGTAGCACTCTGGAACAAATGAATAGCGAGAGGTGAATAAATAAGGAAGTCTTCAATAAGAACTTCCAACATGGAAAGCATGTGAACCAATTAAAAAGATATGATCAACACCAAAAGCTTGATTTGAATCCAACGGAGAAGAAAACGAGTGAAGAGTGACGAACTTGAAGCTCCATTAGTATCTTCTTGAGAATAACCGGATAAGAACATTGACGAAAAGGAATGGAGAGACTTACCATCAGTAAAAGTATGCTTGAATAAGAAATCCGAGTCCTCGAAAAAACAGAAGGGTGGGAGGGCGGGAAAACAAAGGCAACTTGGGACGGATGAAACAAAGACCGTTGCAAAGAACTGAGAATTGATCTAGCAAACATTGAAAGGATAGGATTAACTTCGAGAGAAGCACATCGGTTGAAAAGGATTGGCATGACCATCTCGATGATCAAAAATGGATTAGCACTCCCATAGAAATATGATAACACAACTTGGAGAAGGTATGGAATCAACACTTGACATTGAAGCAACTCGAATACTGCTACCTCTTGAGCACTGCATTGGATTTCCTTGAAGAGGAAAGGATGATGCAGCAAAGTAGCGTAAGTATTTCCCTCAGTTTTGAGAACAAAGGTATCAATCCAGTAGGAGGCTTTGCACGAGTCCCTAGTACCTGCACAAAACAAATAACTCCTCGCAGCCAACGCGATAAGGGGTTGTCAATCCCTTCACGGTCACTTACGAGAGTGAGATCTGATAGATATGATAATATAATATTTTTGGTATTTTTATGATAAAGATGCAAAGTAAAATAAAAGCAAAGGAAAAAGCAAAGGAAATAACTAAGTATTGTAAGATTAATATGATGAAGATAGACCCGGGGGCCATATGTTTCACTAGTGGCTTCTCTCAAGAGCATAAGCATTTTACGGTGGGTGAATGAATTACTGTTGAGCAATTGACAGAATTGAGCATAGTTATGAGAATATGTAGGTATGATCATGTATATAGGCATCACGTCAGAGACAAGTAGACCAACCACTGCCTGCATCTAGTACTACTACTCCACTCATCGACCGCTATCTAGCATGCATCTAGAGTATTAAGTTCATGAAAACAGAGTAACGCCTTAAGCAAGATGACATGATGTAGAGGGATAAATTCATGCAATATGATAAAAACCCCATCTTGTTATCCTCGATGGCAACAATACAATACGTGCCTTGCTGCCCCTACTGTCACTGGGAAAGGACACCGCAAGATTGAACCCAAAGCTAAGCACTTCTCCCATTGCAAGAAAGATCAATCTAGTAGGCCAAACCAATCTGATAATTCGAAGAGACTTGCAAAGATAACCAATCATACATAAAAGAATTCAGAGAAGATTAAAATATTGTTCATAGATAATCTTGATCATAAACCCACAATTCATCGGTCTCAACAAACACACCCCAAAAAGAAGATTACATCGAATAGATCTCCACAACAGAGGGGGAGAACATTGTATTGAGATCCAAAAAGAGATAAGAAGCCATCTAGCTAATAACTATGGACCCGAAGGTCTAAGGTAAACTACTCACACTTCATCGGAGAGGCTATGGTGTTGATGTAGAAGCCCTCCGTGATGGATGCCCCCTCCGGTGGAGCTCCGGAACAGGCCCCAAGATGGGATCTCGTGGATACAGAAAGTTACGATGGTGGAATTAGGATTTTGGCTCCGTATCTGATCGTTTAGGGGTACGTATGTATATATATAGGAGGAAGGAGTACGTCAGTGGAGCAACAGGGGGCCCACGAGGGTGGAGGGCGCGCCTGGGGGGTAGGCGTGCACCCGTACCTCGTGGCTTCCTCCTTTATTTCCTGACGTAGGGTCCAAGTCTCCTGGATCATGTTCGGTGAGAAAATCATGTTCCCGAAGGTTTCATTCCGTTTGGACTCCGTTTGATATTCCTTTTTTTCGAAACCCTAAAATAGGCAAAAAAAACAGCAATTCTGGGCTGGGTCTCCGGTTAATAGGTTAGTCACAAAAATAATATAAAAGTGGATAATAAAGCACAATAATGTCCAAAACAGTAGATAAAATAGCATGGAGCGATAAAAAATTATAGATACATTGGAGACGTATCAAGCATCCCCAAGCTTAATTCTTGCTCGTCCTCGAGTAGGTAAATGGTAAAAACATAATTTTTGATGTGGAATGCTACTTGGCATAATTTCGATGTAATTCTTCTTAATTGTGGCATGAATATTCGGATCTGAAAGATTCAAGATAAAAGTTCATATTGACATAAAAATAATAATACTTCAAGCATACTAACTAAGAAATTATGTCTTCTCAAAATAACATGGCCAAAGAAAGTTCATCCCTACAAAATCATATAGTTTAGTCATGCTCCATTTTCGTCACACAAGAATGCTCTCATCATGCACAACCCCGATGACAAGCCAAGCAATTGTTTCATGCTTTAGTAATCTCAAACCTATAAACTTTCACGCAATATATGAGCGCGAGCCATGGACATAGCACTATGGGTGGAATAGAATATGATGATGGGGGTTATGTGGAGAAGACAAAAAGGAGAAAGTCTCACATCTATGAGGCTAATCAATGGGCTATGGAGATGCCCATCGATTGATGTTAATGCAAGGAGTAGGGATTGCCATGCAACGGATGCACTAGAGCTATAAATGTATGAAAGCTCAACAAAAGAAACTAAGTGGGTGTGCATCCAACTTGCTTGCTCACGAAGACCTAGGGCACTTGAGGAGGCCCATTGTTGGAATATACAAGCCAAGTTCTATAATGAAAAATTCCCACTAGTATATGAAAGTGACAAAACAAAAGACTCTCTATCATGAAGATTATGGTGCTACTTTGAAGCACAAGTGTGGCAAAGGATAGTAGCATTGTCCCTTTTCTCTTTTTCTCTCATTTTTTTGGGCCTTCTCTTTTTTATGGGCTTTCTCTTTTTTTAGTTCCTCACTTGGGACAATTCTCTAGAAAATGATGATCATCACACTTCTATTTATTTACAACTCAATGATTACAACTCGATGCTAGAACGAAATATGACTCTATATGAATGCCTCCGGCGGTGTACCGGGATATGCAATGAATCAAGAGTGACATGTATGAAAATTATGAACGGTGGCTTTGCCACAAATACTATGTCAACTACATGATCATGCTAAGCAATATGACAATGATGAATGTGTCATGATAAAAGTATGGTGGAAAGTTGCATGGCAATATATCTCGGAATGGCTATGGAAATTCCATAATAGGTAGGTATGGTGGCTGTTTTGAGGAAGATATAAGGAGGTTTATGTGTGAAAGAGCGTATCATATCACGGGGTTTGGATCCACCAGCGAAGTTTGCACCAACTCTCAATGTGAGAAAGGGCAATGCATGATACCGAAGAGGCTAGCAATGATGGAAGGGTGAGAGTGCGTATAATCCATGGACTCAACATTAGTCATAAAGAACTCACATACTTATTGCAAAAATCTACAAGTCATCAAAAACCAAGCACTACGCGCATGCTCCTAGGGGGATAGATTGGTAGGAAAAGACCATCGCTCGTCCCCGACCGCCACTCATAAGGAGGTCAATCAAAGAACACCTCATGTTTCAAATTTGTTACATAACGTTTACCATGCGTGCATGCTACAGGACTTGCAAACTTCAACACAAGCATTTCTCAAATTCACAACTACTCAACTAGCACGACTTTGATATTATTACCTCCATATCTCAAAACAATCATCAAGCATCAAACTTCTCTTAGTATTCAAAACACTCATAAGAATTTTTTTACTAATCTTGAATACCTACCATATTAGTATTATTTAAGCAAATTACCATGCTATTTAAGACTCTCAAAATAATCTAAGTGAAGCATGAGAGATCAATAATTTCTATAAAACAAATCCACCACCGTGCTCTAAAAGATATAAGTGAAGTACTAGAGCAAAACTATATAACTCAAAAGATATAAGTGAAGCACATAGAGTATTCTAACAAATTTCAAATCATGTATGGCTCTCTAAAAAGATGTGTGCAGCAAGGATGATTATGGTAAACTAAAAAACAAAGACTCAAAACATACAAGACGCTCCAAGCAAAACACATATCGTGTAGTGAATAAAAATATAGCTCCAAGTAAAGTTACCGATAGAAGTAGACGAAAGAGGGGATGCCTTCCGGGGCATCCCCAAGATTTGGCTTTTAGGTGTCCTTATATTATCTTTGGGGGTGCCATGGGCATCCCCAAGCTTAGGCTCTTGCCACTCGTTGATCCATAATCCATCAAATCTTTACCCAAAACTTGAAAACTTCACAACACAAAACTCAAAGTAGAAAATCTCGTGAGCTCCGTTAGCGAAAGAAAACAAAATACCACTTCAATGTACTGTAATGAACTCATTATTTATTTATATTGGTGTTAAACCTGATGTATTCCAACTTCTCTATGGTTTATAAACTATTTTACTAGCCATAGATTCATCAAAATAAGCAAACAACACACGAAAAACAGAACAGTCTGTAGTAATCTGTAGCTAGCGCAAGATCTGGAACCCCAAAAATTCTAAAATAAATATATGGACGTGAGGAATTTATCTGTTAATCATATGCAAAAATAATTAACTAAATAGAACTTTCCAAATAAAAATGGCAGCTGTTCTCGTGAGCGCTTAAGTTTCTGTTTTTTACAGCAAGATATCAAGACTTTCCCCAAGTCTTCCCAACGGTTCTACTTGGCACAAACACTAATTAAAAACAAAAAACACAACCAAAACAGAGGCTATATAATTATTTATTACTAAACAGTAGCAAAAACCGAGGAATAAAAATAAAATTGGGTTGCCTCCCAACAAGCGCTATCGTTTAACGCCCCTAGCTAGGCATAAAAAGCAAGGATAAATCTAGGTATTGCCATCTTTGGTAGGCAATCCATAAGTGGCTCTCATAATAGATTCATAAGGTAATTTAATTTTCTTTCTAGGAAAGTGTTCCATGCCTTTCCTTAACGGAAATTGGAATCTAATATTTCCTTCCTTCATATCAATAGTTGCACCAATAGTTCTAAGGAAAGGTCTATCAAGAATAATAGGACATGAAGGATTGCAATCTATATCAAGAACGATAAAATCTACGGGCACATAATTCCTATTTTCAACAATAAGAACATCATTAATTCTTCCCATAGGTTTCTTAATAGTGGAATCCGCAAGGTGCAAGTTTAGAGAGCAATCATCAAAATCACGGAAACCTAACAAAACACACAAAGTCTTTGGAATCGTGGAAACACTAGCACCCAAATCACACAAAGCATAGCATTCATGATCTTTAATTTTAATTTTAATAGTAGGTTCCCACTCATCATAAATTTTTATAGGGATAGAATCTTCTAACTCAAGTTTTTCTTCATAAGATTGCATCAAGGCATCAATGATATGTTTAGTAAACGCTTTATTTTGACTATAAGCATGAGGAAAATTTAGCATGGTTTGCAACAAGGAAATACAATAAATCAAAGAGCAATTTTCATATTTAAATTCCTTGAAATCCAAAATAGTGGTTTTAGCAACATCTAGGGTTTTAATTTCTTCAATCCCACTTTCATCAAATTTAGCATCAAGATCTAAAAACTCCGAATTTTTGGAACGCCTTCTAGGTAAAGGTGGATCATATTCAGTCCCATCATTATCAAGATTAATATTGCAAAACAAAGATTAATAGGGAACACATCAATAACTTTTAGATCTTCATCTTTATTTTCATAAAATCCGGTCTAGCTGCCATCCTATTAACTAAGGTAGCCTGCTTGTCTGAAATTTCAGCAGTCAACTTCTCAAGATGAGCAATTTGGGATCTTAAACCATCAAATTCTTTAGACATATCATCAAGCTCTTTATTCATAAAACTCATAAAACTTTTCCGTTCCTTAAGCTCGTTTCGGAAGAAATTATTATGCTCAAATTGCAAAACCATAAAAGTCCTGACATTGCTTTCGATCTCTTCTAACCTTTTAAGGTGAAGATCACCAAATCTAGGTAGAGCCATTGAGACAAACAAGCAAACCAACACATAAGCAAACAAAAAGCAAGCGGGAAAAAAGAGGAAAATAGAGAAAGAGAGGGAGGATAGAGAGAGAGAGAGGGTGAATAAAACGGCAAGGGTGAAGTGGGGGAGAGGAAAACGAGAGGCAAATGGCACATAATGTAATGCGGGAGATAAGGGTTGTGATGGGTACTTCGTATGTTCACTTTTGCATAGACTCCCCGGCAACGGCGCCAGAAATCTTCTTGCTACCTCTTGAGCACTGTGTTGGATTTCCTTGAAGAGGAAAGGATGATGCAGCAAAGTAGCGTAAGTATTTCCCTTAGTTTTGAGAACCAATGTATCAATCCAATAGGAGGCTTTGCGCGAGTCCCTAGTACCTGCACAAAACAAATAACTCCTCGCAACCAACGCGATAAGGGGTTGTCAATCCCTTCACGGTCACTTACGAGAGTGAGATCTGATACATATGATAAGATAATATTTTTGGTATTTTTATGATAAAGATGCAAAGTAAAATAAAAGCAAAGTAAAAAGCAAAGGAAATAACTAAGTATTGGAAGATTAATATGATGAAGATAGACCCGGGGGCCATAGGTTTCACTTGTGGCTTCCCTCAAGAGCATAAGTATTTTATGGTGGGTGACCGAATTACTGTTGAGCAATTGACAGAATTGAGCATAGTTATGAGAATATCTAGGTATGATCATGTATATAGGCATCACGTCCGAGACAAGTAGACCGACTCCTGCCTGCATCTACTACTATTACTCCACTCATCGACCGTTATCCAGCATGCATCTAGAGTATTAAGTTCATGAAAACAGAGTAACGCCTTAAGCAAGATGACATGATGTAGAGGGATAAATTCATGCAATATGACAAAAACCCCATCTTGTTATCCTCGATGGCAACAATACAATAGGTGCCTTGCTGCCCCTACTGTCACTGGGAAAGGACACTGCAAGATTGAACCCAAAGCTAAGCACTTCTCCCATTGCAAGAAAGATCAATCTAGTAGGCCAAACCAAACTGATACTTCAAAGAGACTTGCAAAGATAACCAGTCATACATAATAGAATTCAGAGAAGATTCAAGTATTGTTCATAGATAATCTTGATCATAAACTCACAATTCATCGGTCTCAACAAACACACCGCAAAAAGAAGATTACATCGAATAGATCTCCACAAGAGAGGGGGAGAACATTGTATTAAGATCCAAAAGAGAGAAGAAGCCATCTAGCTAATAACCATGGACCCGAAGGTCTATGGTAAACTACTCACACTTCATCGGAGAGGCTATGGTGTTGATGCAGAAGCCCTCCATGATGGATGCCCCCTCCGGTGGAGCTCCGAAACAGGCCCCAAGATGGGATCTCGTGGATACATAAAGTTACGGCGGTGGAATTAGGGTTTTGGCTCCGTATCTGATCGTTTGGGGTATGTAGGTATATATAGGAGGAAGGAATACGTCGGTGGAGCAACAGGGGGCCCACGAGGGTGGAGGGCGCGCCTGGGGGGTAGGTGCGCCCCCCTACCTCGTGGCTTCCTCCTTTATTTCTTGACATAGGGTCCAAGTCTCCTGGATCATGTTCGGTGAGAAAATCACGTTCCCGAAGGTTTCATTCCGTTGGACTCCGTTTGATATTCCTTTTCTTCAAAACCCTAAAATAGGCAAAAAAATAGCAATTTTGGGCTGGGCCTCCGGTTAATAGGTTAGTCCCAAAAATAATATAAAAGTGGATAATAAAGCCCAGTCCAAAACAGTAGATAAAATAGCATGGAGAAATCAAAAATTATAGATACCTTGGAGACGTATCAAATACCACAACTCAAAACAAAACAAAACAAAACAAAGGATTCACTTGCAAAATAAGCCGGAAACAAACATATGATAGTTCCCATATCTTATCACGTGTCTGTTGGAAAGATATCCTATGACATACGTGAATTCCCACCTATGAAACTCCCGAAACTTTCTGGTTATGCAATCAGGTGTTGGGGATACAGGGGAAGCATAATATCTCACCCAAAACTAGCAAATCCTACATCCAGCTGTATCCATCCTTCAACACATAACCAAGAAACCTTCTGAAATCATTTACCACAACCTTCGAAAAGCATCCGTTATACGAGTTATGGCAATATCCCGAACTCCCGCCCCAGTACTGGGTGGCGTCGAGGTTATCTCACCAACAACTGCATAAAAGAGATTTTCGATGTTGGCAAACTCAGGTATTCCAGAACTGCAACGATAAAATTGTGACGACAACACCTCGGAGCTTAACTCCCCGGGACACTGCCACAACCCCTAATTGTCAGGAGGCACCAAGAACAATGTTCTCGTCATAAAACCATCGAAATGATTCCAAGATACCCGTGTGATCCTAAATTTTTTTTCGTGAAATTTGAGGAGAGAAGAGTCAAAACTTCTACATCAGGAGGCCTCACCAGAGCGACGAAGGGACTGGGTAGTAAAAAGAATCCTACTCTCCGATATATATATAATCCTAAGACTCAAAACATTTTGTTCTAGACTCAACAACGTCAGTGATTCGATCAAGCAGGGGGCTCCTAAGTCGGGGATGGCTCTGATTACCAACTTGTAACACCCACAATGCGGCTATATCTCCCACGTGTCGGGGCATGACTTAGAGGCATAGCCGCATGGTAGGTTTGTCGCAAGAGGGGTAATCTTCACACAATCCCATGTACTGAATAGAAAGGGATAAAGAGTTGACTTATAGTCGCCACTTCACACATATAACAAGTTAAACATACATCATCCAGAGTACAATCAAGGTCCGACTCCGGAACCAAAATAAAAGAAGACAACCCCAAATGCTAGATCCCCGATCGTCCCAACTGGGCTCACTTACTGATCAACAGGAAACGAAACAACACAACGAACAAGATCTTCCTCGAGCTCCCACTTGAGCTCGGTTGCGTCATCTGCACTAGTATCATCGGCACCTGCAACTGTTTGGAAGTATTTGTGAGTCACGAGGACTCAACAATCTCACACCCGCGAGATCAAGACTATTTAATCTTATGGGTAGGAGAAGGTAATGAGGTGGAGTTGCAGCAAGCACTAAGCATATATGGTGGCTAACATACGCAAATAAGAGCGAGAAGAGAAGCAACGCAATGGTCGTGAACTAGAAATGATCAAGAAGTGATCCTGAAACTACCTACGTTCAAGCATAACACAAGAATCCGTGTTCACTTCCCGGACTCCGCCGAGAAGAGACCATCACGGCTACACATGCGGTTGATTCATTTTAATTAAGTTAAGTGTCAAGTTCTCTACAACCGGATATTAATAAATGCCCATCTGCCACATAACCGTGGGCATGGCTTTCAAAAGTTTGAACCCTACAGGGGTGTCCCAACTTAGCCCATCACAAGCTCTCACGGTTAACGAAGGATATTCCTTCTCCCGCGAAGACCCGATTAGTCTCAAAATCCTGGTTACAAGACATTTCGACAATGGTAAAACAAGACCAGCAAAGCCGCCTGAATGTGCCAACAAATCCCGATAGGAGCTACACATATCTCGTTCTCAGGGCACACCGGATGAGCAATCCGTACAATTAAAACCATCCCTCAAGTTTCCCCGAGGTGGCGCTGCAAGGGGCTCTAGTTCGGACCAACACTTAGAGAAGCACTAGCCCGAGGGGTAAAAATAAAGATGACCCTCGGGAGCGTGACTCCCAAGGGAAAAGTAGGTGGTGGTGAGGCAAAAGGTAAAACCAAGGTTGGGCCTTGCTGGAGGAGTTTTATTCAAAGCGAACTATCAAGGGGTTCGCATAACACCGAACCACGTAAGGAACGCAAATCAAGGAACATAACACCGGTATGACAGAAACTAGGGCGGCAAGACTGGAACAAAACACCAGGCATAAGGCCGAGCCTTCCACCCTTTACCAAGTATATAGATGCATTAATTAAATAAGAGATATTATGATATACCAACATATCCATGTTCCAACATGGAACAAACTTCAACTTCACCTGCAGCTAGCAACGCTATAAGAGGGGCTGAGCAAAAGCGGTAACATAGCCAAACAACAATTTGCTAGGAAAGTTGGGTTAGAGGCTTGACATGGCAATATGGGAGGCATGGTATAGCAAGTGGTAGGTAGCGCGGCATAGCAATAGAGCGAACAACTAGCAAGCAAATATAGAAGTGATTTCGAGGGTATGGTCGTCTTGCCCAAGATCCCGCAAGGAACAAGAATGAGTCCATGAAGAAGACAAACAGACGAAGTCGAACGAATCCTCACAAATGCGACGTTATCGGAACTAACCCGAAGAAGCAACACCGGAAATAAGCAAACAACATGGTAAACAACCATCACATAATCATGGCATGATGCACAACCAAGTATGGTGCATGCCCGGTTTAATGAGGCATGGCATGGCAAAGTGGACAAACAATACTACAAATTAAGTGGAGGTCAATATGCAACGAGTTGCATATTGAAGAAACACCACATGACTTATTTAGTTCACTCTCGGTTATGTACTCAACAATATTAAATGTTGTTAAACAAGGCAAGAGGTGAAGCATGTGAAAACTACCTATCTAGGCAAGTTTAAATGAACCCGATATAACAAACAACAAATCCGGAAAATCACCATGTGCATATTTTTGATTTGGTACTGTTCTGCCCTAAACTATATTTTAGAGTTGTTAAACATGCAAAGTAAAGCGACCATGTTAAACTATGCATTTTTCTACCCCATTTACATATAAAATTTGTTAAGTTTGGAGCTACGGTTATTTAGTTATGAAATAAATCATTTTAACATGGCATTTAAGCAAAATATATGCACACATCATTTTGAACATTTTTAACATGGATGAAAGTTGGATATTATTAAACTAGATGAAATTCTAAGCATTTTTCATATATGAAGTTTTTACATGTGATGCACGGTTTGTGAGTTACGATATGCATGAACTAGAGGGACTATTCTATAAAACTGGCAATTCTCTGGATAATTGGACAAAATCGCAGGCCAGGAAAAAAACACTGGGCCAAATCTGTAGCCTGGCCGAACAGGTGCAGGGGTGCTGGAGGCTCACCATGGGCCTTGGCCCGGCTCGGTGGAGAGGCTGGGCTCTGGAGTGTGCGCTGAGGTGGATGAGGCCGTGGCGCACTGTCGGGCCAGATCTGGCAAAGGCGAGGACCACGCAACAGATCGAGCACGCGGAACAGGTCAACGCATGGATCGACGCTGGCCTGCTCGAAGCAGGACGACGATGGCGGCTGGATCCGGCTGGATCCCGCCGGATCTGGCACGGGGCGGCAATCGGGCGGCGGACCTCGACGGATCCGAGGGCGGCGGTTCCGTTTCCGGTAGAGGTGAGCTCGGGCAACGGCGGGATGAGGTCTCGAGCGGGCGTGACGGCTTGCTGCGAGGGAGAGAGAGGGTCGGTGAGGAGAGGAAGGAGAACAGGAAGGGAGAGAGAGGGAGGCGAGGGCGACATTGGCCTGCTGGATCCGGCGCCGACGGGCGACTCCGCTGGCCTGCCGGCCGATGGCAGGGCTGGGCGGAGAGAGGAGCTCGGCCTCCTCCCGTGGCTGCGGCCATAGCGCTGCGGGCACTGCAGCGAAGCGGCGGCGTACGGGCCCGGGTGGGCCCCGGATGGGCTTCGCGGGATGCGGCGGCTGGGAGGTGGAGGAGGAGGCGCCAAGTGGCGGTGGCACTGTGGAGGGGCGCGGAAAAGGAGGGGTGATGGCTAGGGTTTCCATAACTGGAGGAGAGAGTATCCATTTATAGGAATGGGCAAGGAGGAGGGTTAGTCCGTTTTCGGACTGCTCGATCGCCATCTGGCGGTCCAAAACGGAGAGGGGTAGCAGAGGTGGGCTAGTGGGTTGTGTAGAGGGCCATGGACTGAGAGGAGAGAAGAGAAGTGCACCCCGGCAACCATTTCCGGAGACCGAAAACGTCCGACGAAAAGACCGGCTATATTGCCGCTATAGTTTAACGGTTGGGCTATCAAACGAGCTCCGAATGCGATGAAACTTGGCACGCGGCCTACTGACAACAAAACAATACCGCACGCCAACTTTCAACCCATTTCGAGAACATTTTATGTCCACTTATAAAACACTATTTCGGAGGTGCCACGGGCACGTGCAAGTGTGTCTGGGCTCAGAACGGACAACGGAAGGAACGGGGAGGCCCGGACGGATGCAAGTTTTGAAAACATGATGATGCAATGCGGATGATGACATGGCAAGATGCAACACGCAACCGAAAGACAAGCAACAACAGTGAATAACTGGAAGGCACCTGGCGCATCAGTCTCGGGGCGTTACAAGGACCAAGGCCACTATAAATAGAACTAGCCACCAACATAGTAGGGGGACGGGTCGAGAACAGAGCCTCGAACCAGATCATCACACACACAAGTTCACCAAGCACAGGAGGCTGTCCTTCCCCTTGTACCATTCATCCTCAGCCCAAGAGGCAATCCACCACCACACTGGAGTAGGGTATTACACCACAACGGTGGCCCAAACCAATATAAATCTTGTGTCCTTTGTGTTGCGAGTTCATCGAGTTAGTTCGCGAGATCTTAGCTAAGTTAGGACATGGATCGATAGGGGGGAGATCTTCGCGTGCACCCCAGTGTTCGAACCTTAAGGGTTTTGCCGAAACCCGTGATCCGACATTCTCTTTGTATCTCAATACAGTGGTCTCTTGGAGATCTATTTGATGTGATGACTCTTTGCGGTGTGTTTGTTGGGGTCCGATGAATCATGAATTTATGATCATATTTGCCTTGATTTAATATCCAATCTTGATTAGTATAGCCTCATATTTCTTCTCCGATATTTGGGTTTTGTTTGGACAACTTGATCTATTTATCTTGCAATGTGAAGAGGTGCTTTGTAAAGGGTTCGATCTTGCGGTGTCCTTTCCTAGTGACAGAAGGGGCACCAAGGCACACATGTACTGTTGCTATTAAGGATAAAAATATGGGGTCTATTCCTAGCAACATGAATAGACACTAGAAAAAAATACACTTCCATGATGATACGTGTTTGTCACAGTAGGTTGCTTTTTTTTCATGCATGTACATCCATGACAAATTTATGACAGAATCAAGATAGTCATACCTGTGCTATCGTAGAAGTGTTCCATGACATTACCAAAATTATCATCACGGAAGTGTCCACTTCCATGACGATAAATCGCGTATCACAGAAGTGCTTTCGTCAAGGGTGACCGACACGTGGCATCCACCGTAACAGAACGCTGTCAAGCTATCGGGTCGGGTTTTGGATCCGATAACCCATTAAAAGCCCCGACCAATGGGGATTTTCCATGTGTAAAATCATCATTGGCTAGAGGAAACACGTGTCAGCTCGTTAGTGGGTCAGATAGGCGCCTATGATATGTCGACATGTGGCACAGCCCAACAGTGGCCCATTTAGCTTACAAAGCCGGCCCGTTTGACTTGGTCAAAAGTTAACGGGCTGGCCCATGAAAACCCTGTTAACGGTCTCTTCGCAAATAGCCCATTATACGGCCCGTTAACTCACGACCCGTTAGGCCCTAAAGGAAATCGGCCCAACAATGTCATGTGGGCCGTCGAATATAATAACAGCCCATTTCACTTTCGGCCCATATATAGCCCACGACGTCTTTCGGCCCATATGAGGCCTTCGTATATTTTGGCCCATTACAGGCCCACGGTGACTCTAGCCCATAATGAACAGTAATTTTCTTTATACCCGTTAACGGCCCGTGATTTACATGGGCCGTTTCCAGCCCGTGTTAGCTTTCGCCCTATTGACGGCCCATACGTTCTTGGGCTCCTTTTTGGCCCTCGATTACTTCCGGCCCGTTACTGGCATGTTCCCCTAATGGGCCAAATTCGTCCCATGGCAAGAGTTGGCCTGTTACTGGCCTGTTCCACTAATGGGCCACTTCGGCCCATGGCAAGATTCGGCCCGTTACTGGCCTGTTACCCTAATGGGCCAAATTCGGCCCATGGCAAGAGTCGGCCCGTTTCTGGCCTGTTAACCCGTTGCGCCATTTCTGGCCTGTCCTATATTCTAGCCCATTAACGACCCGTTATGCCTGTGACAGAATTAAGCCTTTGCTGTCCTACGGCCTGTTAACGGCCTGTTACCGTGCTGGGCCGATAACAATTACGCCCGATTATGGCCCATGTAGACCCATTTATCCGACCGCCCGAGGCCCGCCGATTACAGGCCCATTTATCGACGGCCCGTAGGAGACCCATGGATCCTATGGCCCGTATATGGCCCATGGTAGTTGCGTCAACTAGCAAACCAGGGAAAAAGAAGACTAGGAAATAAATAAGGCCGAAACTAATGCTAGGCTATTAAGGCGATTGCACAGATTACATCCACTCGGCATCAAAGATCGCCACCAGTGAAAATATAGGGAACACCCTACACTATACAAAAATGGCTTGCTGTTTTCTTCAGGCGGTGGCTGCACGTTAAGAATAAATTTTGTATCGCACCAAAACAAATTACAACTATATAACAAAAGGAAGGTTGGCATAAAACTTAACAGTCTAGCAGATAAATGTACCACCAGAAGTTCAGAAGCTCGGTTCATTTGACCTGACTGTTACGTTTTCATGCTGTATTGTCCGATGGAGCACCATAACCCTCGCCTTCATTTCCCCTATGCTCCTGAACAACGTAGCAAATGTCTGATAGTCTGGTTTCAAAACCATGCATATCTTGACGACATTGAGCAATGTTTCTCCTTGTTTCACAAAGGGTCTCTGTTAGGGAGGACTTGTGTCTGGAGCGCAGATAAAACATTGCTTTGAGCTTGCATATCTTGATCATGAGGCAGTTTGGACGATATTGCCTTAACAACCAACCCAGTATTACACAGGAACGTGCTTTTGGCACTGTTAGTGGAGAGGTACTGACCCACTACAGCAAGAGCTGACATTGCGGTTATAGTTGCCTCGCCACCTTCAGAAGGTGGCGGTTCCACCATTTTTTCCATAGCTCGCTGAAAAGTTGAGGTTTTACATTAGTAGTACCAGAACAGAAGATATTAAGGAGGCAGCAAAACCAAACAAAATAGCTTTGGTCTATATACAGAAATTATTCTGGTGAACCCATGTAAAATATTAGTTGTATTTTATTGCAAAGTTCATAATAAAACCAGGTTCCAAACATATGACCATGTACCATCGCTAATGTATTATCTATTTCTTCACATTGTATTGAGGGCTAAGGATAAAGAGACGAAGTTTATAATACGGTGAGCATAGTATGAGGTCATTCATATCACAAAACAACTGAGAACAGACAAAAAGGCAATTGTAACGTTGTGTGGGCAAGTCCAGCATGGAACTAGATTACGGGTCAAGATCAAAGGAACATCACTCCTCTCTTTTAAACCTTGTAAGGTGCAATGATACGCTAAGAAAATTGTGTATAAAATTGAAAAGAGTAATAGACATTGGCTGCAAACCATGCAGTTCAAGGCACAAGTCAGAGTAAGTAGTAGTTAAATGGCATGAGGATTAAGGACTTACAACAGCGTCTTTGACTGGTGTAGTCATGCCCTTCTTGCTGGTGTGACAGTCCTTGAAGATTTCCATAGCATTTTGTTCAGGTACTTTTTGGTCCCTGTGGGCTTTCCTCTGCATTTGGAACAAGTCAATATTGATCTGATAATATGGTACAGCAAAAAGAGTGAAATAGCCGCTAATTACAAGAGCCTCCCAGTGTGCAATATAGCTACGAGATCATGTTGTCTGTTGGAATTTCACTTTCATACGGTTGGCCTTGTTCTTTGAACAGTTCACCTACAAGAAGATAGATTTGTGTGGCACGTGCGTAAATAGGACTTCAACATGTGATCTGATGACATATATATAATGTACCTGATACTTCGGATCAGACCAGTGTTTAACGAGGCCTCTCCAGTCTTCATCACATATATTTTCCACTGGAGATGTTTGGGCAAGTTCACTGTTAGCCTTGCCTTCAAAGTGAGTTTTCCTCAAGTTATACCGATACTGTCGCAGAGCAGACTTGAAAACATGGGTGAAAGCTTGTTTGGTTGCATCATCTTGGCTATCCAACTTGAACCTCATCTATTGAAAATTATGGGAGTCTCATTATCAGCAACCTAGAAAGTATCGGACAGAGCAAGACGATATTACTAGTTTCCATAAATAACCATACTTACAGATAAATGGTCGAGGAAGATGTTGAACTGGGTTTCATCTTTGTCATCCCTGTACTAAATCCATGTTGGGAGGATACGTACATGACACCTAACAGCAACCGATGCCTCTGATACTAACTTGGCTGACTCTGTAGCATCACGTGGCCTTTTTAAACCTGCCTCAAAACGGATCTCCATTCTTCCTCCTCTAGATTTAGTTAACCTATCGAGCATTATCCCTGATGTTTGTTTCCTCTTGCACCTAGGTGCTAGTCCAACAACAAACATAGGAAGTGTTAGTGTACATCAAACTGTGAGACTACATATAAAGAAGCATGCAACTGTAACTTGACTCCAGCAACTGCCTTCTTGCTGTTGAAGCTCACAAGGTTCATCTGATATTGCCAACTCGTCTTGTGTCAAGAGTGCTTGGGAAGTAGTGTCAGGTGGCAAGGGAGCTTGGGAACGTGCTACTAGCTCAGCTGACGCACGAGTACGTCGTGCAGCTGGTAGTACTGTGGTGGGTGTTGCAAGAACTAGGGCTGTCTCTGCTTATTTGGTGGCAGCTATTTGTTTCTGTTTGTCTTTTTTGCAACTCGTGTAGCATGGGATGCCGTGTTTGTAGAATTTTTTGTTGGACTTTGACCTTCTATTGCACCATCAGTACTAGCAGAATCTGCAGGATTCATCCGCTTCTCATTCCCTGCCATTCTATGTTTCTTCCTCTTTCTGTGTGCCATGTTAAGTCAAGCCGACAAGAAAAACGAATAACAATTTAGTTCTTCAGAACAAATTGATGCGTGATGCAGACAAACTGAACTTTGATGTTAGACAACCACATGATAGGAGGATATAATATGTATGAAAAACAGGACGGAAGATATAACCAGAACTATGATGTGTAAACTAAGAAGAAGACATTTCACCAAATTAGAAGCAATGCAATGGAAGGTAGACAGCATATGAAAGATGCTACAAATATCGCTCTGCCAAGTTAACAGTGTCTCATCATAAATGGCGTTTAAACAAATGTGAAGCAGTACAAGAAATAAATCATATGCAAGATGCAAACAACATCACACTACCATGTTAGAGGTCTCTCGTCATTAGTGCCATTGCATATTCACAGCATTGCATATTCACAGCTTATGATGTGTAAACTAAGGAGAAGGCATTTCAACAAATTAGAAGCAATGAAAGCTAGACACCATATGAAAGATGCAACGAATATCACTCTACCAAGTTAAAACTGTCTCGTCATAAGTGCCATTTCAACAAATTAGTAATACAAGCTAGAAAAGAATGTGAGATGTAACCTATATCACACTCCGAAGTCAAACGTGTCTTATGATAAGTGATTGTTGCAGGTTACACAACAGTAGTAATTTGATGTAAGAACATGGTGTGATAGACAGATATTGTATGTTCTAGAAACAGGAACATGTGTCTTATTCAAGTATAATGTGTAAAGTAAGCAGGTGGAATTCAACAAAATTAGAAGCAATACAAGCTAGACATCACACATAACATGCAACCACATATAACAGTGCCAAGTTAGAGGGAGCACCGGTGATGCTGCACTAGGGGAGATGTGCTCATCATAAACACATCTTTGTTGAGTGTCTATGCATGTGTTGTCTTGGAAATCATCTTGGGGGTGTGGAGGAGTAGAAACTGTAGAGGCCCTCCGTTCGGAAGGAGCACCTTTATCTGCTGCCTTGCTAACTTCCTTCCGCTTTATTGATTTTCAATTGTCAAGTAAAACCGACAAGAAAAAGCAATAAAATTCTCTCTTCAGAACTCATTCATGCATTATACTGACAATCATTACTTTGATGTAAGGCAAACACATGATACCAGGATGGAATATGTACAAAAAATAGGACGGCATGGCATGTTCACAACTGTTTGTGTAAACTAAGCAGATTCCGGCAAATAAGAAGTAATGCAAGCTAGACACCACATGAAAGATGCAACCAATATGACTCTGCCAAGTTAAAAGTGTCCCATCATAAATGGAATTTCAACAAATTAGAAGCAGCGCATGCTATAAATCATATGAAAGATGCAACTAATATCGCACTACCTATACTAAAGGTGTCTCGTCATGTTGATTTATGCGGGATACAAAAAAACAATAGTTTTATGTAAGGACATGCTTAATAGACAGATGTACTATGTACTAAATACAGGAAGGCATGTCACATTAACAGGTATAATGTATAAGCTAAGCAGACTAGCACATGCAGTTTAACAAGATTGGAAGAATTACAATCTAGACACCATATGCAACATGCAACCACATATCACGCTGCCAAGTTAGAGCAAGCACCTGCGATGCTAGTGTAGGGGAAATGCTGTAATCAACTATAGAGCTACGTTCACTATCTTCATCTAGCATTTTCTGTTTCTTGAGAATCATGTCGGGAGGCTAACGCTGCATTCTTTAAATGAGGAGTAGTCCCCTTGCCTGCCTGCCTTGTCATAAGTGATTGATGAGGGATACACAAGAACATTAGTTTGATGTAAGAACATGGTTAGTACACAGATGTACTAGGATGTACCAAAAACAGAAAGACATGTCATATTCAAAGGTATAATGTGTAAGCTAAGAAGATGCAATTTAACCAAATTGGAAGCAATACAAGCTAGACATCCGGCTGGAGTGGTGAGCATGATCATCTAGGACCTGAGAGCCTGGTGGGAGGCGGGCTGCTTCGCCACCATCGCAGCTTTTTAGTTGGCTTCCAGGTGATGCCTATCTTTGCTGGGCTTGTCACTGGCTCGGCCAGTGCCCTGACTAGCTATTTGTCTTCTGGTGCTCATGGGATGGTGGTTCATGTAAAAAAAATCTTTCCTTATCTTACCGACTTCGGCCTTTCGAATACAAGCTAGACACCATATGGAACATGCAACCACATATGACACCGCGAAGTTAAAGAAAGCACCTGGAATGGTGGTTCATTGCGAGCGAGGTCATCAACTCCAGAGCTACGTTCCCCGTCTCCATCTGCTGACACTACACACTTTAAAGCGTTGAAACGTGTCTTGACTAGCCGCACACCAAACTGGAGCGACTTCTCTCTTTTCTTTTTGGCTTCTCTCATAGCAGCAGAGTCTGAAATACCCTTGCATAAAAACACAACAATGAGAGTAAGGGTGAAGTGTGTGCAGAACTAGTGCACTGTAAAAGTAGCAGATAGGAGGTGGCTGAAAAATGAATGACAGGAGACATATGATAGCTCTACAACATTGCATGGCAAACAAAATTAGATTCTACTCTGTATGATTTTGTAATATATGAGCACAGGAAATGCAGGTACTCCTCCAGCACACCACCACATCTGGTCATATCTAAGATAACAGTCGACTGAAAATAAATAGGTCAGTCGATTTTTTTAATGAACCGTCCGATCTATAAGGAATGGGCAGATGGCCTTCGTCTACCTCCTGCCAGTCACTGCTGACGATCTTTCTCGAACCGCCAACGACCACTGGCCCAGACCCCTGCATCCGCCGCCCCGCCCTCCCATCGACCTCACACCACCGCCGTGCTTGGCAGCGCCCCCAGGGCATCCCTTTAATCCCGGCCGACCTCCAGATCGGGCGCCAGTAGCTATAGGCCGCACACACCCCTAAGATAAACACCAAGGCACTGCTTCCCCGGCATAATAGGCGTACTAGAGCCTCTTACGCCGGGGAATGCTTCCGTTAATTGGGAATCAAGTGGCCAGAAATTGAAATTCAGGGGGGCGACGAACCTCTAGCTAAGGTGAAATAGTATATGAGGAGAAACCTTGTGCATCATGAGTTACACTAGTAGAAAAAGGGTCAAATGTGAAGCACATTAGTGTCGATTTGAATTTGAGCCGGCACTAATGTGTGCATTAGTGCCGGTTCCAACGGCTAGCCGGCCGCTCTCATTAGTACCGGTTTGTGGCGAACCTTTAGCACCGGTTCATGCCACAAACTGGTACTAAAGTGAGTGGTGGCAGGATGTTGTCAGTCTGGGGCCCCTCCAGCACCTTTAGTACCGGGTCATATCATGAACCAGTACTAAAGGTCGTCCTACATAGACCCTTCGTCCACCCGAGCTCGCTCTGTTCTTCCCCTTTCAACTCTCCTCTCTGTTCTTTTCCCTCTTCCTCTCAAGCTCATCACACATTTTGCCCAAAATTTGTCAAGATTTGAAGGCCCTCATCCATTCAAATGATCACAAAGGTTAGAAACTTTGTCCTTTCATCTCTCATTTCTAGATTAGCTCGTGCAATGCTTTATATAGTGATTGATTTTTGAGTTTAGAGGAATTATATATATGTGCTAGTATTTGATTTATATGCAATTTGAGGTCAAAAATAACACTTAGTTTGCATATGTAGGTGTGGTTTACTTAGTACCTTCTAAATCTCCGTCGTAACCACCGTCGATCGCTCGCAACGTCCCGTCGCCGGCACCACCTTGTGTTGAGCCTCTTGTTCATGAAGTTTTATATAAAAAAATTGATGTTTGTGTGATTTGGATATATAGTTACTCGTATAATTATCTTACCCATACGTTGTTTGTTATACATAGTGCCATGGTTTTGATATCCGTCCCCGTCGGCCCTCGGCCGGGTTATGATTCGGATGTGGTATATTCTCTTTTAAAACTATTCATTGCATTTCATGTTTATGACAAATTATGCCCATCAAGTTGACATAGATATTTGTATGTAGGAGGTAGTTGAACCGGAAATTCCAACTGACCCTATTGTCGAGAGGTTAAATTTAGTTGAAAGAGAAAACGAGGATTTGAAGGAAAAATTGAAAAGAACTGAGGGGGAGAAGATGGAATTGGAGTTGCATGTTGCCGATGTCATCGATGATCACAAGATTAAGATGGAGAAAATGCGCTTGAAGATTAGAAATATTAGAAAATATGCCATTCATAGTGAGGCTTGGTATCATTATGCTGTTGGATCAATTGTTACCTTAGTTGCAATCTTGATCGCATTTGTTGTTGCATTTAAATTCTTTAGCTAGAGAGTTATTTGTTTGTTGCATTTAAGTGTTGTATGATCTTTATGTATGAACTTTATGTATTGTATTAATTTGGTGTTTTTGGTGTTGTGTATTGAAGATGAGCCGGCAATGGATGTATGATGACCGATGCTCTCCCGAGTTCATTAATGGCGTGCGTACTTTTCTGCTTGCGGCTGAGGCAAACAAGCAGGCGGATGGTTTTATGCCTTGTCCATGTGCTGGCTGTAAGAATGGTCACAATTACTCCACGTCAAGAACCATTCACGTCCACCTGTTTGAGTCCGGTTTCATGCCACACTATAATGTTTGGACCAAGCATGGAGAAAGAGGGGTTATGATGGAAGACAATGAAGAAGAAGAGGACGACGACAACTATCCTCGCCATGGGTTCCCTGAATACGATGATACAACAATGAGGGAAGAAGCTGAGCCGGTAATGTGGGAATAAGCTGAGCCGGCAATGCGGGAAGAAGCTGAAGAAGAGGCATCGGATGAGCCCGTTGATGATCCAGGTCGGGCCATTGCCGATGCAAAGAGAAACTGCGCAAGTGATTTGGAGAAGAAGAAGTTGCATCGCATGTTAGAGGATCACAAAAAATTGTTGTACCCAAATTGCGTAGGTGACAAGAAAAAGTTGGGCACCACACTGGAATTACTACAATGGAAGGCAGAGAATGGTGTATCTGACAAGGGATTCAGAAAGTTGCTGGTAATGATAAAGAATATTCTTCCAAAGGACAACGAATTGTCCGAGAGTACGTACGAAGCAAAGAAGGCTGTCTGCCCTCTAGGGTTAGAGGTGTAGAAGATACATGCATTCCCTATTGAAGATGACCTGTACTTGTTGGTTGCAGACACGTACCATGCATGACGCCTCTATTGAAGATGACCTGTACTTGTTGTCCCAGTTACCATCTTCGAATATAATGACTTTCAAAGGGTACGAGATAAATGGTAATACATTTTACACGATCGCCCAAGATAAGAAGAGCACCAACCAAAACAGTGGTGTCCGCTTTGATGCAGAAACCAAGACGGGAAAGGAAAGATATTATGGTTATATAGAGGACATATGGGAACTTGACTATCGACGTGGTTTGAAGGTCCCTTTGTTTCGGTGCAAATGGGTCAATATGACACGAGGCGGGGTAACAGAAGACCCGCAGTACGGAATGACAACAGTGGATCTCAACAATCTTGCATATGCAGACGAACCATTCATCCTAGCCAATGATGTGGCACAGGTTTTCTATGTGAAGGACATGTCTACCAAGCTGAGAAAAAGAAAAGATAAGGAAGCGAATGCATCGTACGATGAGCCAAAGCGGCACATAGTTCTTTCTGGGAAGAGAAACATCGTGGGAGTGGATGAAAAGACAGACATGTCAGGAGATTATGAAAAGTTTGATGAAATTGCTCCATTCATAGTGAATATTGACCCGAGCATCCAGTTAAATGATGAAGATTTTCCATGGCTACTCCGCAAAGGGACACACGCAAAGAAAAAGTTTCACACCCAAAGATCTGGGATGTGATCGGCTTCAGTATCATCACTTTCTTCTGTGTTTCACACCCAGGAGGGAATCTCTGTAATAGTTAGGGTAGCTAGTTATGTGTTTTGGCATTTGAAATGCGAAGAAATTTTATGTGCAAACGAACTGGATGCACTTCGTGTACAAAATGGACAATCTCTTTTGAAGTATCAGGGTTTCAGAGGAAAACTCATCTGTTACAAAGGCATTTCATTTTTTAAATAACCTAAGCATTACCAAATTGAATATAATGATAAAACACACTAATATTAAACATAAGAAAAAAGAATCACTGAAAAATCTATTTTCAAAGTTAAGTTATTCACAAACTAGTGATTCACAGAAATTTCAAATAATTCAAAATTTAAACTATTCAAATTTGAAAACTACGGGCACTAACAGAAAGTTTGTAATTTTTTGTACCTAAAGCAAAAATATTCACAAAGAAACTCTAAATACAGCAAAAAACAACTCAAAAATAAATAAAACAAAAATAAATAAAGCAAAAAAACAAGAAAATAAAAAAGCCCGCCTACTGGGCCAGAGCGGCCTGCATACGACTAGAAACCCAACGTGTTGTTGGGCCCGGATGCAGGCCCGCAAATGCCCTGTAGGCCCACAGGGCAGCACAGAACAGGTAGGCCCAGTAGGCCTGCTTTGGAGAGGAGCTCGAGAGAGCTACCGCACTGGGGCTTATAAACCAGTGCGGACACCCCTCGGCGAGCGAGGTGGGACTAAACTTGCCGCACCGCACCTGCGCCAGCACACTCCCTTTAGTACCGGGTCGTGGCTCCAACCGGTACTAAAGGGGGGGTCTTTAGTACCGGTTGGTGCCACCACCCGGTACTAAAGGGGTGCGCTTCCCGCCGCTTCGCCTGGCCAAAAGAGAACTGGTACTAAAGGTGTTTTCTATATAAGAAAACACTTCGAAAAATTTCATCAGTTTCCTTCTCCACTTCCCTCTGCTTCATCGCCGCCCCCCAGTCCCGCGCCGTCGCCACCCCCGTCGTGCCGTCCCCGTCGACTCCGCGCTGCCCCTGTCCTCGTCGCGCCGCCCCCTTCACGCCGTCCGCGTCGCCGGCCCATCCCCGTCCCCGCACCGGCCCACGTCCACGTCCCCGCACCTATTCGCGTCGCTGTCGTCGTCGCCTCGACCTCTCGCCCACGCTGTGAGCCCCTGTCCCCCCTCTCCTCCCTCCAATCGAAGCCGTCGCGCTGCCGACGCCGTTGCCTTGGCTCGCCGTCGTCGTCGCCTCTGCACACACATGCATACACAAACACACACATACACACAAGCACACACACACACACACAATGTTTTTAGTTTTAGTTTTTCTGGTTTTAGTTTTTAGTTCTAGTTTTTTTCTGTTTTTTCTGTATTAATGTTATCGAAATGTTAGTTATATATAGAAATGTGTTAGAAATGTTAGAAATGTTAGTTATATAGAAATGTTAGTTTTTTCTGTATTAATGTTATAGAAATGTTAGTTATATAGAAATGCTAGTTTTTTCTGTATTAATGTTATAGAAATGTTAGTTATATAGAAATGTTAAAGAAAAATTAGTTATACAATTTTCGTTATAGAAATGTTAGAAATCACAATCCAATCATTTAAAAATGTTACTTTTGCGGCATATAGTATTTGTTGTCGATGATGCCCGGCCGGCATCCTCGTCGTCGACCCGTTCGCGACGATGTCCTGCTTCAGAGGACCCATGTCCGGGACTGGGCTCCGCCGGGCTGGCACTGGGAGGTGCTACCTTCAGGGGCGCGACGCTTGGTGAGGAACCTGGCCCTGGGTCCCGTCGTTGACCCTGATCTCCTTTGGTGGCGTTCGCGTGGGCCACTTTCGGTGCGGAGGGAGCCGACCCCGCCGGAGGTGGTACGTCGTCATGTCAGGGAGGAGGACGAGCACGCCCATTGCTACATGGCTGCTATGGACGTCAGGTTCTCCAATACCTGGCAGGTTCTTTTGGGAGATCACCCGAGCTATGATCCAGTGATGGTTCCTTCTCTTTGGGTGTCCACCGCCCGCACCTCAGGAACCGCGAGTGGCCTAGATTACTCTGTAGTATTCGATCTTTATTAGCTTGCTAGCTAGCTAGTGATGTATTCGATATTTCTATTATTCGAGACGATGTATTCGAGATTATATCTATTATTTGAGACGATGTATTCGAGATTATATCTATTATTCGAGACGACGTATTCGAGATTATATTCGATGATGCTTATTATGTACTATGATTGATTCAGTTTTTCCTTATTAATTGATTCAGATTATAAATAAAACCTATGGCAGACAATACCAGCAGAGAGGGAGAAGAGGCCCTGTTCAATATCATACGCAATCCTCGCGGGCCAGATGATGATCAAAATGAAGAAGATTATGACGGCTCCGAATATCTAAACAACACCGGGGAGGGTGATATGATATTCGATCGCGACGAACGAATTGATGAAGTCATGAACTATGAACATGATGAAGAAAATTGTTGATCTTGAAACAACAAAGACTGGCGAGGTATATATATTTATATAAGCAGGCATCTGGTGATCATCACATGTTTTAAATGACTTGAAGATATATTAACGAATCGATCTTTCTTCTTTCAGCCATCCGGATCGAGGAAATCTTCAGGCAACAGGAAACGAGGCCCGAACAAAAAGTTGAAGGAGGGCGTAAAGTACAATATCGAGGCCATCAAACCTAATGGCGAACCATTAGCGCCTAAGAAGATTGCACACAAGTTCATTCGTCAGTGCGGAGTTCTTGTGAAGGACCAACTCCTGATCTCCCTTCAAGAATGGAGAGAGCCAGCAAAGCCACGTCCAGGAGTTACTTTTGTCGACGACAGACAAAAACTTTTGCTTTGGGAAACGCTCGTGGAACATTTCACCCTACCAGATCATTTCACAGATGCAGATGTGGAGAAAGTCAAGGACGCTGCTCTTCGGAAGATGGCGGTTGCATTCAACAACCACAAGAATTGTGAATGGGCCAAGTACATCAAGGGAGGAAGGAAGACTCCAGTATTCGAGGGAACACTAGAGAAGCAAAGTGCTCATTGGGACGATTTCATGAAATTCAAGGATTTGGAATTATCTAAGGAACGGTCGAGAATAAACAAGGCCAATTCCGCAAAAAAGGATTAGTTCCATAAGCTGGAGCCAGGTGGCTATGCGGTGGGAATGCCTAAGTGGGATAAGTCTGAGAAAGAGATGGAGGATGCAGGTGTCACTCCAGAAACATTGAGCTGGCCCCCCAGGTGCAGGACTTGGTTCTATGCGCATGGGGGGAGTTGGACCCGAAGACAGGCAAAGTTTCGAAGAAAGCATGTCTGGACGGAGCCGAAGATAAGCTACTTGTTGCAATAGAAGAGGCTCGATCGGGGGTGTTACAGCCCAACTGAGAGAATGACGAGCTTACGCGTGCCCTAGGAAATCCTGAACACCCGGGAAGAACACGAGGCATGGGCGCTATTCCGTGGTATGAGGGGTTTTCGTACTAGAATGCCGACTACAGAACTCGTGCAAGAAAGAAGATTGCGGAGGAGAAGAAGAGGAAGATGGAGGAGGAGCAGGGGAAGCTAGACTATGAACGCCTTCAAGGCCTAGAATCAGCACATGCGGACTTGGCAGTCAAATTCCAGCGGCAGCAGGAGTAGATCGACTCACTTAGCCAGCAAAGGGGGTCTCAGCAGCTGCAGCAGCTAGTGGATGATCCAGCATTGGATAGCACCGTCCCATCCATGCCGAGAAGCAGCGTGGGTTCCGCCCCGGGTGACGCATTGCTGGATAGCTACCCAGTGGATGACATCATGGAGAACACTAACTGCGAGCTACACTTCAAAATGAAGAACATATCCATGAAGGTGGTGGACGCCCTTGCTTTTACAAATCCCCCCGAGGCAACTTTCCATTGCAACCCGATTCCAGCGGGCTATGCTCGTGTCTTGGTTGATGAGGTAGTGGACCAATATTCGGGGCTAGAGCTTGACATTCCTGGAGGTGACGATGAGCACACACTAGGAGAGTTCAACCATCGTATCATCCTATGGAGAAAGGATTGCATCATCTTTCAAAGGCCACCGACACCACGTCATCCGACTCCTCGTCGAAGTCCGCCACCGAGTCAGCAGACTCCCGCTCCTCCAAGTCCACCAAAGCATCAGGCCACTCCTCCTCCAAGTCCAGCATAGCTTCAGGCCACTCCTGCTCCAAGTCCAGCACAGCTTCAGGCCACTCCACCTACAACTCAGCCACGTCAGTCGTCTTCGCCGCCTCAGCAATCACGGAAGAGAGCCGCCTCAGCTATGGTGCGTAGCGGTACAAGTCAAGGTAGTACTGGAGGTACAGGCGGAGGCAAGCGATTTCAATATGGTCCAAGCCTCGCGCCTCTTCCGCAGAGGCCTTATGACAAGTCCGAGGAGGAAAACGTAGCCATATCGGAGGCCGAGGTGGAAGCCCATTTTGCACCGAAAACGCCACCGCCGCCAAGGGAGAAAGTGCCTGAGGAAAAGATTTACCACTTCATTCGTATGGCTAGCGCACCAGCTCCCAAGCCTGTTGACACAGACTATGAGCGCCACATCAAGAAGTTAAATCGAGCACGTCTACAGAAAGAGACGAGCTCAAGCTCGAGCAAATCAGCTGGCAAAAGGAGCGGTAAAACCATTCGCCAGTTGGGAGAACAGGCGGCGCAATCAATCCCCCCGCTTGTTGTGCCAACAACACATGAGAGTAGGCGCGCCCAATATTATTGTGGGCAAACCGTTAACGTTCCCGGGTTGGGCGATGTTGTAATAACCGAGGAGCATATTGAGCAGGCTGAAACGCTCATGATCACTGTTGGACAACTCCTCGATATCGAGCCCATGTCTCCAACTAGAGAGGAGGAAATAAAACGGAAATATGTCCGGGGCCAACCTTTCGTCAAGCCAGACGAGGTCAAGAAGCTCCCAACGAGAATGTATGAATTGCATCAATGGTACATGGACATTACCAAGATTTCCAATGGAGAGTCCCTCATGGTGAATGTCAAGAAGGATCATTACTACCATGAGACAGCTGTGTCCGTTGAGTATTCAGAACTATTTCAGCTATACAATCAAGATGCACTCGACAAATCTATCGTCAGTTGCTATTGTCTATAAGTGATTTCTTTCTGTAATTTAAGTCTCAAGCTAGCTCTAGTGATCATTTTGATCAATCATTACCTGTAATTATCCTCACTATATTCTTTTCTGTGGTATTATGCAGGATGAAGATTTACGAAATGAAAAAAGGTGGACGCTATGGCATTGGGTTCATTGACCCAAATACCATTAATGAATACACATGGAAATTAGATCCATATTACGAAAAAAGTGTAGAGGAAAGCATGCTAGAGTTCTTCAAGCGCCTCAAATACAATGAAGATATACTACTTCCTTACAACTTCGAGTGAGTCACACTGTCTTGTACTACAAATTCTGTTTTTGCCTACTAGCTAGCTACATGTTTTTGCTTACAAATTCTGTTTTTGCCTAATTAAGACATGCAAACGTGTGTGTATGCAGATTTCACTGGATCTTGTTAATCATTAAAGTTGATGAAGGAACAGTTGAAGTACTAGACTCACTACATAATAAAGCAAGTGACTACACCATCGTGAAGGGGATAGTCAACAGGTAATTTCAATCATTATTAACTATATCTCGGCCTATTTAATTAGTTCGTCATTTCCTGATAACAACTATTTAATAACCCATTTATTCATTTTCTTTGTCGGTGGGCAGGGCTTGGGCAAAGTTCATCAGGGCCACTCCAGGCCCATGGAAACAAAATCTGAAATGGTATCGACCCCAGGTAAGTAATTAAGTAGTACTAGCTAGCTGCCATCTCTTTAATTATCATGCTTGATTAATTATTATCTGATCAAATTCCATTCTCGTAAAGGCCCTGAAGCAGGCGCCGGGGAATAATCTGTGTGCATACTACATTTGCGAGAACATTCACATGATGGTGTCAGAAAGGAGCAGACCTCAAAGACAGGAGTGGGTACGTTTGTCAGAACACTATTCACAATTTTTACACCATTATCGATATCTAGTCACACAACTAATACACATGCATATTGATCTCCTTCTTAACAGTTCAAAGAGGTGCGGGAGAAGCTCCTACCAGAGGACCGCATAGAAGCAATTCAAGAGGAAATAGCGGGATTTTTGCTCGACCAGGTCATAGATCCCAAAGGAGAATACTATTACCCGCTACCGCCCCCATGAACCACTTCCAATTGTTATCATGCTCCGGAGGCACCAATTAGGCTAATGCCACTGGCTTCGAAGGCACCAATTAGGAGAAATTCTAGATAGCTAGCTAATTGTATATATATATATACACGTGTGTATATATGTGTGAATTAATTAATGTTGGTTGTGAGACATTCGATGATATATATATATTATGATCGGTTCTACTAGAAATTCTATTTATATATATGCATAACGTGTACAATATGTAGTATCGTAAAATACCAGCAAACGAAAAAGAATTAAATGGAAAACACAAAATTAAATGAAAAAGAAATCATAAACCCACCCCCCAACCTTTTAATACCGGTTGGTGTCACCAACCGGTACTAAAGGGCTCCCTGCCCCCGAAGCTGGCTCGTGCCACGTGGTTGCCCTTTAGCACTGGTTCGTGCTGAACCGGTACTAAAGGGGGGGCCTTTAGTGCCCACACTTTAGTGCCGGTTACCGAACCGGCACTAAAGGGCCTTATGAACCGGTGCTATTGCCCGGTTCTGCACTAGTGTTGCTAGGAACATCTAGTATCAAGAAGAAGCGGTCAACTAGTGTCTTCTGTGGGATGAATACCGTGCAAGCAGAGACGTAAGATTTGGACGAATAAGGGAAGAGGAGTACCTTTTTCGGTTGCCGGTGTGGTCACCTCCACAAGTCGCGCCAATTTTCTTCTTTTTACCGGGGAAACCGATGTTCTAGAGGGTGCAAGCTTGGACGAACCCATGGCCAAATTGTTGACTGTGTTGTCGTGGCCGTATGTCGGTGGAGGGGAAGAAGATCCGAGGCGGCGAAGGACGGCATAGTAGGAACAGCTCCGGTGCGGTGGAGGGTGGCGAAGCTGGAGCGGCAGCGGTGAGGCGCAGGACGGCGTGGTTGAACTGGCTCGGGTATGGACGGCTCGGCCTCGGCTTCAACAACTAGCTGTGGAGGGCATTGCGGTTGAGGTTGCGGTGGACGACGACGTCGGGGTATCGGCTCCGGCGTGATGGAGGAGGGCGGCGGTTGATGGGTGGGATGGGGTGGCGGACGGAGGACGCCGAGGTTTCGCGGCTGGTGGAGAGGTAGTTTTTGCGCCCACGGAGTACGAATGGGGAATCAACCGGGTAGGGGGGAACCATGTTTCGGTCTGGGACGCGCTTGTTTTGGGCTTTTTTGAATAGAAGATGGGACGCGCTTGTTTGAAATTTGGGAAAGTACAAACTTTGCCCCCCTCTTAAATTTCGGACCTACTACGGGTCGGGGGTAGGATGGTAATCCCAGGTGTCCCAAATAGTGGGAGGGAGCGATTTTATCCGCGCGCATGTGTGCTTAGGCGGCCATTGTGTATGAATGCTTTTCGGATACGGTTGCATGGCGTCTAAATGAAGCTACAAACCTACCCCGGTTTAGACCTTTGGACGTCGGGCCGGTAGGTTTCACGGGTCGGAGTTATTAGAAAAGTAATTTCCTTGTACTACCAAACATTGGTCTCACGCGGTTTCGGGCGAGTAGAGGCTCTTTTGGTGCTTTGTTCGAAATTTTGAAACACAAGCATTCACGTTTAGAGTACTCTTGAACTATGAGGATTGACCTAAATATACAATGTTATATTTGACCTTGTATGTTTGAAAACCTCATTAAATTATCCGCTTCTTTTTGAAATTTTGACACTTGAAAATCCTATAACTACGATTATTTTGGAATGGAGGAGCTAAATTTGAATCTATTTTGTACACGACTACATATGCTATTATGTACAAAATCAGAGCAAAGATTGGTGCCCCCATAATTTAGGTATGGTTTACAAATGCCATGATATCAAATTCAAATAATTGAATGGACTTCATGTTGAATTCGATTTTTTTAAACCACCTTAAGTTGAATTCAAATGTATGCTAGTTCATAGGTAGTAGCTATTTATAATGTCCATTGTGTAACTTTCGTATGTATAATGTGCTTTACACACACAACATGAACTATACTCACATTTATATTCGATTGCTAAAGCGATGCATTGTCTGGAGTTCAAAATACTAACTATGTGGATCAATTGTGTCGAATAATAACGTAGACATGCTCAAATTCGATAGAATCTAGATGTCTGATGGATCAATGACCGCTCCTTACGCGAATTGCAAATATCATGATCCCATCCTAATATTTGGATACAATTTATATCTTTAATCAATGTGTAGAGCAGTCTTTTACGTGTAGTTTCACTCTCCATCGGTGGTCTCTCACACATGCTCACACACTCTCTCCCGAGGTGTCTTTCTCGCATACATGCTCTAGATATAACCCTCCCACCCTCTCATAACCATTTACAACTATTTTCACTAACCTTTATCACAAGCACTCTTCCTCTCGAAAACATACACACGCACAATCCTCATCGACCCTTTCTATATACATGGACCTGCCTACGTGTCTCATGTACGCACATTATCTTTACGCCTGTCTCTCACGCATTGTCTCACACCTCTCTTCCTAATCGACAAGTGTGATTCTAGCAGAGCATTCTATAGGATGCCCCTTAAAGTTAGGTTGGATGAATAGTAATATCAGAGATAAAGGGGTTACCTTAGTCCGAGAACCTAGGGTTACAAATCCTAGCCGGCTTTGTCAGTGGACACAGAGTCCTTCACAATTCTGCTATCTTTGTCTTGTACGACTAGTCATCCATGGGTCTTCCTAAATGCGTCACGGGCCAACCAATGTGGCGCTGGACGGAATAGAACGAAGGGCCTCACCTCGACCCACCGGACCTCACGCGGTGACGCACCCTCTACCCCACATCTCATTATCTTCTCACACCCACACATACCAACACAAACACCACACACACAGAAAATTTCTCCTGGTGCCTCTATTCCCTCTCCCCTTGCATATACACACTCAAGGGAATGGAATCTCTTGTTGTGACGTCATATTTGTCTCTCTCTCTAGACCACTCTCATTTCTCGTGCTATCTCTCCCACGACCCCCCCCCCCGTCGGCCCCTCTATCCACGCCTCTCTCGAATACGTAATACACACACATACCTCTCTAGGCCCCGCCAAATGCATCAACTACACATTCACACATGTTACATCATGTACCCCATTGATCTAAAAAGCCCTCTCTTCACGTTTATTTCGCATACAACATTCCTTTTGAATAAAGTGTGGCCAAAAAATTATTTTAGAGTTTCTACATATATACAACATTACAAAGTTATATGAAGGAGTACGAACGCTAATTTGCATTGCATGGTGCCCACAATGATATTTATTCCGCACTATGAATTTGTATATTTTTATACTATATATGAAGTTAGTCATAATAAAGAGAAACGTAGAGCATCTCTCTCTCTCCATCGCATACCCCCCCCCTGTACACCCCTTTCACATATGCACACAAAACTATCTCCAGGTCCTCTAAAAGTAAGCCCCCAGAAAATCCATGCATGTTTCATCTTTCTCTCGCGATATATGCAATGACGATCATTGTATTTGAAGCGAAAGCACGATACGTACATTGGACTTCAGAATCCACTCATTACAGTCACCATTTACGTTTAGTGGTTATTATGCAGTCACGGGCTCACCGTACAACTCTGTATTTGCTCATGACATGACTAATTGACCAGTTAAACGCTCCACGTGGCACCTCTAGTGTTGCATCACATTATCTCACTACCATCGTGCCCACCTGTCGACTTGTATCTACTCTACATCGACACCCTTATAAAATACATAAAATACACTCTTATAAAAAACAGAGTTGGTGATGATGGTGTGCATGCCATCCTGCAATATAGGTCGTCCGTTTTATATCTGACGGATAGGAAAGAAACTATGGCAATTTTGCAAAAAAGGTACCCACACACCTCTCCACATTTGCAAATAAGGCCTTCCCTCGTTCATCCTTTTCTCTCACAAGATAAACAAGTCGTACAAATGCATCTTGATGTTACATGCAATGCACGGGCATCTTGCTAGTAAGAATGAAAACAAACGACAAAAATATATTTGGACGGTGGTTTGAAGTCATGACCGCGGGCACAGCGGACAAGGTGGCCTTGTATTGGTATGCTGAGCCGTCTGTTTTAACACACAGGAGCTGGTGTGGTGATTATACACACACGCACGCATGCACACGAACTGCATCCACGCAACACTCACACAAACACATGCACCCACGCATGCACGCAACACTCCCATGTACACACGCAGCCACGCACGCACGCAACACACACACGCATGCACGCAACACTCACACGCACACGCACACATGCACGCATGCATGCACACACCAGTACACCACACGACCAACACACACTCTCACGCTCAAGTGCTCAACCTACACATGCATGCGCACACATCAGGCCCTGACAGACACATACACAACTAGGTGATTCCCGCGCATGAGTTGGAGCCTTGTCGCGCCTGCGTAAATTTGTGTTTATCTGACCTTTTGCCTATGCGAACTGACAGGTGGGACCCACAATGAACATGGTCAATTTAACTAGTCAACATCGCGCCACGCAGACTATTTGGCCGGTCAACAGAGTGCAATCCGATGCTAAGTTGTGAGCAAGTGACCGTATAATCACCGCAAAACGTATATAGTGACCGTAATTAGCTTATTCTGAAGTTCGGTGACCGTATTATGCTTTTCTCTCTGTAGGCCCTCCAAAACTACATCTCTACACGTTCTCACATGTTACGTCTAACAACTATGCAATACAGCACTACTACTACACTCTAACACAATAAATCATATGTGTTTTTAGTTTTACTAGATATCATATTGTTACTTATAATTATTCAGTTTGCATACATTAAAATTGCCTTTGATATGTATGGCCAGTATCATCTACCGCGTGAGAAAAATCCCGCCCTTTCCTGTTTAATCGGGTTTGTATCGATGGATCGTGCGAAACAGCAAAACTATAGTACTATACAGTACAAGTGACAGTTCACTGGTCTATCGTGTCATCTACTCCTCCGTCGTAAGAGTGGAGCACTCGCTTTCATAAATCTTCTAGTCCCTTTCACGGACATGTGGGACAACAAGCTACCGGGTCCACGTGCCATACCGGAATACAGTGCAGAGCAGCCGGGGTGAAGCACCCCAGTCATGGCGCCGGCGTAGTAATGAGCAATGAGGCGTCAAATCACAAAGCTGCACCTTTCCCGCAGTTAAGTTGGAGGGACAAAGCAACCATCATTTCACTCGTTGCTGAATCCGCTTCTCCCTCATCTTCTTCAACTTAACCACGTGTTGCTTCTGCCGTTGTTTTGCCTCATGTGGGACGCGGATCGGCTTGGTAAAGCACTAACATGTGGGACCGCATGTTAGCAAACCGCCAGGACAACGTCGTCCGAAAATAACAAGCCTAACCCTAGACTTACAAAGGGCTACGTAGCTGCTACGTATACTTTCCATCTAATCTATATATGCCCCCCTGATTTTCAGGTGGGTGGGCCTAATCCTCTCCTTTAATCCAATCAAATAGTCCCACATCACATCAGTTCGTAACTTTACATAAACCATTACGTGGATGTAGCATTGCTCAAATAATAAACCTCCCCCGCCATCCGTGCGGCAAAATCACCTCCTTTTTACTAATCTCGATTCTATATTTTTTTAGATCAATATAATTGAGATTTGTATAGATAGCACACAGGAGCAAAACCAAGTGGTACGGTTAAGGGCATCCACAATGTGTAGCCAAATGTGAAAATAGCTTTTGGCATCGTGGGAACCATTATGGACGGTGTTGCCAAAGCCAAAAAGATGGAACGAAGCTCCCTGATTGATTGATTGAAGGAATAGAAAAATGCAACGTCTCTCCTCTTTCTCCCATGCTTGGACGCATGTAGTACATTATAGAGCACAGAGTCTACTCCCCTGTCCCTTCTATCACAAATCACAAAGTAGTAAGGCATCAAATCACAAAAGCACGGATGAAGCAACCATCATTTCACTCTTCGGTGACTCCGCTTCTCCATCATCTTCTTCGAGAAGCCATCTCATCGCATTAGTTACTCCTAGTAGTACTAGTAAAGGACTTCCTGGATGCAAATAAGGCGGTTGTCTCGGCTTGCAGGCGGCACTTGAGAACGACTTACCGTGGTATCCCTCAATGGTGTTCTCCGTCGAACGCACTTCGCCAAACCACCAAAAAAAATCGTCGACGTCACCGCAATGGGGAAGGAAGTCAAATATAGTTACTACCTCCATTTTTTGTACACAAGGCCAGTATATCAAAATTACTATTTGCAAAGGGCCACTAACACTAATCGAGGCAAAATTGATGGGGTTAGCAACCAAGGACATTAATATCCCTGCATGCATGCGGAAGTGAGAAGGTTGGTTTGCATGGCGCTGCATTAATCAAGCGATAAGGAGTGAGATGGTTAGCTCTTTGGTCTTTGGAGAAAAAAATACACATTAATTGACACGTGAAACGAGGATTTGTATCGATTAAATCCCGCGAAGGAAAACCCAGCCTTTCTTTTTTAACACTAGTACTCCTAGTACGTACGTACTTATCCTGTTTGGGTCTAGGCCTTGCATTGCCAAACTTTGCCACACATTTTTGCCAAGCTTTCCTAAAGTTTTCAAAATGGGAAGGAGGTCCACTTGCACACGGCTATCGCAGTCGCACCGCACCCTCACACGGTCGCTCCTGCACGCCGCGGTCGCACCGCACCCTCACACAGTCGCTCCTGCACGCCGCAAACCCAACCAAGGGAACGCACCCTCACTGACACGTGTTGTCGCATGTGAACACACCAAACTCAGCCATCCTATCGCTGACACATAATTTTCGTTTCATAGAGTATGTTTATACAACCGCATGTTGGGGAGTATCCATACGGCCGGTGCGGTGGTCTGTTGGGGAAGAAGAAGAGGTGAGGAAGAAGGAAAGAAGGGTTAGGAGACGTTGGATATTCATCCAACCGCCTGAAATGGTAGACTGACCCAAGTCAGGCGACTTGCATAACAAATATATGTTTTTACATAGCAAAAGATCCATAAAAACAACAACATAAAGAAAAACTATCACTGCTCGCGGAAAGAGACAACCTCGTCATCTTTGGCTGCCGGCGCAAACCAGCCATCGCTGCCGACGTGTGTCTCCGCACCGTGGTTGTCCTCGGCCTCCAGCTACTCATTCAAGCGGAGCGTGCGGGCACTCTGCACGGATGAGAGCACAGCCCGGTTCAATTCGAGGACGTCCGGTTCCTCATGCAGGAGGGCCTCGATGGCAGCGGCATTCGCGCGCTCCGTGTCGAGTCGAGCCTCCGTCGCCCGGTTTAAGTCCAGGACGTACGGTTCCGCCTGCAAGAGGGCATCGATGAGAGCGGCATCCACGCGCTCTGCGTCAAGTCGAGCCTCTGCCGCCCGGTTCAAGTCCAGGACGTCTGGTTCCGCCTGCAGGAGGGCCTCGATGGCAGCGGCATCAGCGCGCTCCGCCTCAAGTTGAGCCTCCGCCGCCCGGTTCACATCCACGACATCCGGTTCCGCCTGCAGGAGAGCCTCGATGGCTGCGGCATGCGCGCGCTCCGCGTCAAGTTGAGCCTTTGCCTCCCGGTCCTCCTTTAGTATTGCCATGTTGAACCGCTGGTCCGCCTGCACCATGGGGGACTCGGACGCCGGCACGAAGTCGACGTCCATCATCTCATGCCCATCGGGGGCCTTCTGTGCGGCGACCTCCGCCATGAACATTGGATCGGCTTTCTCCTCGTCGTAGTTTGGCTCCAGAGAACTCGGGGATTGGCCCGCCGCAAAGCGAGCTTGGGAACGGAGGTCTGTGGCGCCGACCGCCGTCGTGATTTCTGCGCGGCGCTCCGGCGTCAGCATCTTGTAGTAAGTGATCTTGCGACACCATAGCTTTCCGGCAAACTAGGGGACTCTTGATGCGGGCTAGGGGATCGAAAGGTGGGGGAATGGGCTGGAGATTCGGTGTGGTTTTAGGGCAGTGGCTGGTGTAGGCCGAGTAGCGAAGGTTCTGGTGTGAATAGTGGTTCCGGTGACGACCGGTCAATCGGTTTTGACTGTACATCGCTCTTGTCACGTTCGCGTTGCAGCCCGGCATGCTGGACCCTCCATGTCGCTCACCGAATGGAACGCGCTTCATCTTGCATTTTCGCTCGCTTGTGGGACCGCAGTTGAGAGCAAACCGACGTCCCTCCCCCTCCCCTGCCTGCGTCATTTATTATACCACCACTCCCTCTGTTTTATGCGAAGTAAATAAAAACAGAGGGAGTACACTACGGATGAGGATCCCCTGACGTGGCCGAACCCATTGAGTAACTGACATGTGGGGCCTAGCAAGCATGGGGTCCGCCAGTAAGTGACCGAAAGGGAGGGTAAGGCAGGGATACCTACGTCAGAGGATCCACTTCCACTATACTACTTTGACCAAATGTTAGAGTAATAATATATGACATGCAACTTACACAAATGTTAGAGTAATAATATATGACATGCAACTTACACAAAGCATACAGGGTCTAATGCGTTTTTCGAGGCTAACTTTGACCAAATGTTAGAGTAATAATATATGACATGCAACTTACACAAAGCATACGGTCAAATTCGTATGTGAAAGGAGTTTCCAATGATATAATTTTCACATTATACATCTCATGTACTATTAATCTTGTCAATAGTCAAATTGGAAACCACCTCGAGTACAAATCTAGGAGTACGTACGAATCTAACAATATTGATTCGGCGTTGTTGAATGTTGATACCTTTTTGATCAAAGTAGATATACTTTGACTACACATAAAACTTATATGTAAACTAGAAAGGATAGGAGGGAGTATATTGCACGTTCAAAAACGAAATGAACATTTAATACCCTTTATATATGATTTGTGGATGCTATGATCACCGGTTCAAAATTTTGAATCCGCCTTAGGTATCATGTGCCCCCACTCGTTCCCTCTCGATTTCATCTCGGGGTCCGGAGATCTATTGAAAGAGGACTAGGGTGGGTACATGTGAATGATACTCGGCGGGAAGTTCAAATGAGGCATGCGGGAGGATGGACACGACTGGAGGGCAACATGATCGATGGAGAAGAGGGTTGGAGAGGAATGAGAAATAAGCAAACGCCACATGATTATACTTGAACGGCTCAAATAAACAATAAGTTGTCTCGCTTGGCCTACATAGTGAAAGGCCTAAAGCGCAACGCGGAGCACTGACGCTCGAATATGGCCGGGAAAACAGGGAAACAAACATGTGGGGCACACCCGTCGGGACGATGTAGCGCAGACTAGTCCAATGGAGGAGCTGGCTCACGACTTCCTCGCCACCAACAACCGTTCATGTGGGTCGTTGGGGCCAACAATGGGGCGCAGCTCCAGCACCGCCTCTGGACACGGCGACCGCGGCGAGCGACACGCTCATATCATCGCTAGACACGGTCGGTTTCAGTTTGCCGAGGGTGGCGTTAGTGCTGTGGCACGACCAACGGTATGTTTGGTTTGTGCCCAAGGTTTCCCCATCAAAGCATTGGGTAGCCAAAATTTTGGTTGAGGTATTGGTTGCCCATGATTTGGCCGAGATTGGCAAGAAAAATGAACTTGAGTTGGCTAGAGTTCATTGGCATGCCAAAGAAATGGCAACCATCCAAACAAAGACCAATCTTTGGGTTATGACCAAAATTTTGGTCGAGGTATTGGTTACCCATGATTTGGCCGACATTTGCAAGAAAAATGAACTGGAGTTGGATAGAGTTCATTGGCATGCCAAAAAATGGCAACCATCCAAACAAAGACCAATCTTTTGGTCATGACCAAAATTTTGGCAAGGTGCACTTTCGCCACAATCCAAACACACCCCAACACCTGGCTCGTCGAGGATGCATGGGGCGCCGCGACGCATCCGCGGAGTGGTGTAGCGCGACCAACTGCATCCTCTGGACTTGAGACCATGCCGGGTCATCTTGCTTTTTCAATGACATGCGGAGATCGCATGTGAGCAAAGGGCATCTCCAACATTGCCATGACCGCAGCTGACTACACTGGCACACCAAAACCCTTGTCCCTTGTGCCGTCGCGCGGTGCGTTCACAGCCGGCGCCAGCTTCCCGCATTCATGTCGTCCGTTCGTATGTCGTCATTAAGAGGCTCGCTGCCCACGGAACCAACTCCGGCGACTTAATGACGCACCCGGACGCTTGGCCTCACCGGAATGCGCTACTTAAAGCGGCAATGCCCAGCTAACCTCCACACCATGGCGCATCATCCTCCTACCTGGAACCACATCTGCCATGACCGCAAGCGCGAACGCTCTGCGGGAGAGCTTGTCTTCGGGGATGGAGCTCGAGGTCGCCGCCCTCGCTCAAGTCACCGCACAATTGGTGGCCACGCTGGCGGCCAACGACGGGAGCACCGTCAGCCACACGTCCTACTTGCCGCCGTCCAACGTCCGGCACCGCCGAGGTCGGGGACTCCTCCGAGGATGAGTAGGGCATGCGAGGCGGCAGGGCATGGTGTGCCAACTGGTCGGTCCGTCTCCCGTGTTCTACTTTTCCTCGCCGGAGACCGCACCTTCACGTCACGGGTCTTGAACCCCGCCCCCGTACATGGAGATCACAGATGGAGGACGTCGGTCGCCGCCGTAGAATAGGTTTAGGGTCGGGTTTCTTTTATTTTTTTGTCCTATAAAAGTTCGAAATGTAATGAAAATCTGTCGTGTTTGCATTAATCTCGGCCGGTGTATATGAACTTTCACAATAATATACATATTGTAGGAGTACTAGCAAGATGCCCGTGCGTTGCACAGAAGATCAAGATCTTGTGGGAGAAAAGGATGAACGTGGGAAAGCCTTATCTGCAAATGTGGAGAGGAGTGCGGGTAAATTGTCATAGTTTCCTTCCTATCCATTAGATATAGATCGGACGGCCTATATTGCAGGATCGGACACATCTTTCTACATCTATGGGAACCTACGAAAGGGTTAACGTAAATTGCCTCTCTCTCTCTCCTCCCCTAATTTTCATGGTGGTGGGCCCCTCCCTCCCCCCAATCTACAATCAACAGCTCACACATTTCACATTACGTTAATTACGTAACTGGGATTACGTAGGTGTAGCATTACTCGTCCTAAAAAACCCAACTAAGCCAACCTCCCAGCATATCGCGTGGGAAAAGACCCGGCCGCGCCATTTTAGTCGGGATTACCGGATTACTAGTAGTAGTATCGATGGATCGCGTGAAGCAACAGATTTTTTTAGGGGGCGAAGCACCTAGTTTAAAAAGGAAAAAATGTGGTACACTCACAGCACTCCTGTCGCGGTCGCATTGCACCCCACACACGTTCGGTCCTGCACACGGCTCACGCAAACGGAATGCGCTTCGGCTTGCCTCTTCACTAACACGTGGGATTGCACTTGGAGAAACCGACCATGCGCCAAACTCCCCCCGCCCACCGCATGAAAATCCCCCCCCCCACACACACACACCCAAAAATTCCCCCCAAATCCGATTCAACCGCCCTTCAGCCAACTAGCCAATAATATCCCCTAAACCCCCCTCCCCCCTGTCCCCCTCCACTCCATTCGCTCCGCCAAAGCCGCCCTCCCCGCCGTGCCGATACGTCAGTGCCGCGGTTCGGTGATCCTCTCGCTCCCACAATACGCTCTCGTAGACTGCCGTCCTCTAGCCGCGCCACCACCTCTGGCTACGTTCTTGTGGAGGCGCACGGCGGTCAGCGCCGCCACCGCTGGCGACGTTCGTGTGGAGACGCACGGTGATTAGCTTCTCCCACGGTATTCGCATTCTAGACTGAGGCCCCGTTCATGTTGGTGTAGCGCTGAATGTTAGCTGATAGACACTATTAATCTCACTGTTTGTCGAAGTAGTTTACTATCAATATGCTCTGCTTAAGAAGCTTCCTTGCCCTATTCTGCACTCAATCTGCTTAGCTGAGATGGCATGCCAAGGCCGATTAGTTGCTAAAATATCCTGCCATATATTTATTGTGACGTAGATTGCCATGGTCTACTAGCCAATCTGTTGGCTGAAATAGCTCTACACCGTTTTATACTCGATCTTTGTTGCTATGATGGCCTTCGATAGTTCGATGGCTATGTGCTCGGCTTCATTGATTGCTGAAACATCCTGCCATAATTTGGCACTCAAATATGTTTGCTGAATTAGCTTTACATATATTTCGTTACTTAGATCTGCTCGTCCAAATATCTTGCCATAGCTTTAATCATCGACCTAGGTATTTTTTTTCTGGACTTCATAAAAAAGCATATATGTTTTTCCTGTAATATCTAGTAGAAGAACTAATTTGTATGTCTAACAGATGGACATGACTTGGATAACTTCTGCTCAAAGATTCTCCACTGCATATGTCGAGGGGGTTGAAAACTTCATGAACTTTATCAGAGCTGAGTACGGTGGTCCGAAATCAGATGTGCTATGCTCGTGTAGCAGTTGTATGAATTCAGTTACAAGACCCCAGTCAACTGTGCAAAATCATCTACACTTGTATGGGATGTCGGTCACATATACTAGGTGGGTTCATCATGGTGAAGCTATGAACATCAATGTTATTGACTACGTGGAAGCAGCAGATCACCATCTTGATCTGCCTGATGCTTAGGTGGAAGAGGAGGAGGAGGAGGTGGTGGCGGAGCCAGTGAGTTTGACCAACATTGAAACAATGCTACGAAATGCTCGTGCATTCCATGAACTTTCACCTGCAGAAGAAAAACGGTGGGCCGGCATGTTGGAACAATGCAATGTTGCTGTCAACCCAGGAAATAAGTTGTCAGTATTCTCAGCTATGGTCACCTTTCTTCAGGTGAAGACATCTGAGCCAATGACCAACAAATCATTCGATGCGATGTTGGCTGCTTTTCGTGAATCTTTCCCAGATGCATCTGAGCTGCCACACACCTACAGTAAAATGAAGAATTTCCTTCGTGCAGTTGGAATTGGATATGATATGATCTATGTTTGTAAGAATAATTGTGTTCTGTTCCGGAAGGATTATGCCAACTTAAGTGAATGCTCGAAATGCAAATCATCAAGATGGAAAGATGGCGATGCTGTGAAGAGGATTCCTCATAATGTTCTGAGACATTTTCCAATTACACCAAGATTGTAGAGGTTGTTTCATGATGCTGAAACAAGAGAGGATGTACTGTGGCATTCTAGGAACCAGGAGTACAGAGATCAGAATGTAATGAGCCATCCATCTCATGGTAGTGAGTGGAAAAGCTTCAATGATAAACACAAAGAGTTTGTTGCTGACCCGAGAAACATTAGACTTGGCTTAGCTTCAGATGGATTTAACCCATTTGGCCACCAGAGCGCCACATATAGCATGTGGCCAGTGCTTGTTATCCCTTACAACATGCCTCCAAATGTCTGCACCAAAGAATCAAACTACATGATGGCCTTGCTCATCCCAGGTCCAAAAAGTCCTGGAAAGGATTTTGATTTGTTCATGGAGCCTCTTGTGGAGGAACTTCAACAGCTATGGAAGGGTGTTCTCACTCGAGACCTATATAGCATCCCACCAGCTGATTTCTTTCTGCGTGCTGTTATAATTTGGTGCATCCATGATTATCCGGCTTTGGGCACTATGTCAGGGCGAACGACACATGTTTACAATGCATGTGTTCGCTGTGACAGGAATCCGCTGTCATACGAAATACTTAGCAAGATCTGTTACATTGGACACCGCCTTTTCCTTGCCAAGGACAAGCCGCATCCTAGAAAATACCGAAGACATGTGTTCAATGCAAAGAATGAAAACCATGATGCGCCAAAGAGGCTCACCGCCGATGAGTTGCAAGTGGAATTAGAGAAGGCCAGGCATATTACACCAGGAAACCATCCTGGTAATGGTAGCGGGAAAAGGAAGCATGGCAGGGTAGAAGACAGATTATTGTTTACCCGCAGGTCCACTTTGTGGGACTTGGAGTATTGGAAAGAATTGGATCTGCGGCATAATCTTGATGTGATGCACATCGAGAAAAATATATGTGACAGCATTATCAGCACACTTCTTAATATTGAAGGAAAGATGAAAGATACCTTAAAATCTAGGATTGATTTGACACACCTGGGTATTAGAAAGGATTTGCGGGTGCAAGATGAAGGTAAACCACGGGATATGGCACCAGCTGTGTACGTCTTGGACAAGGTAAAAAGAAAAGAATTCTGTGAGGTCCTGTCACGTGTGAGATTCCCACATGGATTTGCTTCCAACCCTGAAAGGAGAGTCAGTGCAGATGGAAACAAGGTACAAGTGTTGAAAACTCATGCCTGTCCCGTCCTACTTCAAAGTGTCTTACCTGCTATCCTTAGAGGATTGGGCCGCCCTGACTTATATAGAGCAGTTGCAGAGTTGGGACAATTCTTCAGGGAACTCTACAGTAGGAATATCAGGATAGATGCTTTGGAGCGTCTTAGAGACAAGATACCAACTATCCTATGCGACCTTGAGAAGATATATCCTCCAGCCTTCTTTGATGTGATGGTGCATTTGGCTGTTCATCTACCTGATGAGGCACTACTTAGAGGTCCAGTACAGTATGGCTGGATGTACCCTATTAAAAGGCGGCTAGGCACTTTCAAGGGCTATGTTAGGAACAGAGCTAGACCCGAGGGTTCCATTGCAGAGGCCTACATTGCTACAGAAGCGTTGACATTCTGCTCAAAATACATTGAAACAGCTGATCAGCTTAGCAAAGAGGTGGGTGAAGACAATCCCGGGCTCAATGTTTTCGATTATTCTGTTCGAGTTACAGGGAAGAGTCGACAAGAGGACAAACCTAAAGATTTGGACAAAATGGTTTGGTATGTGTTGAATAACTGTCCTGAGATACTACCTTATATCAAGTAAGTGCATTACTGCAGCTTAAACATCGTAATCTACTAAACTTGCAGCACATTCTTATATATTTAGATGTTTGACGCGATCACTATGTTGTGCAGCATCAACAAAGAGGAGTTACTGCCGCAAAATCCAAGAAACATTGACAAACTGGTTATGGCAGGATTTGCGAAATGGTTCAAGAACCATGTAAGCTTTTGAAGTGCACTGTTAGTTTTTTAATATATTGAGTACATAAGATGATCAGCTTGTCTATTTTCTAACCATAGGTTAAGAAGATGCGGGAGGATGGGTAGGCAGTTGATGATGCCCTTTACTCACTAGCAATGGGTCCTGATACTCGGGTAAGACATTATGAATCTTGCGTTGTTGGAGATGTGCGCTACAACACCCTTGCACGAGACGAAGGTAGGAAGACACAAAATAGTGCCATCATGAGCACGGATATGTATGACAAAGAGACAACTAAAATGTATGCTAACATAACAGATATTATTCAGTTGCAGTATATCTCCAGTTTCGAGGATCATCGGTGTGTGGTTCTGTTGTGCTGTCGTTGGTATAACCTGTTTTCCAGGATCACAAAACCCAGAGCTGATGATTATTTCAAATCCATCAATGTCAAGGCGGTGTACCAGACCAACGAGCCTTTTATTTTGGCAAATCAAGCCACACAGATATTTTTCTTGGAAGACACATTTGCATGTAGCGATGACTGGAGAGTATTGCAAAGGTTTGAGGAGAGGAATTCGTTTAATGAAGTTGCACAACAAGATGATGCTTACACTGCTCCTGATGTACAAGATAACACAGATGTTCCTAATATCTTTGAGAACCATCACGTCAATGACGCCGGCGAAAAGATTGCCTATCGTGCTGTGGACATACAAGAGTTCATCAAGAAGAAGCCAACGTTCGAGGACGTTGAGGACGAAGAAGAAGATGACACCGTGGGGAATTACGATTCAGACTAATACACATGGCGAAGATGTTGACGCTGCTGCTGCGGATGATGATTACATTGCTTTTGTCATATTTGCGTGTCAGAAAATGTTTTTTATCTACTATGTGAAATTGTGTTTGCTATGACAACTGAAACCTGATGAACATGTTGTTTAGTATTTTGCTGTGAGAACATCACTTGTTATGTATGCTGATTTGTGTTTGGTGATTGTATGACAACTAAAACATGATGACATTGTTGTTTAGTTGTACTCATATTTGGCTGTGAAACTTGAATTTGATGACATAGTTTGTTGTTGGACTGCAATTTTCTCGACGTCTTCGAATGAGAACAAAGCTGACCCGACAGGGCCTTTGCTATTTATTTATTTATATGAGCAAAGGGGGATACCCCCTGATTTCCGTTAATAGAAATCATTAGATGTTCACAACACTACGCCCAGCCTGCTACACAGGTTTCATTCATTACTAGTTTCAGCAAAGTGCTCATGTCATAGCCACTGAATACATCATGAGTGTTACATACACAGCAAATAAAGAGACAATCATCCTACAGAGCACATCAATTTTGCCCGTTATCTTCACAAGCTCTTTCATCTCCTCATTGCTGTCAAGGTTGTTCAGCAGTTGTTGCTTGGCCATGATCAGAGGAACTGCATCTTTAACCATCCGCTCTGCATCTTCCTCTTCTGTCGTTCCTTCAGTTACTTGTCCAACACCACAACCTGCTAGTATTGGGATTCCTCGGCTAACCAAATAATCAGCGTAGTTGCATTCCCCCACATCAGCAACTTCCCAGAAATACAAATCACACGAATCTTCCCTTTTCTGCACAAATCAAATTGGTAGATCATCAACCAAACTATTAAAAAAATCAGCAACTGAAAGCAGCAGAACAACACTTAAACATATTTTTACCCCATGATTCGGGCATTTGTAGAAGACTCGGCCAGGGTTGCCGATTGTGGTTGAGACGCGACGGATGACTCTGCGTGATTTGTAGCAGTGGCACCACACCAATGGCAGCGGGTTGCGATGAGCAATCGGCTGCGGTGCGCGTGCCAGCGAGGGTGTGATGAGCCCCACAGGCGATGGTACGGGTTGCGACTTGGCGCATATCTGGTTGTTGCCTGCTGAAGAGCAGGTGGACGAGCAGCCAGCGGACATGGTTGCTGCGGCCAGAGCTTCTAATGCTAGGCAGAGTAAGTAGAGAAGAGGAGAAGCGAACGTTGGATATGTCAGTTTCATTACTTGCAGAGTAGCATAGCACCATATATAGTCATAGTCTAGGTTTGGATTCGAACCACCTACAGGAGCACGTCTTTCTTTTTTCTAAAACTCAGCAACGTCTCATTACTGGTACACTAGCTTGTTTTGTACGCCTTCCCAAGTCTTTGATTTTCTTTCCCTTTTTTGCGAGGAAGGAAGGAGGACAAAATTGAGAGTTCCTGGGACTCGAACCCAAGACCTCTCGGTTGAAAACCAAGGGTGCTAGTGACTTATGTGGCAAACGTTCCTTGTGAGGAGGACGGCAGATGAACACATTTTCCTCGCAATTTTCTTCCTATATATAAAAAAGTATGCTACTTGGTGTCCGCTTAGTCAACAAACGATTGTGCCAACCTTGACCGTTGGATTGACATTCAACGTCTATCACGTTTCTTCAGTCTCTTGTTCCTCAAGCCGCCAAAGCCAAACCAGCACCGGCGGGACCGCCTGCTCCCGCCTCCCACGGCTGGCTGTGATCTGCCCCGGCTCCTGTTCGTTCCCGTCCGAGGCCTCACCATCGTCCTCCGCCTTGGTTCGCTCGCCGCGGTGCCGCCCTCCGGTGTTGTCAACATGGTCAACAACCAAGAGGAATAAGGACATGACTGTACATGGTGAGGATGACAGTAGGGACCCAGCAGCGCGCGCAGTAATTTTGTTTTTTCGGGACGGAGAAGGGTATCAACTGGGTTGTGTAGGACCCGTGGCCCGTCTAGCCCAGGCTTTTATTTCATATGTTTAGCACATGACCAGCCCAGTTTGTTTTTTTCTTTCTGAAAATTGCTAGCCAGCTATTTTGTTTTTTTGCAGAATAACCAACGTAGGCCTACTTGCTTTTCTATGCCCTGTTGGGCCTGAAATCTTTCAAGACGAGGAGGGATGCATTTTGCCCAGAAAATGGGCTATAAGTAATAAAAAATGGGCTATAAGTAAAAATAAATGGGCCGTAAAATGAAAAAATATAGCAAACAGACAATTAGTTCCAAAATACTGTTTTCTTTCGGATTTGGATATTTTAAATTTCATTGTTTTTGTGCGGGTAAAATTTCATTGAATTTAAATTAAGGTATATTTAGATTTAAAATTAATTTGAATCTGGTTAGAAATTTTGGGTTGTATGCTGTTTGGGACAGATTTGGAGGCTGACTTGTGGGTCTACTAGGTTGACGTGTACTTTGTCTTTGTCAACTTAGTCCACAAATGATTCTAGCAGCAGTGACCGTTGGATGTTAATCTAACGGCCGTGCTGCTTCTTCAATATCTGATATTCTTGCTCCAGCCGCCCAGACCAGCTCCGGTGGGACTGCCTGCTCCCGCCTCCCGTGGCCGGCTGTGCTGCCATACAGGCCGCACCGCCCCACCCTACTTCATTGCTGGCCAGGCCATTCCTCTACTCACCCACACCTCCTGTTATTTTCCGGTGACGGCAGCTGGACCAGTAAACCCTCGTACTCCCCACCGCGTGGGCAACCATTGTCGAGTCTTCCCCGGCTCCGTGTCGTTCCCTTCCTAGGCCTCGCCTCGTCCACCACTATGGTGCTCTCGGCGCAGCCTGGTCAACTTGGTCAACGAACAACATCCATCGGCCGTGGACTGTACGCGCAAAATAATGATTCCTCCACCTAACAGCTGGGACCCATCGGAAGGGCCTCTATATTTCGCGAAAAAAACGTTCCCCCCACTGACATGTCGGACCCACCAGCTATATCTTCGCACGCAAGGAAGTGCCTCCTTATTACACACAAAAATGAATACCCCCCTGCTAGCTGGGACCCACCATAGTGGGAGGATGAATTGTGGGCCAACAAAGTTGACGGGGACGGAGGGCTTTGTCAACTTAGTCAATATGAACGATTCTAGCTACACTGACCGTACGATGTCCATCCAACAGCCGTAGTGCTTCTTCAACCTCTGGTCTTCTTGCTCCAGCCGCCCAAAGCAGCGCCGGTCATGCCGCATGCTCCTGCCTCCCGTGGCCGGCTGTGCTACCGCGGAGGCCTCACCGCCCCCCTACTATTCCCACCGCTGGCCAGGCCCTGCGGCGATGGCAGCCTTACACCGCAGCCAAACCAGTGAACCCTCATACTCCTCTCCGCGCGGGCTTCCACTGCCACGTCTTCCCCGGCTCTACGTCGTCCCCTTCCTAGGCCTCGTCGTCGTCCACCGCCATGGTGCTCTCCACACGGCGTGGTCATCGTGGTCAAGGAACGACTTCCATCGGAAGAGTACTGTACGTGGAGAGGCTGATGGCTGGGTCCACGGCCACAGCCCAGTTTTTTTGTGATCTGCCAAGTAAGTCGCTTTGTCAGGCCTGTTGGGCTGCAAATCTTTCAAGACGAGGAGAGCTTTCATTCGGCTGGCCGAGAAAATGGCCCATCAGTAATGAGAAATGGGTTGTACATTTTTAAAACACATCAAACCGGCAATTAGTTTCAAATATCTTTTTTTTCATTTCAAGATTTTAAATGACATTAATTTTTCTGCGTGGAGAATTTGTTGGATTTTATATTGATATACATTTATTTTTAAAATCAGTTTGAATGTGAGTCGAAATTTCGGGATTAAAAACAGTTCGGACCGCACCAAAATATGCAAAAATTCGTATAATTTTTTAACCGTGGCCACAATTTGGGCTGTAATGCTAACAAAAAGAATATGGGCTCCAAAAAAACTTAAGAATTAGCAAATGGGGTGAAAATTATTAGAAATATTGGCAGATGGGTTGTATGCTATTTTCCACAGATTTGAGGCTTTCCTAAAAAAAGGTTGACGCACAAGCAATGACTGTTGGATGTCCATCCAACGGTCGTCGTGCTTCTTCAATCTCTGCTCTTCCTGCTCCAGCCGCTCAAACAAGCGCCGGTGGGACTGCCTGCTCCCTCCTCCCCTCGGCCGGCTGTGCTGCCGCGCAGGCCTCACCGCCCCACCGTACTCCCATCGCTGGCCTAGCCATCCCTCTACTCACCCACACCTGCTATTATTCTCCGGCGACGGCAGACGAACTAGTAAACCCTCGTATAGTCGTACTCCCCTCCGCATGGGAAACAACTGCCGAGTCTTCCCTGCCTCCGTGTCGTTCCCTTCCTAGGCCTCCCCGTCGTCCACCGCCCTGGTGCTCTCGGCGTGGCCTGGTCAACATGGTCAACGACCCACATGCATCTGAAGTGGACTGTACGTGGAGAGGCCGACAGCTGGGTCCACGGCCGCACGCAAGGAAATGCCTCCTTATTACACGCAAAATAATGATTCCTCCACCTGACGTCAGGGACCCACCGAAAGGGCCTCTCTATTTCGCGAAAAAAACGTTACCGCCGCTGACAGCTCGGACCCACCAGATATATCTTGGCATGCAAGGAAGTGCCTCCTTATTACGCACAAAAAAATGAATACTCCCCCTGTTAGCTGGGACCCAGTATAGTGGCAGGCTGACTTGTGGGCCTACTAAGTTGACGGGGATGGAGGGCTTTGTCAACTTAGTCAATATGCACGATTCTAGCTCCAGTGACCGTACGATGTCCATCCAACAGCTGTAGTGCTTCTTCAACCTCTGGTCTTCTTGCTCCAGCCGCCCAAACCAGCGCCGGTCGTGCCTCGTGCTCCTGCCTCCTGTGGCCGGCTGCGATGCGGCGGAGGCCTCACCGCCCCTACTACTCCCACCGCTGGCCAGGCCATCCCTCTACTCACCCACACCCCCTGTTACTCTGCGGCGATGGCAGCCTCACAACACAGCGAACCAGTGCCCTCGTACTCCTCTATGCATGGGCATCCACTGTCGTGTCTTTCCCGGCTCCGCGTCGTCCCCTTCCTAGGCCTTGCCGTCATCCACCGCCCTCGTGCTCTCGGCGCTGTGTGGTCAACGTGGTCAAGGAACGACTTCCATCGGACGTGGACTGTACGTGGAGAGGCTGACAGCTGGGTCCACGGCCGCAGCAAGGAAGTGCCTCCTTATTACGTGCAAAATAATTATTCCTCGACCTGACAGCGGGGACCCACCGAACGGGCCACCGTATTTCGCCCCCTGACTGCTGGTACCCACCAGCTACACCTTCGCACGCAAGGAAGTGCCTGACAGTCGGGACCCACCTGGTCGAAGCATATGTAGCGTTGTCATTCTGGTCGCGAACATGTACATACATATATACTGGTGGGTGTAGAGGCGCGCACGTGTCGTAGTAGAGGCGGCCAGGGTGCAAGGAAGAAAATACGGCCACGTATGTGTACATACGGGCGGGGTCTCGAATGCCTACTCGCGCATACGTACGGCGAGGGCTCGTTAACATGGCTGGGTCGGAACGGAGGAACAGCGTCGTCGTCATGTTCATGGGGAGGCAACGGAATGCGTCGTGTTCATGGGGAGGCAACGGAATGCATCGTGTTCATGGGGAGCCAATGGAATGGGTCGTGTTCATCGGGAGGCAACAGAACGCGTGGGAGCCAACCGGCTGGGTCGGAACGGAATGTGTGGTCGTGTTCACCAGGAGGGCTTGGATGGAACAGGCAATGGAAACGAGGCCTGGCGTACCGTAAAACGGAGGAAACTGCCTTGTGTTCGATCGGCCACGTCCGAAACGGGATCCTGTTCATCGGGAGGGGTCTGGCATACCGCAAAATGGAGGAAACAGACCTCCTACGGTCGAAACGGGGGTCCTGTTGATTGGGAGGGGTGTGGCGTACTGCAAAATGGACGAAACGGACTTGTGTTGGAGCGCTACGGTCGAAACGGGGGTCCTGTTCGTCGGGAGGGGTGTGGCGTACCGCAAAACGGGACTCCAAGAGATACTATTCATCTCCACCGTCGACCCCCTCCAGCCTCCACGAGCTACTATTCATCCACCGTCGCCTCCTCCAGCCTCCACCTGCGACTGTTCATCCACGGGCTCCTGTTCATCCAGCCTCCACTGCGTGCTACTCCACCGGCTACTGTTCAACTACCCTCTCCACGGGCTCCTGTTCAACCACCCCTCCACGGGCTACTGTTCATCCTACCCTCCACCGTCTACTGTTCATCCTGCCCTCCATGGGGTGGTCCTGTTCATCCAGCCCTCCACGGGGTCCTGTTCATCCAGCCACAACCGGCTCGATCGATCGGGGTCATGTTCATCCAGAGGCAACACCACGGGGTCCTGTTCATCCACCCCCACCGGGAACTGTTCATCCAACCCCCCCCCCCCCTCGCAACACTCACTGTTCATCCAGAGGCAGCATCGATCGGCTTCAGTTAGCAGAAGTAGCGAAGGAATCGCTCGATCGGGTTCACTTAACAGCCATCGATCGATCACTCGGGTTCAGTAACACGTAGCCTGCAGTGCAATCGCTCGGGTTTAGTTAGAGCGCAACGCCTCGCTCGGGTTCAGTTAGAGCCAACGCCTCACACACACGCGCGTATGTGTACGAGAGAAACGCGTATCGCTCGGCCCCCGACCTCCCACCGTAACCAGGAACTCCCCGAAATTTTCCTCCCCCTCGCTTCTACCATGATTTTTCCATCATGGACGGCCAAAAGAATGTCATGCAGCTGCGTCTCCGGCCCGCCCAGGATGAAAAGCCCATTTTCTATCATGATTTTTTGTCATGGAAGTAGGAGCCCAGCACATCTATGATGATACCGGGTTTTGTCACAATTATCGTCATAGAAGTGTCATATGTATGACAGAAAAAAAAATTCGTTCGGCCCAAAATGTCACGGATGTGTCTTTTTTTGTAGTGAGATCTTGTCTACATCATGCCATCGTTCTTATTGCATTACTCCATTTTTCCATAGCTTAATACACTAGATGCATGTTGGATAGCGGTCAATGTGTGGAGTAATAGTAGTAGATGTAGGCAGGAGTCGATCTACTAATCTTGGACGTGATGCATATATACATGATCATTATCTTGGATATCGTCATAATTATTTGCTTTTCTATCAATTGCCCAACAGTAATTTGTAGCCACTAGTGAAATCTACGCCCCCGAGTCTATTTTCCATCATATACTTTTAGATTCATATTTCCAATTGCCTTTTCTTTTATTTTCTTCTTTTATTTTCAAATATGTATTATCAAAAACCCAAAAATACCTTGCTGCATTTTATTTAATTTTATTTGCATCTATCAATCTACTACAATTTTATCCTATCCCCACGTCACTTTTTGGCACCGCTACCCGAAAGGGATTGACAACCCGTTTAACGCGTCGGGTTGCAAGTATTTGTTTTTTGTGTGCATGTTCCGTTTACGTAGTGTTGCGTGGTTCTGTTACCTGTTCAATAACCTTGGTCTCATCACTGAAGGAAATACCTTATCGTTGATGTGTTGCATCCTCCCTTATTCCTTGGGGAAACCCCGATTCATGTCAAGCGACATCACGTAGCTAGGTGATTATAAAGATGCTGAACAGGTATGGCATAGATCGACATTAGGATTTTTCACTCCCAGTATCGGAGAAGTATCTCTAGGCCCTCTCGGTAATACACATCATAAGATTGCAAGAAAATGACTAAGCAGTTTAGTCACAAGGTGATGTATTATGGAACTAGTAAAGAGACTTGCCGGTAATGAGATTGAACTAGGTATGAAGATACCGACGATCGAATCTCGGACAAGTAACATACCGATAGACAAAGGGAATAATGTACGTTATCATAATGGTTCAACCAATAAAGATATTCATAGAATATGTAGGAGCCAATATGGGCATCCAGGTTCCGCTATTGGTTATTAACCGGAAAGGTGTCTCGATCATGTCTACATAGTTCTCGAACCCATAGGGTCCACATGCTTAACGTTCGATGACGATATTGTATTATATGAGTTATGTGATTTGGTGACTGAATGTTGTTCGGAGTCTCAGATGAGATCACGAACATGACGAGGAGTCTCGAAATGGTCGAGAGGTCAAGATTCATATATAGGACGTTAGTATTGGGACACCGAAAGTGTTTCGGGGGTACCAGGTACTTATCGGGTCACCGGAAGGGGTTCCGGGCACCCCCGGCAAAAGATATGGGCCTAATGGGCCAAGAGGGGAAACGCACCAGCCACCATGGGTTGTTGTGCCCCCATATGGGCCGAACTAGAGGAGAGGGAAAGAGGGGAAGGGAGAAGGAAAGGGGGGATTCGGCCTCCCCCTTCCTTCCCCCCCTCCTATTTTCTTCCCCATCCGTTAAATAAGGAAGGGGGGGGCGACCGGCCAAGGAGGAACTCAAGTAGGATTCGGTCCTACTTGGGGCGCCTCCTGGCCTCTCTCCTCTCCTCCCCACCTATATATATGGGGGCGCTCCTAGCACACACCAGACAATTGCCTAGCCGTGTGCGGCACCCCCCTCCACCATTTACACCCTCGGTCATATTTTCGTAGTGCTTAGGTGAAGCCCTGCGAGGATCACTTCACCATCACTGTCACCATGCTGTCGTGCTGACGGAACTCATCTACTACCTCGACGTCTTGCTGGATCAAGAAGGCAAGGGATGTCACCGAGCTGAATGTGTGCAGAATGTGGAGGTGTCGTGTGTTCTGTTCTTGGTCGGTTGAAGCGCAAAGAAGTTCGACTACATCAACCGCGTTGAGAAACGCTTCCGCTTATGGTCTACGAGGGTACGTAGACACACTCTCCCCCTCGTTGCTATGCATCTCCATGGATAGATCATTGCGTGTGCGTAGATTTTTTTCCATGCAACGATTCCCAACAGTGGCATCCTGAGCCAGGTCTATGTGTACATGATATGCACGAGTAGAACACAAAGAGTTGTGGGTGGTGATAGTCATACTACTTACCATCAACATCTTATTTTGATTCGAAGGTATTGTGGGATGAAGTGGCCCAGACCAACCTTACATGTCCACGCACATGAGACCGGTTCCACCGATAGACATGCAACTAGTTTTGCATATTAGGCCAACCTTTGGCAGATGGAAAGCCAAATTCATCCATGACATTACTCTGCACTCTTATAGGATGAAGGCCTCGATCAAGCAATCTCTCCTGGACTGGATTAATGCTTTGCCTTAATCATGTGGCACATGCTGTTGTATATTTGTATATTTGTATATTTGTACAGGTATAGGTAGGTCTCCTGTCTCATAGTTAGTCTTACCTTTGAACTTCTTTGTACTTTTTGGGCCAAGTTTTAATAAAGGCTGTGGGGCTGTTGCCTCACAGTGTTCAGTAAAAAAAACTAGTTTTGCATAAAGGTGGCTGGCGGGTGTCTGTTTCTCCTACTTTAGTTGAATCAAATTTGACTATGGCTAGTCCTCGAAGAAGGTTAAAACATCAAACTTGACGAAACACCATTGTGCTTCGATGCGTAGGTAAGAACGGTTCTTGCTAGAAGCCCGTAGCAACCACGTAAAACTTGCAACAACAAAGTAGAGGACGTCTAACTTGTTTTTGCAGGACATGTTGTGATGTGACATGGTCAAGACATGATGTGATATACGTTATTGTATGAGATGATCATGTTTTGTAAAAGTTATCAGCAACCGGCAGCAGTCTTATGGTTGTCTCTTTATTGTATGAAATGCAAACACCATGTAATTGCTTTATTTTATCACTATGCGTTAGCGATAGTTGTAGAAGCAATATTTGGCGAGACGTCCACGATGCAACGATGGAGATCAAGGTGTCGAGCTAGTGATGATGGAGATCATGACGATGCTTTGGAGATGGACATCAAAAGCACAAGATGATGATGGCCATATCATGTCACATATTTTGATTGCATGTGATGTTTATCTTTTATGCATCTCATTTTTCATAGTACAGCGGTATCATTATAAGATGATCCCTTAACTAAATTTCAAGGTAAAAGTGTTCTCCCCGAGTATGCACCGTTGCTACAGTTCATCGTGTTGAGACACCATGTGATGATCGGGTGTGATAGACTCTATGTTCACATACAACGAGTGCAAGACAATTTTGCACATACGGAATACTTGGGTTAAACTTGACGAGCCTAGCATGTACAGACATGCCCTCGGAACACTGGAGACCGAATGGTCGAACGTGAATCATATAGTGATATGATCAACATAGAGATGTTTACCATTGATGACTACTCCTCTCACGTGATGATCGGACATGGATTAGTTGATTTGGATCATGTATCATTTAGATGACTTGAGGGATGTCTATCTAAGTGGGAGTTCTTAAGTAATTTGATTAATTAAACTTAATTTATCATGAACTTAGTCCTGATAGTATTTGCATATCTATGTTGTAGATCAATGGCCCATGCTACCATTCCCCTGAATTTTAATGCATTCCTAGAGAAAGCTATGTTGAAAGATGATGGTAGAAACTACACGGACGGGGTCTGTAACTTGAGGATTATCCTCATTGCTGCATAGAGGAATTATGTCCTTGATACACTGCTAGGTGAAAGGCCTGCTGCAGGAGCAGATGCTAATGTTTTGAATGTCTGGCAAGCACGATCTGATGACTACTCGATAGTTCAGTATGCCATGCTTTACGGCTTAGAATCGGGACTTCAAAGACGTTTTGAACATCATGGAGCATATGAGATGTTCCAAGAGTTGAAGTTAATATTTCAAGAAAATGCCCAAGTTGAGAGATATGAAGTCTCCAACAATTTCTATGGCTGCAAGATGGAGGAGAACAGTTCTGTCTGTGAACACATACTCAAAATGTCTGGGTATCATAATCACTTGACTCAGCTAGGAGTTAATCTTCTAAATGATAGTGTTATTGATAGAGTTCTTCAATCACTGACACCAAGCTACAAAGGCTTCGTGATGAACTATAATATGAAAGGGATGGAGAAGACAATTCCCGAGCTCTTCGCAATGCTCAAAGTTGTGGAGGTAGAAATCAAGAAGGAGCATCAAGTGTTGATGGTTAACAAGACCACTAGTTTGAACAAAAAGGGCAAGGGTAAAAAGGGGAACTTCAAGAAGAATGGCAAGCAAGTTGCCACTCCCGGGAAGAAGCCCAAAGCTAGACCCAAGCCTGAAACCGAGTGCTTCTACTGCAAAGGGACTAGTCACTAGAAGCGGAACTGCCCCAAGTATTCGGCGGATAAGAAGGATGGCAAAGTGAACAAAGGTATATTTGATATACATGTTATTGATGTGTACCTTACTAATGCTCATAGTAGCGCCTGGGTATTTGATACTGGTTCGGTTACTCATATTTGTAACTCGAAACATGAGCTACGGATTAAACGAAGATTGGCTAAGGACGAGGTGATGATGCGCGTCGGGAATGGTTCAAAGGTCAATGTGATCGCCATCGGCACACTACCTCTACATTTACCTTCGAGATTAGTTTTAGACCTGAATAATTGTTATTTGGTGCCAGCGTTCAGCATGAACAATATATCTGGAATTTGTTTTGTGCGAGACGGTTCTTCATTTAAATAATATAATAATGGTTGTTTTATTTATATGAGTAATATCTTAAGGTCATGTACCCTTGAAGAGTGGTCTATTTCTGTTGAATCTCGATTGTGGTGATACACATATTCATAATATGAAGGAAATATGCCCTAGAGGCAATAATAAAGTTATTATTTATTTCCTTATATCATGATAAATGTTTATTATTCATGCTAGAATTGTATTAACCGGAAACATAATACATGTGTGAATACATAGACAAACAGAGTATCACTAGTATGCCTCTACTTCACTAGCTCATTGATCAAAGATGGTTATATTTCCTAACCATAGACATGAGTTGTCATTTGATTAACAGGATCACATCATTAGGAGAATGATGTGATTGACATGACCCATTCCGTTAGCTTAGCACACGATCATTTAGTATGTTGCTATTGCTTTCTTCATGACTTATACATGTTCCTATGACTATGAGATTATGCAACTCCCGTTTACCGGAGGAACACTTTGTGTTCTACCAAATGTCACAACGTAACTGGGTGATTATAAAGGTGCTCTACAGGTGTCTCCGAAGGTACATGTTGGGCTGGCGTATTTCAAGATTAGGATTTGTCACTTCGATTGTCGGAGAGGTATCTCTGGGCCCTCTCGGTAATACACATCACTTAAGCCTTGCAAGCATTGCAACTAATGAGTTAGTTGCGGGATGATGTGTTACGGAACGAGTAAAGATACTTGCCGGTAATGAGATTGAACTAGGTATTGAGATATCGACAATCGAATCTCCGGCAAGTAACAAACCGATGACAAAGGGAACAACATATGTTGTTATGTGGTCTGACAGATAAAGATCTTCGTAGAGTATGTAGGAGCCAATATGAGAATCCAGGTTCCGCTATTGGTTATTGACCAGAGACGTGTCTCGGTCATGTCTACATAGTTCTCGAACCCGTAGGGTCCGCACGCTTAAAGTTCGATGACGATTGTAATTAGGGTTTTTGTGTTTTGATGTACCGAAGGTTGTTCGGAGTCCCGGATGTGATCACGGACATGACCAGGAGTCTCGAAATGGTCGAGACATAAAGATTGATATATTGGAAGCCTATATTTGGATATCGGAATCGTTCCGGGTGAAATCGGGATTTTACTGGAGTAACGGGGGGTTACCGGAACCCCCCCCCCCCCCCGGCGGTTAATGGGCCTACATGGGCCTTAAGGGAGAAGAGGAGGGCCGGCTAGGGCAGGCCGCGCGCCCCCTCCCCCCTAGTCCGAATAGGACAAGGAAGGGGGGGCGCCCCCCTTTCCTCTTTCCCCCTTCCCTTTTCCTTCTCCAACAAGGCAAGAGGGGGGAGTCCTACTCCCGATGGGAGTAGGACTCATCCAGGCGCACCCCTAGGGGCCGGCCGCACCTCCCCCCTCCCTCCTTTACATACGGGGGCAAGGGGGCGCCCCATGACACACAAGTTGATCTTCGTGATTGTTCCTTAGCCGTGTGCGGTGCCCCCTTCCACCATATTCCACCTCAGTCTTATCGTAGCGGTGCTTAGGCGAAGCCCTGCGTCGGTAGAACATCACCACCATCATCACGCCGTCGTGCTGAAGAAACTTTCCCTCAACACTCGGCTGGATCGGAGCTTGAGGGACATCACCGAGTTGAACGTGTGCAGAACTCGGAGGTGCCGTACATTCGGTACTTGGATCGGTCGGATCGGGAAGAAGTACGACTACTTCCTCCATGTTGTGTCAACGCTTCCGTTACTGGTCTACGAGGGTACGTAGACAACACTCTCCCCTCTCGTTGCTATGCATCACCATGATCTTGCGTGTGCGTAGGAATTTTTTTGAAATTACTACGTTCCCCAACAGTGGCATCCGAGCCAGGTTTTATGCGTTGATGTTATATGCACGAGTAGAACACAAGTGAGTTGTGGGCGATATAAGTCATACTGCTTACCAGCATGTCATACTTTAGTTTGGCGGTATTGTTGGATGAATCAGCCCAGACCGACATTACGCGTACGCTTACGCGAGACTGGTTCTACCGACGTGCTTTGCACACAGGTGGCTGGCGGGTGTCAGTTTCTCCAACTTTAGTTGAATCGAGTGTGGCTATGCCTGGTCCTTGCGAAGGTTAAAATAGCACCAACTTGACAAACTATCATTGTGGTTTTGATGCGTAGGTAAGAACGGTTCTTGCTAAGCCCGTAGCAGCCACGTAAAACTTGCAACAACAAAGTAGAGGACGTCTAACTTGTTTTTGCAGGGCATATTGTGATGTGATATGGTCAAGACATGATGCTAAATTTTTACTGTATGAGATGATCATGTTTTGTAACCGAGTTATCGGCAACTGGCAGGAGCCATATGGTTGTCGCTTTATTGTATGCAATGCAATCGCGCTGTAATGCTTTACTTTATCACTAAGCGGTAGCGATAGTCATGGAAGCATAAGATTGGCGAGACGACAACGATGCTACGATGGAGATCAAGGTGTCGCGCCGGTGACGATGGTGATCATGACGGTACTTCGGAGATGGAGATCACAAGTACAAGATGATGATGGCCATATCATATCACTTATATTGATTGCATGTGATGTTTATCTTTTATGCATCTTATCTTGCTTTGATTGATGGTAGCATTATAAGATGATCTCTCACTAAATTTCAAGATAAAAGTGTTCTCCCTGAGTATGCACCGTTGCCAAAGTTCGTCGTGCCCAGACACCACGTGATGATCGGGTGTGATAAGCTCTACGTCCATCTACAACGGGTGCAAGATAGTTTTGCACACGCAGAATACTCAGGTTAAACTTGACGAGCCTAGCATATGCAGATATTGCCTTGGAACACTGAGACCGAAAGGTCGAGCGTGAATCATATAGTAGATATGATCAAAATATTGATGTTCACCATTGAAAGCTACTCCATTTCACGTGATGATCGGTTATGGTTTAGTTGACTTGGATCACGTGATCACTTAGAAGATTAGAGGGATGTCTTTCTAAGTGGGAGTTCTTAAGTAATATGATTAATTGAACTTAAATTTATCATGAACTTAGTACCTGATAGTATCTTGCTTGTCTATGTTTGGTTGTAGATAGATGGCCCATGTTGTTGTTCCGTTGAATTTTAATGCGTTCCTTGAGAAAGCAAAGTTGGAAGATGATGGTAGCAATTACACGGACTGGGTCGGTAACTTGAGGATTATCCTCATTGCTGCATAGAAGAATTACGTCCTGGAAGCACCGCTGGGTGCCAGGCCTGCAGCTGGAGCAACGCCAGATGTTATGAACGTCTGGCAGAGCAAAGCTGATGACTATTCGATAGTTCAGTGTGCCATGATTTACGGCTTAGAATCGGGACTTCAACGATGTTTTGAATGTCATGGAGCATATGAGATGTTCCAGGAGTTGAAGTTAATATTTCAAGCAAATGCCCGGATTGAGAGATATGAAGTCTCCAATAAGTTCTATAGCTGCAAGATGGAGGAGAATAGTTCTGTCAGTGAACATATACTCAAAATGTCTGGGTATCATAATCACTTGACTCCACTGGGAGTTAATCTTCTTGTTGATAGTGTCATTGATAGAGTTCTTCAATCAGTGCCACCAAGCTATAAGAGCTTCGTGATGAACTATAACATGCAAGGGATGGATAAGACGATTTCCGAGCTCTTCACAATGCTAAAAGCTACGGAGGTAGAAATCAAGAAGGAGCATCAAGTGTTGATGGTCAACAAGACCGCCAGTTTCAAGAAAAAGGGCAAAGGGAAGAAGAAGAAGGGGAACTTCACGAAGAACAGCAAACAAATTGCTGCTCAGGAGAAGAAACCCAAATCTGGACCTAAGCCTGAAACTGAGTGCTTCTACTACAATCAGACTAGAAGCTAGAAGCGGAACTGCCACAAGTGTTTGGCGGATAAGAAGGATGGCAAGGTGAACAAAGGTATATGTGATATACATGTTATTGATGTGTACCTTACTAGAGCTCGCAGTAGCACCTGGGTATTTGATATTGGTTCTGTTTCTAATATTTGCAACTCGAAACAGGGACTACGGATTAAGCGAACACTGGCGAAGGACGAGGTGACGATGCGCGTGGGAAATGGTTCCAAAGTGGATGTGATCATAGTCGGCACGCTACCTCTACATCTACCTTCAGGATTAGTATTAGACCTAAATAATTGTTATTTAGTGCCAGCGTTGAGCATGAACATTATATCTAGATCTTGTTTGATATGAGATTGTTATTCATTTAAATTAGAGAATAATGGTTGTTCTATTTATATGAGTAATATCTTTTATGGTCATGCACCCTTGAAGAGTGATCTATTTTTGATGAATCTCGATAGTAGTGATACACATATTCATAATGTTGAAGCCAAAAGATGCAGAGTTGATAATGATAGTGCAACTTATTTGTGGCACTACCGTTTAGGTCATATCGGTGTAAAGCGCATGAAGAAACTCCATACTGATGGACTTTTGGAATCACTTGATTATGAATCACTTGGTACTTCCGAACCGTGCCTCATGGGCAAGATGACTAAAACGCCGTTCTCCGGTACTATGGAGAGAGCAACAGACTTGTTGGAAATCATACATACAGATGTATGTGGTCTGATGAATGTTGAGGCTCGTGGCAGATATCGTTATTTTCTCACCTTCACAGATGATTTAAGCAGATATGGGTATATCTACTTAATGAAGCATAAGTCTGAAACATTTGAAAAGTTCAAAGAATTTCTGAGTGAAGTTGAAAATCATCGTAACAAGAAAAAATAAAGTTTCTACGATCGAATCGTGGAGGAGAATATTTGAGTTACGAGTTTGGTCTACATTTGAAACAATGCGGAATAGTTTCGCAACTCACGCCACCTGGAACACCACAGCTTAATGGTGTGTCCGAACGTCGTAATCGAACTTTATTAGATATGGTGTGATCTATGATGTCTCTTACTGATTTACCGCTATCGTTTTGGGGTTATGCTTTAGAGACGGCTGCATTCACGTTAAATAGGGCACCATCGAAATCCGTTGAGACGACGCCTTATGAACTGTGGTTTGGCAAGAAACCAAAGTTGTCATTTCTGAAAGTTTGGGGCTCCGATGCTTATGTGAAAAAGCTTCAACCTGATAAGCTCGAACCCAAATCGGAGAAATGTGTCTTCATAGGATACCCAAAGGAGACTATTGGGTACACCTTCTATCACAGATCCGAAGGCAAGACATTCGTTGCTAAGAATGGATCCTTTCTAGAGAAGGAGTTTCTCTCGAAAAAAGTGAGTGGGAGGAAAATAGAACTTGATGAGGAAAATAGAACTTGATGAGGTAATTGTACCTGCTCCCTTATTGGAAAGTAGTTCATCACAGAAACCGGTTCCTGTGACGCCTACACCAATTACTGAGAAGTTAATGATGATGATCATGAAACTTCAGATCAAGTTATTACTGAACCTCGTAGATCAACCAGAGTAAGATCCGCACCAGATTGGTACGGTAATCCTATTCTGGAAGTCATGTTACTAGACCATGATGAACCTACGAACTATGAAGAAGTGATGGTGAGCCCAGATTCTACAAAATTGCTTGAAGCCATGAAATCTAAGATGGGATCCATGTATGAGAACAAAGTGTGGACTTTGGTTGACTTGCCCGTTGATCGGCAAGCCATTGAGAATAAATTTATCTTCAAGAAGAAGACTGACGCTGACGGTAATGTTACTGTTTATAAAGCTCGACTTGTTGTAAAAGGTTTTCGACAAGTTCAAGGGATTGACTACGATGAGACCTTCTCACCCGTAGCGATGCTTAAGTCTGTCCAAATCATGTTAGCAATTGCCGCATTTTATGATTATGAAATTTGGCAAATGGATGTAAAAACTGCATTCCTGAATGGATTTCCAGAAGAAGAGTTGTATATGATGCAACTAGAAGGTTTTGTCGATCCAAAGGGAGCTAACAAAGTATGCAAGATCTAGCGATCCATTTATGGACTGGTGCAAGCCTCTCAGAGTTGGAATAAACGCTTTGATAGTGTGATCAAAGCATTTGGTTTTATACAGACTTTTGGAGAAGTCTGTATTTACAAGAAAGTGAGTGGGAGATCTATAGCATTTCTGATATTATATGTGGATGACATATTGTTGATTGGAAATGATATAGAATTTCTCGATAGCATAAAGGGATACTTGAATAAGAGTTTTTCAATGAAAGACCTCGGTGAAGCTGCTTATATATTGGGCATCAAGATCTATAGAGATAGATCAAGATGCTTAATTGGACTTTCACAAAGCACATACCTTGACAAAGTTTCGAAGAAGTTCAAAATGGATCAAGCAAAGAAAGGGTTCTTGCCTGTGTCACAAGGTGTGAAGTTGAGTAAGACTCAATGCCCGACCACTCCAGAAGATAGAGAGAAGATGAAAGATGTTCCCTATGCTTCAGCCATAGGCTCTATCATGTATGGAATGTTTTGTACCAGACCTGATGTGTGCCTTGCTATAAGTCTAGCAGGGAGGTACCAAAGTAATCCAGGAGTGGATCACTGGACAGCGGTCAAGAACATCCTGAAATACCTGAAAAGGACTAAGGATATGTTTCTCGTTTATGGAGGTGACAAAGAGCTAGTTGTAAATGGTTACGTCGATGCAAGCTTTGACACTGATCCGGAAAATTCTAAATCGAAAACGGGATACGTGTTTACATTGAACGGTGGAGCTGTCAGTTGGTGCAGTTCTAAACAAAGCGTTGTGGCGGGATCTACATGTGAAGCGGAGTACGTAGCTGCTTCAGAAGCAGCTAATGAAGGAGTCTGGATGAAGGAGTTCATATCCGATCTAGGTGTCATACCTAGTGCATCGGGTCCACTGAAAATCTTTTGTGACAATACTGGTGCAATTGCCTTGGCGAAGGAATCCAGATTTCATAAGAGAACCAAGCACATCAAGAGACGCTTCAATTCCATTCGGGATTTAGTCCAAGTGGGAGACATAGAAATTTGCAAGATACATACGGATCTGAATGTTGCAGACCCGCAGACTAAGCCTCTTCCACGAGCAAAACATGTCAGCACCAAGGCTCCATGGGTGTTAGAATCATTACTATGTAATCTAGATTATTGACTCTAGTGCAAGTGGGAGACTGAAGGAAATATGCCCTAGAGGCAATAATAAAGTTATTATTTATTTCCTTATATCATGATAAATGTTTATTATTCATGCTAGAATTGTATTAACCGGAAACATAATACATGTGTGAATACATAGACAAACATAGTGTCACTAGTATGCCTCTACTTGAATAGCTCGTTGATCAAACATGGTTCTGTTTCCTCACCATAGACATGAGTTGCCATTTGATTAACGGGATCACATCATTAGGAGAATGATGTGGTTGACATGACCCATTCCGTTAGCTTAGCACACGATCGTTTAGTATGTTGCTATTGCTTTCTTCATGACTTATACATGTTCCTATGACTATGAGATTATGCAACTCTCGTTTACCGAAGGAACACTTTGTGTGCTACCAAACATCACAATGTAACTGGGTGATTATAAAGGTGCTCAACAGGTGTCTCCGAAGGTACATGTTGGGTTGGCGTATTTCGAGATTAGGATTTGTCACTTTGATTGTCAGAGAGGTATCTCTGGGCCCTCTCGGTAATACACATCACTTAAGCCTTGCAAGCATTGCAACTAATGAGTTAGTTGCGGGATGATGTATTATGGAACGAGTAAAGAGACTTGCCGGTAACGAGATTGAACTAGGTATTGAGATATCGACGATCGAGTCTCGGGCAAGTAACATACCGATGACAAAGGGAACAACGTATGTTGTTATGCAGTCTGACCGATAAAGATCTTCGTAGAATATGTAGGAGCTAATATGAGCATCCAGGTTCCGCTATTGGTTATTGACCGGAGATGTGTCTCGGTCATGTCTACATAGTTCTCGAACCCATAGGGTCCACACGCTTAAAGTTCAGTGACGATCGTAATTAGAGTTTTTGTGTTTTGATGTACCAAAGGTTGTTCGGAGTCCCGGATGTGATCACGGACATGACGAGGAGTCTCTAAATGGTCGATACATAAAGATTGATATATTGGAAGCCTATATTTGGATATCGGAATCGTTCTGGGTGAAATTGGGATTTTACCGGAGTACCGGGGGGTTACCGGAACCCCCCCCTGGGGGTTAATGGGCCTACATGGGCCCTAAGGGAGAAGAGGAGGGCCGGCCAGGGCAGGCCGCGCGCCCCCTCCCCCCTAGTCCGAATAGGACAAGGAAGGGGGGTCGCGCCCCCCTTTCCTCTTTCCCCCTTCCCCTTTCCTTGTCGAACAAGGCAAGAGGGAGGAGTCCTACTCCCGGTGGGAGTAGGACTCCTCCAGGCGCACCCCTAGGGGCCGGCCGCACCTCCCCCCTCCCTCCTTTATATACGGGGGCAAGGGGGCACCCCATGACACACAAGTTGATCTTCATGATCGTTCCTTAGCCGTGTGCGGTGCCCCCTTCCACCATATTCCACCTCGGTCATATCGTAGCAGTGCTTAGGCGAAGCCCTGCGTCGGTAGAACATCATCACTGTCATCACGCCGTCGTGCTGACGAAACTCTCCCTCAACACTCAGCTGGATCAGAGCTCGAGGGCCGTCATCGAGTTGAACGTGTGCAGAACTCGGAGGTGCTGTACGTTCGGTACTTGGATCGGTCGGATCGGAAAGACGTACGACTACTTCCTCTACGTTGTGTCAACGCTGCCATTGCCGGTCTACGAGGGTACGTAGACAACACTCTCCCCTCTCGTTGCTATGCATCACCATGATCTTGCGTGTGCGTAGGAATTTTTTTGAAATTACTACGTTCCCGAACATAATATTGATGCCAAAAGTGCAACATATTTGTGGCACCGCCTTTTAGGTCATATTGGTGTAAAGCGCATGAAGAAACTCCACGCAGATGGACTTTTGGAATCACTTGATTATGAATCATTTGATACTTGCGAACCATGCCTAATGGGCAAGATGACTAAAACTCCATTCTCCGGAACAATGGAGTGAGCCAATGACTTATTGGAAATAAGACATACCGATGTATGCAGTCCGATGAGTGTTGAGGCACGCGGCGGGTATCGTTATTTTCTGACCTTCACAGATGATTTGAGGTGATATGGGTATATCTACTTAGTGAAACACAAGTCTGAAACATTTGAAAAGTTCAAAGGATTTCAGAGTTAAGTGGAGAATCATCGTAACAAGAAAATAAAGTTTCTACGATCTGATCGCGAAGGCATATTTTGAGTTACGAGTTTTGCCTTTATTTAAAACAATGTGGAATAGTTTCACAACTCATGCCACCTGGAACACCACAACGTAATGGTGTGTCCGAACGTCGTAACCGTACTTTATTAGATATGGTGCGATCTGTGATGTCTCTTGCCGATTTACCACTATCATTTTGGGGTTATGCATTACAGACAACTGCATTCACGTTAAATAGGGCACTGTCTAAATCCGTTGAGACGACACCGTATGAACTGTGGTTTGGCAAGAAACCTAAGCTGTCGTTTCTTAAAGTTTGGGTTTGTGGCACTTATGTCAAAAGGCTTCAGCCTGATAAGCTCGAACCCAATTCGGAGAAGTGTGTATTCATAGGATACCCTAAGCAAACAATTGGGTACACCTTCTACCACAAATCCGAAGGTAAGATCTTTGTTGCCAAGAATGGAACCTTTCTAGAGAAGGAGTTTCTCTCGAAAGAAGTAAGTGGGAGGAAAGAACTTGATGAGGTAATTTTACATTCTCTTAAATTGGAAAGTAGCATATTAGAGAAATCCGTTCTCGTGATGCCTACACCAGCTAGTGAGGAAGCTAATGATGATGATCATGAAACTTCAGGTCACGTTACTACTAGACCTCGTAGGTCGAACACAGCACGTTCCACACCAGAGTGGTACGGTAATCCTATTTTGGAAGTCATGTTACTAGACCATGGAGAACCTACGAACTATGAAGAAGCTATGATGAGCCCAGATTCCGATAAATGGCTTGAGGCCATGAAATATGAGATAGGATCCATGTATGAGAACAAAGTGTGGACTTTGGTGGACTTGCCCAATGATCGGCGAGCCATAGAGAATAAATGGATCTTCAAGAAGAAGACTGATGCTGATTGTAATGTTACTGTCTGCAAAGCTCGACTTGTCGCGAAAGGTTTTCACAAGTTCATGTTAGCAATTGCCGCATTTTATGATTATGAAATCTGGCAAATGGACGTCAAAACTGCATTCCTTAATGTAGTTCTTAAAGAAGAGTTGTATATGATGCAACCAGAAGGTTTTGTCGATCCTAAAGGTGCTAACAAAGTGTGCAAGCTCTAGCGATCCATCTATGGATTGGTTCAAGCATCTCGGAGTGGAAATATATGCTTTGATGAGGTGATAAAAACATATGGTTTTATACAGACTTTCTGAGAAGCCTGTATTTACAAGAAAGTGAGTGGGAGCTTTGTAGCATTTCTAATATTATATGTGGATGACATATTGTTGATTGGAAATCATATAGAATTTCTGGATAGCATGCATAAATGGATACTTGAATAAGAGGTTTTCAATGAAAGACCTCGGTGAAGCTTCTTATATATTGGGCATCAAGATCGATAGAGATAGATCAAGACTCTTAATAGGACTTTCACAAAGCACATACCTTGACAAAGTTTTGAAGAAGTTCAAAATGGATCGGTCAAAGAAAGGGTTCTTTCCTATATTGCAAGGTGTGAAATTGAGTCAGACTCAAAGCCCGACCACTTTAGAAGATAGAGAGAAAATGAAAGTCATTCCCATGCCTCAGCCATAGGTTCTATCATGTATGTTGTGCTGTGTACCAGACCTGATGTGTGCCTTGCTATAAGTCTGGCAGGGAGGTACCAAAGTAATCTAGGAGTGGATCACTGGACAGCGGTCAAGAACATCCTGAAGTACCTGGAAAGGACCAAGGATATGTTTCACGTTTATGGAGGTGACAAAGAGCTTGTCGTAAATGGTTACGTCGATGCTAGCTTTGACACTGATCCAGATGACTCTAAGTCACAAACCGGATACGTATTTATATTGAATGGTGGAGTTGTCAGTTGGTGCAGTTCCAAGCAAAGCGTCGTGGCGGGATCTACGTGTGAAGCGGAGTACATAGTTGCTTTGGAAGCAGCAAATGAAGGAGTCTAGATGAAGTAGTTCATATCCCATCTAGGTGTAATACCTAGTGCATCTGGTCCAATGAAAATCTTTTGTGACAATACTGGAGCGATTGCCTTGGCGAAGGAATCCAGTTTTCACAAAAGAACCAAACACATCAAGAGACACTTCAAATCCACCCGTGATCAAGTCAAGGAGGGAGACATAGAAATTTGCAAAATACATACGGATCTGAATGTAGTAGACCCGTTGACTAAGCCTCTTCCATGAGCAAAACGTGATCAATACCAAGACTCCATGGGTGTTAGATTCATTACAATGTAATCTAGATTATTGACTATTGTGTAAGTGGGAGACTGAAGGAAATATGCCCTAGAGGCAATAATAAAGTTGTTATTTTATATTTTCTTATTCATGATAAAGGTTTCTTATTCATGCTAGAATTGTATTGATCGGAAACCTAAATACATGTGCGAATATATAAACAAATACCGTGTCCCTAGTGAGCCTCTAATTGACTAGCTGGTTGATCAAAGATGGTTAAGATTTCCTAACCATGGACATGAGTGGCCATTTGATAGCAGGATCACATCATTAGGAGAATGGTGTGATGGACAAGACCCATCTGTTACCTTAGCATTATGATCGTTCAGTTTTATTGCTATTGCTTTCTTCGTGTCAAATACACATTCCTTCGACTATGAGATTATGCAACTCCTGGATACCGGAGGAATACCTTGTGTGCTATCAAACGTCACAACATAACTAGGTGATTATAAAGATGCTCTACAAGTATCTCCGAAGGTGTTTGTTGAGTTGGCATAGATCGAGATTAGGATTTGTCACTCTGAGTATCGGAGAAGTATCTCTGGGCCCTCTCGGTAATCCACATCATAAGCTAGCAAGAAAATGACTAATGAGTTTAGTCACGAGGTGATGTATTATGGAACGAGTAAAGATACTTGCCAGTAACGATATTGAACTAGGTATGAAGATACCGATGATCGAATCTCGGGCAAGTAACATACTGATAAACAAAGGGAATAACGTATGCTGTCATAACGGTTTGGCCGATAATAATATTCATAGATTATGTAGGAGCAAATGTGGGAATCTAGGCTCCGCTATTAGTTATTGATCGGAGAGGTGTCTCGGTCATGTCTACGTAGTTCTCGAACCTGTAGGGTCCGCACGCTTAACGTTCGATGATGATATTGTATTATATGAGTTATGTGATTTGGTGACCGAATGTTGTTGAAGTCCCAGATGAGATCACAGACATGATGAGGAGTCTCGAAATGGACGAGAGGTAAAGATTCATCTATAGGAAGATGGTATTCGCACACAGGAAGTGTTTCGGGGGTACCGGGTACTTATCGGGTCACAGGAAGGGGTTCCGGGCACCCCCGACAAAGGATATGGGCCTGATGGGACAAGAGGGGAAACGCACCAGCCACTAGGGGCTGGTGCGCCCCCCATATGGGACAAACCATAGGAGAAGGAAAGAGGGGAAGGGAGAAGGAAAGGGGGGATTCGCCCCCCCCCTTCCTTCCCTCCTCCCTCCTCTTTCCTTCCCCCTTCGGTAAATAAGGAAGGGGGGCAGCCGACCAAGGGGGAACCCAAGTAGGATTCGGTACTACTTGGGGCGCCTCCTGGCCTCTCCCCTCTCCCTCCCACCCATATATATGTGGGGGCACCCCTATCATACCAGACAATTGCCTAGCCGTGTGCGGCGCCCCCTCCATCGTTTACACCCTCGGACATATTTTCGTAGTGCTTAGGCGAATCCTTGCGAGGATCACTTCACCATCACCGTCACCATGCCTTCATGCTGACGGAATTCATCTACTACCTCGATGTCTTGCTGGATCAAGAACGCGAGGGACGTCACCGAGCAGAACGTGTGTAGAACGCGGAGGTGCCGTGTGTTCGGTACTTGATCGGTTGAACCGCAAAGAAGATCGACTACATCAATCGCGTTGAGACACGCTTCCACTTACGATCTATGAGGGTATGTAGACACACTCTCCCCCTCGTTGCTATGCATCTCCATGGATAGATCATTGCATGTGTATAGAATTTGTTGTTTTCCATGCAACGATTCCCAACACCTACTACTCCGCTGCCTTCTCTACTTGGGCCACCTCGAACTCCTCTAGTGTGTAGGCCATGACGAAGCATCGGATTAGCCTCGCCCTCTACCCCTTCCTTATCCTCCAGCTCCGTGTCCTCCATGGCCGTGTACTCCTGCTTTTCCTCCTCCTCCGGCTCTAGAAAATACGGAGGCAGGTCGAATGCAAACTGAGCTGCGTGCCTGGCCCAGATCTCCTCCAGCAGCTGCAGCCGCCACTCTGAACTGAGCATGGTGTAAGTGGTTATCCTCTGTTAGGCCATGGCTAGTGGTTGATGGTGACCGATTTTTGGAAGGTGGCGACATGAACGGGAGGGAGAAGGAATAAATAGGACAAGCTAGGGTTGGGATGCCATCATCCAGCTTAAATAGCCGAACTTGGTCCTGGTGCACCGCCACACGACGACATGAATGCCCTAACCGAAAAATGGAGGAGGCACCCTATGGACTGATGGGTTTTCACATGGGTCCTTGTGATCAGCTCGACGTGGCGAACACGTCTGAGCGTCCCCATATAGGTCTCACGTATTAGCTGGATATGTGTGGCACCCCGGCTCAAAGAAAACGGAACACCCCATATTCCAGCCCAGAGATCAAGTCTTTTGGAATACGGCACTACTCAACATAGAACAAATCAGCTCTTATTACAACGACTAAGGGATACCAAGGTCTGATGTTACAAAATATCACATCAGCGCAACGACACTATGCGTGCTGAGGTAGCTCTATGGTAATAGCAGAACAACTCGTAGCAGCGGAATAATTTCTAGCAGCGAAACAAAGAAGAAGGTGGTGCACTCCACTCCGCAGGGACTTTGGCTGGGACAGGATCTAGCTCACACGCATGGTAAGCTCGACAAACAATCGATCATGGCATCACCTGCAATCTGGCATGACACGCCAGGTCAGTACATTGAATGTACTTGTAAGCTCTCAAACACTGAAAGCATCAAGGCAAGACAACAACATAGCATTAATAGGTTGAGTTATTAACAACTACTATGATAAGAAAGCAACTACTAAGCATGATATGATACTACTCGAATACTGATGAACCACCATCTCTGGTCTCAAGAACCATCTCACTCTTGGCTACCCGGCCAAGCAATAAATCAACTCGATCGCCTCGTGATTAATACCTTCACGTGATCACCACGTGACCAAATCAGAATTGAATGATCATCCTCGAGATCATCCCAAAATCATCACCAACATCCTGCCAAACTGTTACTGCTCATAGAATCAACATATAAATCACCTATAAGTCATTCTGTCATGTGAGTGTTGATCGAACGGTGTGACCTAGTACGAACTTGTGCCCATGACCGAGGACGTGGCTATCGACATATTAAACACACACTCTGCAGAGGTTAGCACACTGTACCCACATCACAGAACCCATGGCCTCGTGCTCCCATTCGGGTGGACCAACAACGTTCCGACAAAACTAGTCTACTGCCATGACACTCTCCCGGCGACTCCGACCAACTCCCCATTGGGATCAGTCCTGGGTGGCCCCGATGTCACCTCGTGACACCCAACGGCCATCGTCGTGGCAAAACAAAAATGGTCCCAAACGGGAACAAAAGCGCGCAAACAACTCGGGCACACAAGGCTTATACCGACCTACCCGATCAGGGTAGCGCACGCGTATAACCTTCCCTAGTTGGAGGCACCGGCGAGGGGCACAACAATAGACCGCATTAGGGCCTTTCCAGAATGGAAAATGTGGTTGCACTGGAAAAGCCCGATTCAATGGCACCTGACCAACGAAATGACGAAATTTATCCCCAAAGTATAACTGATACTCCGATATCATATATCCACCTGTAATCCAAGTCATAACAATATCCAACACATAATCCAAAGAATAATATAGTCATAACCTAATACTCCAAGGGTAGCATATAAACTAAGATCATAATGAATCCAAAAAAACATGATACTACTAATCCAATAGCAAGATCAAAATATTAACCTAAGATCCACATGATAACATCATATCCAAAATAATACTCCAAAGCATAGTATCCAATACCATCATGAAAATAATATAAGCCACTAATAATCCAATGGCACATGTCATCCTCATAAGCTGCAAAATATTAGTCCTAGAACTCCAAGCAACATCATGGCAATAGCTAGATCAAAATATCACTATGAGAAATGCCATGAACGAGTCATATGTAGCTAATGCAATATTTTAAATAAGTTTAATCAATTAAACCATGTCACTGCATTGCAATCATGCAAATGGATGGTGTGGCTTGCCTGGGGTGGATGGATTCACCGGGAGGAAGAGCGAGAAGCTCGCGGAAAGAATCGCCGGAAAATGTTCTCTCTCAAAGGGGGCTAAATAAGGGCAAGGAAAAAATGGTCATTTTCAGAATGTTATCACATGATGAAAAAGAACCCATCGGAACGGGCTCGACGAGACGAAGAAGTGGGCTTTGGAATCACCTGAATCGGAGTTGTGAGTGAAAAGTTATAAAGGCTTTTTTGCCAGGAACCCATTTGTAATTAAAATCATCACAAACAGGCCCCTGACTGAAAAACAGAAAGCGCACTATGGTAAAGTACGCTTTCATAGACTGAAAATGCATACCTAGCCAATGGATATTTAGAGAACGCTTTCGTGAAGGGGAGACGTATTCTGCCGAATACGCCTCCACTTATCCACGCTGGCAGGGCGAGGACAAGCCTTGTGCCGCTGCCAGGTGGGGCCTGCCTTGTCCTCTCTCTCCTCCTGCTCCTCCTTCTTCTTCATCGCGACGGGGAGGCAGAGATGAGGCCAAGCACACGCTGACGCTTGCCCCGGAGGCTCAGGCCGTCTCCAGCTGGGGTCCGGCCATCAACGGGATCAGGGTACCGGTCCGCGCCCGACTGAGCGCAGCAGCCGCGCCGGGGACGGCTGCAGCCTTGGTGGCTCGCGGTGGCCGCGGGAGAGGCCGTCGGCCGGAGTTGGGGCCGAGACCATGGCCGCTCCGGGGACGGGACGAAGAGCCTGCGAGGTTCTCCTGGGTCTTCTGGTTCTAGTGGTAAAGAAAGAAGAGGGAGATAGGCTTCGGTTCGCCGAAATTTAGGTGGCGGCCGAAGCAGACGTGGTGACTATGGGGGAGGAAGAAGGGGCTCCGACAATGGACTAAGGAGTCGGGGTGGCTTCTGGGAGTGAGAGGGAGCTGCTGGTGCGGTCGAGAGGCCTCGGGAGCCACTTAAATAGGTGGGGGAGGGGATGGCCGAGCCATATGCCGCCATGGATGCACGGGCCGGCTCCGGCGATGGCGTTTAGTTGCACGGGGAGGACGGTGATGACTGGTGAGGGCTCAGGAGGGTCACGGAGCAGTAGACGACGCCAGGGACACGGGGAAGAAGGGATGACCGCAATAAAAGACATGTCGGCCACTGTTCGCCTGTGGGCACATGGCGGCAAGCGCTGACGAGGAGGCTGCCGGAGGGGGAGAGGGGTTCAGAGCGATGGCAATGGCACGGGGAAGCTACTAGACATGCTCACGCGCGCGAAGACGGCGAGGGGAGGAGTGAATTGAGCTGGACAGAGTGTTGGACGCGCCCCCGACCTGCAGAGCGCGTACACAGGCATGTTGCCAACGCGGTCACTATGCGCCATGTCACGGGGAGGACACACTGGGCTGGAAAACTTTGTCTGTGGTGTTGTCTCTGCATCAATGGGGTTTTGGAAAGTGAAATATTGAGAGGAAAGACTCTGTAGTGAAGGGAGGCATTGATGAAAGTTTTCCGTAGCAAACTTCGCTATGCACTAGTGATCAACAGGGAAGAGATAAGGGCCAAAGTGGATGTCTGAGGTGTTTATCTTAGCAAGGACTATAATACTGGTTTTTTAAGGGGAAATGGATCACAAAACAACAGGGTTTGCTTTGTAACTGCAAAATTGGTCCACAAAAGGGATTTGGATGATGTACTCACATGGAGTATCAACTTGAGCTGAAATTTTGCATGGGACGGTTATTTGGACATATGACGATACTATAAAAATTTAATACCAATTGGACATGCCAAAATGGTACTTCCTTCACAGCTATCCTCTCTGTCTAGAAACTTTGAATAATTTTGGAGAGAAAATGGCTTGATAAAATGGCACCAAATTTTGTGGAGAGAAGTGATATTGGTAGGAGCATGATCTGGTAATTTCTCAGAATTAATGAAGCAATATAAAATATACTTTCTTCACAACCTGAAAATATTGATAGAATGAAAGATTTGATGTTGTGCTCACATAGATGATTGGATAGAGCTGAAAATTGGAGGAGCATGATAATATGAGCACATGAATGAGTGTGCAAAATATCAAGTCATTTGAGATCTCCTAGCTAGTACTTCCTTCACAATGGCATCTAGTTTGATAGAAACTTTGAAAAATCACAGAGAAAAGTTGGCTAGGAAAATGAAGGTGAATTTTGGTATGAGGCTGTAACGCCCACGATGCGGCTATATCTCCCACGTGTCGAGGCACGACTTAGAGGCATAATCGCATGGTGGTTTTGTCGCAAGAAGGTTCATGTTCACAAACATCCCATGTAATGAATAAGACAAGGATAAATAGAGTTGGCTTACACTCACCACATCACACAATACATAAATAATTCACACATCATCCGAATACACTCATAAACCGACTACGGTCAAATCCGTATAAAAGAAAGATAAACCCCAAATGCTAGATCCCCGATCGTCCCAACTGGGCTCCACTACTGATCATCAGGAAACGACACATAGTAACAACCAAGGTCCTCGTCAAACTCCCACTTGAGTTCGGTAGCATCACCTGCACTGGTATCATCGACACCTGGAACTGTTTGGAAGTATCCGTGAGTCACGAGGACTCAGCAATCTCACACCCACGAGATCAAGACTATTTAAGTTTATGGGTAGGGTAAGGTAAAGAGGTGGAGCTGCAGCAAGTGCTCAGCAAATATGGTGGCTAACATACGCAAATAAGAGTAAGATGAGAAGCTACGCAATGGTCGTTAAGCTAGAAGTGATCAAGAAGTGATCCTGAAATTACTTACGTCCAAACATAACACAAACCGTGTTCACTTCGTGGACTCCGCCGAAAAGAGACCATCACAGCTACACACGCAGTTGATTCATTTTAATTAAGTCAAGTGTCAAGTTCTTTACAACCGGATATTAACAAATTCCCATCTACCACATAACCACGGGCATGGCTCTCAAAAGTTTATACCTTGTAGGGGTGTCCCAACTTAGCCCATTACAAGCTCTGACGATCAACAAAGGATATTCCTTCTCCCGGAAAGATCCAATCAGTCTCGGAATCCCGGTTAAAAGACATTTCGACAATGCTAAAATAAGACCAGCAAGACCGCCCGACTGTGCCGACAAATCTCGATAGGAGCTGCACATATCTCGTTCTCAGGGCACACCGGATGAGACATCCTTCGAGTAAAACCAGCCCTCAAGTTTCCCCGAGGTGGCCCCGCAGTCTACTCAGTTCGAACCAACACTTAGAGAAGCACTGGCCCGAGGGGGGGTTAAAATAAAGATGACCCTTGGGTCTACAGAACCCAAGGGAAAAGGCTTAGGTAGGCAAATGTAAAACCAAGGTTGGGCCTTGCTGGAGGAGTTTTATTCAAGGTGAACTGTCAAGAGGGTCCCATAACCCCAACCGTGTAAGGAACTCAAAAATCAAGGAACATAACACCGGTATGACGGAAACTAAGGCGGCAAGAGTGGAACAAAACACCAGGCAAAAGGCCGAGCCTTCCACTCTTTACCAAGTATATAGATGCATTAATTAAAATAAGAGATATTGTGATATCCCAACATATCCATTTTCCAAACAAGGAACAAACTTCAACTTCACCTGCAACTAACAATGCTATAAGAGGGGCTGAGCAAAAGCGGTAACATAGCCAAACAACGGTTTGCTAGGAAGGTGGATTAGAGGCTTGACATGGCAATATGGAAGGCATGATATAACAAGTGGTACGTAGCGCTGAAGGAAATATGCCCTAGAGGCAATAAAAAAGTTATTATTTATTTCCTTAAATCATGATAAATGTTTATTATTCATGCTAGAATTGTATTAACCGGAAACATAATACTTGTGTGAATACATAGACAAACAGAGTGTCACTAGTATGCCTCTACTTGACTAGCTCGTTGATCAAACATGGTTAAGTTTCCTAACCATAGACATGAGTTGTCATTTGATTAACGGGATCACATCATTAGGAGAATGATGTGATTGACTTGACCCATTCCGTTAGCTTAGCACATGATCGTTTAGTTTGTTGCTATTGCTTTCTTCATGACTTATACATGTTCCTATGACTATGAGATTATGCAACTCCCGTTTACCAGAGGAACACTTTGTGTGCCACCAAACGTCACAACGTAACTGGGTGATTATAAAGGTGCTCTATAGGTGTCTCCGAAGGTACTTGTTGGGTTGGCGTATTTCGAGATTAGGATTTGTCACTCCGATTGTTGGAGAGTTATCTCTGGGCCCACTCGGTAATGCACATCACTATAAGCCTTGCAAACGTTGCAACTAATGAGTTAGTTGCGGGATGATGTATTACGGAACGAGTAAAGGGACTTGCCGGTAACAAGATTGAACTAGGTATTGAGATACCGACTATCGAATCTCGGGCAAGTAACATACCGATGACAAAGGGAACAACGTATGTTGTTATGCGGTCTGACCGATAAAGATATTCGTAGAATATGTTGGAGCCAATATGGGCATCCAGGTCCTGCTATTGGTTATTGACCAGAGAGGTGTCTCGGTCATGTCGACATAGTTCTCGAACCCGTAGGGTCCACACGCTTAACGTTCGTTGACGATATAGTACTATATGAGTTATGTATATTGGTGACCGAATGTTGTTCGGAGTCCGAGATGGGATCACGGACATGACGAGGAACTCCGGAATGGACGAAGATAAAGTTTGATATATGGGATAAGAGTGTTTAGTCACCGGAAGGGTTCCGGAATTCACCGGAAGGGGTTTCGGATGTTTCCCGAAATGTTTGGGTACGAGAACACTTTATTTGGGCCAAAGGGGAATGCCCACAAGGTTTTTGGAAAGCGCAAAAGGAAGTTTCGCGGAGTCCAGGGGCTAGACGCCAGGGTCCCTGGCGTCTGGGTCCAGACGTCGGGAACGCTGGCGTCTGGACCTAGAGTCCGAGATGGACTCTTGCCTTTCGGGTGAAACCGACCTTGTGGAGGCTTTTACTCCAAGTTTCGACCCCAAGGCTCAACATATAAATAGAGGGGTAGGGCTAGCACCCAAGACACATCAAGAAACACCAAGCCGTGTGCTGGCAACCCCGTCCCCTCTAGTTTGTCCTCCGTCATATTTTTCGTAGTGCTTAGGCGAAGCCATGCGGAGATTGTTCTTCACCAACACCGTCACCATGCCATCATGCTGCCGGAACTCATCTACTACTTCGCCCCTCTTACTGGATCGAGAAGGCGAGGATGTCATCGAGCCGAACGTGTGCAGAACTTGGAGGTGCTGTGCTTTCGGTACTTGGATCGGTTGGATTGTGAAGACGTTCGACTACATCAACCGCGTTGATATAACGCTTCCGCGAACGGTCTACGAGGGTACGTAGACAACACTCTCCCCTCTTGTTGCTACGCATCACCATGATCCTGCGTGTGCGTAGGAATTTTTTTTGAAATTACTACGTTCCCCGACAGTGGCATCCGAGCCAGGTTTTATGCCTAGATGTCATATTCACGTGTAGAACACAAGTGAGTTGTGGGCGATACAAGTCATACTGCATACTAGCATGTCATACTTTGGTTCGGCGGTATTGTTGGATGAAGTGGCCCGGACCGACATTACGCGTACGCTTACGCGAGACTGGTTCTACCGACGTGCTTTGCACACAGATGGCTGGCGGGTGTCAGTTTCTCCAACTTCAGTTGAACCGAGTGGCTACGCCCGGTCCTTGAGAAGGTTAAAACTGCACTAACTTAACGAACTATCGTTGTGGTTTTTGATGCGTAGGTAAGAATGGTTCTTGCTCAGCCCATAGCAGCCACGTAAAACTTGCAACAACAAAGTAGAGGACGTCTAACTTGTTTTTGCAGGGCATGTTGTGATGTGATATGGTCAAGGCCTGATGCTATATTTTTACTATTTGAGATGATCATGTTTTGTAACCGAGTTATCGGCAACTGGCAAGAGCCATATGGTTGTCGCTTCATTGAATGCAATGCAATCGCCCTGTAATGCTTTACTTTATCACTAAGCGGTAGCGATAGTCATAAAAGCATAAGATTGGCGAGATGACAACGATGCTACGATGGAGATCAAGGTGTCGCACCGGTGAGGATGGTGATCATGACGCTGCTTCGGAGATGGAGATCACAAGCACGAGATGATGATGACCATACCATATCACTTATATTGATTGCATGTGATTTTTATCTTTTATGCATCTTATCTTGCTTTGATTGATGGTAGCATTATAAGATGATCTCTCACTAAATTTCAAGATAAAAGTGTTCTCCCTGAGTATGCACCATTGCCAAAGTTCGTCGTGCCCAGACACCACGTGATGATCGTGTGTGATAAGCTCGATGTCCATCTACAACGGGTGCAAGCCAGTTTTGCACACGCAGAATACTCAGGTTAAACTTGACGAGCCTAGCATATGCAGATATGGCCTGGAACACTAAGACCGAAAGGTCGAGCGTGAATCATATAGTAGATATGATCAACATAGTGATGTTCACCATTAAAAGCTACTCCATTTCACGTGATGATCGGTTATGGTTTAGTTGATATGGATGACGTGATCACTTAGAGGATTAGAGGGATGTCTATCTAAGTGGGAGTACTTAAGTAATATGATTAATTGAACTTAAATTTATCATGAACTTATTACCTGATAGTATCTTGCTTGTCTATGTTAATTGTAGATAGATGGCCCGTGCTGTTGTTCCGTTGAATTTTAATACGTTCCTTGAGAAAGCAAAGTTGAAAGATGATGGTAGCAATTACGCGGACTAGGTCCGTAACTTGAGGATTATCCTCATTGTTGCACAGGAAAGTTACGTCCTGGAAGCACCGCTAGGTGTACCACCTACGCCAGCAACTGCAGACATTGTGAATGCCTGGCAGTCACGTGTTGATGACTACTCGATAGTTCAGTGTGCCATGCTTTATGGCTTAGAACCGGGACTTCAACGACGTTTCGAACGTCATGGAGCATATGAGATGTTCCAGGAATTTAAGTTAATATTTCAAAAGAATGCTCGGATTGAGAGATATGAAGTCTCCAATAAGTTCTACAGCTGCAAGATGGAGGAGAATAGTTCTATCAGTGAGCATATACTCAAGATGTCTGGGTACTTCAATCACTTGATTCAACTGGGAGTTAATCTTCCGGATGATTGCGTCATTGAAAGAATTCTTCAATCACTGCCACCAAGCTACAAAAGCTTCATGATGAACTATAACATGCAAGGGATGGATAAGACGATTCCCGAGCTCTTCGCAATGCTAAAGGCTGCGGAGGTAGAGATCAAGAAGGAGCATCAAGTGTTGATGGTAAATATAACCACCAGTTTCAAGAAAAATGGCAAAGGGAAGAAGAAGGGGAACTTCAAGAAGAACAACAAGCAAGTTGCTGCTCAAGAGAAGAAACCCAAGTCTGGAGCTAAGCCTGAGACTGAGTGCTTCTACTGCAAGCAGACTGGTCATTGGAAGCGGAACTGCCGCAAATATTTGGCGGATAAGAAGGATGGCAAGGTGAACAAAGGTATATGTGATATACATGTTATTGATGTGTACCTTACCATAGCTCGCAGTAGCACCTGGGTATTTGATACTGGTTCTGTTGTTAATATTTGCAACTCGAAACAGGGACTACGGATTAAGCGAACATTGGCCAAGGACGAGGTGACGGTGCGCGTGGGAAACGGTTCCAAAGTCGATGTGATCGCCGTCGGCACGCTACCTCTACATCTACCTTCGGGATTAGTATTAGACCTAAATAATTGTTATTTGGTGCCAGCGTTGAGCATGAACATTATATCTGGATCTTGTTTGAATCAGAGAATAATGGTTGTTCTATTTATATCAGTAATATCTTTTATGGTCATGCACCCTTGAAGAGTGGTCTATTTTTGATGAATCTCGATAGTAGTGATACACATATTCATAATGTTGACGCCAAAAGATGCAGAGTTGATAATGATAGTGCAACTTATTTGTGGCACTGCCGTTTAGGTCATATCGGTGTAAAGTGCATGAAGAAACTCCATACTGATGGACTTTTGGAACTACTTGATCATCAATCACTTGGTCCTTGCGAACTGTGCCTCATGGGCAAGATGACTAAAACGCCGTTCTCCGGAACTATGGAGAGAACAACAGATTTGTTGGAAATCATAAATACAGATGTATGTGGTCCAATGAATATTGAAGCTCGTGGCGGATATCGTTATTTTATCACCTTCACAGATGATTTGAGCAGATATGGGTATATATACTTAATGAAACATAAGTCTGAAACATTTGAAAAGTTCAAAGAATTTCAGAGTGAAGGTGAAAATCATCGTAATAAGAAAATAAAGTTTCTATGATCAGATCATGGAGGAGAATATTTGAGTTACGAGTTTGGTCTACATGTGAAACAATGCGGAATAGTTTCGCAACTCACGCCACCCTGAACACCACAGCGTAATGGTGTGTCCGAACGTCATAATCGTACTTTACTATATATGGTGCGATCTATGATGTCTCTTACTGATTTACCGCTATCGTTTTGGGGTCATTCTTTAGAGACGGTTGCATTCACGTTAAATAGGGCACCATCAAAATCCGTTGAGACGATGCCTTATGAACTATGGTTTGGCAAGAAACCAAAGTTGTCGTTTCTTAAAGTTTGGGGTTACGATACTTATGTGAAAAAGCTTCAACCTGATAAGCTCGAACCCAAATCGGAGAAATGTGTCTTCATAGGATACCCAAAGGAGACTGTTGGGTACACCTTCTATCACAGATCCGAAGGCAAGACATTCGTTGCTAAGAATGGATCCTTTCTAGAGAAGGAGTTTCTCTCGAAAGAAGTGGGTGGGAGGAAAATAGAACTTCATGAGGTAACTGTACCTGCTCCCTTATTGGAAAGTAGTTCATCACAAAAACCAGTTCCTGTGACGCCTACACCAATTAGTGAGGAAGTTAATGATGATGATCATGAAACTTCAAATCAAGTTATTACTGAAACTCGTAGATCAACTAGAGTAAGATCCGCACCAGATTGGTACGGTAATCCTATTCTGGAAGTCATGTTACTATACCATGATGAACCTACGAACTATGAAGAAGCGATGGTGAGCCCAGATTCTGCAAAATGGCTTGAATCCATGAAATCTGAGATGGGATCCATGTATGAGAACAAAGTGTGGACTTTGGTTGACTTGCCCGTTGATCGGCAAGCCATTGAGAATAAATGGATCTTCAAGAAGAAGACTGACGCTGACGGTAATGTTACTGTTTATAAAGCTCGACTTGTTGTAAAAGGTTTTTGACAAGTTCAAGGGATTGACTACGATGAGACCTTCTCACCCGTAGCGATGCTTAAGTCTGTCCGAATCATGTTAGCAATTGCCGCATTTTTTGATTATGAAATTTGGCAAATGGATGTAAAAACTGCATTCCTGAATGGATTTCTGGAAGAAGAGTTCTATATGATGCAACTAGAAGATTTTGTCGATCCAAAGGGAGCTAACAAAGTATGCAAGCTCCAGCGATCCATTTATGGACTGGTGCAAGCCTCTCAGAGTTGGAATAAACGCTTTGATAGTGTGATCAAAGCATTTGGTTTTATACAGACTTTTGGAGAAGTCTGTATTTACAAGAAAAATGAGTGGGAGATCTGTAGCATTTCTGATATTATATGTGGATGACATATTGTTGATTTGAAATGATATAGAATTTCTTGATAGCATAAAGGGATACTTGAATAAGAGTTTTTCAGTGAAAGACCTCGGTGAAGCTGCTTATATATTGGGCATCAAGATCTATAGAGATAGATCAAGACGCTTAATTGGACTTTCACAAAGCACATACCTTGACAAAGTTTTGAAGAAGTTCAAAATGGATCAAGCAAAGAAAGGGTTCTTGCCTGTGTTACAAGGTGTGAAGTTGAGTAAGACTCAATGCCCGACCACTCCAGAAGATAGAGAGAAGATGAAAGATGTTCCCTTTGCTTCAGCCATAGGCTCTATCATGTATGCAATGCTTTGTACCAGACCTGATGTGTGCCTTGCTATAAGTCTAGCAGTGTAGCGACCAGACCTCAGACAGTCTGATCTCTGTGCTCCGGTGTCATCCCTGGATCAGTAATGCTGACACCACACAGTACTCGGAGGATTTATAGCAAAGTAGCAATCACACACTTATTACATCGAGTGTCTCAAAAGAGAACTTATTACAATAAATATGGCTTAAGGCCATCTAATAACGATAACAGCGGAAGGCTTGGAAGGTAAGTGAGTCCATCAACTCCAACGACATCACTGAGTATAGAACCACGACCTAAAAGTCCTCAATCGTCGTCTGAAAAGTCTGCAACATTAACGTTGCAGCCCGAAAACGGGTCAGCACATGGAATATGCTGGCAAGATAACACATAGAGTAATGGAATGCAACAGCTATACTATATGTATATTTGGCTGGTGGAAAGCTCTATGGTTATAGTTTTTGCGTCAAGCCAATTTTTCCCTACTTCAAAGGAATAAATTTAATTACTATCATGGTGGTTGTGAAACATTGAGAATGGTTGACAGCATTCTCAATCCCAATTAAGTAACATCATTAGAACCCATCAAAATTAATTTAGAGTAACATGTTGAGATTCACATGAAAATCCAGGTACTAGATACTCAAGATGTCCATAACCGGGGACACAGCTAACCATGATTAGTTTATACACTCTGCAGAGGTTTGCGCACTTTTGCCCACAAGACTCGATCGCCTCCGTTTGGTTTCTCGCACTATAGGGTGTTTGAGAAGACGGATGACCGAGACATAGTCTTTCAGAAGCACTAGCACCTTACGATCGGGTAGACCGTACCACCTACAACCCCTACATCTGCTAGTCTACCACTGTAAGAGTTCGCACAACTTAGTCAACTATGCCAGAGCCCATAATGGCTTGTGGCTGCACACGGAAGTTTCTAGTATGAAAAATCTCATGATCCCTTTGAGCCTGGGTGGCGGTCCAAGAAAATAGGCAAGTCCTGGAAACCCCAGGTGCCTCAATCCACCCAGATGTGTGTTAGGTTGCCACCTTAAATAAACCATTAATTAACAATCTCACATCTGTCATGGATATCACTCACCCAATCCACGTCTACTAGCATAGCATGGCATAATAAGCAAACGTAGAAGTAACTCCCAAAGGTTTGGTAATAAACAGGTAATAGGTACTACCTCATCTACTTCCCATCCCACAGTTTAATTAGATCCTAATCATGCAATGTGTGAGGATTGATCTAATGCAATAAAACTGGGTTGTAGAAAAGGTATGATCAAAGTGTTACTTGCCTTGCTGATGATCCGCGAAACCTAGAGATTCGAAGTAACAAGCGGCGCACTCCGGATATTCTATCGCAGACAAACAACAATCATACAATAAGTACTCATCTAATGCACAGGTAAAACTCAAATAAAAGATCTAACCAGAAGGTTCAACTTAAGAACTCCGGTTGGCAAAAAGAATCAAATCAAACGAAGCAAAAGAGATCAAACGGCGAAAGAAAACAACTTCGTTCTAGTAATCTGAATCTAGGGCAAATTTTACAGTAGCAAAAACTTGTTTAAGTTGATTATTCGGAAAGAGGGTTTCGAGACGAAACTCTAGGCGCTTCAATCGCGTGATTCCGATAAACGAGCGAAAAGTTATACTAAAACGAAAATCGAATCAGAAATCGCGATCAGAAAATAACCGCGGAAAATCCGACGAAAAAGACAAACGACGAACAGAATTTTTTTTAAAAAAAAACTGCACGGAAAAACGGGGCGGCGGCGAACCTCGAAAGTCACCGGCTCCGGCAGCGGCGGCGGGGGCGGCGGCTGGCTAGGTCGGCGGCTAGGGTTAGGGTTTAGGTGGCGGCGGCGGCTGGGCTTTCGGGCCCCGGGGCGGCGGCTTTTATAGCCTTAGCCGGCGGAGTCCAGGCCGAATACAGCCCGTAGTCGGTTCGCGTTTTTTTTTTAAATCGGCTCAGAAGAAAAATAAAAAGAAATACTAAACGGACTCCAAAAATCACGAAATAAATTTTGCCGGGTTCCTAAAATCAAGCCCGATAAAGTGAACATTTATCTGGGCCCAAAATACAACTTTGAAAAACGCGCATTTTTCCTAAATTCAAATAAAAAATACCGAAAACTCCGAAATAAATCTTATTTGATTTTTTTATTAAATCTTCAATATTTCTATATTTTGGGAAAGTCATTTTATTCCCTCTCTCATATTTTTGTAATAGAAATAATTGATGATAAAATAAATAAAATCAAATGATCCTGTTTACATAATTTGAGAAAACTTGAATATGTAAATAACGAAATCCCCAACTCTCTCCCTGGGTCCTTGAGTTGCTTAGGATTTTCTAGGATCAAAACCAAAAGCGAAATAAAATATGATATGCATGATGACCTAATGTATAACATTCCAAATTGAAAATTTGGGATGTTACAAACCTACCCCCCTTAAGATGAATCTCGCCCTCGAGATTTGGGTTGGCTAGAAAATAGGTGAGGGTGGTATTTGAGAAAATCTTCCTCTCGCTCCTAGGTGGCTTCATCCTCCGTGTGGTGGCTCCACTGAACTTTGCAAAACTTGATAACCTTGCTGCGAGTAACTCGGCTGGCAAACTCGAGGATCTTGACTGGTTTCTCCTCATAGGTCAGATTGTTATCCAACTGAATTGCTTCCAATGGCACTGTGTCTCTCAAAGGTATGTCAGCCATCTCCGCGTGACACTTCTTCAACTGAGAAACGTGAAACACATCATGCACTCCGGCCAATCCTTCTGGCAATTCCAACTTGTAGGCCACTTCTCCCATACGCTCCAAAACTCGATATGGTCCAACAAATCGTGGCGCTAACTTCCCCTTAACTCCAAAACGCTTAATCCCTCGAAGTGGGGACACTCGAAGATAAGCTCTATCTCCAACTTCGTAAACTGTCTCCTTGCGTTTAGAATCTGCATAGCTCTTCTGCCTGGACTGGGCTACCTTGAGCCTATCGCGTATCAACTTCACCTTCTGTTCAGACTCCTTAATCAGATTTGGTCCAAACAACTGGCCGTCTCCAACTTCGTCCCATGACAACGGTGTCCTGCACCTCCTTCCATACAAAGCTTCGAAAGGGGCCATCTTCAAACTGGTCTGATAGCTATTATTGTAAGAAAACTCTGCATATGGCAAATTATCGTCCCAACTAGATCCATAATATAGCGCACAAGCTCTCAGCATATCCTCCAAAATCTGATTGACTCTCTCGGTCTGTCCATCTGTCTGAGGATGAAAAGTTGTACTAAATTCTAGCCTAGTACCTAAAGTCTCATGCAACTGCTTCCAGAACTTTGAGGTAAACTGGGTTCCTCTATCTGATACGATGCTCCTCGGAACTCCATGCAAACATACGATTCTGGTCATGTATATCTTTGCCAACTTAGCACTTGTGTAAGTGGTCTTTACTGGGATGAAATGAGCTACCTTCGTCAATCGATCAACTACAACCCAAATCGAGTCATAGCCTGAACGAGTCCTTGGTAATCCCGTGATAAAATCCATGCCTAGCTTATCCCACTTCCATTCGGGTATCAGCAATGGTTGCAACAATCCTGCTGGCTTCTGATGCTCTGCCTTTACTCTCTGACATATGTCACAAACTGCTACATACTCCGCAATATCCTTCTTCATTCCGGTCCACCAGAAAATATCCTTCAAATCCAAATACATCTTGGTATTTCCTGGGTGAATCGAATACGGTGAATCATGGGCCTCTTGCAGAATCAACTTCCTGATTTCCGAGTTGTTGGGCACATAAACGCGATCTTCAAACCATAGGGTGTCGTGCTCGTCCTCACGAAATCCTTTAGCTTTTCCTTTGCTCAGTTTCTCCTTTATAGCGGCAACCTCTTTGTTAGTTTTCTGAGCTTCTCTGATTCTATCCATCAATGTTGACTGAATATCCAATGCTGCTACATAGCCTCTCGGAACTATTTCCAAACGTAGTTCACGAAAATTTCCTGCTAACTCCTTGGGTATTTCTCCCGTCATTAGTGTGTTGACATGACTCTTATGGCTTAATGCATCAGCTACTACATTAGCCTTTCCGGGATGATAATGCAATTTCATATCATAATCCTTGATAAGCTCTAACCATCTCCTTTGTCTGAGGTTCAACTCCTTCTGCGTGAAAATGTACTTCAAACTCTTATGATCCGTGTACACCTCACAATGGTTTCCAATGAGGAAATGTCTCCATGTCTTCAACGCATGCACTACGGCTGCTAACTCCAAATCATGCGTAGCGTAATTCAATTCGTGGGGCTTCAGTTGTCGTGAAGCATACGAAACAACTCTTCCTTCCTGCATAAGCACTGCTCCAAGTCTTCGATGTGAAGCGTCGCAATACACCTCATAATCCTTGGTTTGGTCTGGCAAAATCAACACTGGTGAGGTCACCAAACGTTTCTTCAACTCCTGGAAACTTGCCTCACACTCCTCAGTCCATTTGAACTTAGTATCCTTTTTCAACAACTCCGTCATAGGTCTTGCAATCTTTGAGAAGTTCTCAATAAATCTCCGGTAGTATCCTACGAGTCCAAGAGAACTCCGGATCTCCCCAACTGTTGTTGGTGCTTCCCACTTGGTCACGGTTTCAACTTTAGCGGGATCTACTGCTATACCTTCTCCAGATATAACGTGTCCGAGGAATCCTACTTCCTTCAACCAAAATTCACATTTGCTGAACTTGGCATATAACTGGTGTTCTCTGAGCTTTCCAAGTACCAAACGCAAATGCTCCTTATGCTCCTCTTCATTCTTCGAATATACCAGGATATCATCAATGAACACTACGACGAACTTATCCAAAAACTCCATAAATACTTTGTTCATCATGTTCATAAAATAGGCAGGCGCGTTAGTCAGTCCAAATGACATAACGATATACTCATACAGCCCATACCTGGTGGTAAAAGCTGTCTTAGGAATATCCTGTTCTCGAATCTTCAACTGGTGGTATCCTGATCGCAAATCGATCTTGGAAAATACTTTAGCTCCTTGCAATTGATCAAACAGATCGTTGATCATTGGCAGTGGGTACTTGTTCTTGATCGTTACTTCGTTCAATCCTCGATAGTCAACAACCATCCTTAACGATCCATCCTTCTTTTCCACTAGAAGTACTGGCAATCCCCAAGGCGAAGAACTTGGGCGAATATATCCCTTATACAGTAACTCCTTAATCTGCTTCTTAATTTCCACCAAATCTTTTGCTGGCATCCTATATGGTCTCTTCGATATTGGTCCAGTGCCTAGCAAAAGCTCAATCAAAAACTCAATGTCTCTATCCGGTGGCATGCCTGGCAACTCCTCGGGAAATACATCAGGAAAATCCCTTACCACTGGTACTTCCTCCTGCACAACTCCTGTTAGGCAATTCACTTGTGTCCTTTTTGGTACATGCCGGGATACATACTTGATCCTTCTCCCTTCTGGTGTGGTAAGCAAAATTGACTTACTAGCACACTCAATATTCCCTTCATACTTTGATAACCAATCCATGCCTAATATCACATCCAATCCTTGAGATTCCAATACTATTAGGTCTGAGGGAAAAACATAGTTACCAATCCTTAATGGTAACCGATCACACCATAGTCTTGCCACATACTCTGCTCCGGGCGAGGTTACTAACATGGGTTACCTAAGGGCTTGGGTTGGTAGGTTATACTTATCCACAAATCCCCTTGAGATGTATGAATGTGATGCACCAGTATCAAAAAGAACGAGTGCAGTAAATGACTTAACCAAAAACTTACCTATTACTGCATCGGGCTGAGCTTCAACCTCCTCCACGCTAACGTGGTTCACCTGTCCCCTGTTGAAAGGGTTCGGCTTCTTTCCAGAACTTCCATTGCCGTTTTGGCCTTCAGGACATTCATTTGCAAAATGTCCTGGTTTCGAACACTTATAACAAGTGACGTGGCTCAAATCCTTCTTGGCTGGGGTCGATGGGGTGCTGCGGTTCTGTCCATTGCTTCCTCCATTCCCATTACCATTCTTGGTGCTATTGTGATTGTGCGAGCTACCTACTCCATGGGTATGCTGAAAATGTCCTCCTGGTCTAGGGGTAAAACGTGGCTTCTGCTGAGCTCCTGAATTATACTTTCCTTGTCCATACTTCCTCTTGCGGTTCTCAATTTGCTGCTGCTTCCCTTCAATCATAAGAGCACGATCTACCAACTCCTGGTAGTTGTTGAAGGTGGCTACCATCAACTGCATACTCAACTCATCATTCAGTCCTTCCAGGAATTTCTCCTGCTTAGCTGCATCTGTAGCAACGTCATCTGGGGCATAACGTGCTAACTTACTAAACTCCTCCACATACTGGCCAACTGTCCGTCCTCCTTGGCGCAAGTTACGAAACTCACGCTTCTTCATGGCCATTGCTCCTGCTGAAACATGGGCAGTACGAAAAGCCTGCTGAAACTGGTCCCATGTGACAGTGTCGACTGGGAAGGTGGCTGTGAAATTCTCCCACCAAGATGTTGCGGGTCCTTCTAACTGATGTGCGGCAAACTTCACCTTCTCCACATCTGTGCATCCTGCTGTGGTCAACTCCCTAGCTATCTTGCGGAGCCAATCATCTGCTACTATCGGCTCGGTGCTACTGGAAAACACCGGCGGATTCAGCCTAAGAAAACGGGCTAAGTGGTCAACAGGTAGTGGTGGTGGTGGATTGTTGTTCCCTTGATTCTGATTCTGAACTAGCAACTGCATCAAGGTGTTCTGCTGCTGGATCAACTGGGTGAGCTCCAGCGGAAAGGCAAATCCGGGGTCACGTCTCGGAGGCATCTGAGGGTTTTAGAAAAGATGAGATATAAGAATAGAGGGGGTCTAAAGGGAAAACACTACCCATATGCACATGAGGCAAAAGCACACAATTCACTTCAATCAATCAAACAAAGGCATACAATCGATCTAGCTATCGCAAAAGTGCTCGGACTACTATATTTACATGGTGGACTACTACTAATGATGAGGTGGTCTACTAGAAATATTCTACGGTTGTAGACTCCATAATATCTGCTCCTGCTTCATCAGCATATTCATCATCGCTACTATCTTGTTCCGAGTCGGTGGCGTCAATGATGATGTAGTCCTCCGGGCTAATCTCCTTGGGTTCCTCGTCTTCATGTACTGGTGTCGAGCCTCCCATAAATATTCCAATCTTCTTGATCAGATCGTCATTCTTCTCCACCAATACTTCAATTTCTTCTTCATAACCTTCGCGTGTAGACTTGAGTTCTTCCTCCAGTTCCTTGATTCTAGTCTTAGCCTTCTTCAGATCTATCATGTCGGCGCACATCTGATTCTCCTGTCGTCGAATGTGCTGATTTAACTCCTGAATAAAAGCTGCAATTGATCTATCTTTCCTGGTGCTGATCATCTCCCAGTGTTCATCTCGGCGTCCGCAAATCTGGTAGATAGTATCCTTGAGATCCTTGCGGTAGACTTCTCCAATGCGTCCCATGGCGATGTGAGCTGCCATACTCTTTCCTAGACTCCAAGTTGGGGCATCAAAAGAAAACTCTATGGGCTTAGTGACTAGCATGAACGTCCTTCCTGGAACTTGAACTTGAATCATACAGCGCTCTTCTTCAGGTAAAGTGGCGTTGTAGGTTCCCGTGAAGCTTGGTATTCCTATGTTCAGGTATCTAGTGACTTCCTTCAAGTGGCGTCCAAAAGGTGTATCTTCATCTGGTTGGGTGAACTTGTTCCTTGCATCCGCCATCCTAAAGAGTAGAAAAGATGAGAAGTCAGAAGAGAAGAGAGTGATCTAGTGATCTAGGTCTTTATCTTAGTGGTCATGTCCTACAGTCAGCGTGTGCTCTGATACCATCTCTGTAGCGACCAGACCTCAAACAGTCTGATCTCTGTGCTCCGGTGTCATCCCTGGATCAGTAATGCTGACACCACACAGTACTCGGAGGATTTATAGCAGAGTAGCAATCACACACTTATTACATCGAGTGTCTCAAAAGAGAACTTATTACAATAAATATGGCTTAAGGCCATCTAATAACGATAACAGCGGAAGGCTTGGAAGATAAGTGAGTCCATCAACTCCAACGGCATCACTGAGTATAGAACCACGACCTAAAAGTCCTCAATCGTCGTCTGAAAAGTCTGCAACATTAACGTTGCAGCCCGAAAACGGGTCAGCACATGGAATATGCTGGCAAGATAACACATAGAGAGTAATGGAATGCAACAGCTATACTATATGTATATTTGGCTGGTGGAAAGCTCTATGATTATAGTTTTTGCGTAAAGCCAATTTTTCCCTACTTCAAAGGAATAAATTTAATTACTATCATGGTGGTTGTGAAACATTGAGAATGGTTGACAGCATTCTCAATCCCAATTAAGTAACATCATTAAAACCCATCAAAATTAATTTAGAGTAACATGTTGAGATTCACATGAAAATCCAGGTACTAGATACTCAAGATGTCCATAACCGGGGACACGGCTAACCATGATTAGTTTATACACTCTGCAGAGGTTTGCGCACTTTTCCCCACAAGACTTGATCGCCTCCGTTTGCTTTCTCGCACTACAGGGTGTTTGAGAAGACGGATGACCGAGACATAGTCTTTCAGAAGCACTAGCACCTTACGATCGGGTAGACCGTACCACCTACAAACCCTACATCTGCTAGTCTACCACTGTAAGAGTTCGCACAACTTAGTCAACTATGCCAGAGCCCATAATGGCTTGTGGCTGCACATGAAAGTTTCTACTATGAAAAATCTCATGATCCCTATGAGCCTGGGTGGCGGTCCAAGAAAACAGGCAAGTCCTGGAAACCCCAGGTGCCTCGATCCACCCAGATGTGTGTTAGGTTGCCACCTTAAATAAACCATTAATTAACAATCTCACATCTGTCATGGATATCACTCACCCAATCCACGTCTACTAGCATAGCATGGCATAATAAGCAAACGTAGAAGTAACTCCCAAAGGTTTGGTAATAAACAGGTAATAGGTACTACCTCATCTACTTCCCATCCCACAGTTTAATTAGATCCTAATCATGCAATGTGTGAGGATTGATCTAATGCAATAAAACTGGGTTGTAGAAAAGGTGTGATCAAAGTGTTACTTGCCTTGCTGATGATCCGCGAAACCTAGAGATTCGAAGTAACAAGAGGCGCACTCCAGGTATTCTATCGCAGACAAACAACAATCATACAATAAGTACTCATCTAATACACAGGTAAAACTCAAATAAAAGATCTAACCAGAAGGTTCAACTTAAGAACTCCGGTTGGCAAAAAGAATCAAATCGAACGAAGCAAAAGAGATCAAACGGCAAAAGAAAACAACTTCGTTCTAGTAATCTGAATCTAGGGCAAATTTTACAGTAGCAAAAACTTGTTTAAGTTGATTATTCGGAAAGAGGGTTTCGAGACGAAACTCCAGGCGCTTGAATCGCCTGATTCCGATAAATGAGCGAAAAGTTATACTAAAACGAAAATCGGATCAGAAATCGCGATCAAAAAATAACCGCGGAAAATCCGACGAAAAAGACAAACGACGAACAGAATTTTTGTTTTTTAAAAAAAACTGCACGGAAAAACGGGGCGGCGGCGAACCTCGAAAGTCGCGCGGCTCCGGCGGCGGCGGCGGCGGGCGGCGGCTGGCTAGGGCGGCGGCTAGGGTTAGGGTTTAGGTGGCGGCGGCGGCTGGGCTTTCGGGCCCCGGGGCGGCGGCTTTTATAGCCTTAGCCGGCGGAGTCCAGGCCGAATACGGCCCGTAGTCGGTTCGCGTTTTTTTTTAAATCCGCTCGGAAGAAAAATAAAAAGAAATACTAAACAGACTCTAAAAATCACGAAATAAATTTTGCCGGGTTCCTAAAATCAAGCCCGATAAAGTGAACATTCATCTCGGCCCAAAATACAACTTTGAAAAACGCGCATTTTTCCTAAATTCAAATAAAAAATACCGAAAAACTCCGAAATAAATCTTATTTGATTTTTTATTAAATCTTCAATATTTCTATATTTTGGGAAAGTCATTTTATTCCCTCTCTCATATTTTTGTAATAGAAATAATTGATGATAAAATAAATAAAATCAAATGATCCTGTTTACATAATTTGAGAAAACTCGAATATGTAAATAACGAAATCCCCAACTCTCTCCGTGGGTCCTTGAGTTGCTTAGATTTTCTAGGATCAAAACCAAAAGCGAAATAAAATATGATATGCATGATGACCTAATGTATAACATTCCAAATTGAAAATTTGGGATGTTACAAGCAGGGAGGTACCAAAGTAATCCTGGAGTGGATCACTGGACAGCGGTCAAGAACATCTTGAAATACCTGAAAAGGACTAAGGATATGTTTCCCGTTTATGGAGGTGACAAAGAGATAGTCGTAAATGGTTACATCGATGCAAGCCTTGACACTGATCCGGACAATTCTAAATCGCAAATGGGATACATGTTTACATTGAACGGTGGAGCTGTCAGTTGGTGCAGTTCTAAACAAAGCGTCGTGGCAAGATCTACATGTGAAGCAGAGTACATAGCTGCTTCGGAAGCAGCGAATGAAGGAGTCTGGATGAAGGAGTTCATATCCGATCTAGGTGTCATACCTAGTGCATCGGGTCCAATGAAAATCTTTTGTGACAATACTGGTGCAATTGCCTTGGCGAAGGAATCCAGATTTCACAAGAGAACCAAGCAAATCAAGAGACGCTTCAATTCCATCCGGGATCTAGTCCAGGTGGGAGACATAGGAATTTGCAAGATACATACGGATCTGAATGTTGCAGACCCATTGACTAAGCCTCTTCCACGAGCAAAACATGATCAGCACCAAGACTCCATGGGTGTTAGAATCATTACTGTGTAATCTAGATTATTGACTCTAGTGCAAGTGGGAGACTGAAGGAAATATGCCCTCGAGGCAATAATAAAGTCATTATTTATTTCCTTATATCATGATAAATGTTTATTATTCATGCTAGAATTTTATTAACCAGAAACATAATACTTGTGTGAATACATAGACAAATAGAGTGTCACTAGTATGCCTCTACTTGACTAGCTCATTGATCAAAGATGGTTAAGTTTCCTAACCATAGACATGAGTTGTCATTTGATTAACGGGATCACATCATTAGGAGAATGATGTGATTGACTCGAACCATTCCGTTAGCTTAGCACTTGATTGTTTAGTTTGTTGTTATTGCTTTCTTCATGACTTATACATGTTCCTATGACTATGAGATTATGCAACTCCCGTTTACCAGAGGAACACTTTGTGTGCCACCAAACGTCACAACGTAACTTGGTGATTATAAAGGTGCTCTACAGGTGTCTCTGAAGGTACTTGTTGGGTTGGCGTATTTCGAGATCAGGATTTGTCACTCCGATTGTCGGAGAGTTATCTCTGGGCCCACTCCGTAATGCACATCACTATAAGCCTTGCAAGCATTGCAACTAATAAGTTAGTTGCGCGATGATGTATTATGGAACGAGTAAAGAGACTTACCAGTAACGAGATTGAACTAGGTATTGAGATACCGACGATCGAATCTCGGGCAAGTAACATACTGATGACAAAGGGAACAACGTATGTAGTTACACTACTAGGGAAAAGCCTATACATAGAATTTTACCAGTAGCGCTGTACAAAATCAAGCGCTGCTGCAACTTAGTAGCAGCGCGCGTAAATAAACCGCGCTACTGCTATGACTTTAGCAGTAGCACGTACTAGCGAAAAGCGCTGCTGCTATGTTTGAACTGGGCGCACATGGCTAGCCCAACCTAGCAGTAGTGCGTATAATGGCCCAGCGCTACTGCTAATCTCCTTAGCTGCAGCGCGCTTACGTATAAAGCGCTGCTGCTAACGGATATAAAATAAAGTGAAAAACAAGTAGAAAAGTAAATGAAAATGAAAGAAATAGAAAAAGGAGAAAGGGAAAAAATAAAATGTAAAGAAAAATAAAAGAAAAAAGGGAAAAAGGAGAAAGGAATAGCAGTAGTGGGTTTTAGTAAACGCGCTATAGCTAACTTAGCTATAGCGCGTTTCCGGAAACGCGCTACCGTTACGTTTCACTTAAACAACAGTTTCCCCCCACCCCGTCCCCCGGCCACCAATTCTTCCCCAAATCGTCCCTCGCCCTTGCCGCCATCGCCCAAGGCCACCCTCAGCCTCACCGCCGTCGCCCGAGGCCGCCCTCAGCCTCACCGCCGCCGCCCGAGGCCGCCCTCAGCCTCACTGCCGCCGCCCGAGGCCGCCCTCAGCCTCACAGCCGCCGCCCAAGGCCACCCTCCACGTCACCGTCGGCGCCCTCCACCTCACCGCCGCCCGAGCCTGCCTAGGACCGCCCTTGCCCGTGCCCGAGCCCGCCCTCTCCGCCCCTGCCTCCGTCACCGAGCACCTCCCCGCCATCGTCTCTCCCCTCTCTGTAAGTCCCCACCCGTTCCCCTCACTCATCTCTCTCTGTATTTTAGAGAAAAAATTAGATGTTAATTAGATGTTTTTCAGTTAGGGCACTAGAGTTTTGCTACGTTAATTAGGTTAGTAGTGCTGCTAGTAGTATTGGTACAGTAGGTTAATTAGGTGATGTTAAATGAATAACCTAAATGAATGAAATTAGTAGTTAACTGAATTTTTTTCCTTTCATCATTATAGAGCACTAAAGTTAACTGAATTTTGTTCTATTAGTAGTTAAATGAATTTTCTTCTACACTGTTTGCACATGTGGTTGCTCGTGTATATTTGGACACTGTTTGCAGGGAATGATGCTTAGTGGCCTATGTTTTGCCGGAATGTTGATTCATTTCTTTTTCGGCAAATTTCAGGTTCTCGATTTGTCCACTTTTTAGCAAAGCTCATGCCTAAATTTTACGTGAATTTCGGCATGACTTGTGCTACAAACTAGGACATATCGAGTGCCCGTGATTTGCCGCACCAGGAAGGAGTCAACATTCCTGCAAAACAATAGGCCTTTTTTATGTCATTATTCATTTTATTAGGTCTAGAATTAATTGACTAGATTTAATCATAGGAAACATGGTTAGCAACGATGAAGGACAGGGTTCTGGTGATTGCGATGACGCCTACCGGGCGGCAGACGAATTTTTTAGCCTTACCGATGATCAACCGATGTTATTGCTGGGCCCACCGGTGGCATCGGGGACTGAGACCGACACGCAGACCAGTGCTGAGACTGAGACCGGCGCTCAGACTCAGACCGGCATCGAGACCGGCGCTGAGACTGAGACCGGCACTGCCTCGGGGAGCGGAGCCGGTGTAGAACCGAAAGCAAAGAGGCAACGGGTTCCTAACAAACTCAGGACTACTAGAGTTTTGCTAGGTTAATTTGAGGACTTATTTTGCGCAGCGGCGGGCGCACCGTCCTCATCATCCTCTACCCCCGATTCTCCCACGCTCTTTACTTGGGCACGTCGAAGAACATTCACAAAAAGGATTACACCCACATCAAGGATGTTCTCGACAGTGCTATGTATCACTACCAATCACTGGGTGGAGAGGTCAGGGACAAGAAGATGAGGGGCGGCAGGGTCGCCTTCGGCCATAAAACCAACTTCTGCTGCATCCAGCAACCGGACGATTCTCTTAATGATTGATTCTATGTCCTACACCACATGCTGGAGTACAGACGGGATCACCAGAACCTTCGCATGGCACCTTCTTCCGGCGATGCCCATATTCTGCAATGGGCAAAGGACATAGGAGATATCGAGGATCATCGACTTCGAGCTGAGTTCTATAACATCCAACGCGAACTTGCCCAAATCATCATGAAGGAGGTCGTCGGAAAAACAGGGATGTTCTACGGAGAAGGACAAATGTCGCGGGAAGACGTCCGCACATGGATAGCCTCTGAGCGTCTCAACCTGAAGCCTTTCACTAGGCTCCGGGACTACCTCCCTGACTTGGATGGATGGAACGACATGTTGGAGTGATTGTCGATATATGACAATGTGTCCTTTTAGTCCATACTTTCTGTATGACAAAACTTTGAGTTATGCACGGTGAAACTTTATTTGTGATGTAATTAAACCGTCCTGTTCCTCGACTAGAGAAAATCACTCTAGTTAGGGCATTTTGGGGTACGATGAACTTTGTTATTTATGCTTATGATATGTTGTTTTTATTTTTGCCAAGTCTGTCTCTTTCTGTTGCTCAACTATATATGTTGCATATCATCGACTCATGTGATGATGCAGGTGCATAGATCATAGATGGCGAAGAAGTGCTATGCCAGGAGTATATATACGACAAGTGGCCGGAGTGTCAGGCCCTTCCGGTTTCCGAGCGACATGCAGTAGTTAGTTTAGAGGTTCACGCTAATGCGAAAGAGGGATACGAACTCATGTTCTCAAAGTGATAGCTCTTCTCGCGTATATCATTGTTTACATGGATGACGATGTATTTGCATATCATTCGAGACTTGTATCGCTATTTTCGAGATGATGACGAGAGACCACTTTGTGTTGGATGATGATTATGATGATGACATGATTTGATGAGACTAATTGTATGTATATGTTATGATTACATTTGTATGTGTATGATATGCTAAAGATTATTGTATAAAGCCTATTCAAATACAAAACAAATACAAAAGAAATATGCAGGAAAAAACTAATAAATAAACTAGTAGTAGCGAGGGGGGAAATTTAGCAGTAGCGCCGCATTGTCAGTAGTGCGTCCCAGCAAACAGCGCTGCAGATAATATCAGCAGCGCCCTTTCCCAAAGAGCGCTACAGATATTCATGTATAGCAGTAGCGTGGGACAACCGGCGCTACCGCTATACGTTAGCTGTAGTGCCTTATTAGTAGCGCCGGTGCCCGCGCTACTGAGAGGCCCAAAACCCTCGCTGCTGGTAGGCTTTTCCCTAGTAGTGTTATGCGGTCTGACCGATAAACATCTTCGTAGAATATGTAGGAGCCAATATGGGCATCCATGTCCTGCTATTGGTTATTGACCAGAGAGGTGTCTCGGTCATGTCTACATAGTTCTCGAACCCGTAGGGTCCACACGCTTAATGTTCGTTGATGATATAATACTATATGAGTTATGTATGTTGGTGACCGAATGTTGTTCGGAGTCCGAGATGGGATCACGAACATGACGAGGAATTCCAGAATGGTCCATAGATAAAGTTTGATATATGGGATACTAGTGTTTGGTCATGGGAAGTGTTCCGGAATTCACCGGAAGGGGTTCCGGATGTTTCTCGAAATGTTTGGGTACAAGAACACTTTATTTGGGACAAAGGGGAAAGCCCACAAGGTTTTTGGAAAGCGCAAAAGGAAGTTTTGCGGAGTCCAGGGGCCAGACGCCAGGGCCCCTGGCGTCTGGGTCCAGACGCCGGGAACCCTGGCGTCTGGCCCTGGAGTTCGAGAAGGTCTCTTGCCTTTCGGGTGAAACCGACCTTGTGGAGGCTTTTACTCCAAGTTTCGACCCCAAGGCTCAACATATAAATAGAGGGGTACGGCTAGCACCCAAGACACATCAAGAAACACCAAGCCGTGTGCTGGAACCCCGTCCCCTCTAGTTTGTCCTCCGTCATATTTTTCGTAGTGCTTAGGCAAAGCCCTGCGGAGATTGTTCTTCACCAACACCGTTACCACACCGTCGTCCTGCCGGAACTCATCTACTACTTCGCCCCTCTTGCTGGATCGAGAAGGCGAGGACGTCACTGAGCCGAACGTGTGCAGAACTTGGAGGTGCCGTGCTTTCGGTACTTGTATCGGTCGGATTGTGAAGACGTTCGACAACATCAACCGCGTTGATATTACGCTTCCGCGAACGGTCTACGAGGGTACGTAGACAACACTCTCCCCTCTCATTGCTATGCATCACCATGATCCTGCGTGTGCGTAGGAATTTTTTTGAAATTACTACGTTCCCCAACAGTGGCATCCGAGCCAGGTTTTATGCGTAGATGTCATATGCACGTGTAGAACACAAGTGAGTTGTGCACGATACAAGTCATACTGCTTACCAGCATGCCATACTTTGGTTCGACGGTATTGTTGGATGAAGTGGCTCGGACCAACATTACGTGTACGCTTACGCGAGACTGGTTCTACCGGCGTGCTTTGCACACAGATGGCTGGCGGGTGTCAGTTTCTCCAACTTCAGTTGAACCGAGTGTGGCTACGCCCGGTCCTTGAGAAGGTTAAAACTGCACTAACTTAACGAACTATCGTTGTGGTTTTTGATGCGTAGGTAAGAACGATTCTTGCTTAGCCCGTAGCAGCCACGTAAAACTTGCAACAACAAAGTAGAGGACGTCTAAATTGTTTTTGCAGGGCATGTTGTGATGTGATATGGTCAAGGCCTGATGCTATATTTTTACTGTATGAGATGATCATGTTTTGTAACCGAGTTATCGGCAACTGGCAGGAGCCATATGGTTGTCGCTTCATTGAATGCAATGCAATCGCCCTGTAATGCTTTACTTTATCACTAAGCGGTAGCGATAGTCATAAAAGCATAAGATTGGTGAGACGACAATGATGCTACGATGGAGATCAAGGTGTCGCGCCGGTGAGGATGGTGATCATGACGATGCTTCAGAGATGGAGATCACAAGCACGAGATGATGATGACCATACCATATCACTTATATTGATTGCATGTGATGTTTATCTTTTATGCATCTTATCTTGCTTTGATAGACGGTAGCATTATAAGATGATCTCTCACTAAATTTCAAGATAAAAGTGTTCTCCCTGAGTATGCAACATTGCCAAAGTTCGTCGTGCCCAGACACCACGTGATGATCGGGTGTGATAAGCTCTACATCCATCTACAACGGGTGCAAGCTAGTTTTGCACACGCAGAATACTCAAGTTAAACTTGACGAGCCTAGCATATGCAGATATGGCCTGGAACACTAAGACCGAAAGGTCGAGTGTGAATCATATAGTAGATATGATCAACATAGTGATGTTCACCATTAAAAGCTACTCCATTTCGCGTGATGATCGGTTATGGTTTAGTTGATATGGATCACGTGATCACTTAGAGGATTAGAGGGATGTCTATCTAAGTGGGAGTTCTTAGGTAATATGATTAATTGAACTTAAATTTATCATGAACTTAGTACCTGATAGTATCTTGCTTGTCTATGTTAATTGTAGATAGATGGCCCGTGTTGTTGTTCCATTGAATTTTAATGCATTCCTTGAGAAAGCAAAGTTGAAAGATGATGGTAGCAATTACGCGGACTAGGTCCGTAACTTGAGGATTATCCTCATTGTTGAACAGAAAAGTTACGTCTTGGAAGCACCGCTAGGTGTACCACCTGCGCCAGCAATTGTAGACATTGTGAATGCCTGACAGTCACGTGTTGATGACTACTCGATAGTTCAGTGTGCCATGCTTTATGGCTTAGAACCGGGACTTCAATGACGTTTTGAACGTCATGGAGCATATGAGATGTTCCAGGAATTTAAGTTAATATTTCAAAAGAATGCTCGGATTGAGAGATATGAAGTCTCCAATAAGTTCTACAGCTGCAAGATGGAGGAGAATAGTTCTGTCAGCGAGCATATACTCAAGATGTCTGGGTACTTCAATCACTTGATTCAACTGGGAGTTAATCTTCCGGATGATAGCTTCATTGACAGAATTCTTCAATCACTGCCACCAAGCTACAAAAGCTTCATGATGAACTATAACATGCAAGGGATGGATAAGACGATTCCTGAGCTCTTCGCAATGCTAAAGGCTGCGGAGGTAGAGATCAAGACGGAGCATCAAGTGTTGACGATAAATATAACCACCAGTTTCAAGAAAAATGGCAAAGGGAAGAAGAAGGGGAACTTCAAGAAGAACAACAAGCAAGTTGTTGCTCAAGAGAAGAAACCCAAGTCTGGACCTAAGCCTGAGACTGAGTGCTTTACTGCAAGCAGGCTGGTCACTGGAAGCGGAACTGCCCCAAATATTTGGCGCATAAGAAGGATGGCAAGGTGAACAAAGGTATATGTGATATACATGTTATTGATGTGTACCTTACCAGAGCTCACAGTAGCACCCGGGTATTTGATACTGGTTCTGTTGTTAATATTTGCAACTTGAAACGGGGACTATGGATTAAGCGAACACTGGCCAAGGACGAGGTGACGATGCGCGTGGGAAACGGTTCTAAAGTCGATGTGATCGTCGTCGGCATGCTACCTCTACATCTACCTTCGGGATTGGTATTAGACCTAAATAATTGTTATTTGGTGTCAGCGTTGAGCATGAACATTATATCTGGATCTTGTTTGATGCGTGATGGTTATTCATTTAAATCAGAGAATAATGGTTGTTCTATTTATATGAGTAATATATTTTATGGTCATGCACCCTTGAAGAGTGGTCTATTTTTGATGAATCTCGATAGTAGTGATACACATATTCATAATGTTGAAGCCAAAAGATGCAGAGTTGATAATGATAGTGCAACTTATTTGTGGCACTGCCGTTTAGGTCATATTGGTGTAAAGTGCATGAAGAAACTCCATACTGATGGACTTTCGGAACCAATTGACTATGACTCACTTGGTACTTGCGAACCGTGCCTCATGGGCAAGATGACTAAAATGCCGTTCTCCGGAACTATGGAGAGATCAAAAGATTTGTTGGAAATCATACATACAGATGTATGTGGTCCAAAGAATATTGAAGCTCGTGGCGGATATCGTTATTTTATCACCTTCACAGATGATTTGAGCAGATATGGGTATATATACTTAATGAATATAAGTCTGAAACATTTGAAAAGTTCAAAGAATTTCAGAGTGAAGTTGAAAATCATCGTAATAAGAAAATAAAGTTTCTATGATCAGATCGTGGAGGAGAATATTTGAGTTATGAGTTTGGTCTACATTTGAAACAATGTGGAATAGTTTCGCAACTCATGCCACCTGGAACACCACAGCGTAATGGTGTGTCCGAATGTCATAATCGTACTTTACTATATATGGTGCGATCTATGATCTCTTACTGATTTACCGCTATCGTTTTGGGGTTATTCTTTAGAGACGTCCGCATTCACGTTAAATAGGGCACCATCAAAATCCGTTGAGACGACGCCTTATGAACTATGGTTTGGCAAGAAACCAAAGTTGTCGTTTCTTAAAGTTTGGGGTTGCGATGCTTATGTGAAAAGGCTTCAACCTGATAAGCTCGAACCCAAATCGGAGAAATGTGTCTTCATAGGATACCCAAAGGAGACTATTGGGTACACCTTCTATCACAGATCCGAAGGCAAGACATTCGTTGGTAAGAATGGATCCTTTCTAGAGAAGGAGTTTCTCTCGAAAAAAGTGAGTGGGAGGAAAATAGAACTTGATGAGGTAATTGTACCTGCTCCCTTATTGGAAAGTAGTTCATCACAGAAACCGATTCCTGTGACGCCTACACCAATTAGTGAGGAAGTTAATGATGATGATCATGAAACTTCAGATCAAGTTATTACTGAACCTCGTAGATCAACCAGAGTAAGATCCGCACCAGATTGGTATGGTAATCCTATTCTGGAAGTCATGTTACTAGACCATGATGAACCTACGAACTATGAAGAAGCGATGGTGAGCCCAGATTCTGCAAAATTGCTTGAAGCCATGAAATCTAAGATGGGATCCATGTATGAGAACAAAGTGTGGACATTGGTTGACTTGCCCGTTGATCGGCAAGCCATTGAGAATAAATGGATCTTCAAGAAGAAGACTGACGCTGACGGTAATGTTACTGTTTATAAAGCTCGACTTGTTGCAAAAGGTTTTCGACAAGTTCAAAGGATTGACTACGATGAGACCTTCTCACCCGTAGCGATGCTTAAGTCTGTCCAAATCATGTTAGCAATTGCCGCATTTTATGATTATGAAATTTGGCAAATGGATGTAAAAATTGCATTCCTGAATGGATTTCTGGAAGAAGAGTTGTATATGATGCAACTAGAAGGTTTCGTCGATCCAAAGGGAGCTAACAAAGTATGCAAGCTCTAGCGATCCATTTATGGACTGGTGCAAGCCTCTCAGAGTTGGAATAAATGCTTTGATAGTGTGATCAAAGCATTTGGTTTTATACAGACTTTTGGAGAAGTCTGTATTTACAAGAAAGTGAGTGGGGGCTCTGTAGCATTTCTGATATTATATGTGGATGACATATTGTTGATTGGAAATGATATAGAATTTCTCGATAGCATAAAGGTATACTTGAATAAGAGGTTTTCAATGAAAGACCTCGGTGAAGCTGCTTATATATTGGGCATCAAGATCTATAGAGATAGATCAAGATGCTTAATTGGACTTTCACAAAGCACATACCTTGACAAAGTTTCAAAGAAGTTCAAAATGGATCAAGCAAAGAAAGGGTTCCTGCCTGTGTTACAAGGTGTGAAGTTGAGTAAGACTCAATGCCCGACCACTCCAGAAGATAGAGAGAAGATGAAAGATGTTCCCTATGCTTCAGCCATAGGCTCTATCATGTATGCAATGCTTTGTACCAGACCTGATGTGTGCCTTGCTATAAGTCTGGCAGGGAGGTACCAAAGTAATCCAGGAGTGGATCACTGGACAGCGGTCAAGAACATCCTGAAATACCTGAAAAGGACTAAGGATATGTTTCTCATTTATGGAGGTGACAAAGAGCTAGTCGTAAATGGTTACGTCGATGCAAGCTTTGACACTGATCCGGACAATTCTAAATCGAAAACGGGATACGTGTTTACATTGAACGGTGGAGCTGTCAGTTGGTGCAGTTCTAAACAAAGCGTCGTGGCGGGATCTACTTGTGAAGCGGAGTACATAGCTGCTTCGGAAGCAGCGAATGAAGGAGTCTGGATGAAGGAGTTCATATCCGATCTAGGTGTCATACCTAGTGCATCGGGTCCAATGAAAATCTTTTATGACAATACTGGTACAATTGCCTTGGCGAAGGAATCCAGATTTCACAAGAGAACCAAGCAAATTAAGAGACGATTCAATTCCATCCGGGATCTAGTCCAGGTGGGAGACATAGGAATTTCCAAGATACATACGGATCTGAATGTTGCAAACCCATTGACTAAGCCTCTTCCACGAGCAAAACATGATCAGCACCAAGACTCCACAGGTGTTCGAATCATTACTGTGTAATCTAGATTCTTGACTCTAGTGCAAGTGGGAGACTGAAGGAAATATGCCCTCGAGGCAATAATAAAGTAATTATTTATTTCCTTATATCATGATAAATGTTTATTATTCATGCTAGAATTGTATTAACCGGAAACATAATACTTGTGTGAATACATAGACAAATAGAGTGTCACTAGTATGCCTCTACTTGACTAGCTCGTTGATCAAAGATGGTTAAGTTTCCTAACCATAGGCATGAGTTGTCATTTGATTAACGGGATCACATCATTAGGAGAATGATGTGATTGACTTGACCCATTCCGTAGCTTAGCACTTGATCGTTTAGTTTGTTGCTATTGCTTTCTTCATGACTTATACATGTTCCTATGACTACGAGATTATGCAACTCCCGTTTACCAGAGGAACACTTTGTGTGTCACCAAACGTCACAACGTAACTAGGTGATTATAAAGGTGCTCTACAGGTTTCTCTGAAGGTACTTGTTGGGTTGGCGTATTTCGAGATTAGGATTTGTCACTCCGATTGTCGGAGAGTTATCTCTGGGCCCACTCCATAATGCACATCACTATAAGCCTTGCAAGCATGGCAACTAATGAGTTATTTGCGGGATGATGTATTATGGAATGAGTAAACAGACTTGCCGATAATGAGATTGAACTAGGTATTGAGATACCGACGATCGAATCTCGGGCAAGTAACATATCGATGACAAAGGGAACAACGTATGTAGTTATGCGGTCTGACCGATAAAGATCTTCGTAGAATATGTAGGAGCCAATATGGGCATCCAGGTCCCGCTATTGGTTATTGACCAGAGAGGTGTCTCGGTCGTGTCTACATAGTTCTCGAACCCGTAGGGTCTGCACGCTTAACGTTCGTTGACGATATAATACTATATGAGTTATGTATGTTGGTGACCGAATGTTGTTCGGAGTCCGAGATGGGATCACGTACATGACGAGGAATTCCAGAATGGTCCGTAGATAAATTTTGATATATGGGATACTAGTGTTTGGTCACGGGAAGTGTTTCATAATTCACCGGAAGGGGTTCCGGATGTTTCCCGAAATGTTTGGGTACAAGAACACTCTATTTGGGCCAAAGGGGAAAGCCGACAAGGTTTTTGGAAAGCGCAAAAGGAAGTTTTGCGGAGTCCAGGGGCCAGACGCCAGGGTCCCTGGTGTCTGGGTCCAGACGCCGGGAACCCTGGCGTCTGGCCCTGGAGTCCGAGAAGGTCTCTTGCCTTTCGGGTGAAACCGACCTTGTGGAGGCTTTTACTCCAAGTTTCGACCCCCAAGGCTCAACATATAAATAGAGGGGTAGGGCTAGCACCCAAGACACATCAAGAAACACCAAGCCGTGTGCCGGAAACCCCGTCCCCTCTAGTTTGTCCTCCGTCATATTTTTCGTAGTGCTTAGGCAAAGCCCTGCGGAGATTGTTCTTCACCAACACTGTTACAACGCCGTCGTGCTGCCAGAACTCATCTACTTCTTTGCCCCTCTTGCTGGATCGAGAAGGCGAGGACATCACTGAGCCGAACGTGTGCAGAACTCGGAGGTGCCGTGCTTTCGGAACTTGGATCGGTCGGATCATGAAGACGTTCGACTACATAAACCGCGTTGATATAACGCTTCCACGAACGGTCTACAAGGGTACGTAGACAACACTCTCCCCTCTCGTTGCTATGTATCACCATGATCCTGCGTGTGCGTAGGAATTTTTTGAAATTACTACGTTCCCCAACAAGCGTGATATAGCGATAGAACGAACAACTAGCAAGCAAAGATAGAAGTGATATCGAGGGTATGGTCATCTTGCCTACAAAGTTCTCTGAGTAGTCGAAAGCTTGATCCTCGTTCGCGTACTCAACAGGTTCCTCATTCATGTACTCGTCTCCCGGCTCTACCCAAAGCAAGAATACAAGCAACAGAACAACAATCAATCACGGTGCAATGCACAAGCAACATGATGCAATACATGGCATGGTATGCAAGATATGATTTGCAATGCATATGCCTACTCCGGAAGGAAAAGGATGAACAAGGCATCAACTTGTCAAAACAAGTATAACGCTGGAAAGATGAGGTGATTTCGGTCGAAATCTATAACAGGATCACCGAAAACGGATGCAAGGTTTGCAAATGACAAGCAATACAAGGATGATGCAAATCTGCGATTAACAGCATGATAGCAATTAGAATGCAAAAAGAAACTAAACTGCTGCACTCCAACAAGCATATGTGCACAAAGTACACATGAAGCTCTTCAAATCATGAACACTAAGCTCCTACTAGATCTCACTAGAACAAGCTCAAAATAGCATGTCAAAAATGCAAATGTTATCAGCTTCACAGACTTAGAGAAAATACTAAACATGGCAAAACAACATCATATAGCAATGTTTAGAGAAAGCAAACAACATGCTACAGGAACATATCATGGCAAACAAAGGCATGGAATGCTAGTGCTAAACACATAGAACAAAACTACCTTACTGGTATTTAACCAAGGAGGCATGGAAATTGATGTGGCACCCATGCAAACATGGCAAATTATGTTAACAGTTTCAGACTTAGAAGAAAAACAGAGCATGTCATAAACAGATTTGTGATAGCAAGTTTGCAAGCTCGATTCACTCACCACAGGGCATTACATGGCATTAAAAGGTAAACAACATGAAGTAGACATATTCAAGAAGCTAATAATGGCAAGAGAAAGTTCATAGGGTACATGCATCACTTGCAAAACACATGGCAATATTGAATAACATGTTAACAATCTGCCAGGAACAATATTTAGCAAAAGTAGATCAAGAAAATGACATGCTAGATTACTCCATAATTGCAACCAGAGGCATGGATGGATAGAGCAATACCACATATACAAAACATGTTTACTGAACTATATAAAAATGTGCATGGATCTCATCGTAGCAACAAGTTTACATGGCATTACAATGTAATGGGGAAATGACTTAGCAAAATCACTAAGTGTCTGAAATCAGCAACATTATGAAGCCTACTTTGCATGCTTGTGCTAGTCACCACATAGATCACGAAAATACAAGACTCGCACCCCTGTAAATAAGGTATGCTGGAGCTCATAAAACATGTAGATATCATGCTCATAGGATGCACACACAAAATGCAACAAAAATGACAAATCATCAAGTTCTGTTAACAGACATCAGTTAACATCATATAGCACTCTTGCAACAATGATAATGGCGTCAATATGGACAGTAATATTCATGCAAATTCCACTAACATGAAGAGCTGAACGAGACGAACATTTCAATATATCATATGCATGAATCAGAGTCACGGTCATGGAGATATAACATGTCAAAGTGGGCATAAAAATGTTAGGGAAAAAGGACAGTGAAAAATATCACCTCCCAGATCTGGATCTAGGGTTTCGGGGTGGCACGGAGACCGAGACGGCGGTGCAAGATTGTCGGAGCTCGATCGGAGAACAAGAGTACAACGAGGTGGCGGCGACGGCCGGAGTGGTCGGGGGTCGCCGGAGCTCCGGTGGCCGGAGCCGAAGCGTCGGATGGCGAGCTGGACGCCGGCGCGCTGGGCGGCGAGCGAAGGAGCGGCATGCGGTGGCGTGGGACGGCGGAGCACGCGCGGGGGCAGCGCGAGGGCACGAGCGGCGGTGCGGGCCGGGGGGGCCAACCCGTGCCTCGGCGGGCCGATTGGTGGAGGGAGGCGGCGGCGACACGTGGCGCGACAGAAGAGGCTGCGGACGCGTCTGGCGCCGTCCGGACGTGTCCCGCGCAGGGAGAGGAGCGGGGTTAGGGTTTGGACTACGGAATTTTCGGGGAATGCACATATTTATAGGTAGAGGGAGCTAGGAGAGTCCAAATGAGGAGCGGTTTTCGCCCACACGATCGTGATCCAACGACGGAGAGCATGGAGGGGGTTTAGATGGGTTAGTGGGCTGTTTTGGAGGGGTGTTGGGCTGCAAAAGGAGAGAGGCTTATGCGGTTACCCAGTTAACCGTTGGGGCAACAAACGACCTCTAAATGGAGCGAAATTTGACAGGCGGCCTACCGGTGATGTACCAAGGCCACTTGAAAAATCTCGACCCATTCCGAGAATGTTTTTCTCCCACTCACAAAACAAGATTAGAGGAGTGCAACGGGGCACGAGAGAGCGTCGGATTGCAAAACGGACAACGGGGAAAAGACCAGATGCATGAGACGACCACAATTGCAAATGAGATGCACATGATGACATGAGATGAAATGCATGACATGAAAAAAAGGCAAAACGAGAGACAAAACCCAACCACGAAGGAAATATCATATCACAAAGCCGAAAATGGCAAGAGTCGGAGTTACAATTATGGAAAGTTACATCCGGGGTGTTACAAAGGCAATTATTTGGATGTATAAGCATGCCCAAAAAGTTTGGGAGTAAACAAGGAAAGATAGATGGCACTTCCTTCATAGAAAACCACGCTGGCCAGAAATAAAGAATAAATATTGGGGAATTATTTTTGGGCTAGTAAAGGAAAGTTTGGGCATATTTGAGCAACATATTACCCAAAGAAATTATGAGAACTATTTGGGAATTTTGAGAGTGACAGAAATATAGGTTGCTTCACAACCTAAGGGCAAACAGGACTATTCCTTTAATAGAAAAAGGAATATTCCTTAGAAAAGAATTTTAGGGTTGAGCTAGAATGGAAATGACATGATCTTGGGGAAGATTTGAGAGTGATAAGACACTTGGGAGGAGAAGAAATGAAGGTCTCCCAGGTTTCAAGTCCACAGATCTACTTCAAAAACAAAATCAGAGCAAAAACCAAATAAATCAAAAATAAAAAGAAAGAGGCCAAAAACTAGAGTGTTACAATATGGAGGTTGCTGGTCAGTCCGGACGTTTGGGCCAGGTTTGCCTGGTCAAGTTGGATGGCAAAATGGTGACCGGGCAGAACGCCAGGCTTGTGCGGCGGAGGATATGGGGGCGTCCCATTTACAGTTTCAAGCAGGTCTGGCTTTTTTTGAAACGGAGGCAAAAGTTGCCTCTTCTATTAATTAAGCAGAAGATAATTGCCCAGTTAATTAGAGAAAATCGAGCAAAAACCGAAACAACAAGAGCCAAGCCCACTCCCATAGACTGAAACACATAGGGCAAAGCCCACCCTTATCGACGACAAGTCGACCTGCGGCCAAACAACGCAGCTCCGACTCTAATGGAGAACTCAGAAGAACAAAACCTGGCACAACTGGTGCCACAGAAGATCGTCGAATGGGGCACCTAGAGCCAGTCATCGTACACCATAGGGCCCCACCGCCGTAGCTTCCGCTCCACAGCAACAAGCAAACCGAGTCAAAATCATGGACACGCTAGAGAAGATCCGACTACCGCAACCATTCCCACGTCGCCGACATTTCTCCCACCATCATCGTTGACTCGAAAGTCTAGTCACCACAGTGATTCTCTCAGGGCCTTCGCCCCGACATCCACCGCTCCATCGCGCACAGCAAAATCAACCGACACCGCCCCGACATACCACCGCCCCCCTCGAGCAGCAATGCTGCACAACCCAACTGCCCGCAGCCCACGCTGCTCAAGGACACTGCTCGTAGACCATGAACATCGCACCATATCCGGGGCCGCTGCTCCGTCGCCAAGTCAGACCGCCCGCTCGGGGGCGCATCGACCGAGCCGACACCCCTACCGCCCAAGCGGGACAAGGATGCCACTCAACCAATGTCGAGGCAGAGCCCCACCTCATAGAGCTACCACTCACATTGTTCCCGAGATCATCATCTCGACGCATAACCAGAAACCACCCGGAGCCGCCGCCCCGACGTCCACTGTCCCCGACGACGAAGAGATCTGTGCAAACTGCAACATGCTAACTCTCCAAGGCGATGCCTCAAAGAAGGAAACGACCTAACTGCCGCCATCGCCCGCTTCGACCATTTGAAGCTAGGGATTTCTCCCAGAGAGTCATGTAGTGGAGCTCCACGGCAACACCTTCAAGAAGACGAACGACACCATGGCCATGGCGCTGCTGTTGCCGGCACCAACCCAAGGTCAGTGCTAGACTTTCGCCTAGAGCTCCTCCACACCTCCGAATCCAAGCAGATCTGAAGCACTGCGCAACACACAATCCCCATGTTCGACGTCCACCCTCCGTCGCAGCAGCACCACATAGAGCCGACGAGCAGAGTCGCGCGAGAGGTCCCCGCAGGTGCCAGATCCAGCCGTGCCCAGCAAAGCCCAGTGACCATGCACGCACCACCAACACCTAACCTCCGAAGCACAGGGACGCCAACCAGAACCGCTGCAAATTCGGAGGGACGCCACCCGTAGCCAAAGACCGCACCTCACGGGATCCCGCCCCCGAGCACCGCCTGGATGCAAGACACGACACCTCTAGATCCGACCACCGTGCCGCCCGTGCAACCACAGCAGCCGCCAGACCGCAGGAAGGTCTCGAGGCCGCCGCCCTGGTGCCCGCACACCGTCGGCAGAGCTCGCCGTCCAGGGCCAACACGCTGAACCAGTCGATGCCCTCGCAGCGCGAGAGAAGGTGGCTCGCCGCCACCGGCCGTCGCATGGGCTTTGTCCGGTGATGTTGCCGAGCGGCTGGGAGCGACGCGGATGATGGTATCAGCTAGGTTGTCCAAATATCCTTCCAATTTCAGGTCTGGCTTGTTTTGGAGCAACGCGGACGATGGTATCAGCTAGGTTGTCCAAATATCCTTCCAATTTCAGGTCTGGCTTTTTTTAACGTAATTATCAACACACATGCACAAAATGGGAGTGCCGTTTTTCTTTTTGCGGGAAAAAATGGGAGTGTCCTTGTGGTACGTGTCAGGCCAAGTTAAGCCACGTAGCCGAGGAAAACCACAACACTATTCATACATGCGAAAATCTCGACACGACATGACTTAGCAGCTTATTTTGCGGAGTCAATTACACCATAGGTGTCTAAACTTGGCACAAAAAATCAGTTTGGTGCTGAAACTTATGGTGTACAGATATGTAGTGACAGAACTTGGCTTCGTCGTGCAGATACGGTCATATTCACGTTTGGATACGAACTGGGCGTTGACGAGTCCCACCAGCGTGGCGCGGGACACTCTGTCAGTGGCTGGATGGCGCGGGTAGAGGCGTGTGGCCTGTTTATTTGCGGGAAACCCATTGGAAGTTTTATTTTCAGTAGTTCAGATCACATACACGTAAGGAAACCACAACGCTAACTGAAGAAAACTAGTACAAGGTAATTGAAGAAAACTAGTACGCACTAACTGAAGAAAACTAGGACGCACTAACTGAAGAAATCTGCAAATTGCTAGACGAAACCGATGCTTTTTCTTCAGTCTTCCTCGTCGGGCGAAATGTTGTTGACCTCGTGCTCCGCCGCCTCGATGCTGACAATGGCACGGTTGAATGCCGCCCCATGGTTCGCTCTGGCGCGATGGACAGAGAGGCCGCCTGTCGGGAATATACCCCGCGGTATGACCCAGCCAAAAATATGACTCTGCTTGGACTTGATGTTTCATTGGTGACCCGGCAGACTATAAGCCGGCGGGAACAGTTAAGATTGTAAGCCGGTAGACACAGTCATGTAACCCGGCAAACACAGTCATGTAACCCGGCAGACACAGTCATGTAACCCACCAGACACAGTCATGTAACCCGGTATAAGCCAGATAGTTAAGCAGACAGTTAAGTCAGACAGTTAAGCCGGACAGTTAAGCCGGACAGTTAAGCCGGACAGTTAAGCTAGATGGTAAGCCAGATTGTAAATCAACAATTAAGAAGCTCATGGTGAGAAGTCAGAATAGTTAAGTCTTAAGTACGAGTTGGACTCTACATGTAACCCACCCCTTCAACATATATAAGGAGGGGTAGGGCAACCCAAGAGGGACAAGTTGAATAATCATTAAGTCTAGACACAACTAGGAGAGCCGGAGTTACGGTGACTCCCTCATGATGATAATGAGACCTACCCACAAATAGCATGTAGGGTTGTTACCGGATGATGTTTCCCGGGGCCCGAAGCTGTCTAAATCTTCGTCTTGTGTGTTGCGTCTCTCGATTCCGATCAACCCCTTCAAGCTACCGCATAGATGCGTTGGCCTCACGACTAAGTCCTCACACTAGGACATCTGCCGTGACAATTCCACGACAGTTGGCGCCCACTGTGGGGCTCGCGCACGGTGGTGTTGAGTTCTTGGAGGGATCTCTCACAGGGATCGAGAAGTTTGTAATTTTCCGGAGGAAGAAGAACATATTTTTGAAGGATGTATATCAATTACAAGTACATCAGTCAAGATTGAAGAAGTTTTTCAGCAACTGTATATACCAGATTGAGGTCGAGAGTATTTAGGGTTGTATCTATGCATCATTACGTCCTACAGCTTGCCGAAAGCCGGCAGGAGATGATTTTGGCTGTGCGCTGCCGCGCCGCAAAGCCGTCGAGACCGATAAGAGATCAGTTTCGCTGAGACAAGCCGCCACTTTGCATGAACTGTCAAAACTAGCAGGTTCCATCGACCGAAGCAGGCTCGTCAAATTAATACTCATCCGAATTGATTTAAAACAGCATAATCAGCAAGTTGCTGTCGCCACTTCAGAAACAGCCATCCGGATCCGAGTTAATCCGAGATCTCGAGAGGCAGCCGCAGCGCGTGACGCGTGACGCGTGATATGGCCCGAACATCAGCCGTTCAGCCGGGTTGTTGTTTGCTATTTCAAAGAAGATCAGGCATAGCTAGTGCTAGTAGTATCTATGAAGTTTGATTGCTACTACTATTGGTCAACCAAAAGCAAAGCGGGAGCATATCATCACCAGAGAAATTAAGGATCAAGGATCAGACCTAGCATCAAGAAAGTCTTCAACAAAAAGTATAAAAAGAAAAAGGGGCTGGCCGTAAACGTTGACCCGGAGATCTTCGAGACCGCGGCTCCCGCCCAGGTCGCGATTGCCGCTTCAGAGCACCCGCGTGGTACTGCTCCGGGTCGTCTGCACCATCGTCGGGCCTTGATTCCGCTGCACCGAGCCTCCTCGCGTCCATGGACTCGTCTCCGCCGACGTTAAGCCACTGTGGTAACTCGCGCCTGCGGCCTTCGCTTTGCTGGCGGGTCTCCGCAGTTGCGATAACGATCATGAGCCGCTGCCGTGGGCCACCATCTTGAGCCGCCCGCTGCTACTGCTGCGAGCCGCCGTCGCCATTGATCCGCCCCGCCATGGGCCTCTTCACCCGCCGCCACTGCACGTGCGCCTCAAAGCTGGGTTGTCAGCTTTGTCTCAAGCCACCGCCGGCAAGGCGCCATCTCTGTCTGCTTCAAAGCTGCTGGTACACCTTGTTTCCGCGGTCACCGGTGCACCACACCTGCCTCGCTGTTGAGTCGTCCGCCTCGGGCCGCCCCGGTTAAGCCGCCGTGCCCGTTTTCGATGGACCCCGTTGAGCCACCCCCGTCGCGGTCCTCGTGTGTTTTGCTCAGGCGGGTTACTTCCGCAGCAACCGCCACCTTGAGCCATCAAGGGCCTCGCTTCTGCTCCGAACCTCGCCGCGCGTTGAAGAGCCAGCCGTTGAGCCGCCTCCATTGCTTCGGGTCGATTGAGCCGCTGCCACCGCGCCGAGCCGCCCCCGCCATTGCCGAACCATCCCCGTGGTTCCACCGAGGCGACCGCCTCACTGAGCTGCAGCTTCATCGCCAAACTACTCCATTGCCACCATGACTCGTTCGTGGACCCATCTCCGAGCCGACGTGAGTCGCCGCGAACGGTTGCCTGGTTGCCTTCGCTGCGACTCATTGTTCTGAGCCGTCCGACTGCCGTCGTGCCGTCATCATTCGACCCACCGGGTCAGGGGCCTCATCAGCAGCTCGTGTTGGCCACCTAGACCACGGACTTGAGTGCTGCACCCGTAGCTCACCTTCGCCCTCAAATCCACCTTGGTGCCGCGAATTGCAAAGTCGCCCAAGGACTCTGCTTCAGACCCGGGCTCTAAACCGCTGTACCTACAAGTCACCCCCGGTCGCCGCGTCAAATCGCCTGGACCGGGCCTTCTTCAACTCTATTTCCTCGGGCCGCCGAGCCTCCTCTTGCGGATGCTACCGCGCCACTATTCTATGACCCGCCGCGCCCTGGTTCAACCGCAGTTCCCTCAAGACGCTGCAGATCACCTCCACAATTGCCGTTTGTGAGTCGCCAAGTGGATTCCTCTGCCAACTACGGAATTGCGCGCCCGTCTGCGCAAACCGCCGCTGGCCAAGTCACTGCAGTTGCCTCGCCGAGGGTTTCAATAGCTGTGCACTGAGCTGTCCCGCGGCCTTTGCTTTCGCCGCTGTAGACCGCCCGTGAGCCGAGCCGGCCGTCACGCGATCTCGCATCACCTCCATGAGCCGCCCTCACGTGGACGAATCGCTGCTGAGAGCCATCGTCACCGCGGCACTCACCTCGCCTCTATGGGTGTGGTCTCCAAAGTCGCCATGGGCAAGTCTCTTGGCCATCGCGATGAGCCGGCCTGCTACTCCCGCTTCCTCCTTGACCTGTATGGCAAGGGCCTCACATCCGTCCCGTTGACGAGCTGCCGTCACAGCGGATCGCCGGACTCTTCTGAAGATGGCCAACCTCACTCCTTCCCTTTTTCTCTGCTGCTCCGGGCTGACCCGCCTCCCCTGTATAGGGAGTCGCTCGCGCTGGCTGACTGCCGCCTCCCGCGTCCAAGATGCCTACCGGCTCGCCGCCCATGCTGGCCTCCGCCCTTGTTTCGAGTGCCGCACTCTATTGCTGCTACGGAGCAAAGGAAAGAACAGGAGACCGGCTATCCATGTAAAGTTGGACTAAAGTTAAAGGAACCAGCTGCTCAAAGGAGCTATATCACACGTTTGATATACTTTGGATCTCCAGTATCCATGGTCATAAAAAAAGTGTCCATTGGTCGAGTTATATATATATATACATCTGGGCTATTCTGTTACGCGTAACAGAATATTATTCTGTTACCCTTCTTGAACTGATGAATCCGAGCGGTTGTACTGATTATGTCATTTTGTTGAACTGGTCGTTTTTTTATTAAAAGAGCAAATAAGAGCCCCCTCCTCTCTCTCCCCGTTGAGCCGGCTTCTTGTGGCGGATCCCTCCACCCGCCCGCCTCCCTCCTGGCAACCCAGGCCATACCCCAGTCGCGGTGATGGACGCCGGAGCGCGGGCAACGGCGGTGGCGCTGCTACTGGAGCTCGTATGGTGGAGAGAAGTGTGGCATGGGTGCGTACATGCGCCAAGCTGGAGCAGAGGCGCCCTGCAGCGGGTGACGCCGGGGCGAGGAGGGGTTGCGGCGAGCTCCAGCCATAGAGGGCGCAGCGCGCCCCAAGAGCACGCGTAGAGCTGGCCGGAGGAGATGGCAGCCACGCACGGCGCCAGAGTCCGCCTCAGCGCCAGCTACACGGACGAAGCAGCTACCACCTGCAAGTGGCACCAAGCGAGAAATCAGCGAAGAGAACTCAAGCGACGGCACAAGGAATACCCGCATCGTGGGGGAGAGCGCGAGGGCGGAGGGGGAGGCCGCCATTTCCAGCCGGGGATCGGGTCAAGGTGGTGATGGAGTCGCCGTGTTCCTCTCCCCTCCTCCTCCTTCCCCTTTTTACTAGTGGCAAGGCGCCGAGCTGTGATGTGGTTGATAAGATTGATTGACCACTCCACTGATTTCGTTTACCTTGCCATCTTAGGAAGGGAACCGCAGAGCGGGTCCCGCCGGAGTGGGAGGGAGCGGTGGCCACCACCACCACCGTCCGTCCAAGTTCACCTGAGTCGCCGGCAACTATAGCCATGTTGCCCATGTGCCCATCCTTGGAGTCTATCAAAGATCAGTCTCTATGCTCTATCTTTTCTGCACAATACATGAAAGGTCATCCAGTTCTGCACGAACTAAAGCCTGCACCAGAATCTTGGCCATCTCATGGCATGTCTGAATTTGTTCATTTATCTCATGTAAGATGCCAAGACGAGGTTCCAGGCTAGTGTTGCTACCAGGAACCATAGAGTTGGCAACATAGGGCAGAATCTGAAGAGCAGCTGAAGCTGAATCTTATGTGCTTAAAGTGCAATTTACAAGAAGCACTGTTCCAAAATTCATGAACCTAAAATGGAACATGAAATGGGAGCTGAGGAGATTCCGTTGCTAATTAATTATCCTGCACTATGTTGTTGCTGGTGGAGCTACTATAGTAGTAGTATTTGATCAGGGGCTAACGGTAGTTACTACTGTATTTGACATGAGACTGAGCACGATGCGAGCTATAAAATGGCAGCTCATATTCTGGGAAACTTTCACGGTAGGTGTGCAAAAAAATTTCACAAAGAATTGTCAAATGCGAAACTTTCAAAGAGGTCATAGATTTCAGTTCAACGTCTACACAAAGCTATCGAAAATGTGAAACTTAGTCATGTTGAACGTTTTCTCAAATTCGCAACTGGTGAAGACGAATTTGAAATATGGTGAGACCCTTCGTGTTGCTTTCCCATCAGAAAAAATAGAGTACTCGTACTGATCTCTGTTTGTGTTTGTACCGGGGAGATATCTTTCACGAAGTAATTTCACTAAGTCTGAAATTCCAGACAAGTGTTAATTTCACTAAGTCTGAAATCTGTTTACCGTTTGCACTTTTGCCATGCTTGTTTGAACCTGTTAATTGATGAACTGGCCGTAGCTCAATGTTCATCATTTGTTAAGCTTTATGAGTAGATCCCTGCCATGTATTTTGTTGCCATGTTTGAGTGCTGTAGCATAATTATCTTGTTGCATTTAGATGCCTACTTGCTGTATATCGCTGACCGGTGCCATATTTGAATTACTTGCCATTTCCAAACCGTAACTCCGATTCCGGCGTACTTTATATCGATTTCAACCGAAATCACCTCACCTTTCCAGTGGCACACTTGGATTTCCAGGTTGAGGCCAGGTTCATTCATTCCCTTGCAAATCATGCATATGCATCGCATACCGCATCTCGCATATCATACCATGTTCTTGTGTTGGTTGTTTACTATGTTGTGTGCTTCTTTCCGGTGTTTGCTTCTTCCGGTTGGTCCGGTAACGTCGCGTTTTTGAGGACCCGTTCAACTATGCCCGTTTGTCTTCTTCATGGACTCTTTCTTCTTCCTTGCGGGATTTCAGGCAAGATGATCATACCCTCGAAATCACTTCTATCTTTGCTTGCTTAGTTGCTCGCTCTTTTGCTATGCCTATGCTGCGATGCCTACCACTTGCTTTTCATGCCTCCCATATTGTTGAACCAAACCTCTAACCCACCAAGTCCTAGCAAACCGTCGATTGGCTAAGTTACCGCTTTGCTCAGCCCCTCTTATAGCATTGTTAGTTGTAGGTGAAGATTGAAGTTTGTTCCTTGTTGGAACATGGAGATGTTGTTCCTTGTTGGAACATGTTTACTTGTTGGGATATCACAATATATCTTATTTAATTAATGCATCTATATACTTGGTAAAGGGTGGAAGGCTCAGCCTTATGCCTGGTGTTTTGTTCCACTCTTACGGCCCTAATTTCCGTCATATCGGTGTTATGTTCCCGGATTTTGCGTTCCTTACGCGGTTGGGTATAATGGGAACCCCTTGACAGTTCGCTTTGAATGAAACTCCAACAGCAAGGCCCAACCTTGGTTTTACCATTCGCCACCTAGCCTCTTTTTCCCTTGCGTTAGGCCAGCCCAAGGGTCATCTTTATTTTAACCCCCCCGGGCCAGTGCTTGTCTAAGTGTTGGTTCGAACTGAGTAGACTGCGGGGCCACCTCGGGGAAACTTGAGGGCTGGTTTTACTCGTAGGATGTCTCATCCGGTGTTGCCCTGAGAACGAGATATGTGCAGCTCCCATCAGGATGTCGGCGCATCGGGCGGCTTTGCTGGACTTGTTTTACCATTGTCGAGGATGTCTTGTAACCGGGATTCCGAGTCTGATCGGGTCTTCCCGCTAGAAGGAATATCCTTCGTTGACCGTGAGAGCTTGTGATGGGCTAAGTTGGGACACCCCTGCAGGGTTTTGAACTTTCGAAAGCCGTGCCCGCGGTTATGGGCAGATGGGAATTTGTTAATGTCCGGTTGTAGAAAACCTGAAGTTGACCTTAATTAAAATACATCAACCGCGTGTGTAACCGTGATGGTCTCTTCTCGGCGGAGTCCGGGAAGTGAACACGGTGTTGGAGTTATGCTTGACGTAGGTTGTTTTAGGATCACTTCTTGATCATAGTTCCCCGACCGTGCTTTTGCCTTCTCTTCTCGCTCTCTTTTGCGAATATGTTAGCCACCATATATGCTAGTCGCTTGCTGCAGCTCCACCTCATACCTTTACCTTACCCATAAGCTTAAATAGTCTTGATCGCGAGGGTGCGAGATTGCTGAGTCCCCGTGGCTCACATATACTTCCAAAACCAGTTTGCAGGTGCCGTTGAGTCCGTGCAGATGACGCAACCAAGCTCAAGGAGGAGCTCGATGAAGATCTTGCCCTTTGTGTTGTTTCGTTCTAGTTGATCAGTAGTGGAGCCCAGTCGGGACGATCGGCGATCTGTGTAGCATTTGGGGTAGTCTTCTTTTATTTTGGCTCCGTAGTCGGGCCCTGATTGTATTTGGATGATGTAATGCTTTATTCATGTATTTGTGTGAAGTGGCGATTGTAAGCCAACTATGTACCTCACTTGCGACATTGCTTTCAATGCGGTTATGCCTCTAAGTCGTGCTTCGACACGTGGGAGATATAGCCGCATCGAGGGCGTTACATGGGTTTGACGTTGTCGGTGCTCTTGAAAGTTGGTGTCGCATAGAGGATTGAGGCTTGCTTGACGATCATTGCGCGCGGCACGTCGAAGAGTGTTTGATGTCGGTGTACTTGAGCCGGAGAGGGTGAAGTAGGAGTGTCGACTTGAGCGGCTCCTTCTAGATGAGGACGAAGTGGAAGAAGAGCGGTTGAGGAACAAAGCGCGAATCTCGTCCATTCTTGCATCGTTCTCTTGCTTGTGATCATCGATCTTGTGGTCGAAGTAGTCCCTTGTACATTGCTCGGAGAGTCGCAAGTCGGTGGCGAGGTTGTCGGTGCGTTCACTCATTGGTTGTTGCTCTTGATGCAAAGCATGTTTTGCACCAAAGAGGTGGCTCTTGGTGATGTAGGAGTTCATGTCGTCGTCGTGCTCAATGAAGAGTGGGTTGGTAGAGGTACTTGGCCTATCCATCATTTCGAGATAAAAATGTGAGTGGTAGAAAGAGAAGAATGAATACCAAACGTACCTTGACCGAAGTTGAAAGTGGATCAATGATCACTCCAATGTGGACAAGGAAATAGCACAATTGGTACCAATTCTTGTCAGTTTCTCACACCTAGACAAGTAAAAGCTTATGGTGGAGCTTGGTTAGGATGGTGGCACAAAATTTAATGCAATTGTAAGTGAGCTTCAATAATTTTGGAAAAGATTCGCAAGTTTGCAATGCAACAAGTAGACCAAGCAATATAAGGTACACGGAAACACACACCCAAAAAGATTAGTGGGGTCGTGCAACCAAGGATGAGCCAAATGTGGAATCCACAAAAATGCTCTTATTGCACAACACTAGAGAGACGCTAGCACGATTGCACAATAGGCGGATACAAAGACTTGTGCACATCCTACTAAGCAAAAATGCAAGGGCTTCTATCCCAAGTATGCTCTATGCAAGGTGTTTCTATGATATGATCCAAGATGATCTAGTATGACAATCTTAATGTTGTATGATGCTATGGTGCTTGCTTAAAAGCTCTTTGCTTATCTTTCCCTTTTGCTTAAAAGCTTGTTTGGCTCTTTCGTGTTTGAGCTCTTTTCTCATGCAATGCTTCACAAACCAAGATAGCAATTGTGTACGCGATGAAAACCTTGTGACACAAGAGATGATACCAAGATATGCAACAATTATGTATGTATACTATGGGAAGTATGATCACTAATGTGCACAAGTCTCGTTACCAGCAGTACTCAACGGCTAGTCTCGATGGGTAAGCGACGCAAAGGAGTAAGGCTATGATGGCTATCAATGTAATGGAAAGAATGATATGTCCAATACCAAGGTGAGGTTACCGTTCTTCAGGTCCTTGTCCGTAAGCAAGAACGGATGATGGTGATCCATTGAGTGTCACAAATACCAAGATGTAGTCGAGGAGATCGTTGTTGATGACGCGTCCGTGGCGAAGATGAGAGGCGGTGATGTTGATGCCAAACTGCACCTAAATAGCCGAAACACAAGTAGGACACGGTACCGCAACTCAAATTCTCAAAGCAAAATTGGACCAAAATTGTCGGAGTTGGTAGTGGTATATGGTGGTGCTATGCGGAAGTGATGGTGGTATGCGGAAGTATATGTGGGCACCGGAACAAAATTTGGCAAAATATGGATGGAAAACGGGGCGGTGGATGGAGATGTTGCTGTCAGGGGCCGAATGTCCGGGCAGTCGGGGCCGGATGTCTGGGCTCTGGATCCGGGGACGAACGTGATGAACACTGCATGGAGAGGTCAAATCCGGGGAAAATTCAGAGAAATTTGTGGATGGAAATTGGGGAAAAGTGGATGGAAGGCTAGATCTACCTGCAACACACTAAATCCGTGGATCAAATCCAACAAAACTTCATCTCACCAACAAATCACAAAAAAAATTGGGGCTATTTTTGTGGGGAATTTTCGAATTAGGGACAAAATCAACAAAAACTAGGCTAGAAACACAATGGGGAGGCCCCGAAATCGTGATCAATGTGGCTCTAGATACCAAGATGATTTAGGGTAGAACCCTATGTGGCCGATCTTTCACGAAAGGAGCGGATCCCGCGAAGAACACGAGGAGGGAAACAAGGAAAAACACGAGTGAAACACAAGAGAAACACTAAACCAACAAGAAATAGTCACGCAGGTGCTAGATCCTCGAGTACATAAGAGAACACACGATCCATGGACAACTAAGAATGATACAAAGGTAGCCGGTCTTCTCCGTGAGGAGGTCTTGAGGTTCTTCCCGGAAAGGGGTCTTGAATCCAAAGGGATCTTCTCCGAAGAGGGGTCGCGGTCTCTCTCGTTGAGTAGATCCGATGTGGATGAGCAATGCTCTATCTCTAAATATGAGATAAACCAATGCTAACCCTAGAAAGAAGGACGAGGAGGAGTATATATAGTCTAGGGGGTTGAAGGGGTACATGGGCCTCGGCCCTTCACTATCCGCAGACAGGGGAGGCCGGACGTCCGTCGTCGCGCCGAATGTCCGGGCTTTCACGTGGGGCCGGATGTATGGGCTGGAGAGGCCGGATGTCCTGGTTGGAGCGGTGGGCTTTGTTGCTCTCGGGTTCGGAGGGGTCCGGATTTCCAGGCTGGTGGCAGGATATCCGGGAGCTCGGGAAGGGCCGGATGTCTGGGGCCTATAGATGCTTGGCGACTGTGCAGCTTGCTGATGGACGACGCCCCAGGGGCCGGACGTCCGGGGTCGTGGCTGGATGTCCCGGTCCTGGGAGGTGTTCTTGACTCCTTCCGTGGGTTCTCTTCATCCATGAACTTGGGGGCTTGTACACCTTCACGTGCATCTTTGGGAGGGTCCTCTTGGTACCTAATCATGCACAACGTTTCGGATTTAGGTAGGAGCCATGTCTCGAGAGGATCATATGTAATATCGCTAAGGAAGGAAGTCACCTCGTTCTCGAGTGCTCTAGCTCTAGCTCGTGTCATGGGTCCTCTTGGCTCTTGTTGAGGCGATGGTAGGTCCATGGGGATGACCGTAGGATGCTCCGCATCAACATGTGTCAATAAAGTTCAGTCATGTCCATGTTCAGTTAAGGTGTCCAAAAAGTTCATTTATAGGCATGTCTTTGAAGAGTTCAATTACTTCTCTCAAGTTTCATCAGAGGTAATTTTGTCTCTTACAGATGGATCAGTGGTGGCTTCTTAGGTTCCTTCTGCACACAAAATCTGTTGTTCAACCTCGTCCTTTTCCTTGGCGTCCAGACATAGTTACTATTTATAATTTGAAGGGGAATTGGTTCAACTAGGGTTAAGTAGAGATAATTTTATCTGCTATAGAAGCAGGCTGAACAGTAAACCTGTTCATGGACAACCAGGCCCAGAGGCCCGAACTCAAAGCCCGAATGTCGGGCTGGGCTCAGGCTCCAGTTTCACGCCCGAAGCCCGGCCTGAAAGCCTGAAATAAGCCCGAAATGACTATATATTATTTTTATTTGAAATATAGGTAGAATAAACTAATATAATATCCCAAATATGACTAATTTAATTAAAAAAGACACTGTTCATGTGCTTCGGGTTGGGCCGAGCTGGGCTCAGGCTTGGGATTTTTTCATCGAGCTTTACCAATCCCGGCCCGAACCCGACCCGGCCTGTGGAATGATCAGGCTTACTTGTCAGGTATGACCAAGTTGGCATGATGATGAAAATGATTGAACTGGTAGATCAAAATAAAGTTGCTAGCATGGTTGAAGGATGCAATCCATGGCAAACTATTGAATTACATTGTTACAGTAAACCTAATACAATTGCTAACCAGCTCTATGATAACCCACAAGTATAGGGGATCGCAACAGTTTTCGAGGGTAGAGTATTCGACCGAAATTTATAGATTCGACACAAAGGGGGGGGGCAAAGAATATTTGAAGGTATTAGCAGCTGAGTTGTCAATTCAAATACACCTGGAGATTAATTATCTGCAGCAAAGTGATCAGTAGCAAAGTAATGTGATAGTTTTGATAGTAGTAGCAGCAACAACAATAACAATAACAGTGCTAGCAGTAATTTTGTAGCAAGTGTAACAGCGATGATAGTGTTGGGGAAAGCAATATTTCAAAATTTTCCTACGATCACGCAAGATCTATCTAGGAGATGCATAGCAACCAGAGGGGGAGAGTATGTCTACGTACCCTCGTAGACCGAAAGCGGAAGCGTTATGAAACACGGTTGATGTAGTCGAACGTCTTCGTGATCCAACCGATCAAGTACCGAACGCACGGCACCTCCACGATCTGCACATGTTCAGCTTGTTGACGCCCCTCGCACTCTTGATCCCACTGAGGCCGAGGGAGAGTTTCGTCATCACGGCGGCGTGATGACGGTGATGATGAAGTTACCGGCGCAGGGTTTTGCCTAAGCACTACAACGATATGACAGAGGTGGAATTCTGTGGAGGGGGGCACCGCACACGCCTAAACAATCAACTTGTGTGTCTATGGGGTGCCCCCTCCCCCATATATAAAGGGGCGGAGGAGGGGGCCGGCCGGCCACCTTGGGTGCGCCCCAAGGGGGGAATCCTACTCCTACTAGGAGTAGGTTCCTCCCTTTCCTAGTCCTACTAGGAGGGGGGGAGAGAGGGCAGGAAGGAAAGGGGGGCTGGCCCCCCTCCCAATTTGGATTAGGCTTGGGGGGGCACCCCTCCTCTTTGCCTTCTCCTCTCTCTTCCACTAAAGCCCATGTAGGCCCATTAAGCCCCCGGGGGGTTCCAGTAACCTCCCGGTACTCTGGTAAATGCCCGAGCTCATCCGGAACCATTCCGATGTCCAAACATAGCCTTCCAATATATCGATATTTATGTCTCAACCATTTCGAGACTCCTCGTCATGTCCGTGATCACATCCGGGACTCTAAACTACCTTCGGTACATCAAAACACATAAACTCATAATACCGATCGTCATCGAACGTTAAGCGTGCGGACCCTACGTGTTCGAGAACTATGTAGACATGACCGAGACTCACTTCCGGTCAATAACCAATAGTGGAACCTGGATGCTCGTACTGGTTCCTACATATTCTACGAAGATCTTTATCGGTCAAACCGCATAACAACATACGTTGTTCCCTTTGTCATCGGTATGTTACTTTCCCGAGATTCGATCGTTGGTATCATCATACCTAGTTCAATCTCATTACCGGCAAGTCTCTTTACTCGTTCCGTAATGCATCGTCCTGTAACTAACTCATTAGTCACATTGCTTGCAAGGCTTATAGTGATGTGCATTACCGAGAGGGCCTAGAGATACCTCTCTAAAAATCAGAGTGACAAATCCTAATCTCGATCTATGCCAACTCAACAAACACCATCGGAGACACCTGTAGAGCATCTTTATAATCACCCAGTTACATTGTGACGTTTGATTGCACACTAAGTGTTACTCCGGTATTCGGGAGTTGCATAATCTCATACTCATATGAACATGTATAAGTTATGAAGAAAGCAATAGCAATAAAACTAAACGATCATTTATGCTAAGCTAACGGATGGGTCTTGTCCATCACATCATTCTCTAATGATGTGATCTCGTTCATCAAATGACAACACATGTCTATGGTCAAGAAACTTAACCATCTTTTGACTAACGAGCTAGTCAAGTAGAGGCATACTAGGGACACTCTGTTTTGTCTATGTATTCACACATGTACTAAGTTTCCGGTTAATACAATTATAGCATGAATAATAAACATTTATCATGATATAAGGAAATATAAGTAACAACTTTATTATTGCCTCTAGGGAATATTTCCTTCAGTCTCCAACTTGCAATAGAGTCAATAATCCAGTTCACATCGCGATGTGATTTAGCACCAATAGTTCACATATTTATGTGATTAGTTCACATCTCCATGTGACTAATACCCAAAGGGTTTACTAGATTCAATAATCTAGTTGACATCGCGATGTGATTAACGCCCAAAGAGTGATCATGTTTTTCTTATGAGCGAAGTTTAGTCAACGGGTCTACCACATTTAGAGCCGTATGTATTTTGCAAATTTTCTATGTATACAATGCTTTGCATGGAGCTACTCTAGCTAATCGCTCCCACTTTCAATATGTATCTAGATCGAGACCTAGAGTCATCTAGATCGGTGTCAAAGCTTGCATCGACGTAACTTTTTACGATGAACTCTTTGTCACCTGCATAACCGAGAAACATTCCTTATTCCACTAAGGATAATTTTGACCATTGTTTAGTGATTCACTCCTGGATCACTATTGTACCCTCTTGCCAAACTCATGGTGAGGTACACAATAGGTCTGGTACACAACATAGCATACTTTATAGAACCTATGACTGAGGCATATTGAATGACTTTTCATCCTCTTTCTATTTTCTGCCGTGGTCGGTTTTTGAGTCTTTACTCAACTTCACACCTTGCAACACAGGCAAGAACTCCTTCTTCGACTGTTACATTTTGAACTACTTCAAAAACTTGTCAAGGTATGTACTCACTGAAATTTTTTATCAAGCGTCTTGATCTATCTCTATAGATCTTGATTCTCAATTTGTAAGCAGCTTCACCAAGATCTTTCTTTGAAAAACTCCGTTCAAATACTCCTTTATGCTTTCCAGAAAATTCTACATTATTTCCGATCAATAATATGTCATTCACATATACTTATTAGGAATGTTGTAGTGTTCACACTCACTTTCTTGTGAATACAAGCTTCACCGCAAGTCTGTATAAAACTATATGCTTTGATCAACTCATCAAAGCATATATTCCAACTCCGAGATGTTTGCACCAGTCCATAGATGGATCGCTAGAGCTTGCACACTTTGTTAGTACCTTTAGGATTGACAAAACCTTCTTGTTGTATCATATACAACTCTTCTTTAAGAAATCCATTAAGGAATGCAGTTTTGACATCCATTTGCCAGATTTCATAAAATGTGGCAATTGCTAACATGATTTGGATAGATTTAAGCATTGCTCCGAGTGAGAAAATCTCATCGTAGTCAACACCTTGAACTTGTCGAAAACTTTTTGCGACAATTCGTGCTTTCTAGATAGTAACACTACTATCAGCGTCCGTCTTCCTCTTGAAGATCCATTTGTTCTCAATGGCTTGCCGATCAATGGGCAAGTCCACCAAAGTCCACACTTTGTTCTCATACATGGATTCTATCTCAGATTTCATGGCCTCAAGCCACTTTGTGGAATTTGGGCTCATCATCGCTTCCTCATACTTTGTAGGTTCGTCATGGTCAAGTAACATGACCTCCAGAACAGGATTACCGTACCACTCTGGTGTGGATCTTACTCTGGTTGACCTACGAGGTTCGTTTGTAACTTGATAAGAAGTTTTCATGATCATCATCATTAGCTTCCTCATTAATTGGAGTAGGAATCACTGGAACTGATTTCTGTGATGAACTACTTTCCAATAAGGGAGCAGGTACAATTATCTCATCAAGTTCTACTTTCCTCCCACTCACTTCTTTCGAGAGAAACTCCTTCTCTAGAAAGGATCCACTCTTAGCAACAAAGATCTTGCCTTCGGATCTGTGAGAGAAGGTGTACCCAACAGTTTCTTTTAGGTATCATATGAAGACGCACCTCTCCGATTTGGGAGCTTATCAGGTTGAAACTTTTGCACATAAGCATCGCAACCCCAAACTTTAAGAAACGACAGCTTAGGTTTCTTGCTAAACCACAGTTCATATAGTGTCGTCTCAACGGAATTTTTAGACTGTGCCCTATTTAACGTGAATGCAGCTGTCTCTAATGCATAACCCCAAAACGATAGTGGTAAATCGGTAAGAGACATCATAGATCGCACCATATTTAATAAAGTACGGTTACGATGTTCGGACACACCATTACGCCGTGGTGTTCCAGGTGGCGTGAGTTGTGAAACTATTCCACATTCTTTCAAATGAAGGCCAAACTCGAAACTCAAATATTCGCCTCTGCGATCAGATCGTAGACACTTTATTTTCTTGTTACGATGATTCTCAACTTCACTATGAAATTCTTTGAAGTTTTCAAATGTTTTAGACTTATGTTTCATTAGGTAGATATACCCATATCTGCTTAAATCATCTGTGAATGTCAGAAAATAACGATACCCATCGCGAGCCTCAACATTCATTGGTCCGTATACATCGGTATGTATTATTTCCAATAATTCGGTGGCTCGCTCCATTGTTCCGGAGAATGGAGTCTTAGTCATCTTGCCCATGAGGCATGGTTCGCAAGTATCAAGTGATTCATAATCAAGTGATTCCAAAAGCCCATCAGCATGGAGTTTCTTTATGCACTTTACACCAATATGACCTAAATGGTACTGCCACAAATAAGTTGCACTATCATTATTAACTTTGCATCTTTTTGGCTTCAATATTATGAATATGTGTATCACTACGATCGAGATTCAATAAACCATTTATATTAAGTGTATGACCATAGAAGGTTTTATTCATGTAAACAGAACAACAACTATTCTTTTACTTAAATGAATAATCGTATTGCCATAAACATGATCCAATCATATTATGCTCAACGCAAACAACAAATAACATTTATTTAGGTTCAACACTAATCCCGAAGGTAGAGGGAGTATGCGATGGTGATCTTATCAACCTTGGAATCTCTTCCAGCACACATCGTCACTTTGCCCTCAACTAGTCTCTGTTCATTTTGTAACTCCTGTTTCGAGTTACTAATCTTAGCAACTGAATCGGTATCAAATACCTAGGGGTTACTATGAACACTAGTAAAGTACACATCAATAATCTGTATATCAAATATATCTTTGTTTACTTTTCCATCCTTTTTATCCGCCAAGTATTTGGCGTAGTTCCGCTTCCAATGACCATTTCCTTTATAGTAGAAGCACTCAGTTTCAGGCTTGGGTCTAGCTTTGGGCTTCTTCATGGGAGTGGCAACTTTCTTGCCATTCTTCTTGAAGTTACCTTTCGTTCCCTTGCCCTTTTACTTGAAGCTAGTGGTCTTGTCAACCATCAACACTTGATGCTTTTCTTGATTTCTACCTTCGCCGATTTCAGCATCGCGAAGAGCTCGGGGAATCGTTTTCGTCACCCCTTGCATATTATAGTTCATCACGAAGTTCCAGTAACTTGGTGATAGTGACTAGAGAACTTTGTCAATCACTATCTTATCTGGAAGATTAACTACCACTTGATTCAGGCGATTGTAGTGCTCTGACATTCTAAGCATATGCTCACTGGTTGAGCTATTTTCCTCCATCTTGTAGGCAAAGTATTTGGGAGAAGTCTCATACCTCTCGACTCGGGCATGAGTCTGAAATACAAATTTCAGCTCTTGGAACATCTTATATGTTCCGTGGTGCACAAAACATTTTTGAAGTCCCGGTTCTAAGCCGTAAAGCATGGTGCACTAAACTATCAATTAGTCATCATACCGAGCTTTGCCAAACGTTCATAACATCTGCATCTGCTCCTACAATGGGTCCGTCACCTAGCGGTGCAACAAGGAGATAATTCTTCTGTGCAATAATGAGGATAATCCTCAGATCACAGACCTAGTCCGCATCATTGCTACTATCATCTTTCAACTTATTTTTCCCTAGGAACATATCAAAAAATAAAACATGGAGCTATACGCAAGCTATTGATCTACAACATAGATATGAAAAATACTTTCAGGTACTAAGTTCATGATAAATTAAAGTTCAATTAATCATATTACTTAAGAACTCCCATTTAGATAGACATCCCTCTAATCATCTAAGTGATCACAGGATCCATATCAACTAAACCATGTCCGATCATCACGTGAGATGGAGTAGTTTTCAATGGTGAACATCACTATGTTGATCATATCTACTATATGATTCACGCTTGACCTTTCGGTCTCAGTGTTTCGAGGCCATATCTGCATATTCTAGGCTCGTCAAGTTTAACCCGAGTATTCTGCTTGTGCAAAACTGGCTTGCACCCGTTGTATGTGAATGTAGAGCTTATCACACCCGATCATCACGTGGTGTCTCGGCACGACGAACTGTAGAAACGGTGCATACTCAGGGACAACACTTATACCTTGAAATTTAGTGAGAAATCATCTTATAATGCTACCATCATACTAAGCAAAATAAGATGCATTAAGGATAAACATCACATGCAATCAATATAAGTGATATGATATGGCCATCATCATCTTGTGCCTTTGATCTCCATCTTCAAACACCGTCATGATCAACATTGTCACCAGCTTGACACCTTGATCTCCATCGTAGCATCATTGTCGTCTTGCCAACTATTGCTTCTACGACTATCACTACCACTTAGTGATAAAGTAAAGAAATTACATGGCGATTGCATTTCATACAATAAAGCGACAACCATATGGCTCCTGCCAGTTGCCGATAACTGTGTTATAAAACATGATCATCTCATACAACAATTTATATAATCACGGCTTGACCATATCACATCACAACATGCCCTGCAAAAACAAGTTAGACGTCCTCTACTTTGTTGTTGCAAGTTTTACGTGGCTGCTATGGGCTTCTAGCAAGAACCATTCTTACCTACGCATCAAAAGCAAAAGTAGTATAGTGATTGCTTTTTGATCTTCAGAAAGAACCCTGTTCATTGAAACCGATTCAACTGAAGTTTGAGAAACATACACCAACTAGCCACCTGTGTGCAAAGCACGTCGGTAGAACCAGTCTCGCGTAAGCGTACACGTAATGTCGGTCTGAGCCGCTTCATCCAACAATACCGCTGAATCAAGAACCAACTATTGACGGCAAGCAATATGTATATACCCACGCCCACAACTCCTTTGTGTTTTACTTATGCATATAACATCTACACATAGACCTGGCTCGGATGCAACTGTTGGGGAACGCAGTATTTCAAAATTTTCCTACGATCACACAAGATCTATCTAGGATATGTATAGGAACGAGAGGGGGATAGTATGTCTATGTAACCTCATAGACCAAAAGCGGAAGCGTTATGAAACGCGGTTGATGTAGTCGAACGTATTGGCGATCCAACCGATCAAGTACCGAACACACGACACCTCCACGATCTGCACACGTTCAGCTCAGTGACGTCCCTCGTACTCTTGATCCAGCTGAGGCCGAGGGAGAGTTTCTTTAGCACGACGGCGTGATGACGGTGATGATGAAGTTACCGACGCAGGGCTTTGCCTAAGCACTACAACGATATGACTGAGGTGGAATTCCGTGGAGGGGGGCACCGCACATGGCTAAACAATCAACTTGTGTGTCTATGGGGTGCCCCTCTGCTACGTCTTGAGCTTGCGTTGGTTTTCCCCGAAGAGGAAGGGATGATGCAGCAGAGTAGCGTAAGTATTTCCCTCAGTTTTTGAGAACCAAGGTATCAATCCAGTAGGAGGCCACGTTCAAGTCCCTCGTACCTGCACAAAACGATAGCTACTCGCAACCAACGCAATTAGGGGTTGTCAATCCCTTCACGGTCACTTACGAGAGTGAGATCTGATAGATGTAATATTTTTGGTATTTTTGATATAAAGATGCAAAGTAAAAAGTAAAAGCAAAGTAAAAAAGAAAAGCAAGATTAAAGTGATGGAGATTGATATGATGAGAATTGGCCTGGGGGCTATAGGTTTCACTAGTGGCTTCTCTCAAGAGCATAAGTATTCTACGGTGGGTGAACAAATTACTGTTGAGCAATTGACAGAATTGAGCATAATTATGAGAATATCTAGGCATGATCATGTATATAGGCATCACGTCCGTGACAAGTAGACCGAAACAATTCTGCATCTACTACTATTACTCCACTCATCGACCGCTATCCAGCATGCATCTAGAGTATTAAGTTAAAAACAGAGTAACGCCTTAAGCAAGATGACATGCTGTAGAGAGATAAATTCATGCAATATGAAATAAACCCCATCTTGTTATCCTCGATAGCAACGATGCAATACGTGCCTTGCTGCCCCTTCTGTCACTGGGAAAGGACACCGCAAGATCGAACCCAAAGCTAAGCACTTCTCCCATGGCAAGAACTACCAATCTAGTTGGCCAAACCAAACGGATAATTCGAAGAGACTTGCAAAGATAACCAATCATGCATAAAAGAATTCAGAGAAGAATCGAATATTATTCATTGATAGACTTGATCATCAACCCACAATTCATCGATCTCAACAAACACACCGCAAAAAGAAGATTACATCGAATAGATCTCCACAAGAGAGGGGGAGAACTTTGTATTGAGATTCAAAGAGAGAGAAGAAGCCATCTAGCTACTAACTATGGACCCGAAGGTCTGAGGTAAACTACTCACACTTCATCGGAGGGGCTAGGATGATGTAGAAGCCCTCCGTGATGACGACCCTCTTCCGACGGAGCTCCGGAACAGGCCCCAAGATGGGATCTCGTGGATACAGAAAGTTGCAGTGGTGTAATTAAGTTCTTGGCTCCTGTTCTGATCGTTTGGGGGTACGTAGGTATATATAGGAGCAAGGCGTACGTCTGTGGAGCACCGAGGGGCCCACAAGGCAGGGGGGCGCGCCCTAGGGGGGGCGCCCCCCACCCTCGTGACCTCCTCTTTGATCGCTTGCAGTAGGGTCCAAGTCTCCTGCATCACGTTCTGTGAGAAAATCACGTTCCCGAAGATTTCATTCCGTTTGGACTCCGTTTGATATTCTGTTTCTCCGAAACACTGAAATAGGCAAAAAACAGCAATTCTGGCATGGGCCTCCGGTTAGTAGGTTAGTCCCAAAAATAATATAAAAGTGGAAAATAAAGCTCAATATTGTCCAAAACAGTAGATAATATAGCATGGAGCAATCAAAAATTATAGATATGTTGGAGACGTATCAGGCATCCCCAAGCTTAATTCCTACCCGTCCTTGAGTAGGTAAATGATAAAAAGAGAATTTTTGATGCGGAGTGCTACTTGGCATAATTTCAATGCAAATCTTCTTAATTGTGGTATGAATATTCAGATTAGAAAGATTCAACACAAAAGTTTATATTGACATAAAAATAATAATACTTCAAGCATACTAACAAAGCAATTATGTCTTCTCAAAATAACATGGCCAAAGAAAGTTATCCCTACAAAATCATATAGTCTGGCTATGCTCCATCTTCCCCACACAAAGTATTTAAATCATGCACAACCCCGATGACAAGCCAAGCAATTGTTTCATACTCTAACTTTTTCAAAACCTTTTCAATCTTCACGCAATACATGAGCGTGAGCCATGGACATAGCACTATAGGTGGAATAGAATGGTGGTTGTGGAGAAGACAAAAAGGAGAAGATAGTCTCACATCAACTAGGCATATCAACGGGCTATGGAGATTCCCATCAATAGATATCAATGTGAATGAGTAGGGATTGCCATGCAGCGGATGCACTAGAGCTATAAATGTATGAAAGCTCAACAAAAGAAACTAGTGGGTGTGCATCCAACTTGCTTGCTCATGAAGACCTAGGGCAATTTGAGGAAGCCCATCATTGGAATATACAAGCCAAGTTCTATAATGTAAAATTCCCACTAGTATATGAAAGTGACAACATATGAGACTCTCTATATGAAGAACATGGTGCTACTTTGAAGCACAAGTGTGGAAAAAGGATAGTAGCATTGCCCCTTTTTATTTATTTATTATTTTTTGGGCCTTCTTTTTTTTCTTTGGCCTTTTTTTGGGGACAATGCTCTATTGAATGATGATCATCACACTTCTATTGATTTACAACTCAATGATTACAACTCGATACTAAAACAAAGTATGACTCTATATGAATGCCTCCGGCGGTGTACCGGGATATGCAATGAATCAAGAGTGACAAGTATGAAAATTATGAATGGTGGCTTTTCCACAAATACTATGTCAACTACATGATCATGCTAAGCAATATGACAATGATGAATGTGTCATGATGAACTAGATGGTGGAAAGTTGCATGGCAATATATCTCGGAATGGCTATGGAAATGCCATAATAGGTAGGTGTGGTGGCTGTTTTGAGGAAGGTATATGGTAGGTGTATGATACCGGCGAAAGTTGCGCGGTATTAGAGAGGCTAGCAAGGGTGGAAGGGTGAGAGTGCATATGATCCATGGACTCAACATTAGTCATAAAGAACTCATATACTTATTGCAAAAATCTAGAAGTTATCAAATCAAAGTACTACGCGCATGCTCCTAGGGTGATAGATTGGTAGGAAAAGACCATCGCTCGTCCCAGACCACCACTCATAAGGAAGACAATCAATAAATAAATCATGCTCCGACTTCATCACATAATGGTTCACCATACGTGCATGCTACGGGAATCACAAACTTCAACACAAGTATTCTTTAAATTCACAACTACTCAACTAGCATGACTTTAATATTATCACCTCCATATCTCAAAACAATTATCATGCTTCAATCTTTTCTTAGTATTCAACACACTCAAAAGAAAGTTTCACAAATCTTGAATACCAAGCATATTATTATTAAGCAAATTACCATGCTATTAAGAGACTCTCAAAATAATTTAAGTGAAGCATGAGAGATCAATAGTTTCTTTAAAACAAATCCACCACCGTGCTCTAAAAGATCTAAGTGAAGTACATAGAGCAAATTTATAATGCTCAAAATATATAAATGAAGCACATACAACAAAATTACTTAGCTCAAAAGATATAAGTGAAGCGCATAGAGTAAAATTATAACGCTCAAAAGATATAAGTGAAGCACATAGAGTATTCTATCATATTTTAATTCATGTATGGCTCTCTCAAAAGGTGTGTACAGCAAGGATGATTGTGGCATACTAAAAAACAAAGACACAAATAATACAAGACGCTCCAAGCAAAACACATATCATGTTGGTGAATAAAAATATAGCTCCAAGTAAATTACCGATTGAGGTGGACGAAAGAGGGGATGCCTTCCGGGGCATCCCCAAGCTTTCACTTTTTGGTGTCCTTGGATTATCTTGGGGTTGCCATGGGCATCCCCAAGCTTAGACTCTTGCCACTCCTTGTTCCATAATCCATCAAATTCTTACCCAAAACTTGAAAACTTCACAACACAAAACTCAAAATAGAAAACTCGTGAGCTCCGTTAGCGAAAGAAAGAAAACGAACACTTCAAGGTACTGTAATGAACTCATTCTTTATTTATATTGGTGTTAAACCTACTGTATTCCAGCTTCTCTATGGATTATAAACTATTTTACTAGCCATAGATTCATCAAAAATAAGCAAACAACACACGAAAAACAGAATCTGTCAAAAACAGAACAGTCTGTAGTAATCTTTAGCTAGCGCAATATCTGGAACCCCAAAATTCTAAAATAAATTGCTGGACGTGAGGAATTTACCTATTAATCATCTGCAAAAAGAATTAACTAAATATCACTCTTCAAATAAAAATGACAGCAGTTCTCTTGAGCGCTAAAGTTTCTGTTTTTTACAGCAAGCTCAACAAGACTTTCCCCAAGTCTTCCCAATGGTTCTACTTGGCACAAACACTAATTAAACAAAAGAACACAACCAAAACAGAGGCTAGATAATTTATTTATTACTAAACAGGAGCAAATAGCAAGGAATAAAAATAAAATTGGGTTGCCTCCCAACAAGTGCTATCGTTTAACGCCCCTAGCTAGGCATAACAAGCAAGGATAGATCTAGGTATTGCCATCTTTGGTAGGCAATCCATAAGTGGCTCTCATGATAGTTTCATATGGTAATTTTATTTACTTTCTTGGAAAGTGTTACATGCCCTTTTTTAATGGAAATTGAAATCTAATATTCCCTTCCTTCATATCAATAATCGCACCAACCGTTCTAAGGAAAGGTCTACCAAGAATAATAGGGCAAGAAGGATTGCAATCTATATCAAGAATAATGAAATCTACAAGCACATAGTTCCTATTTGCAACAATAAGAACATCATTAATCCTTCCTATTGGTTTCTTAATAGTGGAATCCGCAAGATGCAAGTTTAGAGAGCAATCATCAAAATTACGGAAATCTAGTAAATCACACAAAGTCTTGGGAATAGTAGAGACACTAGCACCCAAATCACACAAAGCATAAAACTCATGATTTTTAATTTTAATTTTAATAGTTGGTTCCCACTCATCATAGAGTTTTCTAGGGATAGAAACTTTAAACTCAAGTTTTTCTTCATAAGATTGCATCAAGGCATCAACAATATGTTCGGTGAAGGCTATATTTCGACTATAGGCATGTGGAGAATTTAGCACGGATTGCAACAAGGAAATACAATCAATCAAAGAGCAACTTTCATAATTAAATTCCTTTAAATCCAATATAGTGGGTTTAGCAACATCTAGATTTTTATTTCTTTCAATCCCACTTTCATCAATTTCATCATTAAGATCTAAATACTCCGAATTTTTAGAATGCCGTCTAGGTAAAGGAAGATCATATTCAGTTTCATCAAGATTCATATTGCAAAACAAAGATTTAATAGGAGACACATCAATAACTTTTAGATCTTCATCTTGATTTTCATAGGAATTGGAAGAACACGCTTTAATAAAGGCATCTTTGGAAGCACACATCCTAGCGGTTCTTTCTTTACACTCATCAATAGAAATTCTCATGGATTTAAGAGACTCATTAATATCATGCTTAGGTGGAATAGATCTAAGTTTCAAAGCATCAACATCAAGAGCAATTCTATCAACGTTCCTAGCCAAATCATCAATCTTAAGCAATTTTTCTTCAATCATAGCATTAAAATTCTTTTGCGAAGAAATAAATTCTTTAATATTAGATTCAAAATCAGAGGGCATCTTATTATAATTTCCATAAGAGTTGTTGTAGGAATTCCCATAATTATTAGAAGGATTACTAGGATATGGCCTAGGATTAAAATTCCCTCTATAAGCGTTGTTACCAAAATTATTCCTACCAACAAAATTCACATCCATACATTCATTGTTATTCTCAATCAAAGTGGACAAAGGCATATCATTAGGATCAGAAGAAGCACTCTTAGTAGCAAATAATTTCATAAGTTCATCCATCTTTCCACTCAACACATTAATTTCCTCTATCGCATGCACTTTTTTATTAGATGATCTTTCAGTGTGCCATTGGGAATAATTAACCATAATATTATCTAGGAGTTTAGTAGCATCTCCTAAACTGATTTCCATAAAAGTGCCTCCCGCGGCCGAATCTAAAATATTTCTAGAAGTAAAATTCAATCCGGCAGAAAAATTCTGTATAATTATCCATAAATTCAAACCATGGGTAGGGCAATTACGTATCATTAATTTCATTCTCTCCCAAGCTTGTGCAACATGTTCATGATCAAGTTTTTTAAAGTTCATAATATCGTTTCTAAGAGAGATGATCTTAGCGGGAGGAAAATACTTAGAGATAAAAGCATCTTTGCACTTGTTCCATGAATCAATACTATTCTTAGGAAAAGACGAAAACCAAGCTTTAGCACGATCTCTAAGCGAAAAAGGAAATAGCTTCAATTTAACGACATCATTATCGACATCTTTTTTCTTTTGCATATCACACAAATCAACGAAGCTATTCAGATGAATAGCGGCATCTTCACTAGGAAGGCCGGCGAATTGATCTTTCATAACAAGATTCAACAAAGCAGCATTAATTTCACAAGATTCAACATCAGTAAGAGGAGCGATCGGAGTGCTAAGGAAATCATTATTATTGGTATTGGTGAAGTCACACAATTTAGTATTATCTTGAGCCATCGCGACAAACAAGCAATCTAACACACGAGCAAACAAGAGCAAACGGGCAAATGAGGCAAACAGAGAGGGAGGATAGAGAGAGAGAGGGGGCGAATAAAACGGCAAGGGTGAAGTGGGGGAGAGGAAAACGAGAGGCAAATGGCAAATAATGTAATGCGAGAGATAGGGATTGTGATGGGTACATGGTATGTTGACTTTTTGCGTAGACTCCCCGGCAACGGCGCCAGAAATCCTTCTTGCTACGTCTTGACCTTGCGGTGGTTTTCCCCGAAGAGGAAGCGATGATGCAGCAGAGTAGCGTAAGTATTTCCCTCAGTTTTTGAGAACCAAGGTATCAATCCAGTAGGAGGCCACGCTCAAGTCCCTCGTACATGCACAAAACGATAGCTACTCTCAACCAACGCGATTAGGGGTTGTCAATCCCTTCACGGTCACTTACAAGAGTGAGATCTGATAGATATAATATTTTTGGTATTTTTGATATAAAGATGCAAAGTAAAAAGTAAAAGCAAAGTAAAAGAAAAGCAAGATTGAAGTGATGGAGATTGATATGATGAGAATAGACCCGGGGTCCATAGGTTTCACTAGTGGCTTCTCTCAAGAGCATAAGTATTCTACGGTGGGTGAACAAATTACTGTTGAGCAATTGACAGAATTGAGCATAATTATGAGAATATCTAGGCATGATCATGTATATAGGCATCACGTCCGTGACAAGTAGATCGAAACGATTCTACATCTACTACTATTACTCCACTCATCGCCCGCTATCCATCATGCATCTAGAGTATTAAGTTAAAAACAGAGTAACGCCTTAAGCAAGATGACATGATGTAGAGAGATAAATTCATGCAATATGAAATACGTGCCTTGCTGCCCCTTCTGTCACTGGGAAAGGACATCGCAAGATCGAACCCAAAGCTAAGCACTTCTCCCATGGCAAGAACTACCAATCTAGTTGGCTAAACCAAACGGATAATTCGAAGAGACTTGCAAAGATAACCAATCATGCATAAAAGAATTCAGAGAAGAGTCAAATATTATTCATAGATAGACTTGATCATAAACCCACAATTCATCGGTCTCAACAAATACACCGCAAAAATAAGATTACATCGAATAGATCTCCACAAGAGAGGGGGAGAACTTTGTATTGAGATTCAAAGAGAGAGAAGAAGCCATCTAGCTACTAACTATGGACCCGAAGGTCTGAGGTAAAGTACTCACACTTCATTGGAGGGGCTAGGATGATGTAGAAGCCCTCCGTGATGACGGCCCTCTTCCGGCGGAGCTCTGGAAAAGGGCCCAAGATGGGATCTCGTGGATACAGAAAGTTGCGGCGGTGGAATTAGGTTTTTCGCTCCTGTTCTGATCGTTTGGGGGTACGTAGGTATATATAGGAGGAAGGAGTACGTCGGTGGAGCACCGAGGGGCCCATGAGGCAGGGGGGCGCCCCCCACCCTCGTGACCTCCTCTTTGATCCCTTGCAGTAGGGTCCAAGTCTCCTGGATCACGTTCGGTGAGAAAATCACGTTCCCGAAGATTTTATTCCGCTTGGACTCTGTTTGATATTCTGTTTCTCCGAAACACTGAAATAGGCAAAAAACAACAATTCTGGGCTGGGCCTCCGGTTAGTAGGTTAGTCCCAAAAATAATATAAAAGTGGAAAATAAAGCCCAATATAGTCCAAAACAGTAGGTAATGTAGCATGGAGCAATCAAAAATTATAGATACGTTGGAGACATATCACCCTCCCCCATATATAAAGGGGTGGTGGAGGGGCCCGACCGGCCACCTTGGGTGCGCCCCCAAGGGGGGAATCCTACTCCTACTAGGAGTTGGTTCCCCCTTTCCTAGTCCTACTAGGAGGGGGAAGGAAGGGCGAGAGGGGAGGAAGGAAAAAGGGCTGCCCCTCCCAATTCGGATTGGGCTTGGGTGGGGGGGCACCCCTCCTCTCGGCCTTCTCCTCTCTCTTCCACTAAAGCCCATGTAGGCCCATTAAGCCCCTGGGGGGTTCCGCTAACCTCCCGGTACTCCGTTAAATGCCCGAACTCATCCGGAACCATTCCGATGTCCAAACATAGCCTTCTAATAAATCAATCTTTATGTCTCGACCATTTAGAGACTCCTCATCATGTCCGTGATCACATCCGGGACTCCGAACAACCTTCGGTACATCAAAACACATTAACTCATAATACCGATCATCATCAAACATTAAGCGTGCGCACCCTACGGGTTCAAGAACTATGTAGACATGAATGAGACCCACTTCCGTTCAATAATCAATAGTGCTACCTGGATGCTCATATTGGTACCTATATTTATCGGTCAAACCGCATAACAACATACGTTGTTCCCTTTGTCATCGGTATGTTACTTGCCCGAGATTCGATCGTTGGTATCATCATACCTAGTTCAATAACATTACCGGCAAGTCTCTTTACTCATTCCGCAATGCATCATCCCGTAACTAACTCATTAGTCACATTGCTTGCAAGGCTTATAGTGATGTGCATTACCGAGAGGGCCCAGAGATACCGCTCTGACAATCGGAGTGACAAATCCTAATGCAGATCTATGCCAACTCACAAACACCATCAGAGACACCTGTAGAGCATCTTTATAATTACCCAGTTACGTTGTGACGTTTGATAGCACACTAAGTGTTCCTTTGGTATTCGGGAGTTGCATAATCTCATAGTCATAGGAACATGTATAAGTTATGAAGAAAGCAATAGCAATAAAACTAACGATCATTTATGCTAAGCTAACGGATGGGTCTTGTCCATCACATCATTCTCTAATGATGTGATCCCGTTCATCAAATGACAACACATGTCTATGGTCAGGAAACTTAACCATCTTTTGATTAACGAGCTAGTCAAGTAGAGGCATACTAGGGACACTCTGTTTTGTCTATGTATTCAAACATGTACTAAGTTTCCGGTTAATACAATTGTAGCATGAATAATAAACATTTATCATGATATAAGGAAATTTAAATAACAACTTTATTATTGCCTCTAGGGCATATTTCCTTCAGATATCAGTAGTAACTTAGCAAGAACAATATAAGATAAATTTGTAGGCATTGGATCGGTGACTTGTTGGATGATATTCATCATGAGACAGTTATAACCTAGGGAAATATGACACTAGCTCCAGTTCATCGATATAATGTAGGCATGTATTCCGTAAATAGTCATACGTGCTTTATTAAAAGAACTTGCTTGACATCTTTTGTCCTACCCTCCCGTGGCAGCGGGGTCCATATTGGAAACTAAGGGATATTATGGCCTCCTTTTAATAGAGAATCGGAACAAAGCATTAACACAAAGTGAATACATGAACTCCTCAAACTACAGTAATCACCGGAAGAAGTCCCGGTTATTGTCACTCCGGGGTTACCGGATCATAACACGTAGTAGGTGACTATGAATTGCAAGATCGGATCTATAACATGAATATAATGGTGATAACATAAACGGTTCAGATCTGAAATCATGGAACCCGGGCCCAAAGTGACAAGCATTAAGCATGGCAAAGTCATAGCAACATCAATCTAAGAACATAGTGGATACTAGGGATCAAGCCCTAACAAAACTAACTCGATTACATGATGAATCTCATCCAACTCCTCACCGACCAGCGAGCCTATGAAGGAATTACTTACTCCCGGTGGGGAGCATCATGGAATTTGCGATGGAGAAGGGTTGGTTATGACGAAGAACGAAGATGCCCCTCTCCGGAGCCCCAAACGGACTCCAGATCTGCCTTCCGGAGGAAGAACATGGCTTGGTGGCGGCTCTGTCTCGTGGATCACGATAATTCTTTCTCCCTGATTTTTTACTCCGAAAATAGGATTTTATAGCATTGGGTCTAGGGTCTGTGGGGCCACCAGATGGGGACAACCCACCTGGGCACGCCTAGTGAGGGGGCGCGCCTTGGTGGGTTGTGCCCACCCAGGTGCCCCCCTTCGGTAGGTCTTGGCTCCAGAAATTCTTATATATTATATAAAAATTCCCTGCAAATTTTCATTCCATTCCAAGAACTTTTATTTCTGCACAAAAACAACACGATGGTAGTTCTGCTGAAAACAACGTCAGTCCCGGGTTAGTTTCATTCAAATCATGCAAATTAGAGTCCAAAACAAGAGGAAAAGCGTTAGGAAAAGTAGATACGCTAGAGACGTATCAACTCCCCTAATCTTAAACCTTTGGTTGTCCTCAAGCAATTCAGTTGATAAACTGAAAGTGAAAAAGAAAAACTTTTACGAACTCTTTTGCTCTTGTTTGCATAAATAAGCTTAAACAGCACCTGGGTTTTCAGCCAACATTACAACTAACCATGCCAACAGTAACTCTTAAAGATTATATTAACTCATATCAATGACATAATCAGGCAGCGAGCAGTAATAAGACATCTCGAACGGCAACACGTTGTCAAAACAACCATGATATAATATGACAATAGTGGTATCTCGCTAGCCCTTTCTGAGATCGCAAAACATAAATGCAGAGCACCTCCAATGTCCAAGCAGTGACTAAATATTGTAATTCATGGTAGAAAAGATCCAGTCATGATGCACCCAACATTAGCTACACACAATGCATAAGTCATGATAACTGTGCTCTCTCAGTTTCTAGCGCTTGTTTTAGAAGGTGATGACACAACATAAAAGTAAATAGATAGTCCCTTCATAGAGGGAAGGAATGAGTTTCAAAGGCACCAAAGCTTAAAATTTTAAAACAGATATAAATGATATTCTGAGACATGCACCCTTCTCATTTACTTCACGACTATCATTTATCAATATCTCCCATGCAAAACAGGCTAGTGGCGTTTCCCAAGCGATAAAAGTAAAAGTTTTGACTCCATTGGGAGTTTTTGTTTGATTATTCGAGCAATTAACTCTTTTTGTATTTTGCAGTTTGGGACTGGGTATCCCTATTACCGCCCTTTTCTCGTGCGATGGCGAGTGAATAAACACTCGACCTGGGAATAACCCGCTTAGCATGGAAGATACCGACCACCTTCTGTCGTTCCATGAACGATCCAGGCACACAAAATGGATATTTTTTTAGAAGTTTTTAGAGGTGGCACATGCAAATTTACATAGGACGGCAGGGTAATACCGCATATAGGTAGATATGGTGGACTCATCTGGAATAACTTTGGGTTCATGGTTTTTGATGTACAAGCAGAATCCCCACTTAGTACAGGCGAATGCTAGCATAGATTGAGAAGCGGCCAGCTAGAGAGTAACAACGATCATGATCATGCATTTTGTGTAAGTAACAATGGACACTAGCATGAGTAGGATATGAACACCATGAACATAAATATCATAGAGGCTATGTTGATTTTGATTCAACTACATGAATGAACATGTGCCAAGTCAAGCCACTCGAACATTCAGAGGAGGATACCATATCATCATCTACATCACAATCATTTTAATGCAATGTTGATATCCAAGATAAATCATTATTCACTCCCAGCTACTTATGCATGGCATGAGAAACTATAATCTCTAATTGTCATTGCAAACATGTTTAATCATAATGGGATGAATCATGGATACTAGGTTAAACATATTTACACAAACAAAACAAGTCGAGTTCATACTAGTTTCTCTCTGCCATGGTCAGTTCATCAAATATCGTCATTATTGCCTTTCACTTGCATGACTGAACGATGTGAAAATAATAATAGTGCAAGAGTGCCATGGACTAAGCTGGAATCTGCAAACGTTTTATTCAACAGGAGAAGACAAGGTAAAATGGGCTCTTTATTAGTTCAACAATTATTCATATGAGAGCCACTCAACATTTTCATCGTGGTCTTCTCCTTGGTACAACTCGAATAAAAGAAAAAAATCAGAGAAACACACTGAAATATTTTTGGAGTTTTTGGTTTTCTTGAACAAGCAAATAAAAGGGAAAAGAAAAAACGAGAAAAACTATTTACACGGGAAAGCTCCCAACAAGCAAATGAAGAACAAGGAAATCTTTTTGGGTTTTCTTTTTAATATTACAACTAAGCATGCATGGAAAATAAACTAACTACAATTTCTTTGGTTTTTCTAAAAAATTTCAAACACACAAGTAGAAAGCAAGAAAAATAAAATTTAAACATGGATCATACAATGAAAAAGTGTGAACAACGACAAGATGAATAAGTGAACATGAATGTAATGTCGGTGAGAAACACATACACTCCCAAGCTTAGGATTTTGGCCTAACTTGGTAGTCGATCAGTAGTCTGGATGGTAGTAGGGGTACTGAGGAGTGGGCATCCACTGATCCAACTGAGGAGGCTCCTCCTCTGCCTCTGCAGGAGCCTGAGCGTTCCGGTAGGCGATGATGTCCGCAGGCATGATCTTATATCCACCTCTAGCAATAGAATCAAACAAGGCAGGGGCAAGCAACAGAATAATATCATGAGTTTCAACACTAAAGACCAGGTTATAAGGAATAGGAATGTCGGGACAATCTTGTGAAAGAAAATGATGGTGTTCCATGGATGCACAGTCTAGATAAACCTTAGTCAGAGGGTAATCGTGAGGGCGTATCCCAACATTAAAGTGGCCCGCCAAGCGAGTAGCATAAATCCCACCATGGATTTTACCCTGAGATTTATTACAATGGAGGCGACGAGCCACAATAGCTCCCATGCTATAAGTGTTGTCGCCCTCTAATGTACGACGCAAAACAGCAAGGTCTGGTGAGCTGAGCACTCCCACCTTCTCCCTAGCAAGCAAGCATTTTGCAATGAAAAGTGCAAAGTAATGAACAGTAGGAAAATGCAAGCCAGCGGTAGTGGTAGCTGACACCCCTCTCTCATCTCCCGCTGTCAAAGTGCGATAAAAGGCCTCAAACCCAGCCGGTCTAGGCTCGGCCAAGCTCCCATCAGAAGGGATCATGCATATGTCACAAAATTCAGTAAGTGGTATCTGATGGTTTTCAGCATATAAATCGAAGCTAACTTCAGGAGGGTTATTCCTAGGCAGGAAAGTAAAGCTCTGAACAAAAATGTTTGTGAGGATTTGGTGATGTTCACACTCATCTGCGATGAAGTCGGTGAGGCCGACATTAGCAGCCTATTGCATGAATTCCTGAAGGATCCCAGCCTCTTCCAGGAACGGGGTGTGCAGCCATTCGCACGGCCGCACCTCCGCCAACCTCCGAGGATGGAGGTCACTATCAGATGACTCCCCAATGACACCCTTGGAGTTCTTCTTGGAGCCAAACTTCCTAAAGATATTCATGATTTTCCTATGAACAAAATTCTGAAATTTATTAGCCCACAAAATTTTCTCAACAAAACTTCACAAAAATGATACCAACTACTCATAGGGATACATAGAGGCCATAGAAAGCATTCAAACTACTTAGAACACTAAGAATTCAAGACGCAAGCACATCTACAGCAGCACCAAGAGTAGCTAATTATTCCAAATATAAACCACTAAAACAAAAACTAATTGGACAAACGGTGGAGTCACATACCAAGCAACAATCCCCCGAAATAGTTACGAAAACAGAGCTTCGAGCAAAGAAATTGAAATCCGCGGGTTTGGGAGCAAGAACTCGGGAGAGAGAGCAATGGGAAAAAAATTTCTGGAGGTAGGTGATGATGTGGTATGATGAGATAAGTGAGGGGCCCACGTGGGGACCACAACCCACCAGGGCGTGCCTGGGGGTCCTGGCGCGCCAAGGTGGGTTGTGCCCACCTGGTGCACCTCCCTCTGATGTTATTTGCACAAAAAATTCTTAAATATTCAGAAAAAATCGTATTAAATTTTCAGGGCATTCTGAGAACTTTTATTTTTGGGTCATTTTTTATTGCACGAGAAATCAGAAAACAAACGAAACATGGAATTTTATTTTATTTCACTAATAAAAATAGAAAATAAAAAGTAGGGACAGAAGGTAGTTCTTACTAAATTCATCAACTTCCTACCGTTCAAAAATCATCCATTAATAAGATTGATCAGGTCTTATTAACAACCACTTTCGATTAGCATGAAACCGAAGAACTATCATAAATAACTAAGTTACCTCAATGGGGATATGAATGTCCCTAACAATAAGCATTTCATATTTCTTTTTGACAGTAGGTAGAGGTATTTGAAAACTTCCAATAGTGATTGTCGGAGATTTTTCAATAACATTAATACCATTCACATGGAATTGTTTCTTCGGAAAGTGCACCATATGCTCATTACCATTAATATGAAAAGTGACCTTGCTTTTATTGCAATCAATAACAGCCCCTCCAGTATTCAAGAAGGACCTACCAAGGATAATCAACATCTTGTCGTCCTCGGACATCTTAAGTACAACAAAGTCAGTCAAAATAGTAACATTAGCAACAACAACGGGCACATCCTCACAGATACCGATAGGTATGGCAGTTGATTTGTAGACATTTGCAACGATATTTCAGTAGGTGTGAGTTTATTCAAATCAATTCTTTTATATAAACAGAAAGGCATAACACTAACACCAGCTCCTAAATCACACAAGGTAGTTTTCACATAATTATTTTCGATGGAGCAAGGTATAGTTGGTATCCCCGGATCTCCAAGCTTTTTAGGTACTCCATCTTTAAAAGTATAATTAGCAAGCATAGTGGAGATTTCAGCTTTTGGTATTTTTCTCTTATTTGTGATGATGTCTTTCATATACTTTGCATAAGGAGACATTTTCAAGATATCAGTCAAGCCAGTACGCAAAAAGACTGGCCTCAATAGTTCAGCAAATCGTTCAAATTCTTCATCATCATTCTTTTTAGTTGACTTAGGTGGAAAAGGCATAGGTTTTTGAACCAACGGTTCTCTTTCTTTACCGTGTTTTCTAGCAATGAAGTCTCTTTTATCATACCTTTTATTCTTAGGTTGTGGGTTATCAAGATCAACAGGTGGTTCTATCTCAACATCATTGTCTGGTTCTTTATTATTTGGTTGAGTGTCTTCATGAACATCAACATTATCTTTTTCATTATCACTAGGTGAGTGTTCAATACCAGACTGAGTTTCAGCATCAGAGATAGAAACTTCATTATCTATGTTAAGAGGTTTCTCTATTTCAGGTTCACTAGGAGCATGTGAAGTCCTATCATTTTTCTTTTTCTTTTGAGAAGAACTAGGTGCACTAGTGTTGGCTCTTAGTGAATCTTGTTCAATTCTTTTTGGGTGTCCCTCAGGATAAAGTGGTTCCTGAGTCATTTTACCTCCTCTAGTTGCAACTCTAACAGCAAAGTCATGCATATTATTATTCATTTCATGAAGCAATTCTCTTTGAGATTTAGCAACTTGTTCTAATTGAGTTTGAACCATAGAAGCATGCTTTCCAACACCTCTATCATCATTTGAGATTCTAAATAACAAGTCACTCAAGCGAGCAATCATACCAGAATTGTATTTCAATGGTTTCATAACATTTGCATTGAAGTGATCTTGTTTTCTAATATAATTTTCAAACTCATAAAGGCATTGACTAGGATGCATATTGTGAGGATTGTCATTATCATTGAACTTCATAAGATAATTTACCTCTACCACCTTAGGCAGCCGTGGTGTATTAAGCCCATGCATTTCTTCAATAGGAGGAACATTTTTAACATCCTCAGCTTTAATACCTTTTTCCTTCATAGATTTCTTTACCTCTTGCATATCTTCAGGACTGAGATATAATATACCCCACTTCTTCGAAGTGGGTTTAGGCGGTGGTTCAGGAAGAGTCCAATCATCATAATTTTTCAATATATTATTCAATAATTCTTCAGCTTGACCAACAGTTCGTTCCCTGAAAACACAACCAGCACAACTATCTAGGAAGTCCCTGGAAGCATCAGTTAGTCCATTATAGAAGATATCAAGTATTTCATTTTTCTTAAGTGGATGCTTAGGCAAAGCATTAAGTAATTTGCAAAGCCTCCCCCAAGCTTGTGGGAGACTCTCTTCTTTGATTTGCACGAAGTTAAATATTTCCTATAAGTCAACTTGTTTCTTATGAGTAGGAATTTTTTTTCAGAGAAGTAATAAATCATATCCGAGGGACTACACACACAACCAGGACCAAGATTATTGTACCAAGCTTTAGCATCACCCTTTAATGAGAAAGGGGATAATTTGATAGTAAAGTAGTAGCGAGTTTTCTCATCATGAGTAAAAAGGGTGGCTATGTCATTCAACTTAGTAAGATGTGCCACAACAGTTTCAGTTTCATAACCATGGAAAGGATCAGATTCAACCAAAGTAATTAACTTGGGGTCGACAGAGAATTCATAATCCTTATGATCAATAAAGATAGGTGAAGTAGCAAACTTAGGATCACATTTCATTATAGCATTCAGAGATTTTTCTTTATACTTGCATAATAATTTCTCTAGATCATCTCTATCTCTGCAAGCAAGAATATCTCTAGTTGTTTCTTCACTCATAACATAACCTTCCGGTACCTTAGGCAATTCATATCTAGGAAGGCTAGTTCTAGCAGGTGTTTCAGGAGTTTCAGTTTCAAGCTCATCATCAGATTCAACAACATCATGTTGTATAACTCTAGCAATTTGTTTATCAATAAATTCACCAAGTGGCACATCATCATTAAGCAAGGTACTAGCATCATCATAAGCATTATCCATAGCAGAAGTAGCATCATCAATAACTTGCGACATATCTGAATTAATAGCGTGTGGTGGTGTTGCAAGTTTACTTATAACAGAAGGTGAATCTAAAGTAGAACTAGATGGCAGTTCCTTACCTCCCCTCGTCTTTGAGGGAAAAATATTAGTCTTAGCATCCTTCAAATTCTTCATAGTGATAATATGATAATAATCTCAAGTGGCTCAACAAATATAGCTACGCTCCCCGGCTACGGAGCCAGAAAAAGGTGTTGATGACCCACAAGTATAGGGGGTCACAACAGTTTTCGGGGGTAGAGTATTCGACCAAAATTTATAGATTTGACACAAGGGGAGCAAAAGAATATTTGAAGGTATTAGCAGCTGAGTTGTCAATTCAACCACACCTAGAGATTAATTATCTGCAGCAAAGTGATCAGTAGCAAAGTAATATGATAGTTTTGATAGTAGTAGTAGCAGCAACAGTAACGGTAACAGTGATAGCAGTAATTTTGTAGCAAGTGTAACAGTGATGATAGCAGTAGTAACTTAGCAAGAACAATATAAGATAAATTCGTAGGCATTGGATCGGTGACTTTTTGGATGATATTCATCGTGAGACAATTATAACCTAGGGCAATACGGCACTAGCTCCAGTTCATCGATATAATGTAGGCATGTATTCCGTAAATAGTCATATGTGCTTTATTAAAAGAACTTGCATGACATCTTTTGTCCTACCCTCCCGTGGCAGCGGGGTCCATATTGGAAACTAAGGGATATTAAGGCCTCCTTTTAATAGAGAACCGGAACAAAGCATTAACACAAAGTGAATACATGAACTCCTCAAAGTACGATAATCACCGGAAGAAGTCCCGGTTATTGTCACGCCGGGGTTACCAGATCATAACACATAGTAGGTGACTATAACTTGCAAGATCGGATCTAGAACTTGAATATAATGGTGATAACATAAATGGTTCAGATTTGAAATCATGGCACCCGGGCCCAAAGTGACAAGCATTAAGCATGGAAAAGTCATAGCAACATCAATCTAAGAACATAGTGGATAATAGGGATCAAGCCCTAACAAAACTAACTAGATTACATGATGAATCTCATCCAACTCCTCACCGACCAGTGAGCCTACAAAGGAATTACTCACTCCCAGTGGGGAGCATCATGGAATTGGTGATGGAGAAGGGTTGGTGATGACGAAGAACGAAGATCCCCCTCTCTGGAGCCCCAAACGGACTCCAGATCTGCCCTCTCGAGGAAGAACATGGCTTGGCGGCGGCTCCGTCTCGTGGATCGCGATAATTCTTTCTCCCTGATTTTTCTCTCCGAAAATAGGATTTTATAGTGTTGGTTTCAGGGTCTGCGGGGCCACCAGGTGAGGACAACCCACCTGGGCGCGCACTGGTGGGTTGTGCCCACCCAAGTGCTCCCCTTCGGTAGGTCTTGGCTCCAGATATTCTTATATATTATATAAAAATTCCCTGCAAAATGTCGTTCCATTCTGAGAACTTTTATTTCTGCACAAAAACAACACCATGGTAGTTCTGCTAAAAGCAGCATCAGTCCAGGGTTAGTTTCATTCAAATCATGCAAATTAGAGTCCAAAACAAGAGGAAAAGCGTTTGGGAAAGCAGATACATTGGAGACGTATCAACTCCCCCAAGCTTAAACCTTTGCTTGTCCTCAAGCAATTCAGTTGATAAACTGAATGTGAAAAAGAAAAACTTTTATGAACTCTTTTGCTCTTGTTTGCATAAATAAGCTTAAACAGCACCCAGGTTTTCAGCCAACATTATAACTAACCATGCCGACAATAACTCTTAAAGATTGTATTAACTCATATCAATGACATAATCAGCTAGCGAGCAATAATAAGACATCTCGAACGACAACACGTTGTCAAAACAACCATGATATAATATGACAATAGTGGTATCTTGCTAGCCCTTTCTAAGACCGCAAAACATAATTGCAGAGCACCTCCAAAGTCCAAGCAATGACTAGACATTGTAATTCATGGTAGAAAATATCCAGTCATGATGCACCCAACATTAGCTACACACAATGCATAAGTCATGATAACTGTGCTCTCTCAGTTTCTAGCGCTTGTTTTAGAAGGTGATGACACAACATAAAAGTAAATAGATAGTCCCTTCGTAGAGGGAAGGAATGAGTTGCAGAGGCACCAGAGCTTAAAATTTTAAAACAGATATAAATGATATTTTGAGACATGCACCATTCTCATTTACTTCACGACTATCATTTATCAATATCTCCCATGCTAAACAGGCTAGTGGCGGTTCCCAAGCGATAAAAGTAAAGGTTTTGACTCCATTGGGAGTTTTTGTTTGATTATTCGAGCAATTAACTCTTTTTGTATTTTTCAGTTTGGTACTGGGCATCCCTATTACCGCCCTTTTCTCGTGCTATGGCGAGTGAATAAACACTCGACCTGAGAATAACCCGCTTAGCATGGAAGATACCGACCACCTTCTGTCATTCCATGAACGATCCAGGCACACAAAACGGATATTTTTTAGAAGTTTTTAGAGGTGGCACATGCAAATTTACTTAGGACGGCAGGGTAATACCGCATATAGGTAGATATGGTGGACTCATCTGGAATAACTTTGGGTTCAAATTTTTTGATGTACAAGCAGAATCCCCACTTAGTACAGGCGAAAGCTAACATAAATTGAGAAGCGGCCAGCTAGAGAGCAACAATTATCATGATCATGCATTGTGTGTAAGTAACATTGGACACTTGCATGAGTAGGATATGAACACCATGAACATAAATATCATAGAGGCTATGTTGGTTTTGATTCAGCTACATGCATGAACATGTGCCAAGTCAAGCCACTCGAACATTCATAGGAGGATACCATATCATCATCTACATCACAATCATTTTAATGCAATGTTGATATCCAAGATAAATCATTATTTACTCCCAGCTACTTATGCATGGCATGAGAAACTATAATCTCTAATTGTCATTGCAAACATGTTTAATCATAATGGGATGAACCATGGATACTAGGTTGAACATATTTACACAAACAGAACAAGTCAAGTGCATACCAGTTTCTCTCTGCCATGGCCAGTTCATCGAATATTGTCATTATTTCCTTTCACTTGCACGACTGAACGATATGAAAATAATAATAGTGCAAGAGTGCCATGGGCTAAGCTAGAATCTGCAAACATTTTATCAAACAAGAGAAGACAAGGTAAAACGGGCTCTTTATTAGTTCAACAATTATTCATATGAGAGCCACTCAACATTTTCATCGTGGTCTTCTCCTTGGTACAACTCGAATAAAAGAAAAAAAATCAGAGAAACACACTGAAATATTTTTGGAGTTTTTGGTTTTCTTGGACAAGCAAATAAAAGGGAAAAGCAAAAACGAGAAAAACTATTTACACGGGAAAGCTCCCTACAATGAGGATAATCCTCAGATCATAGACCTAGTCTTCATCATTGCTACTATCATCTTTGAACTTATTTTTCCCTAGGAACATATCAAAAAATAAAACAGGGAGCTATACGCGAGCTATTGATCTACAACATAGATATGAAAAATACTATCAGGTACTAAGTTCATGATAAATTAAAGTTCAATTAATCATATTACTTAAGAACTCCCACTTAGATAGACATCCCTCTAATCATCTAAGTGATGACAGGATCCATATCAACTAAACCATGTCCGATCATCACGTGAGATGGAGTAGTTTTCAATGGTGAACATCACTATGTTGATCATATCTATTATACGATTCACGCTCGACCTTTCGGTCTCAGTGTTTCGAGGCCATATCTGCATATGCTAGGCTCGTCAAGTTTAACCCGAGTATTCTGCTTGTGCAAAACTGGCTTGCACCCGTTGTATGTGAACGTAGAGCTTATCACACCCGATCATCACGTGGTGTCTCGGCACGACGAACTGTAGCAACGGTGCATACTCAGGGACAACACTTATACCTTGAAATTTAGTGAGAAATCATCTTATAATGCTACCATCGTACTAAGCAAAATAAGATGCATTAAGGATAAACATCACATGCAATCAATATAAGTGATATGATATGGCCATCACCATCTTGTGCCTTTGATCTCCATCTTCATACACCGTCATGATCAACATTGTCACCAGCTTGACACCTTGATCTCCATCGTAGCATCGTTGTCATCTTGCCAACTATTGCTTCGACTATCACTACCACTTAGTGATAAAGTAAAGAAATTACATGGCGATTGCATTTCATACAATAAAGCGACAACCATATGGCTCTTGCCGGTTGCCGATAACTGTGTTATAAAACATGATCATCTCATACAACAATTTATATAATCACGGCTTGACCATATCACATCACAACATGCCCTGCAAAAACAAGTTAGACGTCCTCTACTTTGTTGTTGCAAGTTTTACATGGCTACTATGGGCTTCTAGCAAGAACCATTCTTACCTACGCATCAAAAGCACAAGTAGTATAGTGATTGCTTTTTGATCTTCAGAAAGAACCCTGTTCATTGAAACCGATTCAACTAAAGTTGGAGAAACATACACCAACTAGCCACCTGTGTGCGAAGCACGTCGGTAGAACCAGTCTCGCGTAAGCGTACACGTAATGTCGGTCTGAGCCACTTCATCCAACAATACCGCTGAATCAAGAATCAACTATTGATGGCAAGCAATATGTATATACCCACGCCCACAAATCCTTTGTGTTTTATTTGTGCATATAACATCTACGCATAGACCTGGCTCGAATGCAACTGTTGGGGAACGCAGTATTTCAAAATTTTCCTACGATCACGCAAGATCTATCTAGGATATGTATAGGAACTAGAGGGGGATAGTATGTCTACGTACCCTCGTAGCCCAAAAGCGGAAGCGTTATGAAACGCGGTTGATGTAGTCGAACGTATTCGCGATCCAACCGATCAAGTACCGAACGCATGACACCTCCACGATCTGCACACGTTCAGCTCGGTGACATCCCTCGTACTCTTGATCCAGCTGAGGCCAAGGGAGATTTTCTTTAGCACAACAGTGTGATGACGGTGATGATGAAGTTACCGACGCAGGGCTTCGCCTAAGCACTACAACGATATGACTGAGGTGGAATTCTGTGGAGGGGGGCACCGCACACGGCTAAACAATCAACTTGTGTGTCTATGGGGTGCCCCCTCCCCCATATATAAAGGGGTGGTGGAGGGGGCCGGCCGACCACCTTGGGTGCGCCCCCAAGGGGGGAATCCTACTCCTACTAGGAGTTGGTTCCCCCTTTCCTAGTCCTACTAGGAGGGGGAAGGAAGGGCGAGAGGGGAGGAAGGAAAAGGGGCTGCACCTCCCAATTCGGATTGGGCTTGGGGGGGGCGCCCCTCCTCTCGGCCTTCTCCTCTCTCTTCCACTAAAGCCCATGTAGGCCCATTAAGCCCCTAGGGGGTTCCGGTAACCTCCCGGTACTCCGGTAAATGCCCGAACTCATCCAAAACCATTCCGATGTCCAAACATAGCCTTCTAATATATCAATCTTTATGTCTCGACCATTTAGAGACTCCTCGTCATGTCTGTGATCACATCCGGGACTCCAAACTACCTTCGGCACATCAAAACACATAAACTCATAATACCGATCGTCATCGAACGTTAAGCATGCGGACCCTACGGGTTCAAGAACTATGTAGACATGACTGAGACTCACTTCCGTTCAATAACCAATAGTGCTACCTGGATGCTCATATTGGTACCTATATATTCTACGAAGATCTTTATCGGTCAAACCGCATAACAACATACGTTGTTCCCTTTGTCATCGGTATGTTACTTGCCCGAGATTCGATCGTCGGTATCATCATACCTAGTTCAATATCATTACCGGCATGTCTCTTTACTCGTTTCGTAATGCATCATCCCGTAACTAACTCATTAGTCACATTGCTTGCAAGGCTTATAGTGATGTGCATTGCCGAGAGGGCCCAGAGATACCTCTCTGACAATCGGAGTGAAAAATCCTAATCCCGATCTATGACAACTCAACAAACACCATCGGAGACACCTGTAGAGCATCTTTATAATCACCCAGTTACATTGTGACGTTTGATCGCACACTAAGTGTTCCTCTGCTATTCGGGAGTTGCATATTCTCATAGTCATAGGAACATGTATAAGTTATGAAGAAAGCAATAGCAATAAAACTAACGATCATTTATGCTAAGCTAACGGATGGGTCTTGTCCATCTCATCATTCTCTAATGATGTGATCCCGTTCATCAAATGACAACACATGTCTATGGTCAGGAAACTTAACCATCTTTTGATTAACGAGCTAGTCAAGTAGAGGAATACTAGGGACACTCTGTGTTTGTCTATGTATTCACACATGTACTAAGTTTCCGGTTAATACAATTGTAGCATGAATAATAAACATTTATCATGATATAAGGAAATTTAAATAACAACTTTATTATTGCCTCTAGGGCATATTTCCTTCAGATATCAGTAGTAACTTAGCAAGAACAATATAAGATAAATTCATAGGCATTGGATCGGTGACTTGTTGGATGATATTCATCATGAGACAGTTATAACCTAGGGCGATATGACACTAGCTCCAGTTCATCGATATAATGTAGGCATGTATTCCGTAAATAGTCATACGTGCTTTATTAAAAGAACTTGCTTGACATCTTTTGTCCTACCCTCCCGTGGCAGCGGGGTCCATATTGGAAACTGAGGGATATTATGGCCTCCTTTTAATAGAGAATCGGAACAAAACATTAACACAAAGTGAATACATGAACTCCTCAAACTACGGTAATCACCGGAAGAAGTCCCGGTTATTGTCACTCCGGGGTTGCCGGATCATAACACGTAGTAGGTGACTATGACTTGCAAGATCATTTCTAGAACATGAATATAATGGTGATAACATAAACGGTTCAGATCTGAAATCATGGAACCCGGGCCCAAAGTGACAAGCATTAAGCATGTCAAAGTCATAGCAACATCAATCTAAGAACATGGTGGATACTAGGGATCAAGCCCTAACAAAACTAACTCAATTACATGATGAATCTCATCCAACTCCTAACCGACCAGCGAGCCTACGAAGGAATTACTTACTCCCGGTGGGGAGCATCATGGAGATGGTGATGGAGAAGGGTTGGTGATGACGAAGAACGAAGATCCCTCTCTCCGGAGCCCCAAACGGACTCCGGATCTGCCCTCCGGAGGAAGAACATGGCTTGGCGGCGGCTCCGTATCGTGGATCGCGATAATTCTTTCTCCCTGATTTTTTACTCCGAAAATAGGATTTTATAGCATTGGTTCCAGGGTCTGCGGGGCCACCAGATGGGGACAACCCACCTGGGCACGCGCGGTGAGGGGGCGCGCCTTGGCGGGTTGTGCCCACCCAGGTGCCCCCCTTCGGTAGGTCTTGGCTCCAGAAATTCTTATATATTATATAAAAATTCCCTGCAAATTTTCGTTCCATTCCAAGAACTTTTATTTCTGCACAAAAACAACACGATGGTAGTTCTGTTGAAAACAACGTCAGTCCGGGGTTAGTTTCATTCAAATCATGCAAATTAGAGTCCAAAACAAGAGGAAAAGCGTTAGGAAATGTAGATACATTGGAGACGTATCAACTCCCCCAATCTTAAACCTTTGCTTGTCCTCGAGAAATTCAGTTGATAAACCGAAAGTGAAAAAGAAAAACTTTTCCGAACTCTTTTGCTCTTGTTTGCATAAATAAGCTTAAACAGCACCCAGGTTTTCAGCCAACATTATAACTGATTTTTTTTAAAACTATGATGATTTTTATAGCAAATTCGGAAACTATACACCCTAATGTAGAAAAATCAAAAGTATCACCCTGTCAGCTTCATGTTGGCCGAAGAGAGACTTTTCGGCCAACCGTTAGCCAAAAAGGACTTTTCGGCCAACAGTTGACCAAAGAGTCCCTCTTCGGCCAACGCCTGCTCTACTGTTTTAGAAAATTCATATCAATTAGGATTTTTAGTATTTTAATTTGATTCCTTTTGCATTAGATTAGAAATTTTATGAAGTTTCTGTAGATATCAAGTTTGACTAGATTTGAAATTTGAATTTGAATTTTCATGAATTTGCTCAAATCACTAGATTGCCTATAATTTGAGCTAGGAGTATTTTTTCAGACGATTCTTTTTGCTACTGGTTCTTTGTGACTTTGTTTATCACTAGTAATTAATTGGCGAATTTTATAATTATTTAAAATTATGTTTTTTATGAAAACAGTCCTGTTTTAGTGTTTTATAGGTTTTATGCCATTTCTTTTAATTTTAATTGCTTTAAATTGTTTTGTTTAATTTTTTGACATATTCTTTTTGTTTCTGTTTAGTTATCAGTAGCTATTTTATTTGTAGTGTTTTTTTGTATTTTATTTCTTTTATCCTACTAGAAAAATTGTTTTGAGCTTCATAGGAGTTTATATTTAGAAGTTCCTTATAAATCTTGTACAACCATTGCCGTTTTATACATGAAAAAAATACTTTTCCGCAATCTTTTTCCCTCCATTTTCTTTTCTGCCTTCTTCTTTGCCGCCATTTTCTTTCCCGCCATTCTCTCCCGCCACAATAAGGAGTGCTGCATCGACGGAGGATGACTATGATGCCTTCATGTGGAGTGTGAAACACTGTGTGAGAGAAGTATAGGTGTGAAACACTCTTCGATGATGATGACGAAGCTGCAAACACTTATGACTTCTCTCAGATAGTGTTTCAAACTCTACCAGCAGCACCGATGCAGGAGACACATACCGTGTTAGACGATGTTATCTACGGTCGTGGACAACATGAGGCTCGTTTTATAAGTTGAGAAGTGAAGATGGCGAGAAAGAAGATGGTGGGAGAGAATGGCGGGAAAGAAAATGGCGAGAGAGAAAATGGCGAGAGAGAATGGCAGTAAATAAAATGGCGGGAGAAAATGGAGGGAGAGAATGGCGGCAAATAAAATGACGGGAAAGAAAATGGTAGGAGAGAATGGCGGCAAAGAATGGCGGGAGAAAATGGCGGCAAAGAAAATAGTGGGAGAAAATGGAGGGAAAGAACGACGGGAAAGAAAATGGAGGGTAAAAGAAATAAAATACAGAAAAATACTACAAATAAAATATCTACTAATAACTTAAAAGAAACTAAAAGAATATGTCAAAAAATAAAGAAAACAATTTAAAGCAATTAAAATTAAAAGAAATAGCACAAAACCTATAAAACACTAAAACAGAACTGTTTTCATGAAAACCTAATTTTAAATAATCCTAAAATTCACCAATTAATTACTACTGATAAACAATGTCACAAAGAACCAGTAGCAAAAAGAATCATCTAAAAAGAATACTCCTAGCTCAAATTATAGGCAATCAAGTGATTTGAGCAAATTCATAAAAATTCAAATTCAAACTTTCAAATCTAGTCAAACTTGATATCTACAGAAACTTCATAAAATTTCTAATCTAATGCAAAAATAATCAAATTAAAATACTAAAATTCCCAATTGATATGAATTTTCTAAAACAGTAGAGCCGGTGTTGGCCGAAGAGGGACTCTTTGGCCAACTGTTGGCCGAAAAGTCCTATTTGGCCAGCGATTGGCCGAGAAGTCCCTCTTCGGTCAATGGTAGGCCGAAAAGTCCCTCTTCGGCCAATGGTAGGCCGAAAAGTCCCTCTTCGGCGAACAGGAGGCCGACAGGGTGGTACTTTTGATTTTTCTGCATTAGAGTGTATAGTTTCCGAATTTGCTATAAAAATCATCATAGTTTCAAAAAAAAGACCATTATAAATAACCATGCCAACAGTAACTCTTAAAGATTATATTAACTCATATCAATGACATAATTCGCTAGCGAGCAATAATAAGACATCTCGAACGGCAATACGTTGTCAAAACAACCATGATATAATATGACAATAGTGGTATCTCGCTAGCCCTTTCGGATACCGCAAAACATAAATGGAGAGCACCTCCAAAGTCCAAGCAATGACTAGACATTGTAATTCATGGTAGAAAATATCCAGTCATGATGCACCCAACATTAGCTACACACAATGCATAAGTCATGATAGTTGTGCTCTCTCAGTTTCTAGCGCTTGTTTTAGAAGGTGATGACACAACATAAAAGTAAATAGATAGTCCCTTCATAGAGGGAAGGAATGAGTTGCAGAGGCACCAGAGCTTAAAATTTTAAAACAGATATAAATGATATTTTGAGACATGCACCGTTCTCATTTACTTCACGACTATCATTTATCAATATCTCCCATGCTAAACAGGCTAGTGGCGGTTCCCAAGTGATAAAAGTAAAGGTTTTGACTCCATTGGGAGTTTTTGTTTGATTATTCGAGCAATTAACTCTTTTTGTATTTTGCAGTTTGGGACTGGGCATCCCTATTACCGCCCTTTTCTCGTGTGATGGTGAGTGAATAAACACTCGACCTGACAATAACCCACTTAGCATGGAAGATACCGACCACCTTTTGTCGTTCCATGAACGATCCAGGCACACAAAATGGATATCTTTTTAGAAGTTTTTAGAGGTGGCACATGCAAATTTACTTAGGACGGCAGGGTAATACCGCATATAGGTAGATATGGTGGACTCATCTGGAATAACTTTGGGTTCAAGGTTTTTGATGTACAAGCAGAATCCCCACTTAGTACAGGCGAAGGCTAGCATAGATTAAGAAGCATCCACCTAGAGAGCAAAAACGATCATGATCATGCATTATGTGTAAGTAACATTGGACACTAGCATGAGTAGGATATGAACACCATGAACATAAATATCATAGAGGCTATGTTGGTTTTGATTCAACTACATGCATGAACATCTGCCAAGTCAAGCCACTCGAACATTAATAGGAGGATACCATATCATCATCTACATCACAATCATTTTAATGCAATGTTGATATCCAAGATAAATCATTATTCACTCCCAGCTACTTATGCATGGCATGAGAAACTATAATCTCTAATTGTCATTGCAAACATGTTTAATCATAATGGGATGACTCATGGATACTAGGTCAAACATATTTACACAAACAGAACAAGTCGAGTTCATACCAGTTTCTCTCTGCCATGGCCAGTTCATCGAATATCGTCATTATTGCCTTTCACTTGCACGACTGAACGATGTGAAAATAAAAATAGTGCAAGAGTGCCATGGACTAAGCTGGAATCTGCAAACATTTTATTCAACAGGAGAAGACAAGGTAAAACGGGCTCTTTATTAGTTCAACAATTATTCATATGAGAGCCACTCAACATTTTCATCGTGGTCTTCTCCTTGTTACAACTCGAATAAAAGAAAAAAAATCAGAGAAACACACTGAAATATTTTTGGATTTTTTGGTTTTCTTGAACAAGCAAATAAAAGGGAAAAGCAAAAAAAGAAAAACTATTTACACGGGAAAGCTCCCAACAAGCAAATGAAGAACAAGGAAATCTTTTTGGGTTTTCTTTTTAATATTACAACTAAGCATGCATGGAAAATAAACTAACTACAATTATTTTTTTGGTTTTTCTAAAGTTTTTCAAACACACAAGAAGAAAACAAGAAAACTAAAATTTAAATATGGATCATACAATGAAAAAGTGTGAACGATGACAAGATGAATAAGTGAACATGAATGTAATGTCGGTGAGAAACACATACTCCCCAAGCTTAGGATTTTGGCCTAACTTGGTAGTCGATCAGTAGTCTGGATGGTAGTAGGGGTACTGAGGAGCGGGTATCCACTGATCCCACTGAGGAGGCTCCTCCTCTGCCTCTGCAGCAGCCCGAGCGTTCCGGTAGGCGATGATGTCCGCAGGCATGATCTTATATCCACCTCTGGCAACAGAATCAAACAGGGCAGGGGCAGGCAACAGAATAATATGATGAGTTTCAACACTAAAGACCAGTTTATAAGGAATAGGAATGTCGGGACAATCTTGTGCAAGAAAATGATGGTGTTCCATGGCTACACAGTCTGGATAAACCTTGGTCAGAGGGTAATCGTGAGGGCGTATCCCAACATTAAAGTGGCCCGCCAAGCGAGTAGCATAAATCCCACCATGGATTTTACCCTGAGATTTATTAAGATGGAGGCGACGAGCCACAATAGCTCCCATGCTATAAGTGTTATCGCCCTAAGTAGGAGGAACACATAAGTCTCCAATGATAGCACCTGCACAAACAAACAAATACTTGCATCCAACGCAATAAAGGGGTTGTCAATCCCTTCACAGTTACTTGCAAGGGTGAGATCTGATAGAGATAGGTATAAAAGATAAATAAAAGTGCAAAATAAAGTAAATATAAATAAAATACAACAAGGTATTTTTGGGTTTTAGGCCAACCACATCTGAAAATAATATGGTAAAAGATAGACCCGGGGGCTATAGTTTTCACTAAAGGCTTCTCTCTTAAAGAACACATATTGTGGGTAAACAAATTACTATTGAGCAATTGATAGAAAAGCGCAAAGTTATGATGATATCTAAGGCAATGATCATGAATATAGGCATCATGTCCGCGACAAGTAGACCGACTCCTGCTTGCATCTACTACTATTACTCCACACATCGACCATTACCCAACATGTGATACGTCTCCAACATATCTATAATTTTTGATAGTTCCATGCTATTATATTATCTGTTTTGGATGTTTTATATGCATTAATATGCTATTTTATATTATTTTTTGGGACTAACCTATTAACCTAGAGCCTAGTGTCAGTTTCTGTTTTTCCTTGTTTTTGAGTTTTACACAAAAGGAATATCAAACAGAGTCCAAACGGAATAAAACTTTCGTGATGATTTTTCTTGGACCATAAGACACCTACGTAACTTGGAGAGAGGGCCAAAAGGTTGGCGAGGAGGCCACAATCCTGCCAGGCACGCCCTAGGGGGGTGCCTTGAGGGCTTGTGGGCCCCTCGAAGGTCTCCCAACCCTAATATTTGCAATATAAATTCTCAAATATTCCCCCAACACCAGAAGCGTCCACCAAAATACTTTTCTGCCGCCGCAAGCTCTGTTGCCATGAAATCCATCTTGTGGCCTTTTCCGGCAATTTGCCGGAGTGGGATTCAATCACGAAGGGCTTGTACATCAACCTTCCTGCCCTTCCGATGATGTGTGAGTAGTTTGCCACAGACCTATGGGTCCATAGCTAGTAGCTAGATGACTTCTTCTCTCTCTTTGATCTTTAATACAATGTTCTCCTCGATGTTCTTGGAGATCTATTCGATGTAATACTTTTTTTGCAGTGTGTTTGTTGAGATTCGATGAATTGTGGACTTATGATCAGATTATCGATGAATATTATTCGAGTCTTCTTTGAAGTATTTTATGCATGATTAAGATATCTTTGTATTTCTCTTCGAACGTTCGGTTTGGTTTGGCCAGCTAGATTGGTTTTTCTTGCAATGGGAGAGGTGCTTAGTTTTGGGTTCAATCTTGTAGTGTCCTCACCCAGTGACAAAAGGGGTAGTGAGGCACGTATTTTATGTTGCCATCAAGGATAGAAAGATGGGGTTTATATCATATTGCTTGAGTTCATCCCTCTACATCACGTCATCTTACTTAAGGAGTTACTCCGTTCTTAGGAAATTAATATTCTAGATGCATGCTAGATAGCGGTCGATGTGTGGAGTAATAGTAGTAGATGCAGAATCATTTCCGTCTACTGATCACGGACGTGATGCCTATATTCATGATCATTTCCTTAGATATCATCATAACTTTGCGCTTTTCTATGAATTGCTCAACAGTAATTTGTTTAACCACCGTATGGTTTCTTCAAGAGAGAAGCCTCTAGTGAAACTATGGCCCTGGTGTCGGTGTGAAAACCGGAGGATCTCAGGTAGGGGGTCCCGAACTGTGCGTCTAAGGTTGATGGTAACAGGAGACAGGGGACACGTTGTTTACCCAGGTTCGGGCCCTCTCTATGGAGGTAATACCCTACTTCCTGCTTGATTGATCTTGATAATATGAGTGTTACAAGAGTTGATCTACCACGAGATCATAATAGCTAAATCCCTAGAAGTCTAGCCTGTATGACTACAGTATTTAGTATCCCCTATCCGGACTAAGTCCTCCGGTTTATAGACACCGGGGGGATCTAGGGTTACATAGAGTTGGTTACATAATATGGAATCTTCATAGTTGTTCGCCAAGCTTGCCTTCCACGCCAAGGGGAGTCCTATCCGGACACGGGTGTAGTCTTCGGTCTTCGTATCTCCACAGCCCATCAGTCCGGTCCATAGATAACAGGCCGGACGCCCGAGGACCCCTTAGTCCAGGACTCCCTCACCCGGGTCTATTTTCCATCATATATTTTCAGATCTATAAACTAAAAAACCCAAAATACCTTGCTGCACTTTATTTATATTTACTTTAGTTTGCCTTTTTATTTATCTTGTATACCTATCTCTATTAGATCTCACTCTTGTTCGAGACCGTGAAGGGATGACAACCCCTTTTTCACGTTGAGTGCAAGTGTTTGTTAGTTTGTGCAGGTGCATAGATTGGAGACTTGCGTGTGCCTCCTACTGGATTGATACCTTGATTCTTAACTGAGGAAAATACTTGTCTCTACTTTGCTGCATCATCCTTTCTACTTCAAGGAAAAATTAACGCAAGCTCAAGAAGTAGCAATGCAGGGAGATTCACGAGACTACTAGATTACCACATCAACAAAACAAGCATATATTTAGGGAAAAAGACAATCATCATATTTATTTAGGTTAATGTGCATGGTATGTTGTTCATACCATCAGCCACATCAGTAAGATAAAGCAGGAAATGACAAGGTGCAAATATAGGCTGCTTCACCACACACTGGATTATAGATCAACAAAAACAACCATACATGCAGGGCTAAAGAAAATCATTGGATCTATATTGAGTAATGTGTGTGGTATGAATAAGGAATTTGGTTTTACAACTAAAACTTGGAACTTTTTGTTTTTGCGAACATGCATTTTGATAGAAACATTAAACTGAAGAATAGTTGACGATAGGGAGTGTGAGGAAATTAAACTGGAGTTGAGGATAAAGCTAAAAGGTCCGTCTTACATTAACAGTTTACACAGGCTCTATAATGCCCTTCTCCATGTCAAGGGAAGGATAACTCAAGAATTTCAGCACATAATCTTCTTCATAAGCATTATTGTACTCTACATTTTGTAGAGAGTAATTATAGATATGATAATACTGGAAGGGATAGAGGATAATGAAGATAAGATGCATATTGATGCTACATAACCAACTACCTATACATGTAAGTACAAGCGTTATAGGACAAAATGTACTGACAAGAGCAGTGGGCCACACTTCTGCACTGGCATTGTCTGTATATTCAACTTTTTGGTAAGATTACATATAGATCTGATATTTTTAGTAAATGGTGGGTGAGCGAGATAAGATGTAGAGTAATGCTACACAATTGGTGGGCGAGGGAGATAAGATGTAGAGTAATCCCTCATTCCCATAATATAAGTGTGTTTTGTACATTGGTGTACTATACAAAATGCTCTTATTTTATGGGACGGAGGGAGTAGCTGTTAATGTAAGTATAGTGATACAAGACGTTCGGTCCTTACAAGAGGACTGCAGAGCTAAACCTCTTCAAAAGAATTGGGTTGATTCTAAATTTATGTAGGAGTTAATATGGATCTTATAATGTCCACAAGATGGAGGATAAGGAGACTAACATATGCAGTAATGCTACATAATCAACCAGCTAGCTATGAAACTAAGTATGGTGATATAGGGTAAGAGGTACTCATAAGAGCAATGATGTGTGCAGTATAGTTGCGAGAGTATGCGGTCTATTCTTCTGCAAATAGTTTTCATACAAGTGAGACGGTAAGGCACATGCAAAAAATGTAGTTCAAATTATGATGTGGTATCATAGACAGTACCTTATGCTGTAGACGAGACCAATGTGTAACAAGATTAACGCAGTCACTGTCTACTAAATGTAGCACTGGAGACTTTACAAAACTTTTGTTTAGAGGCTTGCCACCGAAGTGCGCTTGCCTCAGGTAGCAACGATACTTCATCAACGCGTGCTTGAAAAGCGCAGCCAAGCCTTGCTAATCTTGACTATCTAGTTTGGTCCTCGCCTATTTAAAAGAAAGAAATCTTTTGTCTTCTGTCAGCAGAAACATATGCACTAATTACCATGAATAACATTAGTAGATTACTTACACGTAAGTTGTGGAGGAAGACTGGAATTTTCTTTGTCTGTGGTATAATCTTTCCATGAAGGAAAGGTGCGCACAAAGTTCCTCACAACAATATATGGTTCGTCTTCTAAACTGGAAAGAAGTGGAACAGGGGTCCTATTTGCTGCAATAGGGGCTCTCTCTCTCATTTGAAAAGGGATTTGGCAACTGAATTTGGTGTACTCTTTGCTGGAATGGGGGTTTTGCGTTGTAGAGCTGGTGCTATGTTGACTGGCATCATCATATTGTTTGCTGCAATTGGGGTCTGCTCAGTTGGGGCATCACAGATGGCCAGATTTGTAGGGCTAGAGTCTCTAGAGTTGGGGTCGTGTTTTGTGGTCTGGTGATATTGCCACTACATCTAATGAGTTATTTGATTTATCAGGTGTCATTATATTTGCCAAATACTTTGTTCGTGCTCCTTCATGATCAACAATCACCCTCTTCCTTTTGAACGTATGATACACAAGAACAACATTTGAATGGAGAAATATGGTATGATGATAGAGGGAATATGTACTGAAAATGGATAGGCATGACATATTCACATAGACGATTTGTAAACTAAGCGAATGGTAGTGCAACAAAGTAGAAGCAATGCAAAGCATCCTTTGCAAGATATGTGAGACCAATATAACCTTGCAAAGTTACAACAAGCACCTTGATGGGTGAATAAGATACGGCATATGCCGCTGACTCCTCCACTAGGGAGCTACATTGACTTAGGTCTCCCTCTAGCTCAGAATCATTGTGAGGATCATATTCTGAACACAAATCTGTAGGTGGAGAGCGTGTGCATTGCATTGCATCCAAACTAGATCTTTCTCCCTTAATGCCAAGTTTGGCAGCCATGGCATTGTTCTGCTTTATTCTTTTCATGCGCGCAAGCTCATAATCATTATGATGATGTTCAGTATCTGAGATTCATGAAGACTTCAAAAGTAGTCAGATTATCTATGGAATGCATTGCAGATTCTACTCGAATAGTGTCTCCCTACAAACCCCTGCGTATACAAAGTTCATCCCCAACCATGCTGACCAGACCACACATAGAAATGCGAACCTCTTATGTCTCTATAAGGGGTGCACACAAATTTCAAAAATGAAGTAGGAACATTAGAATCATATCAAAATCATATTTGAACAAATAAACTTTGGAATTATGAGTGGCATAATGTTTAGCTTCAAGGGTGGAGTGCTGGTAGTGCGACACAAAGCAAGTAGGCAGAATGTATTCCATGTAAAAGATCACAGTCTATGTAAAAGATTGATATGACACTTTTCTTTCTATACAATGCAGTGTTCGTTGCCCGCACATGATGTAAGATATCACATAGAGAAATACTATTCATTCATGTGTGCAATTCCAATATTTTGAAAGAGGGTGGTCCGCACTAGTGCACGTCGGTCCTAAACAAACGGTTTTTAACCCCTTTCCGCGATGACATTTGGAACCATTGCCAAGTGAGTGTGGGCGATAGGGGGGTTCTTCCCACACGACCCAGAAACCGTCAAGGATAGGGAGCCTTGATGCATATAGTTGTCCCTATATAACCGTTTCCGATATCTCGAATATCCCAAATGCTTCATCTTTGCTACTCGTTTGTGCTCACATTGCCATCACAGTTGGAGTTTTGTGGTTCTGCCTAAAACCAGGCAGATTCCATGCATGGGAGTTTTCCAGGCATATTCTAGGCACGGGAGTATTACGATGCCTGGCACATCACAAACAGTTCATGATTATAAACCATGTATGATAGGTAGCCAATCACACACATTTAGTTTTCCTGCACCGTATGTGATAGTGTCTGACATCACACACGCATTGCAAACGGCAACTGTGTGCATGCTTGCACACGTTTCCTCTCTATGAACCATCTCGGATTATGGTGTATATCGCAAACGTTTGTGTTTTACCAACCGTGTGTGCCGTAATGACCTGCACAACGTAATTTCACCCTAATTTAATTGCTGCTATTTAAAATTGTACCTAATTTAAACTTGAAAGTAGGCTATAGCTTTATTCATATCCATCAGGTTCAAACAACCAATGCATTATTCGATTCACAGGTACATATGTTTAAGAATTACAGAAGCACCAAATAAAGAATGATGTACCAGGTTTCTATACTTGTATTATTACAGATGGTAAAGAAAGAGGCGACAGACATTCCAGTTGCTGAACAAGGTGAAGCGGAATGGCCCTATTGTGATCTCCTGGATGTAGAAGGCATGCAAGACTCTAGTCCAACCCCTTGTGATGGCCGACCGCCAATCATGTAGTTTGAGAGGTAATCTTGAGTAAACTGCTTCAGGATCCACTTCAAAGAAAAAGATTCAGATATTGTCATCTAACACAACTCATTACAGGCAGTAAAAAGAAGGCTACAGGGTTCTTACTTACCATCCTGCAATTCACTGTTGTAGTGCATAAAGTGTAAACAAATAGTTCGATTGACATATTTTGACCCATTTTAATAACAATCTTTATCAGTTTCCTCACTTGATGCTGGTTCATGAATATCTCATTGCCCCATAGTCAGAAAGGGTCAAAGTATGGATCTTTTGCAATGATATATGTACCTAAAAGCACCAAGTTAATATTAGAAGCTAAACAACAATTGAAAAATGATGTAGTACAACACTCCATCCATCCCATTATATAAGATTTTATTACATGTATATCTAGACATCATTAGAACATTAAGGTAACACTCTTCCTTGTTGCTATGTAGCCTGGGATTCCATATGTATTCATTCAGTACAATGCATGTTGCTAAACAACAATTGAAAAATGAAAAGGCATGTTAACTGCAATATTCTTAACAGCAACCAAATATCTTAATTCATAGTGGTATTGTTGAAACTGTTATTGATGAAATTTAACTGCACGGCAAATAGTTGCACATATAGAGCATCACATTGTGAAGAATTGAAATAAACAAGTCATAAGGACATGTCTTGGTGATCCTTAAAAAGTTAAAGGACTAAAACCCTTAGTGGATATATATATACTCCATCAATTTTTGGCCTTTTCTAGTCGATCCCCTAAACTTAAGGTTGTAAACTTCAATTTGATCAAGTTCAAAGCAGTTTGAACCGAAAGTAGCATGCATTCAAACATAAACATACATAGTTTTGCATAACCAAACATAAAACATAAATTTAAACTAAGCTAAACTACTTTCTGTCGAAGTAGAGGTCGAGCCAATCCTTCCTCATCATGTACGGTGTGCCGCGAGCCGGATCTGGGCCAGTACCCTCGCCGGGATCGTTGGGGAAGGCACTCATCACTCGTTCACGTCGATCTCCTCGTCCTCGGGGCCCACCTCGCCACCCTCTGCGCCGCCGTCGCCACCGTCTTGGACCTCGTCATCAGAGGAGAGCGCGATAACCTAGCCGCCCTCCGCGCCGCCGTCCTCTCCGCCTTCGACCTCGTCATCGGATGAGATCGTGATAACCTCGCCGCCCTCCACGCTTGCAAAGATCGCCCGCTCCGCCTCCACGAGCTCCGGGTGCTCCCGGCAGAGCTCTTGCATGTAGGCCTCATCGGCGGCCTCGGCCTCGAGACACTCCCACGCCTTGTGGTCCTCCCGTGCCATAGCCGAGCTCCCCACCCCTGGCTTCGGTGGAACGAGGTTGACCGGACATGTGCCGAAGGGGAAATTGAGCCTGGCCACCGCGCCGTGGTAGCGGACCTGCCAGCGGTCGTACTCCATGGCCGCGAGCTTAGCCGTGTGGAAGCTACCGAGCCACCTGCGAGTGTGGGTCTCTCTATCTGTAATCTCGGCGACCCACGTCCCCCACCGCCGCTGCCGAACCCCGAGGTAGGACTTCGTCAGCTGCCGGGTCCGGGGGAGAAAGGGGAAGTCCTCGAACCGGCGTAGGGGCGTGGCGGCGGGCGGATCGGGCCCGCGAAGAATGACGGGGACACCTCGGCGGCCACCTCGCCGGCGTCGGGAGAAAAGGCCGCGATAAACCTCTTTTTGGCCGTTGGCTACTCGAGCTTCCAGGCACACATGCAGAGGTTGAGGATGGAGGTGCCGGCGATGGCAGCGACATACCAATGGTTTCGAGGGTTGTGTGTGTCTGTGTGAGCGGAGTTTGTGTTTGAGGAAATACTGCGGCAACTGGAAATTTTATTAGGAGGGAGTAACAAGGTGGGGCTACTAAAAATTTGGATCAAGGGCGAGCAGATATTTTTGAGATTGCGAGGGATGCAGAGGTAGGAGTAAAATGCAGGGGCTACTAAAAATTTGAATCAAGGGACTGAAGCAGAGCGGGAGTAACAGACATCGCACATGGTCTGCACATACTAATCGTGTGCTATCAAACATTAAAACCTTCCAGGCGGCAGATATTTTCGAGATTGCGAGGGATGCAGAGGCGGGAGTTTTGGGGGAGCGAGCTAGTGTGCTTGACACACCGGCTGTGGACTGTAGCTGACGCACCTTCTCACGTAAGCCATAGGCGTACTATACACCGACGATGCTCCAAGATATTTTGTACTACATCTCACATGGTTGGTGATAATAAACTACGTGCGGTCTACTTGATTTGAATTACAAAATGGGGTCACAGCGGCAATGGACGCTGTTTGAATTGCTAGACCTTTTATCTGCAGTGAACGTGCAACTATATTTGTGTCGTAAAAGATTTGGAATTATTCCGGGTTCCTTTGGACATTTCATACATGAAACTGGTTTTCTAGCCATTTCAGGTGCACAATTCAAAATTAAACTACATGCACATGCTCCGGTCCATACAAATTGGTTGAAAAATCAAATCTGTGTCCTACAGTGCATGCTTCGGTGCCATGCAAAAAAAGGGAATGAATTTTTCAGGGTTTGTTTGGCCTTTTTATACATTAACTAGGTTTTCCAGGCATTTTATGTGCATAGTTCAAATTTGAACTACGAGCACATGCTCTAATTGTAGCGACCAGACCTCAAATGGTCCAATCTCTGTGCTCCAGTGTCATCCCTGGATCAGTAATGCTGACACCACACAGTACTCGGAGGATTTATAACAGAGTAGCAATCACACACTTATTACATCGAGTGTCTCCATAGAGAACTTATTACAATAAATATGGCTTAAGGCCATCTAATAACAATAACAGCGGAAGGCTTGGAAGATAAGTGAGTCCATCAACTCCAACGGCATCACTGAGTATAGAACCATGACCTAGAAACTCCTTAATCGTCGTTTGAAAAGTCTGCAACATTAACGTTGCAGCCCGAAACGGGTCAGCACATGGAATATGCTGGCAAGGTAACACATAGAGAGTAATGGAGTGAAACAACTATACTATATGCATATTTGGCTGGTGGAAAGCTCTATGGTTACAGTTTTGCGTAAAGCCAATTTTTCCCTACTGCAAAGGAATAAATTTATTTAACTATCATGGTGGTTGTTAAACATTGAGAATGGTTGACAGCATCCTCAATCCCAATTAAGCATCATCATTAAACAAACCCATCAAAATTAATTTTATAGTAACATGTTGAGATTCACATGATAATCCAGGTACTAGATACTCAAGATGTCCATAACCGGGGACACGGGTAATCATGATTAGTTTATTACACTCTGCAGAGGTTTGCGCACTTTTCCCCACAAGACTCGATCGCCTCCGTTTGGTTTCTCGCACTACATGGTGTTTGAGAAACGGATGACCGAGACATAGTCTTTCAGAAGCGCTAGCACCTTACGATGGATAGACCGTTACACCTACTTTCCCCTACATCTGCTAGTCTACCCTGTAAGAGTTCGCACGACTTAATCAACTATGCTAGAGCCCATAATAGCTTGTGGCTGCACACGGAAGTTTCTAGTATGAAAAATCTCATGAGCCTTTGGGCCTGGGTGGCGGTCCATAAAGAAAAACAGGCAATCCTGGAATACCCAGGTACCTCAATCCACCCAGATGTGTGTTTAAGTTGCCACCTTAGATAAACATTAATTAACAAACTCACATCTGTCATGGATATCACTCACCCAATCCACGTCTACTAGCATAGCATGGCATAATAGGCAAACGTAGAAGTAACTCCCAAAGGTTTGATAATATAACAGGTAATAGGTGCTACCTCAACTACTTCTCATCCTGTAATTTAATTAGATCCTAATCATGCAATGTTTGAGGATTGATCTAATGCAATAAAATTGGGTAGTAGGAGGTATGATCAAAGTGTTACTTGCCTTGCTGATGATCCGCTAAACCTAGCGATTCGAAGTAACAGGTGGCGCACTCCGGGTATTCTATCGCAGACAGACAAACAAGAATACAATAAGCACTGATCTAATGCACAGGTAAAAATCAAATAAGAGATCTAACCAGAAAGTTCAACTTAAGAACTCCGGTTTGCAAAAAGAATCAAATCGAACGAAGCAACGAAAGTCAAACGGCGAAAGAAAACAACTTCGTTCTACTAATCTGGATCTAAGTCAAATTTTACAGTAGCAAAAACTTGTTTAAGTTGGTTAAAAGGATAGAGGGTTTCGAGACAAAACTCCAGGCGCTTGAATCGCCTGATTTCGATAAACGAGAGAAAAGTTATACTAAAACGAAAATCAGATCAGAAATCGCGATCAGAAAATCGCGGATTTAATCCGAGAAAAAGAAAAAAATGACGAATGTTTGCTAGAACGAACAAACGGACGAACGCTCGCTAAATAAATAAATCAGAAAAAAATTGATCTATTTAAAAAAACCGAAACTAAAAAAACGACGAAAAACCGAACGGTTTTTAAAAAAAACGACGGCACGGATTTCGAGGCGACCTCGGGCGGCGGGTCGGCGAGGCGGCGGCGTCCGGCGAGGCGGCGTCGACGGGCGGCGACGCGGCGGCGAGGCGCGGCGGCGGCGGCTCGGGCAGGGCTGGGGCTGGGGCGGCTCGAGGCTAGGGTTTCGGCCCGGGGGTGGGCCGGCTTATAAAGGCTAGTCGGGCCGGAGTCCCGGTCGGACACGGCCTGTGGGTCGGTGCGATTTTTTTAAAATAATTACGCGTAGAAGAAAAATAAAAAGAAATACTAAACGGACTCGAAAAATCCCGAAATAAATTTTCCTGGGCTTCTAAAATCAAGCCGCACAAGGTGAACATTTATTTGGTGCCTAAGTGCAATTTTCAAAAACACACATTTTTCCTAAATTCAAATAAAATAACGAAAAACTCCGAAACAAAATCTTATTTGATTTTATTATTAAATCCACAATATTTCTTTATTTTGGGAAAGTCATTTTATTCCCTCTCTCATATTTTTGTAATAGAAATAATTGATGATAAAATAATTAAAATCAAATGATCCTATTCTCAAAATTTGAGAAAACTCAAATATGAAAATAACGAAATCCCCAACTCTCTCCGTGGGTCCTTGAGTTGCGTAGAATTTTCTAGGATCAAGACCAAAAGAAAAATAAAATATGATATGCATTGATGATCTAATGTATAACATTCCAAATTGAAAATTTGGGATGTTACACTAATGCACTAAAGTTGGTTGAAAAATCACATGTGTGTCCTTGGGTGAATTTCTAGGTCCCATGCAAGAGATGGGAATGAATTTCAAACACCAGGGAACTGTTGATTGCCGACAAAATGTTGAGATACCTAGTTTTTAAATTCTAGTAAATCCAAAACTCGTCTGAAATTCATGAAACTTGGCATGCTATCATGGAGCGGCATCAACATGCTGTGGTGAAAATTTTGTCCCATTTGGGGCAGGTTTGGGTATAAGCTTCTAAAAAACTAGAGCTTCTCACAACAAGCCTGATGGTTTCGATAGGGAGCGTACCACCTTTGGGGATGGGACGATATCTGTTGCCTCTTATTTCTTTCAAAAAAATTCTAGTGTCAACATAGAAAAACAGGAGTGTTGTGTTCAATCTTGGAATTTTTCGGGGTTCGTTTGGCCTTTTTTATACATTAACTGGGTTTTCTAGGCATTTTATGTGCATAATTCAAATTTGAACTACAAGCACATGCTCCAATGCACTAAAGTTGGTTGAAAAATCACATGTGTGTCATTGGGTAAATTTCTAGGTCCCATGCAAGAGATGGGAATGAAATTCAAACACTAGGGCACTGTTAATTGCCGACAAAACGTTGAGATGCCTGGTTTTTAAATTCTAATAAATCCAAAACTCGTATGAAATTCATGAAACTTGGCATGCTATCATGGAGCGGCATCAACATGCCGTGTTAAAAAATTTGTCCCATTTGGGGCAGGTTCGGGTATATGCTTCTCGCAAACCAGAGCTTCTCACAACAAGCATGATAGTTTCGGTAGGGAACGTCCTACCTTTGGGGACGAAATGATATCCATTGCTTCTTATGCTTTCAAAAATTTCCTCGTGTCAACATAGAACAACAGGAGTGTTGTGTCAATTTTTGGGATTTTTCAGGGTTCGTTTGGACATTTTTATGCATTAACTGAGTTTTCAATGCATTTATGTGCATAATTCAAATTTGAACTACATGCACATGCTCCAGTGCATATAAATTGGTTGAAAAATCAAATATGTGTCCCTGAGTGCATGCTTAGGTCCCATGCAAGAAATGGGAATGAATTTCAAACACCAGGGCACCGTTGATTGCCGGCAAAACATTGAGATGCCTCGTTTTTAAATTCTAGTAAATCCAAAACTCGTCCGAAATTCATGAAACTTGGCATGCTTTCATGGAGCGGCATCAACGTGCCGTGGTAAAATTTTTTGTCCCGTTTGGGGCAGGTTTGGGTATATGCTTCTCACAAACCAGAGCTTCTCACAACAAGCATCATGGTTTCGGTAGGGAACGTCCCACCTTTGGGGACGAAACGATATCCACTGCCACTTATTGCTTCCAAAGTTTTTCTCGTGTCAACATAGAACAACTGGAGTGTTGTGTCCATTTTTGTGATTTTTTGGGGTTCTTTTGGACATTTTTATGCGTTAACTGAGTTTTCAATGCATTTATGTGCATAATTCAAATTTGAACTACATGCACATGCTCCAGTGCATATAAATTGGTTGAAAAATCAAATCTGTGTCCTTGGGTGCATGCTTAGGTCCCATGCAAGCAATGGGAATGAATTTCAAACACCAGGGCACTCTTGATTGCCGGAAAAACATTGAGATGCCTGGTTTTTAAATTCTAGTAAATCCAAAACTCGACTGAAATCCATGAAAGTTGGCATGCTATCATGGAATGGCACCCTACATGATGTGGTATTTTTTGTGTCCATTTTGAGAGAAGGCGCACTCAAGTAATGACAGCCAACAGAGGCATTTTGAAAAATAGATGCCACTTTAATATCTCAAACGTTTGTATATTTCAAACATGTGTTTTCTGTTAACCATTCACGTGACACCACTTGTCTTGGTTTTAATGGCTGTAGGAGGTGCCATGCGGACAGCTGCTTGACCTTGGCTGAACGGGAGGCGTGCGAGCGCAGTCCGGTGCGTAGGCTGACCGAGAGGAGTGCAAGATGTCCTCAATGCGTAGGATCACCGGGAAGCGTGCGAGCTTTACGCTGCGCAGGCTCACTGGGAAGCGAGCCCTTTGACTTCCATGGCCGCCCGCCTTCCTCTCCATTAATGACGCCTGAGCCGCTGTTTAATATGGGTAGCCTTACTGTTCGCCTCCCATTCCCCTCCCCCCCGTAGACCTCCAGCAACGCCATGGCGCAGAATGATCATCTACCACAAGTCTTCAAGTTTGGTGAAGTCGACTCCAAGCTGGAGGAGATAGAAAATAAGGAGGAATGTGGCCTCATGGACATTGCCCAGAACGAGCTGGCCACAGCGGTTGCTGCCCCCGCTCCCATCCCAGCTCCCATCCCCGTGCCCGCGCCAGCGACCATCCCCGTAGCATTGACGGGCTGGTCACCGAGCACTATCGCAGAGCTGGAAGCCGCGGGTGTCAGCGAGGTCTCCGCAGACCCGTGCGAGCTCGTGTACATGCCAGCGCCAGCACCCGTGCCCGTGTGCGCCCCTCCACCCACCGTGGCACTGCCGACCGTGCGTTTGGCTGCACCCGCGACGCCCGTGCACTCCCCTCCACCCACCGCGGCTCCAGTCCCCATGCATTTGGCTGCACCCGCCGTGCCCATGCGCGCGCCCCCTCAGCAGCATGGGACGCTACCGTCGACCGCTACCTCTCAGCGGTGCCAGTTGCCGTCCTCCCACGCCCCGCTCGTCGATCACGCGACAACATGATGTTTGATTTACAAGTGAAGAACATTTTGTGCTGCCTTGAAAACTTCAACAACGGCGTCCCGGAGGATGACAACGACAGTGCGGCATGCCGCCTTCGCCACCACTGGAAATAGTATTTTTGGGGTTTAATACTTTATCTTGAATTCTTGATCATATGAATATAAATTCGCAGTGTGATGAATGAAAGATATGGTTTGAACGAACTTGCGTTTATCTCTCTTAATGTACAGCCTTATCAAACGATTTTCTTTTGAAAAAACGTCAATGGTTTTTAAATATCAAACACTCATCGCAAACGTTTTAGTTAGAAGACATGTATGCAAACCGACAGCTTCCCCAGGAAGCCAAGGGAAAATGTGTCGAGCAGAATTTCTGTATCCCCTCAACACAAACGGTTGTTTTGCATGACCCGTGTGCACCCACGTACAAACAATTGGGTAAGATTTGCATATCTATAATTTGAGGTATGTTGCCATTTGTCAAACTGGAAAGATTGACATTTGTTTATCTAGTAACATTGCCATTTGTCAACCTTGTAACACTGCGATTTGTCAAAATATGCAGCTACAAATCACCAGCACTATCTAATTTTTGCAAGTAAAATCACTAGCACTGTTCATATGGACACCACTAGCAGGCGTGAGTTCATGGACGCATATGCAAATGTACCATTGATTACATACAACAAGTCATCAACCCACAACGACAATGAGGATACACATTCGATTATAGATCATTTCCAACAAAACATTCTAGTAAAGTTTTTCTCACACAACAAATAACAAAGCGATGAAATGAACTTCAGCTCAACCACTCGTCGGCATTGGAAACGCTTGCTTTGAATAAGAAGTGATTCTCTGGGAAGGGCCAGCTACTGTCAATCTCGAGACCAATGCAGGACTGATCATCGAGGCTGAAGCGGCCTATGTCAGGACCCATATTGGGACAATAGGGAAGCACAGTAATGTACGAGGTATAGATAGAGTTGCTTCTCATAAATGATAGTAACATTGTGTCAACACCAGCTGGATCGCCTTCCACCATCATTCGATAGTTTTGTCCAAGGAACTAGGAAGAGCGAGTTTCCTCCAAGACTTTCAATACTGAACCATGGAGAAGGTGTTGGCGCTAGTACACTAGTATCCATCCCGAATACCGTGCAACAAATGTTGGAATAGGTACGGAGAGTGCGACCATACGAGACAACACCTGCTTCCTTAGTAACATCAGCAGTGCCCTGTATACAGACAAGAAGAGGTGATCCATAGGAATAAGTTGCCAGGTGCCACTGAGTATATGGGTCCTGCTTGTCCTCATGCTCGTGAATAAAATTTTCAAGTATAGGTGGTGGAATGTTGACAGGACCTTGGAAACACAATAAGGTTAATTAGTAAAGGGAAACTAGCTAACCCGCATGCATGTGGATGAAACAATTATAATTACGGTGGAAGACAAATGTAACGAAATCATAAGGATTCCATGCAAAAACAGTGCCACAAGTGGTGGCAGCAAACACAAGACCCTCGTATTGAATTGCATCACAATACTCTTCCGTGTATAGAAACTGATTTTTGAGCAATATCCATTGAGTCGAACCATGAAGGACGGCAACAAGCTTGTCGAAGATAGTGACAACACAAGCATTCCTATGACCCCAAGAGTGGTTGGGAACTCGACAAATTGCTATCTTCTGTAGACGACAGTCAGCATGATTGTATTTGAACTCACGTAGAATACCGGTGTACTCAACCTCTGGGCAGTCATCTGAGATTTTTGGAAGTGGAACCCGGTGACGAGTGTACACATTCATAAGTTCCCACTCGCAGTTGTACCCAATATAAACAACCCAATCTCCATTTGCGCCTACCCAAGCCTTACCCTCAAGCGATGGCATCTTAACATCATACGTATCATTATCAAGCGGCATCAACTTACACAAGGCGAGGCTTCCCTCGTCCCCGCGCCAGTCAGCAGGGTCACGGTGAAGAGGATAGGGGAGATCAAACCGCTCCTAGACCCTTGGGTTCCTTGTAATAATGTTATTAGTTGAGTCGAGAATGGTCTTGAACGAACCTGCCATGCTAGCCGAGGTGATGACGTCGCACCGATCAATGAGTTCCTCCACCGCGTCATCATTCAGATCGGGGCAAGAATAACGGGGTCATTTCCGCCTTGTTCCCTCCATGGAGAAGACGATCAAACAACGGCAGAAGGAAGGGTGAAGGAAAATGGAGGAGGGAGGAAGAGCTAGCATGCGACAGCAGTTCCAAATCGAGAGGGAAATGTGAAGAGTCGGTGGACGGTTTCCACGATACACGAAGAGGCGCCTCAGGATCGAACGGTTGCCATAGAGGTTACACACTCATGACATGGGCTGAGTGAATCACATGCAATCCCATCGCACAACACACATGTCTTGTTAAGTTGAACCGTTTCTGTTATCTTGTGTCAAACGCAAACAGTTCATCCGAGTGAACCGCATGCCGTACATCGCACACACCTTGATCTAACTGACCATTTCTTTTGTGTTGCCTAATCACAAACAGTTCATCTGAGTGAACCGTATGCTGTATATCGCACACACATTCATCTGGCTGCCCGTTTCTTTTGTGTTGCCTAATCACAAATAGTTCATCCGAGTGAACCATATGCTGTGTATCGCACACGACTTCATCTGGCTGCCCGCTTCTTTTGTTCCTCCTCATCGCAAACAGTTAATTGAACTGAACCATATGCCCTTCATCGCACACACAACTAAAATCTAAACCGTGTTTGATGCATCCTCCATCGCAAACGTTTTGCACCTTTTTGACGGTTTTCATACACCACCGTTTGCGATTATTGTGTCACACACAGTTTCCTGAAGGGTCTTTGATCGTAGTGTTGCGTTAGCAGCATCCTGCAGTAGTGCCACCCTAAAAGAATATTGACAACAAATATGAAAAAGGCAAGCATAGAGGTAGTGAATCAATCATTACTTGTGAGCTTACAAGGACAAGGATGCAGAATCATAACTATAGTAAGAGACCGTCCAAAACCTGAATCAAAAAGTTGGTCCAGCACTTATTGTTTCCAACTAATCAAAGTGAATAATTGGATATCATATTGAATGAATAAAAAACAAAAGTGAAATTGTTAGCAAACCTGGCCTGCAGTAGTAATCAGGGTCAATGTCACAATGACCAAGAATCCAACATGACTAGTGCCTGATCCTAGGCTAAGAATTTTGAAACCCTGTGAAATTTAGAGGTACTAAAGATCACTGAAATATCTCAACCATTAAGTGTAGGTAGCACTAAGTACACAAAAAACCTTAATGATAGTCCTACCAAATGAGTAATGAATCAATTAGAAAATTGGTGATGGGGAGTGGCTGCTGAGTGTTGAGGATGTATCTTAGGATAAATCGGGTTGGCTGGGTGGGTGCTGAACACTTGAGCCTTGAATGGACTGGGAAGGTAGGCATGGCGGCGCGCCCGGGCAGCGATGGGCGAGCGGCTCCTGACCTCCGGTTAGTCCGGCGTTTGCTCCTAAAGTCATTATGTCCGGGGACGGCAAGTCATCAGCGAGACAGGCGACTAGGGGCAAGTAGAAATTGGAAGCGCAGTAGAACAGAGGGGAATCGGGGTCTGGGCCAACACAAAATCCGAGGGTGGGCCCCGACCACCGTGGCCACCCAATAGACCCGCCACAGCGGCGTACATGCATTTCGAAAATAAATGAGGAACATTTAGCAGAGCAATTAATTGACTCTATTTTAATAATATCGTCATCATATCAGATTCGTGTTTCTACAAGTAAGCATGTTTAGCTTGATGGGTGGAGCAGTGCTATTATGACACGTAGCACGTAGGCTGATCGTATAGTGATCATAAATGGGGGGAAACCCTAAGCATGATCAATTAAACCCTATTATGTCTGTGCCATGGCAGATTTGAAGCTGCAAACCACAGAAATGCTACTTAGCAACCATTGTTCGATTCGAACTAGATCTAAGATTCTAAGAGCTGAAAAGAAAGTACAGTAACCAAGTTACGATCTATTTTCTGGTGGAGATCAGAAAGTTGAGCAGATATGAAGTAGTATCTCTCTTGCGGTGCTGTGTAGGCATCGAGGGTGAGATGGCTGTCTGTGGCATGGAAGCAGATCTACGATGGTAGACGGAGGCATTGGGGGATAAGTCCCGTTGTAGTGGACGAGAAGGTCGTCTGAGCAGCCTCGGCAAGGAGGACAACAGTGCCGATGAAGCAAGAGGACGCGATGCAATCCTCTTGGTCCATCGTCGTGGAAGAGAAACGTCCATCTCTAGCACTGGACAACGCGGTCTTGGTAGGTGCTCCGGCATGGTGGAGGACGGCGGTCATGGATGGGGTGGTGGACATAGGAGGCTTGTGTGGGAATGGTGTTCTAGTGCCGATAGTGTATGAATGGGAAAATGGAGGGAGAGGTACGGAGAATCATGTCTTTGGGACGCGCCTGTCTGAAATATGGGAAAGTTACGAACTTAGCCCATGTTTAAAATTTGGACGTCTCATCGGTTGGGGATAGGACGGTATTCTTGCATCTCCCCAATATTTGCCCAGAGCGATTTCGGGCAAGGAGAGGGTGTTTTGGCACCCATGGTTGGCGCCCACAGTGTATGAATGGGGTTGAAAGGTAGGGCGGTTGTTCCACGTATGAGTGAAGTTACAAACCCGCCCCTATTTAAAAGATTTGCCTACATCGATTTCGGCTGAGGAGAGTATGTTTTGCTGCCCACCGCGTATGAATGGGGAAATTGAGGGAGAGACAGAGGTCTTTCAGACGAGCCTGAATCAAATGTGTTTTGCCGCCCATGTTTGGTGCGCACCGTGTCTGAATGGGCTGAGATGCGGTCGTCTCACATCTGATTTAAGTTACTAACCTACCCCTACTGAGAGTAGTGGATATCGGGCCGATAGGTTGTCCATGTAAGGGATAGACAATAATTTCCATCTCGCAAACACTGGTTTTGGGCAACCTACGTGGGACTGGATGTTTTCCCGCTTCTTTAAAATTCTGGGACAATAAGCATTCAGGTTTACCCTAGCAAGAAAATTTGAATCCATTTTGTATTCTTATACAAATCTTTATAAATCATTCTATGTTTTTTATATATCTTCAAAAGCATAACAAAGATGTATTCCACTATCAGATATGAATATGATTTAGAAATGCTGATACTCGAATTCAGAAGGTAGAATCCACTTTAAGGTGAGTTCAAATATTTTAAACCACTTTATGTCCAACTCAAGTGTAACATGTATGACACACGCAACATATAGTGTACTCCCATTTAGATATGAATTTAGACACACATGCATCACTCAGTTGATAGAAACAAGCAATTCAACCATTCTATGGGTAAATCAAAAGCGTCACTAGAATATTTTTCACTACCCCAATCATATACACAAAAGGGGCGGCGCCACCATAGGGGCTGGTATGGACGGCCGCCTCAGGTGGCTGGAAAGTGCGCACCTAGTTTGAGTCATCCAGGTTGGCCCAGGTTAGTTTTGTTTGTCCCAGCGCACGAGCGGGCAATGTAAAAAATGAGGAAAAACGTTCAATTTTGATGGGTCAATAACATAAGTGCAAGGCATCCCCAATAGCAGGCTTGTGGCCCAAACGGGCACCTCCCATATCGAGCGACAACAGGAAAAATACCCAATTCATTTTCTCCAGCCTGGTTCGCTCCTAACCTTGCCACTGCTGGACAGACCGACAAAGCTTTTCCTCGCCCCCTCGTTGGACGCCGATCATCAGGCTTCAAGCAATGGAAGGACAAGAAGATGAAGATGCAACACTGGGTGTAGCCTGCGTGGGAGGTAGTGGCGACAGCACGGGCATGGCATCGAGCTTGCGCAAACGAACAACCGCAACTTGCAAGAGCAGCATGTGCAATGAGTAGGTACATCGCATTCCTGATTATATCTAATTCAACTGTTCAATTTCTGGCCAATAGTTCAACCTGATGGTGTTGTAAAACTACTTGTATGTAGGGAATCTATAAGAAAATGAAACCAATTTCTACTTATTTTATAAGTGCCCCAATCAATACTGAACCGGCTGAACTTGATGTGTCTAATCAAGTTTGTAGTGCAAACATATAAGCTCATGTTGTTCTTGAGCCTGAAGTGTCTACTGAACAGACTGCTAATGAAGGATTTGATGCAAACATTTTACATGCTCCTAGTGATGAACATATAGTGTTGATACGTCTCCAACGTATCTATAATGTTTGATAGTTCCATGCTATTATATTATCCATCTTGGATGTTTCATATGCATTATTATGCTATTTTATATTTATTTTTTGGACTAACCTATTAACCTAGTGCCCATTGCCAGTTGTTGTTTTTTCCTTGTTTTTTCTTTTACAGAAAATCAATACTGTCGTGGACTTAACATGGCAGATGTCCTAGCAAAAGGACTTAGGTGTGGCGCCATAGCATCTAGGTTAGCTTGAAGGGGGTTAAATGGGACAAATGACACATAGAGTTTACCCAGGTTCGGCCCCTCTCAACGAGGTCAAAGCCTACTCCTGCTTTAGTTTGTATTGTCTGGGTTTCGATTACCAGGGAGCGAATACGCTTGACCTAGTTCTCGATGAGTTGTTTCTTGAGTTAACCCGCTGCCGGGTCACCCCTTTATATAGAGGTTGATGCCCGGCGGCTTACAGAGTCCTGGCCGGCTCATACAAAAGGTGTCTATCTCGGTATCTAACTAAGCTTGCCTTATAATACAAGTTAAACATATGGCGGCTCACACCCGTGGGCCTCAACTCGTCCCCGGATTTTGGGCCTCCAATAAGCTTGCTCTATGAACCACCATCTTCATATCTTTTTGGGCCTATTCATCTTAAGCCACCAGTGGCATGACCCGGCCCCTCCTGGGCGGGTCATACCCAGTAGTTATATTCCCAACATTAGGCCCCAGGTTGATTTGAACTTGTTCACATCAATCTTCAATACTTATCTTTAACATAATCTTCCATCATCAACTTTCATTAACTTGTTATAACCCGCCATGATGTCATCTCACAGAACCACGGTAACCCACCATGACATCAAGTGCATTAATTACGCGCAAACCCAGAATATCTCAACAGATTCTTTTAATGAACCTCCGACAATCAAGGTGCCCTTATAGCCACATAACCATTTTTTCGGCCTCCTCAATTCCCACGCATGCCATCTATCCACTGCCTTATAAATAGGGACGGGGGGTCCTTCTTTTCATTTTTTTACCCTGCCCCCTCGTCTTCGTCTTCCTCCTCGCGACGACCTAGCAAGCCCGAGCCCCGCCGCCGCCATCTTCCTCCAGCAACCTCAACTCCGGCCGTTGCATCAACCTGAACGGACCAGAAACCTGCGGAGCGCCTCCGTTATTGATCAACATCCGGTAGTACTCCTTTTTCCCCATAAAGGATCTTCATTAGGGTTCTGCTATTCATCGGTGTTCTTCACTGTTCTTAATTCCTCCCTTGCAAAACGCATGGTTTGATCTGGACATAATATTGAACTTGTGCGATAGCCGTTGTAGCATCCCTTTCCAATCGCAAATAATACCTTATCTGAACAAAATCTCATCTGAGCATATGAGTTCTTCTGCTGCCGCCACCTTAGGCTTAGATTTTTACTTTATTTTCTGAACTGCTGTAGATCCGAAACCATAGAACCAATCTGTGGAACTTGTTTGTCCATCACTTAGCAAAAATTTCACTTATAGACCTGTAAACTTTTAGGCGGTTCATAGGAACTGTTGTACTGAAAACGTATAGGCGGCTTATATGATAGACGTGACCCACCATATAGCATTTGTCCCCTTATTAAGCCACCAATACATGTTCTCCATCCGTATAACCCGGTACTATCTTCCAGTGTAATCATGTCGATCTTGATAGCACTTACTTTTTGATTACTGGCCGGCTTAACAGCACAATCCTTAACCCGACAATATTTTCCTTTCTAGTTAAAAAATGTCTAAAGCCAAGACCGTCACCTCACGCAACTGGTTCGTCTCCCGGGTTACCGAGGAAACATTGAACAAATATGTCCAAACGGGCATCTTAGTCAAAAAAGATGCCATCCATTGGAGGGTCCCAGGCACAGAAACCCCTCCTGAGCCCAAGGAAGGTGAAGTAATTGTTTTTACTGATCATCTTCTCTGAGGTTTTACCCCACCCAGCTCAAAATTCTTCCATGATGTGCTGCACTTTTTCAAGCTCCGTCCTCAAGATATCGGGCCCAATTCCGTTTCAAACATATGCAACTTTGAAGTGTTTTGCGAAGTATACCTTCAACAGGAGCCCACTGTAGAATTGTTCAGAGAATTTTATTATTTAAACCGGAAAACTAAGTTCACAAATAGGCCCAACCTAGAGTTAGGTGGCATTTCGATTGTGAGGCGGAAATAAGCCACATTCCCCGCTGTCAAAGTGCCTAGTCATCCTAAGGACTGGAACCAAACTTGGTTTTACTGCCAAGACACTTCTCCAGAAGGGGAAAATCCTCTACCGGGTTATCGTGAAAACCGGCTTAGCAACAAGCACCCTCTTCCAGAAACGGATTAGCATAGAAGAACGGACCAAATATATGCCCATATTTTCAAAGATAAGAGCCTTAATGGTTAACAGTTTGACTGGAATCGACCTAGTCCGATGCTGGGTCGCCTGGAGAATTTTGCCCTTAAGCCGCCGCTCAAGTTTAATGTGTGAGTATACTGGCAATGTCAAAGACCCTCAACGCCACTATCAGATAGAACTGAATGATGAAGATATCAATGATATGACCAAGACTCTACTGAATGAGGGCTTGGAAGATTGCAGCAAAACCGGCTTAAGTCCTTTTTGCACCCTCAATAAACCTCCAGCTGTAAGTATTTGAAACAATTTTTGGTTTACTTAGTTATTCACTTAAAACTGCCTTCTTACAATCATTTTAATTTCCGCAGGCCGATTCTCCTTTCTGGAACAAGAAGTTGCAAGATAAGCCGGCCAATAAGACCCGGACAAAGAATAAGGCTCCTAAAAAGCCTGCCAAGAAGAATACCACCCCCTCCTAGTTATTTAACTTGGATGATGATGATTCGGAGGTAGAACTTGACTCCCTTGGCTCATTTTTTGTACATCTTATTGGCAATGATCATTATGAGGATGACACAGAAGGAAGCCACGCAGATGGTGAAGATGTAACTATCCTTTCCTCCGACTCAGAACCTCTGCCAAGACAGAAAGTTTGTCAAGCGAGCTAAAAAGTAAGGTTTTCTCACCCTTTAGCTTACTTGGGTCCCAACTTTATTTTGAAGAAGCAACAGCATGAAGCTCGCCGCACAACCCGGGACAATGATGGTGGGACTCTATCCTCCTACTTACCAAACACGTCGGTTCCTTGCAAGTGCCGTCCAGAGGTTTCAAAGATTTCCGACTTAGCTTTTCCCAAGGCGGGTCTTTTTAGACAACCTATTAACCCTTCCGATTCAAAATATCAGGGAACCTATCACTCTTCATCTGGTGATTCCACTCAGACTCAGGTTCCTCTTTTCAAGACTGTTCCTGTTCGAGAACACTTAAGCATGCTTGCTTTAACACCTTACTCAATTGGTATACTAATCTCATCGTGTGTTTTACTTTCAGTGCTATGGCCAAACCCAGCAAGAAGATGAAGGTTAATAAACCGGCCAAAGATCCCAAGGTTGCTGACCCAGAGAAGCAGACAATGTCTGAGTCTTTGCATCAAATTTCCGAAGTAGCCATGGATGATCCGCCGCCAGAGGAGCACCATGTCACCACGGACTCCATGAATGTAGATCCGGAGAATGCTAAGTCGCCCAGTCCCTCTCAGCCGGCTCAAGAAACCAAAGATGTAATAGTTACTGGGACAGCTTACACATCACCAGGTAACCCCACCGTGTTGTCCAAGCACAGCCCCAAAGAGGAATTCTCAGCTACGCACAATGGCAAGTGGAAACTAGATCTGGAGAGCTATGCTCAATTCAATGCCCATGAACTTCATGCGGGTTACTTGAACCTCCTTCACACCAGCCGTGACTTTGAAGTTGGCTTAGTTAATCTCATGAAGGAGCGTTTTGAGGTAAGCAAAAACTTTTCTCATACAAAGACATATCTGTCAACCGCCAAGTCTATTGAATATGAAAAACTTGAATATGTTGCAGAGTTAAATATCCTTATTGATCTTGTAGTTATTCCATAGTAATGTGTACTCTACCAAGCCAGAACATGTGCTCCCAAGGGTCGGTGAGGGAGTCCTGGATTAGGGGGTCTCCGGACAGCCGGACTATATCCTTTGGTCAGACTGTTGGACTATGAAGATACAAGATTGAAGACTTCGTCTCGTGTCTGGATGGGACTCGATATGTGTATCTCCTCCTTTGTAACCGACCTTGTGTAACCCTAGCCCTTTCCGGTGTCTATATAAACCGAAGGGTTTTAGTCCGTAGGACAACATACAATCATACCATAGGCTAGCTTCTAGGGTTTAGCCTCTCCGATCTCGTGGTAGATCAACTCTTGTAATACTCATATCATCAAGAATAAATCAAGCAGGACATAGGGTTTACCTCCATCAAGAGGGCTCGAACCTGGGTAAAACATTGTTTCCCCTACCTCCTGTTACCATCCGCCTTAGACGCACAGTTCGGGACCCCGTACCCGAGATCTGCCGGTTTTGACACCGACATTGGTGCTTTCTTTGAGAGTTCCTCTGTGTCGTCGCCGTTAGGCTTGATGGCTCCTACGATCATCGATAGCGATGCAGTCCAGGGTGAGACTTTTCTCCCCGGACAGATCTTTGTGTTCGACGGCTTCGCACTGCGGGCCAACTCGCTTGGCCATCTGGAGCAGATTGAAAGTGACGCCCCTGGCCACCAGGTCAGGTTTGGAAGCTTAAACTACACGGCCGATATCCACGGAGACTTGATCTTCGACGGTATCGAGCCTCTGCCTTGTGCGTCACGCGGTCACGATGAGTACGATTTAGCTCTACCATCAGACAGTGTTCAGGAGATCGCACCGGCAGCCGCTCCAACCCTCAATTCGGAGCCAGTTGCGCCGTCCATGGACAGGTGGATGGATCCCTCCATGGAGGCCTTACCCTCAGCGGCGATCGAGCCGGACATCGACCTTACCTTGCGCGAGAGCCGTGTTATTAGACTGCCGGACCCTTCTCCGGCCACGGACTTTGAACCGCTTGCGCCCGTTCCTAGCGAATCCGATTGGGCGCCGATCATGGAGTTTACCTCCGTGGATATTTTTTAGAACTCGCTCTTTGGCGACATACTGAACTCATTAAGGTCTCTCTCCTTGTCAGGAGGATCCTGGCCGAACTATGTCTGGCAAGATTGGGATGTGGATGACGAAGAAATTCGCTGCCCACCCACCACCCACTTAGTAGCCACTGTCGACGACTTAACCGACATGCTCGACTTCGACTCCGAAGACATCGACGGTATGGACGACGATGCAGGAGACGAAGAGGAACCACTGCCCACATGGCACTGGACAGCCACCTCATCATACGATATATACATGGTGGACACACCCAAAGAAGGCAATGGCGACGAGACAGCGGAGGATGACCCCTCCAAGAAGCAACCCAAGCGCCGACGTCAGCGGCGCCGCTCTAAGTCCTGCCAAAGCAAAAGTGGTGATACCGGCACAGGAGATAATAACACTCCGGATAGCGCCGAAGATGGCAACAATCCCCTCCAGCACGATCTAGAGCAGGAGGATGGAGAAGCCAGCCCTCCCGAGAGAGCGGCAGACGGAGAAGCGGAGGATGATAATTACATGCCTCCCTCCGAAGACAAGGCAAGGCCTCGACGATGACGAATTCGTCGTGCCTTAGGATCCCGTCGAACAAGAGCGCTTCAACCGCCGGCTTATAGCCACGGCAAATAGCCTTAAGAAAAAGCAGCAGCAGCTTCAAGCTGATCAAGATCTGCTAGCTGACAGATGGACTGAAGTCCTCGCGGCCGAGGAATATAAACTTGAGTGCCCCTCCAAGAATTACCCAAAATGCAGGTTGCTACCCCGACTGGAGGAAGAAGCATATGACGCGGCTGATCGGCCACCTCGTGGCCGCGATAGAGAGGCATTCGAGCCAAAAACTCAGCCTGCACCCCGACGCCATTCAAATAAAAAGGCATGGCGAAATACGCCAGACCTGCGTGACGTATTGGAGGACAAAGCAAAACATGCAAGATCGATCTATGGATCACAAGGGAGTGCCACTATGCAAGACGATAAACGTCACGCCGGATACAGCAAAAGTAAGTCCGGACGGGCCGACCACAGCGGACACAACTCATTCGAGCTGCGTCGCGACATAGCCCAGTACAGAGGCGCGCACACCCCCTATGCTTCACAGACGAAGTAATGGATCATCAAATCCCAGAGGGTTTCAAACCCGTAAATATTGAATCATACGACAGCACAACAGATCCTGTGGTATGGATCGCCTCCTCCACATCAACATGGCCCGCGGTGATGACTTACACACCATCAAATACCTCCCACTAAAGCTCAAAGGACCAGCGCGGCATTGGCTTAACAACTTGCCAGCAGAGTCCATTAGCTGTTGGGAAGATCTGGAGGCCGCATTCCTCGACAACTTTCAGGGCACTTATGTGCGACCACTAGATGCCGATGACTTGAGCCACATAATTTAGCAGCCAGAAGAATCGGCCAGGCAATTCTGGACACGGTTCCTAACAAAGAAAAATCAAATCGTCGACTGTCCGGATGCAGAGGCCCTTGCAGCTTTCAAGCACAACATCCGCGACGAGTGGCTAGCCCGACACCTTGGTCAGGAAAAGTCGAAATCTATGGCAGCCATCACGACACTCATGACCCATTTTTGTGCGGGAGAAGACAGCTGGCTGGCTCGCAGTAATAACATATCAAAGAACCATGGTACGTCGGATACCAAGGACGGTAATAGAAGGTCACATCGCAACAAACATAAGCGCCTCATTAACAACGACAATACGGAGGATACGGCAGTCAATGCCGGATTCAAAGGCTCTAAACCCGGTCAGCGGAAAAAGCCATTTAAAAGAAGCACTCCGGGCCCGTCCAGTTTGGACCGCATACTCGATCGCTCGTGCCAAATACATGGCACCCCCGACAAGCCAGCCAACCACACCAATAGGGATTGTTGGGTATTCAAGCAGGCTGGCAAGTTAATTGCCAAAAACAAAGATAAGGGGCCACAAGCGATGACGAGGAAGAGCCCCGGCAGTCGAACATCGGAGGACAGAAGAGGTTCCCCCCACAAGTGCGGACGGTGAACATGATATATGCAACCCACATCCCCAAGAGGGAGCGGAAGCGTGCGCTCAGGGACGTATATGCGTTGGAGCCAGTCGCCCCAAAGTTCAACCCATGGTCCTCCTGTCTGATCACCTTCAATCGTAGGGACCACCCCACTAGTATCCGTCATGACGGATTCGCCGCACTGGTCCTAGACCCAATCATCGACGGATTTCACCTCACTCGAGTCCTTATGGATGGCGGCAGCAGCCTGAACCTGCTTTACTAGGACAGAGTGCACAAAATGGGTATAGACCCCTCAAGGATCAAACCCACAAAAATGACCTTTAAAGACGTCATTCCAGGTGTAGAGGCCCATTGCACAGGCTCAATTACACCGGAAGTGGTCTTCAGATCCCCAGATAACTTCCGAAGCGAAGAATTAATCTTTGATATAGTCCCGTTCCGCAGTGGCTATCATGCACTGCTGGGGCGAACCGCATTTGCGAGATTCAATGCGGTACCGCATTATGCATACCTCAAGCTCAAGATGCCAGGACCTCGGGGGGTCATCACAGTTAATGGAAACACAGAGCACTCTCTCCGCATGGAGGAGGACACTGCGGCCCTCGCAGAAGAAGCGCAAAGCAGCCTCTCAAGGCAATCCACCAGTTCGCCGTTTCAAGACCCGGACACCTTCAAGCGCGCTCGGAGTAATCGGCAACTAGACCTCCTGGCACGATCTGAGCTCGCATAGCAATGCGGCCCCCACCCCAGTCCCAGCCAAACGGCGAAATCCGTGCCACGCGTACATAATTACACATTAAAAATACCATGGGCACAGGTGGGCAGGGGGCACAACTATGGCACGCCCCAAGACGCGGCTTAAACCGCACTAGGGGCTTCCCGCTTTGTTATCTTTCTCCTTTCATGACTTTAATCCCTGGAAACCCTAACCGGCGGCATGATTGCCAAACACATGATGCAGCAACCAAGGAGGCAAAAAGCTACGTCACACCACGGAACTCCCAGGTGGATTACGATAACGAGTGAAATGTTTGCTTTAATACTATTCCTCAGCTTGCCCTTGGAAGGGACATGTCAAACAATCCTACTTTTTGCTTATTGCACTGCATGTATCATTCTGCTTTAACGCACCTTTTCGAATAAACAATGCATAGCATTAAGACTATTATTGCATTCTTCCTTTTTTATATATATGTGTTCATTAATGACACCTTGCAACCGTACACTCTGGTACGGACAATACGCTAGGGGCTTATGCATACCCCATAATACGGCATGAGATGTCCGAACACTTTCACAAGTGTGGCACCCCGAACTAATAGCATTATATGCATCAGCTCCGAATCATGTCTTTGGTCAAATGTTGGGTTTGCCCGGCTCCTATGCTTTGGTACCTTACGTTCCGCTCTATCGGCTAAGGTAGCACTAGGAGAACTACTGCGATTGTGCCCCAGTTCTGCTGGGCTAAGCACCTCAGTGGAGAAATCTAAAACTGACTGTCATGATAAGGCGAGAGACTGGTCGCTGTTCGAAAGGTTTTTGAGTCCCTAAAGACTTATGCCTCTTAGAGCGAGGAGTCGGTCTTGTCCGGCTTAAAGGTGTGTATCGCGCCCCGAATTCGGCCTTCCAAATACCAGGGGCTTCGCCAAAATTTAAAATTATAGAATTCTATGGCTAAGTGAGAGTGATAAAGCATTATTAGTCCGGTTGCCTTGTTCGCTGTGCTGAGCACCTCCCTCGAAGGACCCAAAAATGGGAACAAGAGTGCTCAGGTTTATCCCGAACACCCCAGTACTCGTGGCATGGGGGCACAACCCGAGGACTAGCCGTCTCTCAGATTGGATAAATAGCCAAACAGAAGGTAATATTTTAAATTCAAACAAGCGTTGCATAGCGCATATGAACAAGTTTTCATAACTACAGGATTACACGAGCGCATTTACTCGAATATTATATCTTTCGTACATTCGTCTGCTACAAGACGGGCACCCTTTAGGACACCCTCATAATAAATTTTGGGGGTGCGATGCTCCTTGCCCTGCGGCGGTCCTTCCTTGATCAGCTTCATGGCGTCTAGCTTGGCCCATTACACCTTCACACGGGGGAAATCCCGACGTGCACCTTCGATGCAGACGGACCGCTTGACGACTTCCAGCCGTGGGCAGGCATCCACAAGCTGCCTCACCAGGCCGAAGTAGCTGTTCGGAAGGGCGTCACCGGGCCACAGCCGGACTATATAGCCCTTCATGGCCTATTCGGCCGCCTTGTGTAGCTCGACCAGCTGCTTTAGCTGATCGCTCAGAGGCATCGGGTGTTCGGTCCTAGTATAGTGAGACTAGAACAGCTTCTCTGTTGAGCTTCCCTCCTCAGCCTGGTAAAACTGTGTGGCATCCGACACGCTGCGGGGCAAATCTGCGAATGCTCCTGGTGTTGTAGCGCCCCGTGACCGATGTGCCTCGTGTCTTCCAGTTATTCGCTATTGTTGCCTTGTCATTGCTTGTGTGTCATGCATTGCATATCATGTCATCATGAGCATTTCATTTGCATACATGTTCGCCTCATGCATCCGAGCATTTCCCCGTTGTCCGTTTTGCAATCCGTCGCTCCTATATCACCTGGTGCCCCTTTCTACCTCTTTTCGTGTGTGGGTGTTAAACATTTCCGGATTGGACCAAGACTTGTCATGCGGCCTTGGTTTACTACCCGTAGACCGCCTGTCAAGTTTTGTGCCATTTGGACTTCGTTTGATACTCCAACGGTTAACCGAGGGACCGAAAAGGCCTCATGTGTGTTGTAGCCCAACCCCCCTCCAAAGTGGCCCAAAACCCACCTAAGACCTCTCCATCATCTCGGTCGTTCGATCACGATCGCGTGGCCGAAAACAGCACCTCATTTGGACTCTCCTAATTCCCTCTACCTATAAATATGTGGCTCTCCCCGAATTTTTCGCACAGTCCAACCCTAGATCCAACTCCCTCCGCACCGCCGGACATGTCCGCCCGCCGGCGGACGCGTCCATCTCGCCGGCCACATCACTCCAGCCAATCGGAGTGTGCCACGTCATCGCCTCCGCCGCCTCATCCTACCGGACAGCGCCACCTGTCCCACCGTGCGCCTCCCACCTCCCACGGCCCGCCGGGCCCAGGGCAGGCCCGCCCGGGCCCCGATCCACTCCGGCGCCGCTCGGTCGTCGCGAGCGCACGCCGCCTCGGGCGCCCCGCGCCACCGTGTGCTCCGGTAGCCGCCGGAGTCGCCCACCGGCCGCAGAGAGCTCCCCGTCGCCTCGAGCTCGCCTCGCCGCCCCTCCGTCCGATCGCCGCCATGCCACGCCGGAGCTCCGCCGCCTTGCCAGCGTCGTCTACCAGTGCCGCCCCCGCACGCTCGCCGGAGCCCGAGCCACCCCGCCGGAGTTCGTCCTCGAGCTCGCCGTAGTTACTCCGGCCGGATCTGGAGAGAGTGGGACGAGATCCACCACTCCCCCGATCCAAACGCGCCTTCGTCCAGATCCGGATCCCTCCGTCCCGCACTGCTTCGTCCCGGGTTGACTTTTCCCGAGATGTCCAAATTTTACTAAGTCCCCCAGATTTCAGTATTTTTTTTGCATATTTCATCGCATCGTAAATCTGCACTTGTAGCTCCGATTCGCGCGTCTAGCACATCCAAATGTTCGCCTCGACGAGTACATTATTTCATCTCATTGCATCATTTTCATTTGAGATCATCTTGATGCCCGAAATGCTGTTGGAAGAGGGCTATGTGAGGAATTTGTCAGATCTGTTTCAGCAAATGGCATTTTGTCATTTTTTCCATGATTAATGTGTGCATGCTATGATCCTGAGCTCTACATGTGTTTTGTTATATGCCATGCCATCTTTACAGAGGTGCTTGCCATGCATTTTTTGTGATATTTGTGGTGACTAGCACAAGCTTGCAAAGTAGCATAATCGGTAATGCTGTTTTCAGGGACTTAGAATTTCACTAAGTCCTTGTCCTGTTTGTGTCTTTATGCCATATGTTCATGTTGTTTCCTAGTGATCCGTGCCTCTTTTGAGGACGATCAGTAAGGATGTTTGTTAAAATTATGGTGATCTATCCATCCATGTCTTTGTTTGCATTTATGGAGCAACCTAGCTTGAGTCAATCGAGCTCTACTTTTGCTATAAAGTGATCCTGGCAGATTGTTGACATGTTTAGCGATTTTGCCGAGGATGTTGCTATTGATCTGTGGATGCTATGATGTTGTTCTTGCCATGTCTAGCTTCTGTGCCATGTATTCTTGATGGGTATATGCTTAGTTTGTCTTGCCATGCTCTGTAGTGAGTGCATCGAGCTCGTAAACATGCCTACTCATTAACTGATTTGCATGCTCCAGTTTTTTCTCTAAGTCTGAGATATGTTTATGTTTTTGCTATGTTCACATGTCTGCAATTGTATTTTCTTATCCCTTTTGGCTCAAGGTAACTAAGGGACTTTTGTTAAGTGCTTTGAGTAGCTTCATGCCATGCCTTGCTTTGCCATGTTAAGTTCCTGTAACATATAGTTTTCATGCTCCAAAGTATGCTTCCTGATGATAAATTCTTGTTATCATTTGCACTTTTGCCATGCTTGTTTGAACCTGTTAATGGATGAATTAGCCGTAGCTCAGTGTTCATCTCTTGTCAAGAATCATGAGTGGATCCCTGCCATGTATTTTATTGCCATGTTTGAGTGTTGTAGCATATTTAACTTGTTGCATTTAAATGGCTACTTGCTGATTATCGCAGACCGGTGCCATATTTGTTTTGCTTGCCATTTCCAAACCGTGCATCCGATTCCGGTGATCTTTATATCGATTTCAACCGAAATCACCTCAACTTACCAGTGGCACTCTTGGTTTTCCAAGTTGAGGCCAGGTTCTATCATTCCTTTCCAAATCATGCATATGCATCACATACCGCATCCCGCATATCATACCATGTTCATGTGTGGTTTGTTTACTATGTTGTTTGCTTCTTTCCGGTTGTTTCCCTCGTTAGCTTCGGTTCCGTTCCAGAGTTGTGAGGATTCGTTTGACTATGTCTGTTTTTCTTCTTCATGGACTCGTTCTTCTTCCTTTCGGGATCTCAGGCAAGATGACCATACCCTCGAAATCACTTCTATCTTTGCTTGCTAGTTGCTCGCTCTTTTGCTATGCATATGCTGCGATACCTACCACTTGCTTATCATGCCTTCCATATTTTTGAACCAATCTTCTAACCCACCTTATCCTAGCAAACTGTTGTTTGGCTCTGTTACCGCTTTGCTCAGCCCCTCTTATAGCGTTGTTAGTTGCAGGTGAAGATTGAAGTTTGTTCCTTGTTGGAACATGTTTACTTGTTGGGATATCACAATATCTCTTATTTAATTAATGCATCTATATACTTGGTAAAGGGTGGAAGGCTCGGCCTTAAGCCTGGTGTTTTGTTCCACTCTTGCCGCCCTAGTTTCCATCATATTGGTGTTATGTTCCCGAATTTTGCGTTCCTTACACGGTTGGGTTATAATGGGAACCCCTTGACAGTTCACCTTGAATAAAACTCCTCCAGCAATGCCCAACATTGGTTTTACCATTCACCACCTAGCCTTTTCTTTTCCCTTGGGAGTCGCGCTCCTAAGGGTCTTCCTTATTTACCCCCCCCCCCCGGGCCAGTGCTCCTCTGAGTGTTGGTCCAAACTAGAGCCCTGTGCAGTGCCCCCTCGGGGAAACTCGAGGTTTGGTTTTAGTTGTATGGAGAGCTCATCTGAGTGTGCCCTGAGAACGAGATATGTGCAGCTCCTATCGGGATTTGTCGGCACATTCGGGCGGTGTTGCTGGACTTGTTTTACCATTGTCGAAATGTCTTGTAACCTGGATGCCGAGTCTGATCGGAATGTCTTGGGAGAAGGAATATCCTTCGTTGACCATGAGAGCTTGTGATGGGCTAAGTTGGGATACCCCTGCAGGGATTTGAACTTTTGAAAGCCGTGCCCGCGGTTATGGGCAGATGGGAATTTGTTAATGTCCGGTTGTAGAAAACCTGAAGTTGACCTTAATTAAAATACATCAACCGCGTGTGTAACCATGATGGTCTCTTTCCGGCGGAGTCCGGGAAATGAACACGGTGTTGGAGTTATGCTTGACGTAGGTTGTTCTAGGATCACTGCTTGATCATACTTTTATCGGCCGTGCTTTGCCTTCTCTTCTCACTCTCATTTGCGTGTCTTAGCCACCATATATGCTAGTCGCTTGCTACAGCTCCACATCATACCTTTTACCCTTCCTATAAGCTTAAATAGTCTTGATCGCGAGGGTGTGAGATTGCTGAGTCCCTGTGGCTCACAATTACTTCCAAAACTAGTTTGCAGGTGCCGATGTAACCGTGCAGATGACGCTACCAAGTTCAAGGATGAGCTCGATGAAGATCTTGTCCTTTGTGTTGTTCCATTTCCAGTTGATCAGTAGTGGAGCCCAGTCGGGACGATCGGGGATCTGTGTAGCTTTTGGGGTAGTCTTCTTTTATTTTGGTTCCGTAGTCGGCCTTGTTTGTATCTGGATGATGTAATGCTTTATTCATGTATTGTGTGAAGTGGCGACTGTAAGACAACTATGTTTCTCTTTCCCTTTATGTATTACATGGGTTGTGTGAAGATTACTTCACTTGCGACATTGCTTTCAATGCGGTTATGCCTCTAAGTCGTGCTTCGACACGTAGGAGATATAGCCGCATCGAGGGCGTTACACCTGGAGAGATCCGGATTCGGGTAAGTAATAGGTAATTTACTTTCACATGCTTGCTTTGCATATAGAATGCCTTATCCGCCGCTATTTTCTTCATAGCGTCAATCTCCTGGAGGGCCTTTTGGGCTTCGGCCTTGGCACTCTTTGCGCTCTCGAGGGCCGCGGCAAGCTCAGACTCTCGCGTCTTCAAGTCAAGCTCCAACGCCTCGTGCTTCGTCACGAGAGCGTGGAGCTCTTGCTGCACCTCGCCCACCCGAGCCTCATGCCTCTACCGCTCGGTGCGCTCCTTAGCCGCTTTGTTTTCGGCCTCGGATAGCACTTGCTTCAGGGTCGCCACCTCGGTCGTGGCCCCTGGCAAATTTACGATGATCCTGTCATTTTGCAACCGCATTCTTTTTATCCATAGACTAGGTACTACTTACCTTTGTTCTCCTCGAGCTGCCTCTTGGCAAGACCGAGCTCGTCCTTGGACCCTTTAAGGTCCTGCTTTAGTGCGGCGACCTCCGCAGTCAGTGCGGCAGATGCCAGCAGCGAAGCCTGTATACGCATATTGACATACTTATATTAGACTCCTGTGATATTGTTTGATCCTCTATTCGGCTTTTCTTTGTGAACACCGAACAGAGCATCAGGGGCTACTGTCTATGCGGTAATATTTTTCCTATATTTTAAACACTTACCTCAAAGCCTGTTAGAAGGCTGGCACAAGCTTCAGTCAGTCCGTTCTTGGCAGCCTGAACCTTCTGGACCACCGCACTCATAATAGTGCGGTGCTCTTCTTCGATGGACGCGTTGCGAACCGCTCCCAGCAGATTATCCGGTGCCTGTGAATGGACAGAGGTCACCAGCACAGGCGTCTTGCCCCTCTTGGAAGGAGGCCGCCTGCCTGAGTCCGGAACCATTGGAGGTTCCGGCGCGGTGTTCGGTTGAGGGCCGAACTCAGAGCCCTCGGGAGCCTTGCTCCCTCTGCTCCCGGAGTCCGGAAGGTCGTCTTGAGGCGCCTCCAGGACTGTCTCCCCTCGACCCTGTGCCTCTTGAGACAATACCTCGGCATTGTCCGCAGGGCAAGGGGAGGTGGCGGTCGGAAGGGGATCGCTATCCATATCCGACGAGCCCTGGGAGCCGTCCGACGATACATCGATGCGGGCTCATGGCGGTCTGCATAATCATAATTCAGCATTAGGAGAAGCGGTGCGACAAAGGTATGCTATGAACTACTCTGGCATCCGGATACTTACGACTTCGCCAGGGGCTTGGCCCTGAGCAGCCACTCGTCTTCGCCTTCGGCGGTGGTGGTGGAGTAGTCCGGAAGGAGGTTCCTTCCCTTCTTGGACCCTTCGGCCCCCTCGGTTGGGGCGGCCTTCCTTTTCTTGTCTCCCCCAACTGAAGGGGGAGCATCTTCTTCCTCCTCCTCGTCTTCGGGGGAGGAGTGCGCCGAGGAGTCCTCGGACTATGAGTCCGATATCACCTGGCGCCGGGAACTCTTTCGGGTTCCCTTGGCCTTCTTGGTCTTCTCTGGCACCTTGTAAGGAGCCGGGGTCAGCATCTCTGTCAGGAGAGTATCCGCAGTGTCTTCGGGCAGAGGGGCCGGACAGTTAATCTGCCCCGACGTCTCCACCCAGTCCTGTCAAAGGCATGGAGATCAGACCCTGCACATGATTAAGCTAGGGGGAATAAAATATCCTACCGGATGTATAAAACTTACCGGATTCGCAGGGCGCTTCGCGCATAGCCCGCAGTCCTCGGAGAGAGAGGGAGGGACCTCGGTGCCCTTGAACAGCACCCTCCAGACGTCCTTGTGCGTCGTGTCGAAGAGCTTACTTAGAGTTTGGTGTTGGGCCGGGTCGAACTCCCGTAAATTGAAATCTCGTTGTTGGCACGGGAGGATCCAGCGGAAGAGCATGACTTGGACTATGTTGACAAGCTTAAGTTTCTTACTTGCCATGTTCCGGATACATTTCTGGAGTCCGTCCAGCTCCACCGATGAACCCCGAGATAGGCCCTTCTCTTTCCAGGAAGTGAGCCGCGTAGGGAATCCAGATCGAAACTCGGGGGCCGCCGCCCAGTTGGTGTCGCGCAGCTCGGTGATATAGAACCAGGCCGATTGCCACCCCTTTATGGTCTCCACGAAGGAGCCCTCAAGCCATATAACATTGGGCATCTTGCCCACCATGGCTCCGCCGCACTCCGCTTGTTGGCCGCCCACCACCTTCAGCTTGATATTGAAGGTCTTCAGCCACAGACCGAAGTGGGGGCGGATGCGGAGGAAAGCCTCACAGACGACGATGAACGCCGAAATGTTGAGGATGAAGTTCGGGGCCAGATCATGGAAGTCCAGCCCGTAGTAGAACATGAGACCATGGACGAATGGATGAAGAGGAAACCCCAGTCCACGGAGGAAGTGGTGGAGGAAAACTACCCTCTCATGAGGTTCCGGGGTAGGGACGATCTGCCCCACAGCAGGCAGCCGATGCGCGATATTCGCGGCTAAGTATCCGGCGCCGCACAACTTTTTGATGTGCCCCTCTGTAACGGAGGAAGCCATCCATTTGCCCCCCGCTCCAGACATGTTTGGAGAAGATTAAGGGGAAGGATGTGGACTTGGGCATTGGAGCTCGAGTGTGCAAGAACGGATGAGCCAGGAGGAAGAAGGTGTGGGTAGAGAAAGGTTAAACCTTATCCCTTTATAAGGGCGGCCAAAACCATGCGCCCCCACTAGCCTGGTAAAACTCGCTTACCCACCAAGCGCCGTAATCGATGGCGCGGTTGGGTTACCCACGCCTGTATTGATGAGAATCCCGTGATAAGGGGACACGATCTCTGCTTTGACAAGACATGTCAAAAAACTGCCTCGCGTTATGTGCGGGGCTAGTTAAAGGAAACGGTTCGAATAATCGCCGGGCCATGGCATAATGTCGTGTTGCTAAAACAAGTCAGCAAATTGGATTTGTGGAAATATTATTCTCTCTACGGTGGTATGTGGAACTTATTTTGCAGGGTCGGACACTATCCTTGTATTCAAATTCTTCCGTGGTGTATTCGGAGGAGGAACCCCCCTTGCAATGCCGAAGACAACACTACGCACCGTACTCATCGTCATTCAAGCCTGGTTCAGGGGCTACTGAGTGAGTCCTGGATTAGGCGGTCTCCGGACAGCCGGACTATATCCCTTGGCCGGACTGTTGGACTATGAAGATACAAGATTGAAGACTTCGTCTCGTGTCTGGATGGGACTCTACTTGGCGTGGAAGGCAAGCTAGGCAATACGGATATGTGTATCTCCTCCTTTGTAACCAACCTTGTGTAACCCTAGCCTTTTCCGGTGTCTATATAAACCGGAGGGTTTTAGTCTGTAGGACAACATACAATCATACCATAGGCTAGCTTCTAGGGTTTTGGCCTCTCAGATCTCGTGGTAGATCAACTCTTGTAATACCCATATCATCAAGAATAAATAAAGCAGGACATAGGGTTTTACCTCCATCAAGAGGGCCCGAACCTGGTGTAAGTGCATCTAGTGCCAATCCTAGTTGGTTTTGGAGTATTGACGACAAACCTAGTTGAGGGACTAATGTGTTTGTGAGAATTGCAGGATAACACAGGTAAAGTCCCTCATTGATTCGGTTTTCCTACCAGAGATAACCCCTAAAAATGTAAGAAGACATTGAAGACAAAGGCGGTATGTGAAGACATTCACATTGAAGACTATGACAAGAGAAGACATCGCATGAAGACTATGGAGCGCGAAGACTTAGTTCTTTCGTCGTTCTTTTTATTCTTTGTTGAGTCATAGGAACCACCGTACTGTTAAGTGGGGTCCAAGAGAACCAGTCAGAATGACTGAAGTGATGCTTAACCAAAATCCTATGTCTTCGAGTGAAGACTATGAGAGCAAATCTTGTCCAGAGTTGGATAAGTCAGCTTTGCTTGTAGCCCAAGTAAAGTTGACGTGTGTGTTTAAAATCTGACCATTGGAACATGTGTCAGTTCCTTAGTGACCCAGGGTCATTTCGGACAAATCAGGTCGGGTTGCCTAGTGGCTATAAATAGCCCACCCCCTACAACCATAAACGGTTGGCTGCTCAGAGTTAGAGTACGGCTTTTGTCGTTTGAGAGCAACCCACCTCAAAGCCTTTGAGAGAAAATTCCTTGCGGGGATAAAGCCCTAAACACCCAGAGCCAAAGAGTGTTAGGCATCACTTAAGTCTTCCTGTCTGTGTGATCTGAAGACTTATTACAATTGAGGACTGTGAATCCTCCAGCCGGTTAGGCGTCGCGTTCTGAGCATCCAAGAGTCATTGTGGATCGCCGGTGAACGAAGTCTGTGAAGGTTTGGAAGTCTACCTTGAAGACTTACCAGAGTGATTGGGCGAGGACTGGGTGTCCTTAGCTCAAGGGGAATAAGGTGAAGATGAGGTCTTCTGAGTTGAATCTCAGCCTCCCTAACCAGACGTACAGTTGTCACAGCAACCGGAACTGGTCCAACAAATCATTGTCTTCAACGAGTCACTAGTTTCATCCTTCCCTTTGCTTACTGTTGGTTCTTGTGAAGTCATTGTATGATTGCATTATTTTGTGTTCACTGAGTGACTACTTGTTCTGATTGGCTTCGCAATATCTTCCTACCTGATCTTACTGCCTAGCTGCTATTAGTCATTATGCTTTCACTTCATTGAATACTTGACTATGGTTTGCCTAGTGTAGTCTACCTTCCGCTGCATGGTAATAGGTTTATTTCTATCGTTTGTCTTCGAAACTTACTTGTTTTGAAGACCTCCATAAAAATCGCCTATTCACCCCCCCCTCTAGTCGATCACTAGCACTTCCAATTGGTATCAGAGCAAGGTACTCCCTTGTTCTGTGTGATTCGGTTTAACCACCTGGAGTTTTAGCTATGTCGACTGCAGGGATAATTAAAGTCTCCGCTGCTTGCCCCGTCTTCAATGGAACTGAATATCCCTACTGGAAGAATAAGATGCGCATGCATCTTGAAGCCATTGATGTCGACCTATGGTATGTCGTCAAGAACAGCGTTCCCAAGGCTGGTGAAGGTGTCACTGCTGCTGATGTCAAGAAGTTCGTTCAACTAGACACCACTGCTAAGAACATCATCTGTGGTCATCTGACCAAAGGACAGTATGGCCACGTGAGTGCTTTGGAAACATCTAAGCTTGTCTGGGACTGGCTCTCCAAGGTCAATGAAGGCGTCTCAACCCAGAGAGATCAGAGAATCAGTGTCCTTCGCAACCTCTTCAACCGCTTCAAGAGAAACGACAATGAGAACGTCCAGCTAACGTTTGATCGACTCATTGACATCACAAATGAGCTTCAAGCTCTCGGCGCCACCGAGATCACCAAGCATGAAGTCGTCAAGACACTCCTGAGATCACTTGACAGCTCGTTTGACACCCTAGCCCTGATGATTCAAGAACGTCCTGATTTCAAGACACTCGATCCGTCTGACGTACTTGAGAGGCTCAACACACATGAGTTTTAGCTTTCTGAGAAAAGAGACATCTACAGTCCCAACTGTGGGCGAACTCGTGCCTTGAAGGAAAAAGCTGTCTCCTCATCTAAAGAAGAATCTGACAGCAGTTCTGATGATCCTGAAGACATTGGAAAGGAGCTTGCTATGCTTGTGAAGAAGTTCCAAAAATTCACCAAGAAGAAAGGCTTCAGAAAGTCTTCACAGTCAAGCTCAAGGAATGATGAAGCTTCTGCTCATGACTACAAGAAGAGAACATGCCACAAGTGCAAGAAACCTAGCCACTACATTTCTGAGTGTCCGCAGTGGGACAATGAGAACAAGAAGAAGAAGAAGAGCAAGGAATATGACTCTGACGACAACAAGAAGAAGAAGAAATACTCAAAGTCTTCTTCCAAGTCTTCCTCAAAGTCTTCATCACACAAGAAGAGCTCATCTGGCAAGGCACGTGCATTTGTTGGCAAGGAAATGGATTCAGAGGAGGAGTCCGCTTCTGAGGAGGCGGAGGTGGAGTTTGAGGAGGAGTCCGATTCTAGCGTTGCAAGTCTGGCTACAGCATACGTTGCCAAGTCCATCTTCAACACTGATGACAATGACTTCATCACCGACACCGATGCAAATGATAAGGACTACTCCGCTCCTACCTACTGCTTCATGGTACGCGGTGCCAAGGTAAACACACGCACTAGTCACTATCAAACATCTAGTGAAGATGACTCTGATTGTGGTTCAAAACCCAGCTACAAAACACTTTCTAAAATTGCAACTGAAAAACAGAAAGCTATGGAACATATTCGAAAACTGTTAGACAAAAGTGATGATCTGTTAGACGCTGAAATGACTTGATCTCAGTCCTTAATTGAAGACATTAAAAATCTTCACGTTAAGTATGAGGAACTTGAAAGTCGTCATGAAACGCTCTCAACAACTCATGAAAAGCTTTCCTATGATTATCTTCAAAGGAAGCAAGATCTTGAGAAGTTGAGAGCGGCTCATGAAGATCTTCAAAAGGAAAACGAGTCACTTCGCGCTGAACAGGTCAGTTCCACTCAGGAAGGATTTGAACCACCATGTCTTAAATGCATCGAGCGTGACAATGCTACTTCTGTTGCTGAGTGTTCTACTGCTGCTATTGTTGCAATATCTTCAACTATTGATGTGGTAACTAACCCCTCTGTTGAGGATACCACTGCTATTGCTGATGAGAATTCTAGGTTGAAGACATTGCTTGAAACAGGGATGTACAAAAGTCTCAAAGGGCATCAGACACTATGTGATGTCCTCAAAAGGCAGATCCTGAACCAAAACCCTAGGAAAGAGGGTGTTGGGTACGAAAGGAAAATGAATGCTGATAGCTCTTACTGGAAACCTGAGCAGTACCCAAAAACCACATGGGTTGCTGCAAAGGAACCTTCAGCGGATCCATCCACTCTATCTGGCTTCACTTGTGCTAATCCCATTGTTATTAATGAATCCATTGATGCAAACTATAAACTGTTTAAGAATCAGAATGGTGAAGTGTTTGCCAGGTATATTGGTACTAACTGCAGGAATTGACCTCCTATGAAGAAGGTCTGGGTGCCGAAAAGGTGTTTGGAGAATTTTCCTATGATGTCATCATGACACCACAGGTGAAGAAGACAAACCACAGACCATAGGCTTCATACGGTCCAAAGGCTTCATACAGACAGAGGACTCACCCGAGTCACACTAACGCAAATGTTTTGCAGGGAAACCGTACTCAGGCCTGTGAATATGAGCGCGTTTCATCAAACCGCCATGGTCATAAGACCAAGAACTATTTTACTTATTCGTATGAGTACTATTGTCCACCTGCAAGACTTTTTGCTAGGGCTCCAAAGCCAAAGTTCTCAGATGCTGCACTTAGACTCATTGCTTCGAAGCCACCCTTGAAGATGTGGGTGGCTAAGAAAGCTTAACTCTCTTTTGCAGGGAAAGGTCTCCAGCCAAAAACCAAAATCGTCTGACGCTACTGCTGGGGACCTTAAACATCTTGTAGGGCGCAAGATCAAATGCCCAAATGGTCTTATTATGTACTTTGTTCCTGAATTGCTTGCTACTTGCCCTATCAGTCCAAATCTCGATCTAAGCTTTCATAATCCACTGGTTCGTCAAATGTTTTTGCTTCACAATTCTCTTCGTGAAGCCTATCCCCCTAACTGCACTGTAGGGTACGACACCAGCTGCTTCAGAATGGATTATTGATAGTGGGTGTACCAATCACATGACTGGCAAGCGAAGCCTTCGTATGGACTCAACACTACGTCCATCTGACAAAAGTCACATCACATTTGCTGACACTGGTAAAAGCAAGGTATTGGGTCTAGGTAGAGTTGCAATCTCAAAGGATCAACACATGGACAAAGTCATGCTTGTTGAATCCCTTGGTTTCAACTTAATGTCTGTTTCAATGCTTTGCGATTTAAACATGATTGTGATGTTTGGAAAATATCATTGCCTTGTACTAATGGAATCTGACAAGTCTCTAGTGTTTGAAGGGTATCGGAAAGATGATTTGTACATGGTAGATTTCTCAGCAGGACCACAACTTGCCGTATGTCTTCTAGCAAAAGCTTCTGAATGCTGGCTCTGGCATCGGAGGCTAGGGCATGCTGGCATGAGGAACCTCCACACCCTTGCAAGGAAGAAGCATGTCATAGGCATCGAGGGCGTCAAGTTCAAGAAGGATCACTTATGCGGTGCCTGTGAAGCAGGAAAGATGACGAGGGCCAAGCATCCCTCGAAGACAATCATGACAACGACTCAACCCTTCGAATTGCTCCACATGGATCTTTTCGGTCCCACTCATTACTCAACTCTTACTACTAATGCTTGTCTCTATGGCTTTGTCATTGTTGATGATTATTCAAGATATACTTGGGTGCATATAATCCTCTACAAGACTGAAGTGCAGGATGTCTTCAGACGCTTCGCCAATCGAGCCATGAACAACTATGGCATCAAGATCAAGCACATCAGAAGTGATAACGACACTAAATTCAAGAACACTGGCCTAGACACTTATCTTGATAATTTGGGCATTACACATGAATTCTCAGCTCCGTACACACCACAGCAGAATGGCGTCGTGGAACACAAGAACAGAACACTTATTGAGATGGCCCGGACGATGCTTGATGAATACAAGACTCCAAGAAAGTTCTGGCCTGAAGCCATTGATACTGCATGCCATATCATCAACCGTGTTTATCTTCACAAGCTTCTCAACAAGACATCCTATGAGCTCCTTACTGGCAAGAAGCCAAATGTCAGTTACTTCAGAGTATTTGGTGCCAGGTGCTGGATCAAGGATCCACATCACACTTCAAAATTTGCACCAAAAGCACATGAAGGTTTTATGCTTGGATATGGAAAGTAATCGCACTCCTACAGAGTCTTCAACCTCTTTCATTATAAAGTGGTTGAAACAGTGGATGTGTGGTTCGATGAGACTAACGGCTCACAAAGAGAGCACCTACAAATGTGCTAGATGAAGTTCCATCCGCTGAATCAATCAAACTTATGGGAACTGGAGAAATCATACCTTCTGAAGCTCAGCCTGAAGAGGAACTTATCATCTCCGCACCTGATCAACATGAAGACAATGCTCAGCCTGAAGACAATCCTTCTAACGATGACAATGATCAGCAAGAGCAAAATCTTCGTCCTGTACATCCTCGTGTCACAAATGAAGTACAAATTGAGAGAATAATTGATAGCATTAATGCACCAGGTCCACTCACTCGTTCAAGGGCAACACAGCTAGCAAATTTCTATGGGCACTTCACATTTGTCTCAATATCTGAACCCAAGAAAGTTGAAGAACCCTTCTTAGAACCTGAATGGATTCAAGCTATGCAATAAGAGCTTCAACAGTTTGAGCTGAATAATGTATGGGAACTGGTTAAGCGTCCTGATCCTCGCAAGCACAATATAATAGGCACCAAATGGATATATCGCAACAAGCAAGATGAGCATGGTCAAGTTGTCAGAAACAAAGCTCGTCTCGTTGCTCAAGGGTACACTCAAGTTGAAGGGATTGACTTCGATGAAACATTTGCTCCTGTGGCTAGACTTGAAGCCATACGCATACTGGTGGCCTATGCAAATCATCATAACATTCTTCTGTATCAAATGGATGTGAAGAGCGCTTTTCTCAATGGCAAGATTGACGAAGAAGTGTATGTTGCACAACCGCCTAGCTTTGAAGATCCAAAACATCCTAACATGGTGTACAAGCTCAACAAGGCGCTGTATGGCCTCAAACAAGCCCCTCGGGCTTGGTATGACACACTCAAATACTTCCTGAAGAGCAAAGGCTTCAAACCTGGTTCCCTCGACCCCACTCTCTTCACAAAGACATGATGGTGAACTGTTTGTGTGCCAAATATATGTGGATGACAATATCTTCAGCTGCACCAATCAGAAATACACGGACGAGTTTGGATATATGATGCAAGAGCAATATTAGATGTCCATGATGGGTGAGCTGAAGTTCTTCCTTGGTCTTCAAATACGTCCGCAACGCAACGGCATCTTCATATCTCAAGAGAAGTACCTCAAAGATTGCCTGAAGAAATTTGGGATGGAAGACTACAAAGGCTTCACGACTCCAATGCCAACCAAACATCATCTGGGTCCCAGCGACAATCGTAAAGAGTTCGATCAAAAGGTATACCGCTCCATGATTAGTTCTTTACTGTATCTATGTGCATCTAGGCCAGATATTATGCTTAGTGTTTTCATGTGTGCTCGATTCCAAGCGGCACCAAAGGAATCGCATCACTTAGCTGTGAAGCGAATTCTTTGATATTTGGCTCACACCCCAACACTAGGATTATGGTATCCAAAGGGCTCAGAGTTTGATCTGGTTGGATTCTCGGATGCTGATTATGCTGGTGACAAGGTGGATCGCAAGTCTACATCAGGCACATGTCATTTTCTGGGATGATCACTTGTATGTTGGTCTTCAAAGAAGCAGAACTGTGTATCTCTCTCCACTGCTGAATCTGAATACATTGCTGCTGGATCTTGCTATGCTCAGCTTCTATGGATGAACCAAACACTCAAAGATTATGGCATTCATCTGAAGCAAGTGCCACTCTACTGCGACAACGAAAGTGCCATCAAGATTGCCAACAACCCAGTTCAACACTCGAAGACAAAGCACATTGAAATTCGTCATCACTTTCTCAGAGATCATGTTGTGAAGGAAGATATTGATATCATACACGTCAACACTGAAGAGCAATTGGCAGATATCTTCACCAAGCCCTTGGATGAGAAGAGGTTTTGCAAGTTAGGGTGTGAGCTAAATATCTTGGAATCCTCAAATGTCCTGTGATCAGGCACACATCCTAACATTTATGCATATTGATGACTTAGATGTGCAACACACGAAGTAAAGTATATCTTCAATCAATGAAGACTTACATTCTAAGTGTGAATACATTAATGTGGAATTTGACTTCGGAGCGCCACGATAATTGTGCGCCGTGTCTGGGTCTAATACTTCCTATACGGTGGGTAACGCCACCACCAATTTTTTCTGTTTGAAGTGTTTCACTCATGGCGCTACGTTTGGTATGTCTTCACATTTGGTTTGGCTTCAATCTCAACCTGTCCTCATGATTATCTTCACTATGTTGATTATATATATATACTAGTGTTCTGTCCTCTACAGCATTCACTTATAGCTATGTTTTCTTGTTGAATCTTTTGAACTAAGTGAATGTGATTGGACCCTAACCTCTCTATGCTTTATATCTCAAACTCTATCTCTCCAAATCATATGCATTCTATTGAAACTGTCGAATATCTTCTCTGCGTCCTTGTCAGCAGAAGATACACAGACAAACATTAAGTCCATTTTCAATGCTAATTCCTTCACCTGAAACCCGGAGAAGTGGGAACGACCACCCGACAATCCAGGCGTGCGTGGGAACGTGGAACAACCTCCGATATGTTGCATGATGGCCACATGTCCTTCAAATGTGAATCGCCAGGGGCACCTGTGTAATAACATTGTGCCGTCCCTGTCTCTATAAATACACGTCTCACCACAATCATTATCCTTTCTTCCACTCTCGCACAAACCCTAGCGCCACCGCTCTCCGTCGACGACGCCGGTGACGAAGCGCTTAGTTGCCGCGACCTCACCGACGCTATCTTCACACCGGCCGCGGACATCGTCTTCTCCACCGTCGCCGTAAGAGTCCTCCGTCGCCAAGTTAGGGCACGGACGATCAATCCGCTCGGTCTCCTCTCCCACTCCGTCTAGCAGTTCTTCGTGTGGTAAATAAAACTTCTTTTTTTCGGCCCCTTTGATTCTGTAGATCCATCACTTTCTACCACAAGCAATTTCTGTTCACACAAGTTGGATCTATTTCACACTGCATCTCATAATATGCCTAGTATGTTCACTTATGCTTCACAAAGTAGTTAGATTCCTCACTTGTACTTATTCGTGGATTCGTACAAATCTGGAACCAACTCTCTATCTATGAGTGAATGTCTTCGCACTATGAGGTCAATGTCTTCTAAACTGATTTATCTTCAAAATCTTCTGAGAATGCATATGACCTCTTCCCCTTCCTTCGCACCTTAATGCTGTCACAGGTACATGTCCATGGGAGAATCCCTTGGTTCTCATAGTCTGCATTCATTTGCAGAATTCTTACAGCATCATATAAATTCTTCCGAAGCCAGTTCCTATTTGACCAGCAAGCGGAAGCCTTTGAAATCTTTGAACATGTTGAAACCATTCAGTTTGAAGCTCATGGATACATAGAAATCAACAAGGAAGGGTGGCCGACAGCGTCGAGGGGGAACGTCAAGAGATCTGCCTGATGACCTCTCAGAGCTATACAAGACAGACACAGAAGAGGATTACAATCAGCGCAAGACACGAATCCAATGGATTCGAAGGTACTGGGCTGAGCAATGGTTCAAGTACAGGTTTGTGACCTAGGAATATGCAGAGAAGAATGCCATCAAGCAACCATGGGGAGACATCCTATACAGAAATCTTCAACCCAGGTCCAGAGATGAAGCCATTGAACAAGGCTTCTATCCCTGCATGGTCTGTGGACCACAGCCTGCAGATGCTGACCCATCGTTATTGCTATGGTGTCGTGACGACAATCTGTTCAAGCGCAACTTCTAGTTTGCCAAGAATTCGGCTAAGCAGAACAAGAAGTCATTGGGACTAGACTTCAACCCTGGTCCTTCTGCTCCCCGTGCCGATGGCACCCGCGAAGCTGAACCCAATCTTGTTGGGCCCTTCTATAACCTGGACAGTCTCATCACTCATATCATGGTTCAAGGGATAGCCGTGGATGAGCCTGCAGATGACGCTGAATCTGATGAAGCGCCTGCACCGCCGAAGCCAAAGAAACTGAAGAAGCCTAAAGCTTCAAAGCCTGCTCCTGCACCAAAGGTCTTACATGTGAAGCCACTGGCTACTGCACCTCCTGAAGACAGTGTGTAGTCTGAAGATCTATCACATATCTCCAAGAAGACTGAGATGAGAAAGAATACTGATCAGGCACTCACTGCTGCTGCTATTCTGCGCAATGACGCCATTGATCTGTCCAGCGATGAAGATCTTGCAGATGGCGCTCTTGAGCAACTGATCAAGAGCAAGGAATAAGCAGAGATCTTCAATGATTTGCCTCTCTTTGATCTGGCAATCATCCATAACTTCATCGATGAGTGGTTTGACACGCCCAACCTCAGCTTTGAAGACCTGCAACTTCCAATTGGCCTCAGTGGCGCCTTCACTGGCGCCATTGCTTCTGAGCTAGCTCTAGCTCAGCGCATCGTTGAACTGAAGCAAAAGATCGACTATGAGAAAGCTCAGTTCAAGAAGCACATGGCCAAGCTCAGCATGCAAGATGTCAAAAACTTCAAGATCATGTTGCACGAGCTCAAGGAAGCCTTTCTCAAGAAGCGTGAAGAAGCTCAAGGTTCTCGTGAACGCATGAAGAGCCTGGCTGACAAGTGTGTGCAAGCCTACAATGAGGCTGAGAAGCGCAAGGCTCTTAGTCGTCATGGCATTGACCCAAGAATGGCTGTAAAGAAGAAGAAGCCCTCAACTGACCAATCTGCACCTTCAAGGCAGGAAGAACCTCGCATAGTCTTCCCAAGCAGCATTACTGGCTCGAAGCCAAAGGTCAGGTCAACCGCTTCAGAACTGAAGAAGACGAGGACTGCCGAGGCTGAAGCCAGAAAAAGGAAAAATCCTGAAGCTTCTGATGTCGCTCCATCTAAGAAGCACAAAACCAAGAAGGATCGGGCTGCTCCCACAGAGCCCTTAGTTGTTGAACCTATCTCAATGGTTCGCCCTGCATCTGAACACCATGAGTGCCAACTGATTGTTCATGAGCCTGCTTCCATAGAGGCTTCTGATGCTGAAGACATTCCAGCAGTTGACCCCACCGCTGCTGAAGACATTGGTCACCATGACAATGTTGAAGATGATGAAGTCCTTCCTCAGATCGAGCACCAACTGGTCGTCCTCTGACGCCAACTGCTCAGGATGCATCATGGGCTGATCACCCACAGAGACAAGACACTCCAAGCTCTCCCCAACCGCAAGCAACCCCATCAGTGCAAGAAGAAGATGACTTTGAGGCCCAGCCAACTCCATCTCCACAGGCGTCGCCAGCGCTACGCAGGCTTCGCAAAGGACCAAGGCCTCAAGTCCCTCTTTCAAGCGTTCCAGAAGGAGAAGTGCCTCACCAATCTGTTGCACGTCAAGTGTTTCCAGATGCCACTCCTACTGTGAATGTCTCCGAGTTTGAGGCTAAAGCTGCTGAAGACATTCCGGCTACATCAGCCGACGACAAACAAGAAGAAGAATGTGTCCCTACTCCCCCCCATTACTGAAGAAGCCGTTCTCGAGGAGAACATGTCTGTGCCCGACCCTCTAGCTCATCAAGTGGAGGTTGAGAATCTTGAGGCTGCCACCACCAACACAAATGAAGCCAATGACGTAGTCATGGCTGAAGCAAATGTGGAGCCTGCACCAACCAATGTGACAGAAGCCAATGAAGCCAATGATGCAACTGCTCCTGAAGCCTCTGTTGATGCCACTGCTCCTGTTCCGCCACCAAGGCCACACACTATCGAGCAAGCATTCAACTATGGCCAACTTGTCACTGTCAAATGGCCCTTTCTGACTCCTCCGCCTGCTGCTGGTCCTCAGTTTGACTATCACGTTGAGCACAGGCCTCAGGTTTAAAAGCCAATACCAAGGTTGCCCAGGTTTCCAGGCACTGCATCTGCACCCGGATCTTTCAATATCAATGGCTTCAAGGCACACAACACCTTCTTCAATAGCGCCAAGAACCCCTACTCAAAGGCAAGAATATCTTCTGATCGGTTCTGGAGCTATCAGCAGCGAAGTTATTACTCATGCATTCTGTACAATCAAGGTCGCATTTTCCCACATATGTGTCTTGACACTGAAGCCATAACTGGTCTGCCCTATTTGGAAGAAGCTCTGGATTGCTTCACAGAGTCTGGCTTGCTGCAGTTCGTTAGTGATAAGGAGCACTGGAATGAGGAACTGCTGCTCCAATTCTATGCCACTCTTCATATCCATGGCTACAACAGGGATCCGAAGACTTGGGTCCTTGAGTGGATGACAGGCAATGTTCATCATGAAGCCAAAGCCTTTGATATCATTGAGCTTATTGGCCTTCCCACTCCAGGAGATCTGTATGAACCTGGTTGTCAGCTTCACAGTGTTGCTATGGAAAACATCTTCCACAAGCATGAGCCCAATATGAATCAGATGCTCAACATGATGAAGCCTTTGCCTCCAGATGCTGAATATCCTAAGGAATTCTTTGTTGAAGACCTTGAGTATCTGCCACGTACTATCTATCACATCATAAGGCGAACTCTCTGGCCCATCAAAGGACATTCTCCACATGCCAAGCTAGAAGGCGCAATGAAGACTTTGGTCTTTCATATTCTTCATGGCAAAAGCTTCAATGCACAAGATTTCTTCATTCGCCAGCTTGCTGCATCAGGATCTGACATTTTTGGCTTGAAGTTTTACGCTCCATGGATTATGCGGCTGATCAAACTACATTCAGCCGTCACCTATCAGCCCTCTGCTCGCAATCATCGGATCTTTCTGCCTGACGTCGATATGCCAGTTGAAGCCATCTATCCAGAGCCTGCCAAGGAGCCCCTTAGTCTTCAAAATGCTGAGAATCAAAGCTTCTCTCAAAACATTGAAGGAGTTCAAGTAGTCACTCGTGTTTATCCTCTGGATGGTACTACACGTGCACCTCATCGTGCCCTCACCGAAGCCACTGAAAGCACCATTGCCCAACGGCCCAAGAAGCGATCTCGTGTTCTCAATGACCGAGAGCTTCTGGTTGCCCTTCATCAGAAACAGGATAAGCATCATGACTGGCTAAAGCGCCAAATGCAAAGCCTCTTGGTGGACGTAAACAGGATTCGCAATCTTGCCACCAAGAATGCCTTTGTTGCCCATGAAACCTGTCGGCGTACATGGAAAGGGCTGACTCTTAAGTGCTCTGAGGATGATCTTCAAGAGGATGGCTTCTCTGAACGCTTCAAGTTTGACTCCACACCTCCAAGAAGGACTGTGCTGTGACGAACTCCGTCTCTTGAAGACTCCGAGTTCTCTTCCTCCGCGGCAACTGTGAATGCCAAAGTGATCGATGTTGAAGACGATGCTACTTCACCGCCCCCTACTTCTGCACGCATCGACACTGCCCCAAGTTCGTCTGCACCGCCTATCAACAATGACGACCCTACTGCTTCACCAACTCCTCATGGGAACGAGTAGATGCTCTATGTCTTCAAACCTTTTTGGTCCTTACTGACAAAAGGGGGAGAAGCATATGAGTTTGATAGTCTTCAAGCGGGTCCATATGGGCGGTGGTTTTATATTTTGCCTAGTGTTTACAACTCTTGCGTTTTGATACATTTGGTTCTTTGAGTTGTGTGCGATGATAAATTCCGCACTTAGATCATTTTGCAGACGTCCATTTTTCATTATGCATGTCATTATCTTCACATACTTTTCATGCATGATGAATTGTCATCATAAGTTGAAGAGGATCTCCACAAGTACAACCTGCCATGTGCATTTGCATACCAAAAGCAAATTACTTATATGCACATCTTTAGGGGGAGCCTTTTCCACTTATGAAGACATTAACCTATCCTTTACAATTTCACATATTTTATTCCCCATTGAAATCTTCAACTAGTTTGTCATCAATCACCAAAAAGGGGGAGATTGTAAGTGCATCTAGTGCCACCCATAGTTGGTTTTGGAGTATTGACGACAAACCTAGTTGAGGGACTAATGTGTTTGTGAGAATTGCAGGATAACACAGGTAGAAGTCCCTCATTGATTCAGTTTTCCTACCAGAGATGACCCCTAAAAATGTAAGAAGACATTGAAGACAAAGGCGGTATGTGAAGACATTCACATTGAAGACTATGACAAGAGAAGACATCGCATGAAGACTATGGAGCGCGAAGACTTAGTTCTTTCGTCGTTCTTTTTCTTCTTTGTTGAGTCATAGGAACCAGCGTACTGTTAAGTGGGGTCCAAGAGAACCAGTCAGAATGACTGAACTGATGCTTAACCAAAATCCTATGTCTTCGAGTGAAGACTATGAGAGCAAATCTTGTCCAGAGTTGGATAAGTCAGCTTTGCTTGTAGCCCAAGTAAAGTTGACGTGTGTGTTTAAAATCTGACCGTTGGAACATGTGTCAGTTCCTTAGTGACCCAGTGTCATTTCGGACAAATTAGGTCGGGTTGCCTAGTGGCTATAAATAGCCCACCCCCTACAACCATAAACGGTTGGCTGCTCAGAGTTAGAGTACGGCTTTTGTCGTTTGAGGGCAACCCACCTCGAAGCCTTTGAGAGAGAATTCCTTGCGAGGATAAAGCCCTAAACACCCAGAGCCAAAGAGTGTTAGGCATCACTTAAGTCTTCCTGTCTGTGTGATCTGAAGACTTATTACACTTCAGGACTATGAATCCTCCAGCCGGTTAGGCGTCGCGTTCTGAGCATCCAAGAGTCATTGTGGATCGCCGGTGAACGAAGTCTGTGAAGGTTTGGAAGTCTACCTTGAAGACTTACCAGAGTGATTGGGCAAGGACTGGGTGTCCTTAGCTCATGGGGAATAAGGTGAAGACGAGGTCTTCTGAGTTGAATCTCAGCCTCCCTAACCAGACGTACAGTTGTCACAGCAACTGGAACTGGTCCAACAAATCATTGTCTTCAATGAGTCACTGGTTTCATCCTTCCCTTCCCTTCGCTTACTGTTGGTTCTTGTGAAGTCATTGTATGATTGCATTATCTTTTGTCTTCACTGAGTGACTACTTGTTCTGATTGGCTTCACAATATCTTCCTACCTGATCTTACTGCCTAGCTACTATTAGTCATCATGCTTTCACTTCATTGAATACTTGACTATGGTTTGCCTAGTGTAGTCTACCTTCCGCTGCATGGTAATAGGTTTATTTCTATCGTTTGTCTTCGAAACTTCCATGTTTTGAAGACTTGCATAAAAATCGCCTATTCACCCCCTCCAGTCGATCACTAGCACTTTCACCTGGGTAAAACATCATGTCCCCTGCCTCATGTTACCATCCGCCTTAGACGCACAGTTCGGGACCCCCTACCCGAGATCCGCCGGTTTTGACACCCACAGTCGGCTTAAAATGGAAAGTTAAACCGGGACTTCGAGTAGTAGTGCTCAATTTCACACATGTCGCCCCCAAGGGCCGGCTTAATCAGTATGGCTAAGCCAGGACTTATGACCATATTTATGAATAAAATCCGAATATGTAGCCCCCATGAGCCGGATGTAGTCATAGAAAACTTAGCCGGGTCACTACAGATTTGTCTTCAAAAAGAGCAATTTACATTATCCCCCAAGTGCTAAGTAAAATACTTGTATTGTGCTTGGGACTTCAAATAATATGATCATAATGCTGCCTATATTTTGCATGTTGCAGGCTGAACTAAATATGAAGGAATCCCAAGTCAATGATCTGTGGCAAAACATTCAAACCCAGCAATCTGAGACTTCTAAGGCCAAATCAAAGCTGAAGACTGCTTTGGAAGACATTGAAAAGCTGAAAAAGGACTTCAGTGTTGAGAGAACCGGCTGGGAGACCGAGAAGACAACTTTGTTTAAAAGAGCAGAAGATGTTGATGCTGCTCTTAAACAGGTGACTGATGAGTTATTTGGCTTAAGGCAGCAAATCAACAACATGACAATTGTAATCTTCGATAAGTAATAGAATATTTTAACTTGTATCATCAATGTATCACAATCATTGGCTGGTTTATCAATACCTTTGCTGATGTAGTCTCAAGAAGCTCCAAGCTGGGTGAAGACATGCGCATAAGGCTGAAAGCTGTATATACTCCTGTGGAGTAGTTGTACACTGGTGCTCAACGGGCTATTTCTACTGCCTGCCATAAGAAGCAACCACCTTCCCTCATCAAGGAAGTGTTGGAGAAGTTGTCTGTGCTACCACAAAGGGTTGAGGAATTAAAGCGATCAACCGCCAGAGCCGGTGCCATCACCGCCCTGAGCCTGGCAAAGGCATGGCAAGCAGAACTTGACCCGGAAGAGATATCCACCAGCTGTCCCAGTTTAAAAGAAGATGGGTCTCCCTTCAGCGCCGATGACTTCAAAAAAATAGTAAGGGAGATGCGTCCTTGGGCAAGCAAACTGGCTAACAAAACTGATCTATCCAAGTATCGTCCAGTTTATGATGCTGAAAATGCCAAAGTGCAGGCGCCGGTTCATGAGGTCATGGACCTTATCCCGCCAACACGTAAGCACACCTTCACTCATGACATTGACCCGTCAACCCTTATAGACGATGAAGCTATTTTCAAAGCTTTGACTGGGATCAATTGGGCCGCATCTGACTTCTAGCTAACGGTTGAAGAAGAAGAAGAGACAGTGCAAGATAACCCGGAGTTTTCAACACGCCAAGGCCAAGACAACTAATCCAAGGGCCGGCTTATCATCCACAACATGGGATGTTGTGTGCATCAAAAGACTTATTCTTTTGGGTCGTTCGATGCCTTGCAATAGGCTAGATGAAAACCATGATCTGTCATGCAATCGTGCATGTTTATTTTTATAACAATTTAAACCGCCGATCTTGATATGGGCAGATCTGTTGTTTCTGCTCACAATATTACCAATCATACAGGTCATACTTATCGTATTCCCAGCACACAAGAAGATAACAAGTGCACTGGCGGTTTACCCTAGGGCGGGTCATGATGTCCCATATAAAAGCCGCCGGAGACTGTATAGTCCATTACCAGGGCGGGTTATCAAAACCTCACATATTCATATAACAAGTAAATAACATACCTGTGAAATTTGTTCATACTATCGGCTTACCACGCCATATGCAGCAAGGGTAACAATCCAAAGACTTAGAGTGCATCGCTCTAAGTGCACAATCAAAAGATACGGGCAACTTATTGTCCAAAGCCAGGCTGGGTTATCAAAAACCTCAGATATGCACAAATATGAGCCATAGAGATTCAGGCTACATGGCCTGAATCATTTTAAACCATATGTCAATATGGTACAAAAGATGAACCCAAAAATGTTCAAATAAAATAACAAACCAGAAAAAACAAGGCTTTCATAGGCTGCCAATCCTCAATATCAAGTGCTATTATTCAAACCTGTAAGTCGGGCCTCACATGACCAATCGTTGTTTTAACTTTGATAATTCATGGTCTATAAGATTGACTGTCAAGAGTTCAGTGAGTCATGCCAGGATTACTTGGGCAGAGTGGCAGACATACAAAGGCAGGATAACCCGGATTTTTAGTGAATACACCTGGCGTCCAAGCCGATCAAAAGGGTAAATATAGCTATGTTCATTGAACAGGAAGCCCCCAAGTGACCTATAATAAGCCATCAAGGCGGGTTACCTATGTTTGAACTGCTCATTACAGCAAGTTGTCTTTGGTAACCTTATAACTTGGGGAAAAATCCCCCAAGTCATTTGCAACAAGGCATATAAGCCGGATCAAAGGGTAATCATAGCTATGCTCAGTGAGCAAGAAGCCCCCATGTTATTTGTAACAGGGCGTGCAAGCCGGATCAAGAGGGTAGTCATAGCTATGCTTAATGAGGAGGAAGCCCCCAAGTGATCTTATGAATTGACAATAAAGAATCAAATACTCAGAAATGAAATGACAGAGGCCCTGAATTATCAAGGATGTCGGCTTTATTATACTAATCATAATATATACATTGGTAGAAGTATGTACATCACAAGAGCCGGTGTCTCAGGTGTAATAAGGACGAAGATGAGCAATGTTCCTCGGCCGGCGGGTCTCCTCCTCCGACTTGGGTGAGTCCTTGTGCTCTCGAATATCAATGAGGTAGTATGACCCATTTGTTCAGATCTTTGCTGACCACAAAGGGCCCTTCCCAAGGTGGGGACAACTTGTGCATGTCTTGTTGATCCTGGATGAACCGGAGCACCAAGTCACCTTCTTGAAAGGTCCGGGTTTTGACCCGGCGGCTACGATAACGACACAGATCTTGCTGGTAAATCGCCGAATGAGCCGCTGGAAGGTCACGCTCCTCATCCAGGGGGTCAAGAGCATCGTGACGTGCTTTTTCATTATCATCTTCAACATAAGCCGCCACACAGGGCGAGTCATGACGGATGTCACTAGGAAGAACCGCCTCTGCTCCATAAACCATGAAGAAAGGCGTGTAATTTGTTGATCTATTGGGGGTAGTATTGATACTCCATAGCACTGAAGACAACTCTTCCACCCAACAACCCGGCGTCCTCTGCAAAGGGACCATAAGCCGGGGTTTTATGCCTCTCAAGATTTCTTGATTGGCTCTTTCAGCTTGACCATTAGACTAGGGGTGGGCCACTAACGAGACGTCAAGACAAATATGTTCTCGTTGAAAGAATTTTTTCAAAGCACCCTTGGACAGATTAGTGCCATTATCAATTATGATGCTATGAGGGTAGCCAAAACGGAAAATCACCTTTTTGATGAATTGAACCTCCGTTGCCACATCACACTTGCTGACCGGCTCTGCCTCAACCTACTTCATAAAATTGTCAACTGCCACCAAGAGATGAGTCTTTTTGTCCTTGTACCACTTAAAAGGCCCAACCATATCCAGCCCCCAGATTGCGAAAGGCCAAGTAATTGTAATCATCCTCAATTCTTGAGTCAGCACATGAGCTCTTCTTGAAAACTTCTAACAACCATCACACTTGCTAACCAAATCCTCTGCATCAGCATGAGCCGTCATCCAATAGAATCCATGACGAAAAGCCTTAGCCACGAGAGACTTAGAGCCGACATGATGGCCACTGTCGGTGTCAAAACCGACGGATCTCGGGTAGGGGGTCCCGAATTGTGCGTCTAAGGCGGATGGTAACAGGAGGCCGGGGACACGATGTTTACCCAAGTTCGGGCCCTCTTGATGGAGGTAATACCCTACGTCCTGCTTGATTGTTCTTGATAATATGAGTAGTACAAGAGTTGATCTACCACGAGATCGAAGAGGCTAAACCATAGAAGCTAGCCTATGGTATGATTGTTGTTCTTGGTCCTACGGACTAAACCCTCCGGTTTATATAGACACCGGAGGGGGCTAGGATTACACAGAGTCAGTTACAAGGAAGGAGATCTACATATCCGTATTGCCAAGCTTGCCTTCCATGCCAAGGAGAGTCCCATCTGGACACGGGACGAAGTCTTCAATCTTGTATCTTCATAGTCCAACAGTCCGGCCAAAGGATATAATCTGGCTGTCCGAATACCGCCTAATCCAGGACTCCCTCAGTAGCCCTGAACCAGGCTTCAATGACGATAAGTCTGGCACGTAGATTGTCTTCGGCATTGCAAGGCGGGTTCCTCCTCCGAATACTTCATAGAAGATTTTGAACACGAGGATCGTGTCCGGCTCTGCAAAATAAGTTCCACATACAACCATAGAGAGAATAATATTTCCACAAATCTAATCTGCCGATGTGTTTCACAGTGTGACATCACACCATAGCCAGGTCACCATTCGAATCGTCTTTCACAACCAAACTCAGCGTGTTTCGCGAGGCGATTTCCTTGGCACGTCTTGTCGAAGCAGAGATCGTGTCCCCTTATTACGGGATTCCCATCAATATAGACGTGGGTAACCCAACCGCTCCATCAATTACGGCGCTTGGGGGATAAGCGAGTTTTACCAGGCTGGTGGGGGCGCATAGTTTTTGTCCGCCCTTATAAAGGGATAAGGGTTCACCTTTTTCTTCCCACGCCTTCTTCCTCCTTGCTCATCCATTCTTGCGCACTCGAGCTCCAGCGCCCAAGTCCACATCCTTCTCCTCAACTCTCTCCAAACATGTCCGGAGCGGGAGGCAAGTGGATGGTCTCCTCTGTCACAGAGGGAGACATCAAAAAGCTACGCGGGGCCGGATACTTAGCCGTGGATATCGCGCACCGGCTGCCAGCCGCAGGGCAGATCATCCCTACCCGGAACCTTACGAAAGGGTGGTTTTCCTCACCCACTTCGTCCGCGGACTAGGGTTTCCCCTCCATCCATTCGTCCGCGGCCTTATGTTCTATTATGGGCTGGACTTCCATGATCTAGCCCCGAATTTCATCCTCAACATCTCGGCGTTCATCGTCATGTGCGAGGCTTTCCTCCACGACCGGCCCCACTTTGGCCTGTGGCTGAAGACCTTCAATGTCAAACCGAAGGTAGTAGGCGGCCAACAAGCGGAATGCGGTGGAGCCATGGTGGGCAAAATGCCCAACGTTACATGGCTCGAGAGCTCCTACATGGAGACCATAAAGGGGTGGCAATCGGGGTGGTTCTACATCACCGAGCCGCGTGACACCAACTGGGTGGCGGCCCCCGAGTTTCGATCCGGAATCCCCACTCGGCTTACTTCCTGGAAGGAGAATGGCCTGTCCTGGGGATCATCGGTGGAGCTGGACGGACTCCAGAAGTGTATCCGGAACATGATAGGCAAGAAACTCAAGCTTGTCAACATAGTCCAGGTCATGCTCTTCCGCCGGATCCTCCCGTGTCAACAACGGGCTTTCATCTTATGGGAGTTCGACCCAGCCCAGCACCAGACTCTACGCGAGTTCTTCAACACGACGCATAAGGACGTCTGGAAGGTGCTGTTCAAGGGCGCCGAGGTCCCCCCTCCCCTTACCGAGGACCGCAGGCTAAGCGCGACGCGCCTTGCGAATCCGGTAAGTTCTGTACATCTCGTAGGGTATTTATTTTCCATAGTTTAACCATGTGCGGGACTTGAGCTCCCATGCCTTTGACAGGACTGGGTGGAGACATCGGAGCAGATTGACTGCCCGGCCCCTCTGCCCGAAGACCCTACAGACGCTCTCCTGATGGAGATGCGGACCCCGGCTGCTTATGAGGTGCCGGAGAAGAAGATCAAGAAGAAGGCCACGGGAACCCGAAAGAGTTCCCGGCGCCAGGTGGTTTCGGACTCATCGTCCGATAACTCCGAGACGCACTCCTCCCGTGAAAACGAGGAGGCGGAAGATGAAGATTCTCCCCCTCTAGCCGGGGGAGACAAGAAAAGGAAGGCCGCCCCAACCGGGGGGGGGCGAAGGGTCCAAGAAGGGAAGGACTCTCCTTCCGCATTGTTCCACCACCATCACCGACAGCGAAGATGAGTGGTTACTCAGGGACAAGCCCCTGGCGAAGTCGTAAGTATTCAGATACCAGAGTAACTCATAGCATACTTTTATTGCACTACTTTCCCTAACGCCGAATATGATCATGCAGTCCGCCCCGAGCCCGTATCGACGTATCCTCGTCGGGTGGTTCCTTGGACTCGTCGGATATGAATAGTGAGTCACTTCCAACCGCCTCCTCTCCTCGCCCTACGGACAATGTCGAGGTATTTTCTCAAGGGGCACCGAGCCGGGGGGAGATAGTCCTAGAGGCGCCTCAAGGCGACCTTCCGGACTCCAGGCGCGAAGGGAGCAAGACTCCCAAGGGCTCCAAGTTCGGTCCTCAGCTGAACACCGCGCCAGAACCTCTAGTGGTTCCGGACTCTGGCAGGCGGACCCTTGCAAGAGGGGAAAGCCGCCCATGCCGGTGACCTCTGTTCATCCAGAGGCACCGGACAACCTGCTGGGAGCGCTTCGCGGCGCTTCCATCGATGAAGAGCACCGCACTATTATGAGTGCGGTGATCAAGAAGGTTCAGTCCACCAAGAGCGGACTGACTGAAGCCTGTGCCAGCCTTCTAACAGGCTTTGAGGTAAGTATTTAAAATATAGGAAAATATTACTGCATAGATAGTAGCCCCTGATGCTCTATGTGGTGTTCACAAAGAAAAGCCGCATACATGATCAAATAATATCTGCAGGAGTCTAATATAAGTATGTCTGTATGCGTATGCAGGCTTCGCTGCTAACCTCTACCGCACAGACTGCGGAGGTCGCCGCACTGAAGTAGAACCTCGAGCTGTCCGAAAAAGAGTTCGGCCTTACCAAGAGGCAGCTCGAGGAGAACAAATGTAAGTAATACTTTGTGTAACATCCCAAATTTTCAATTATGAATGTTATACACTAGATCATCATTGCATATCTTATTTATTGCATTTTGGTTGATCCTAGAAATTTCACGCAACTCAAGGACCCTTGGAGAGAGTTGGAGATTTCGTTATTTTCATATTTGAGTTGTCTCAAATTTTGAAAATAGGATCATTTGATTTTATTTATTTTATCTTCAATTATTTCAATTACAAAAATATGAGAGAGGGAATAAAATGACTTTCCCAAAATAAAGAAATATTGAGGATTTAATAAAAAAATCAAACAGGAATTTATTTTGGTTTTATTTGCTATTTTATTTGAATTTACGAAAAATGCGTGTTTTTCAAAATTGCATTTAGGCCCCAAATAAATGTTCATCCTGTGTGGCTTGATTTTAGAAGCCAGGGAAAATTTATTTTGGGATTTTTGGAGTCCGTTTAGTATTTCTTTTGCTTTTTCCCGAGCGTAATTATTTAAAAAAAGTCTGAACCGACCTTGGGCCGTAACCAGCCAGGACTCCTCCTGGCCGGGCCTTTTTATAGCGCCCTGAGGCCCCGGCCGAAGCCCAGCCGCGCCCCCCGCCCTTACCCTAATCCTAGCCGGCCCCCGCCGCCGCCGCCGTGCCCCGCCGCCACCGCTGCCGCGCCGCCGCCGCCCCGCCGCCGCGTCGCCGCCCGCCTGACCCGCCGCCGCCGTTCGCCGGAGTCGCCGGAGGTAGTTTTTTTTTCGCCTCCGGTTTTTCTCAAAAAACCGTTGGGTTTTCTAACGGTTTTGCTCATTTTTTTAGTTTCGGTTTTTTAAATAGATCGGGTTTTCCGGTTTATTTAAATAGAGAGCGTTCGCCCGTTCGTTCGTTTCAACGAACGTTCGTCGTTTTTCTTTTTCTCGGATTAAATCCACGATTTTTCTGATCGCGATTTCTGATCCGATTTTCATTTTAGTATAACTTTTCGCTCGTTTATCGGAATCAGGCGATTCAAGCGCCTGGAGTTTCGTCTCGAAACCCTCTTTCCGTTTAACCAACTTAAACAAGTTTTTTCCACTGTAAAAATTTCCCTAGATCCAGAATAGTAAACGAAGCCTGTTTCTTTTGCCGTTTGTCTTTCGTTGCTTCGTTTGTTTTGATTCTTTTTGCCAACCGAAGTTCTTAAGTTGAACTTTCTAGTTAGTTCTTTTGTTCTAGTTTTACCTATGCATTGGTTGAGTACTTATTGTATGCTTGTTTGTTTGCGATAGAGTACCCGGAGTGCGCCGCTTGCTACTTCGAATCGCTAGGTTTCCCGGATCATCAGCAAGGCAAGTAACACTTTGATCATGCTTTCCCTCTACCCAGTTTTATTGCATTAGATCGATCCTCACACAATGCATGATTAGGATCTAATTAAATTGTGGGTTTGGGAAGTATTTGAAATAGTACATATTACCTGTTATTATCAAACCTTTGGGAGTTACTTCTACGTTTGCCTATTATGCCACGCTATGCTAGTAGACGTGGATTGGGTGAGTGTATCCATGATAGATGTGAGATTGTTAATTAATAGTTTACTTAAGGTGGCAACTTAAATACACATCTGGATGGATTGAGGCACCTGGGTATTCCAGCGATTGCCTGTTTTTCTTTATGGACTGCCACCTAGGCTCAAAGGGATCATGAGATTATTCATGCTAGAAACTTCCGTGTGCAGCCACAAGCTATTATGGGCTCTAGCATAGTTGACTAAGTTGTGCGAACTCTTACAGTGGTAGACTAGCAGATGTAGGGGATGTAGGTTGCTACGATCTACCCGTTCGTAAGGTGCTAGCGCTTCTGAAAGACTATGTCTCGGTCATCCGTTTGTCAAACACCATGTAGTGCGAGAAATCCAACGGAGGAGATCGAGTCTTGTGGGGAAAAGTGCGCAAACCTCTGCAGAGTGTATAAACTAATCATGGTTAGCCGTGTCCCCGGTTATGGACATCTTGAGTATCTAGTACCTGGATTATCATGTGAATCTCAACATGTTACTCTGAAATTAATTTTGTTGGGTTTTGTTTAATGATGATGCTTAATTGGGATTGAGAATGCTGTCAACCATTCTCAATGTTTAACAACTACCGTGATAGTTAAATAAAATTATTCCTTTGTAGTAGGGAAAAATTGGATTTACACAAAACTGTAACCATAGAGCTTTCCACCAGCCAAATATGCATACAGAATAGCCTGTTTCATTACATTACTCTCTATGTGTTACTTTGCCAGCATATTCCATGTGCTGACCCGTTTCGGGCTGCAACGTTAATGTTGCAGACTTTTCAGAGGATGATTAAGGAGTTTTAGGTCGTGGTTCTATACTCAGTGATGCCATTGGAGTTCATGGACTCACTTATCTTCCAAGCCTTCCGCTGTTATCGTCATTAGATGGCCTTAAGCCATATTTATTGTAATAAGTTCTCTTTTGAGACACTCGATGTAATAAGTGTGTGATTGCTACTCTGTTATAAATCCATCAAGTACTGTGTGGTGTCAGCATTACTGATCCAGGGATGACACCTGAGCATAGAGATTGGACCGTTTGAGGTCTGGTCGCTACAAGATGGTATCAGAGCACACGCTGACTGTAGGACACGACCACTAAGCTAAAGACCTAGATCACTACTCACTCTCCTCTCTTTTCTGACTTCTCATCTTTTCTACTCTTTTAGGATGGCGGATGCAAGGAACAAGTTCACTCAACCGGATGAAGATACGCCCTTTGGACGTCACTTGAAGGAAGTCACTAGATACCTGAACATAGGAGTACCAAGCTTCAAAGGAACCTACAAGGCCACTTTATCTGAAGAGGAGCGCTGGATGATTCAAGTTAAAGTTCCAGGAAGGACGTTCATGCCAGTCACTGAGCCCACAGAGTTTTCTTTTGATGCACCAAATTGCAGTCTAGGAAAGAGCATGGCAGCTCACATCGCCATGGGACGCATTGGAGAAGTCTACCGCAATGATCTTAAGGATGCTATCTACCAGATTTGTGGGCGCCGATATGAGCACTGGGAGATGATCAGCACCAGAAAGGATAGATCAGTTGCAGCTTTTATCCAGGAGTTAAACCAGCACATTCGACGTCAGGAAAACCAGATGTGCGCCGACATGATAGATCTGAAGAAGGCAAGGACAAGAATCAAGAAACTGGAGGAAGAACTCAAGGCTACACGTGAAGATTATGAAGAGGAAATATAAGTATTGGTGGAGAAGAATGACGATCTGATCAAGAAGATCGGAATATTTATGGGAGGACCTACACCAGTAGAAGAAGACATAGAACCCAAGGAGATTCGCCCAGAAGACTACATCATCATCGACGACACCGACTCGGATCCAGATGATAGCGATGATGACTATGTTGATGAAGCTGGAGCAGATATCATGGAGTCTACAACCGAAGAATATTTCTAGGAGACCACCTCATCGGTAGTAGTAGTCCACCATGTAAATATAGTAGTCCGAGCACTTTTGTGATAGTTAGATCGATTGTAAGCCCTTGTTTGATTGAATGAAGTGAATTGTTTGTTTTTGCCTCATGTGCATATGGGTAGTGTTTTCTCTTTAGACCCCTCTCTATTCTTAAATCTCATCTTTTTCTAAACCCTCAGATGCCTCCGAGACGTGACCCCGGATTTACCTTTCCACCGGAGCTCACTCAGTTGTTCGAGCAGCAGAACACATTGATGCAGTTGTTAGTCCAGAATCAGAATCAGGGGAACAACAACAACAACCCACCACCACCACCACCTATTGATCACTTAGCCCATTTTCTTAGACTGAATCCGCCGGTGTTTTCCAGCAGCACCGAGCCGATAGTGGCAGATGATTGGCTCCGCAAGACAGCTAGAGAGTTGACCACAGCAGGATGCACGGATGCGAAGAAGGTGAAGTTTGCCGCACATCAGCTTGAAGGACCCGCAGCATCATGGTGGGAGAATTTCACAGCCACTTTCCCTGTCGACGCTGTCACATGGGACCAATTTCAGCAGGCTTTTCGAACTGCCAATGTTTCAGCAGGAGCTATGGCCATGAAGAAGCGAGAGTTTCGCAACTTGCGCCAAGGAAGACGGACTGTTGGCCAGTATGTGGAGGACTTTAGTAAATTAGCACGTTATGCCCCAGATGACGTTGCTACGGATGCAGCAAAGCAAGAGATGTTTCTGGAAGGACTGAATGATGAGTTGAGCATGCAGTTGATGGTAGCAACCTTCAACAACTACCAGGAGTTGGTAGATCGTGCTCTTATGATTGAAGGGAAACAGCAGTAGATTGAGAATCGCAAGAGGAAGTATGGACAAGGGAAGCACAATTCAGGAGCTCAGCAGAAGCCACGTTTTCCCCCTAGACCGGGAGGACATTTTCAGCATACCCATGGAGGAGGTAGCTCGCACAATCACAATGGCACCAAGAATGGTAATGGGAATGGAGGAAGCAACGGCCAGAACCGCGCCAACCCATCGACCCCAGCCAAGAGAGACCTGAGCCAAGTCACTTGCTTTAAGTGCGAGAAGACCAAACATTATGCCAATGAATGTCCTGAATCACGGAATGGTAATGTCAATGGAAGCTCTAGGAAGAAGCCGAACCCTTTCAATAGGGGACAGGTGAACCACGTTAACGTGGAGGAGGTTGAAGAGTAGCCAGATGCAGTAATCGGGAAGTTTTTGGTTAAGTCATTTACTGCACTTGTTCTTTTCGATACGGGTGCATCGCATTCATACATATCAAGGGGATTTGTGGATAAGTATAAACTGCCAACCCAAGCCCTTAGGTATCCCATGTTAGTAACCACGCCTGGAGCAGAATATATGGCTAGCCTATGGTGTGATCAGTTGCCATTAAGGATTGGTAACTACGTATTTCCCTCAGACCTAATAGTGTTGGAATCTCAAGGATTGGATGTGATATTAGGCATGGATTGGTTGTCGATGTATGGAGGAAACATCGATTGCGCCAGTAAGTCGATCTTTCATACCACCCCAGAAGGGAGAAGGATCAAGTATGTATCCCGGCATGTGCTGAAGAGGACTCAAGTAAATTGTTTAACAGGAGTTGTGTAAGAGGAAGTACCAGTAGTGAAGGATTTCCCTGAAGTATTTCCAGAAGAGTTGCCAGGCATGCCACCGGATAGAGATATTGAGTTTTTGATTGAGCTTTTGCCAGGCACAGGGCCAATATCAAAGAGACCATATAGGATGCCTGCAAAGGATTTGGTGGAAATTAAGAAGAAAAATAAGGAGTTACTGGATAAAGGATATATTCACCCAAGTTCTTCACCTTGGGGATTGCCAGTACTTCTAGTGGAAAAGAAGGATGGATCGTTAAGGATGGTTGTTGATTATCGAGGTTTGAATGAAGTAACCATCAAGAACAAGTACCCACTACCGATGATCAATGATCTGTTTGAGCGATTGCATGGAGCTAAGGTATTTTCCAAGATCGATCTACGATCAGGATACCACCAGTTGAAGATTCGAGAACAGGATATACCCAAGACGGCTTTTACCACCAGGTATGGGCTGTACGAGTATACCGTTATGTCATTTGGTCTGACTAACGCACCTGCATATTTTATGAACATGATGAACAAAGTGTTTATGGAGTTCTTTGATAATTTTGTCGTAGTGTTCATTGATGATATCCTGGTTTACTCGAAGAATGAAGAGGAGCATAAGGAGCATTTGCGTTTGGTACTTGGTAAACTCAGAGAACATCAACTATAGGCCAAGTTCAGCAAATGTGAGTTTTGGTTGAAGGAAGTTGGATTTCTCGGACACGTTATATCCGGAGAAGGTATAGCAGTAGATCCCGCTAAAGTTGATACCATGACCAAGTGGGAAGCACCAACAACAGTTGGAGAGATCCGGAGTTTTCTTGGACTCGCAGGATACTACCGGAGGTTTATTGAGAATTTCTCAAAGATTGCGAAGCCTATGATGGAGGTGTTGAAGAAGGATACCAAGTTCATATGGACTGAGGAATGTGAGGCTAGTTTTCAGGAGTTGAAGAAACGTTTGGTTACCTCACCAGTGTTGATTTTACCGGAGCAGACCAAGGATTATGAGGTGTATTGTGACGCTTCACGTCGAGGACTTGGAGTAGTGCTTATGCAGGAAGGAAGAGTTGTTTCATATGCCTCATGAGCCTCATGAGTTGAATTATGCTACGCATGATTTGGAGTTAGCAGCCGTAGTGCATGATTGAAGACTTGGAGACATTTTCTGATTGGAAACCATTGCGAGGTGTACACGGATCACAAGAGTTTGAAGTATATTTTCACATAGAAGGAGTTGAACCTCAGACAAAGGAGATGGTTGGAGCTCATCAAGGACTATGATATGAAATTGCATTATCACCCCGGAAAGGCTAACATAGTAGCTGACGCGTTAAGCCATAAGAGTCATGTCAACACCCTAATGACGGGAGATTTACCAAGGGAGTTAGCCGAAAATCATCGAGAGCTATGTTTGGAAATAGTCCCGAAAGGCTATGTAGCTGCATTGGAGATTCAGTCTACCTTGATGGATAAGAACAGAGAAGCTCAAAGGACCGACAAGGAGATTGCTTCTATTAAGGAGAAAATGAGCAAAGGAAAAGCTAAGGGATTTCGTGAGGATGAGCACGATACCTTATGGTTTGAAGACCGTGTCTACGTACCAAATGATTCAGAGATCAGGAAGTTAATCTTACATGAGGCCCATGATTCACCATATTCGATTCACCCAGGAAATACCAAGATGTATTTGGATTTGAAGGATATATTCTGGTGGACCGGAATGAAGAAGGATATTGCGGAATATGTAGTAGTTTGTGATGTATGTCAGAGAGTAAAGGCAGAGCATCAGAAGCCAGCAGGATTGCTACAACCATTGCCGATACCCGAATGGAAGTGGGATAAGCTAGGCACGGATTTTATTACAGGATTGCCCAGAACACGTTCAGGCTATGACTCGATATGGGTTGTAGTCGATCGTTTGACAAAGGTAGCTCATTTCATTCCCGTGAAGACTACCTATACCAGTGCAAAGTTGGCAAAGATATATATGACCAGAATTGTTTGTCTGCATGGAGTTCCAAGGAGCATAGTATCAGATAGAGGAACCCAATTTACCTCAAAGTTCTGGAATCAGTTACATGAAACTTTGGGAACCAGACTGGAGTTTAGCACAGCTTTCCACCCGCAGACAGATGGACAGACTGAGAGAGTCAATCAGATTTTGGAGGATATGCTAAGAGCTTGTGCGCTAGATTACGGATCTAGCTGGGACGAGAATTTGCCGTATGCAGAGTTCTCTTACAACAACAGTTATCAATCCAGTTTGAAGATGTCCCCTTTCAAAGCCTTGTACGGAAGGAGGTGCAGGACCCCATTGTCTTGGGATGAAGTTGGAGACCGTCAGTTGTTTGGACCGGATCTGATTAAGGAGTCTGAACAGAAAGTGAAATTGATTCGCGACAGGCTCTAGGTAGCTCAATCCAGGCAAAAGAGTTGTGCAGATTCTAAACGCAAGGAGACAGTTCACGAAGTCGGACACCGAGTTTATCTTCGAGTATCACTACTTCAAGGAGTTAAGCGCTTTGGAGTTAAGGGAAAGTTAGCGCCATGTTTTCTAGGCCCATACAAAGTTTTGGAGCGTATGGGAGAAGTTGCCTATAACTTGGAATTGCCCGAGGGATTGTCGGGAGTTCACAACATGTTCCATATTTCCCAGTTGAAGAAGTGCCATGCAGAGATGGTTGATATACCGCTGAGAGATACAGTACCACTGGAAGCGATTCAGTCGGAGAGTGATTTGACCTATGAGGAGAAACCCGTTAAGATTCTGGAGTATGCCAGTCGAGTCACCCGCAGTAAGATTATCAAGTTTTGCAAGGTTCAATGGAGCAACCACACGGAGGATGAAGCCACCTGGGAGCGAGAGGAAGATTTGCTGAAGGACCACCCTCACCTATTTTCTAGCCAACCCGAATCTTGAGGGCGAGATTCATCTTAAGGGGGGTACGTTTGTAACATCCCAAATTTCAATTTGGAATGTTATAGACTATATCATCATTGCATATCATATTTATTGCATTTTGGTTGATCCTAGAAATTTCACGCAACTCAAGGACCCTCGGAGAGAGTTGGGGATTTCGTTATTTTCATATTTGAGTTGTCTCAAATTTTGAAAATATGATCATTTGATTTTATTTATTTTATCTTCAATTATTTCTATTACAAAAATATGAGAGAGGGAAAAAATGACTTTCCCAAAATAAAGAAATATTGAGGATTTAATAAAAAAATCAAACAAGAATTTATTTTGGTTTTATTTGCTATTTTATTTGAATTTAGGAAAAATGCGCGTTTTTCAAAATTGCATTTAGGCCCCAAATAAATGTTCATCCTGTGCGGCTTGATTTTAGAAGCCGGGGAAAATTTATTTCGGGATTGTTGGAGTCCGTTTAGTATTCCTTTTATTTTTTTCCCGAGCATAATTATTTTTTTTAAAAGTACGAACCGACCTTGGGCTGTAACTAGCCAGGACTCCTCCTGGTCGGGCCTTTTTATAGCGCCCCGAGGCCCCGGCCGAAGCCCAGCCACGCCCCCGCCCTAACCCTAACCCTAGCCGGCCGCCGCCCCCGCCGCCGCCGCTGCCGCGCCGCCACCCGCCGGACCCGCCGCCGCCCGCCAGACCGCCGCCGCCGCCGTTCGTCGGAGTCACCGGAGGTAGTTTTTTTCGCCTCCGGTTTTTCTCGAAAAACCGTTCGGTTTTCCGACGGTTTTACTCGTTTTTTAGTTTCGGTTTTTTAAAATAGATCGGTTTTTTGGTTTATTTAAATAGCGAGCGTTCGCCCGTTCGTTCGTTTTAACGAATGTTCGTCGTTTTTCTTTTTCTCGGATTAAATCTGCGATTTTTCTTATCGCGATTTTTCTGATCCGATTTTTGTTTTAGTATAACGTTTCGCTCGTATATCGGAATCAGGCGATTCAAGCGCCTGGAGTTTCGGGGTGCTTTGTCCTCCAATACGTCTCGCAGGTCTAGCATGTTTCCCCATGCCTTGACATTTTTATTTGAGTGGCGTCGGGGTGCGGGCTGAGCTTTTGGCTGAAATGCCTCTTTGTCACGGCCACGAGGTGGCCGATCAGCCGCGTCATACGCTGGAGATGTAGGTTTTAATGCTTCCTCCTCCAGTCGGGGTAGCAACCTGCACTTTGGGTAACTCTTGGAGGGGCGTTCGAGTTCATATTCCTCGGCCGCAAGGACTTCAGTCCATCTGTCAGCTAGCAAATCTTGATCAGCTTGAAGTTGCGGTTGCTTTTTCTTAAGGCTATTTGTCGTGGCTATAAGCCGGCGATTGAAGCGCTCTTGCTCGACGGGATCCTCAGGCACGACAAATTCGTCATCGTCGAGGCTTGCCTCGTCTTCGGAGGGAGGCATGTAATTATCATCCTCCGCCTCTCCATCTGCCGCTCTCTTGGGAGGGCTGGCTTCTCCATCCTCCTGCTCTAAATCTTGCTGGAGGGGATTGCCGTCATCTTCGGCACTGTCCGGAGTGCTATTATGTCCTATGCCGGTATCACCGCTTTTGCTTTTGCGAGACTTAGAGCGGCGTCGCTATCGTCGGTGCTTGGGTTGCTTCTTGGAGGGGTCATCCTCCGCTGTCCCGTCGCCATTGCCTTCTTTGGGTGTGTCCACCATGTATATATCATATGATGAGGTGGATATCCAGTGCCATGTGGGCAGTGGTTCCTGTTCGTCTCCTGCATCGTCGTCCATACCGTCGATGTCTTTGGAGTCGAAGTCGAGCGTGTCGGTCAAATCGTCGACAGTGGCTACTAAGTGGGTGGTGGGTGGGCTGCGAATTTCTTCGTCATCCGCATCCCAATCCTACCGGACATAGTTCGGCCAGGACTCTGCTAACACGGAGAGAGACCTTAATGAGTTCAGTATGTCGCCGAAGGGCGAGTGCTGAATGATATCTGCGGAGGTGAACTCCATGATCGCCCAGTCGGATTCGATAGGCACGGGTGCAGGCGGTTCGGAGTCCGTGGCCGTGGAAGAATCCCGCAGTTTGGCGTCATGGCTCTCATGAAGGGTAAAGTCGATACTTGGCTCGATCGCCACTGAGAATGCGGCCTCCGTGGCAGGGTCTATCCATCCGTCCATGGATGGAGCAATTGGCTCCAAATTGAGGGTCGGAGCGGTTGCCGGTGCGGTCTCCTGAGCACTGACCGATGGTAGAGCTAAATCATGCTCATCGTGACCGTGCGGCGTACTCGGCAGGGGCTCGAATCCGTTGAAGATCAAGTCTCCGCGGATGTCGGTCATGTAGTTTAAGCTTCCAAACCTGACCTGGTGGCCAGGGGCGTAACTCTCGATCTGCTCCCGATGGCCAAGCGAGTTGGCCCGCAGTGCGAAGCCGCCGAATACAAAGATCTGTCCGGGGAGAAAAGTCTCACCCTGGACTGCAACGCTATCGATGATCGAAGGAGCCATCAAGCCTAACGATAACGACACAGAGGAACTCTCAATGAAAGCACCAATGTCGGTGTCAAAACCGGCGGATCTCGGGTAGGGGGTCCCGAACTATGCGTCTAAGGCGGATGGTAACAGGAGGCCGGGGACACGATGTTTACCCAGGTTCGGGCCCTCTTGATGGAGGTAATACCCTACGTCCTGCTTGATTGTTCTTGATAATATGAGTAGTACAAGAGTTGATCTACCACGAGATCGAAGAGGCTAAACCCTAGAAGCTAGCCTATGGTATGATTGTTGTTCTTGGTCCTACGGACTAAACCCTCCGGTTTATATAGACACCACAGGGGGCTAGGGTTACACAAAGTCGGTTACAAGGAAGGAGATCTACATATCCGTATTGCCAAGCTTGCCTTCCACGCCAAGGAGAGTCCCATCCGGACACGGGACGAAGTCTTCAATCTTGTATCTTCATAGTCCAACAATCCGGCCAAAGGATATAATCCGGCTATCCGGATACCCCCTAATCCAGGACTCCCTCAGCCACAATCTCCTTCATTAATCTCCCGTAGAATCTCACGGCCCTCCTCAGGACAAACGCAACGCTGAAACGCCTCTGTGACACTGCATCAGTGCAACTCTCCATTGACAATAGTCATTGACTTAGACCGCCGGGTTATCTGCCTGGCTAAAGTTTCATCCTCGGGTAACTCACCCCGGGTCATATAAGCCAAATATGGAATTGTCCAATCAGGAATAGCTTGAAGAGCCGCCACCAACTGTGCCTCCGGGTTAGGAACTACAAGATCTTCCTCTGTAGGCAATTTAACTGAAGTGTTATGCAAAAGATCAAGGAAAACATTAGGTGGTACCGGCTTACGCTGGGATCCTAGCCGGCTTAAATCATCAGCCGCCTCATTTGTCCTGCGATCAACATGTTCCACTTGTTAGCCCTTGAAATGACCAACGATCGTATCAACCTCTCGGCGATGAGCCACCATGAGTGGATCCTTGGAATCCCAAGTTCCTGAAACTTGCTAAACCACCAAACCTGAGTCGCCAAAACACCTCACCCGGCTTAGATTCATCTCTTTAGCCATCCGAAGACCATGTAGCAAGGCTTCATACTCAGGTGCATTATTAGTACAAAGGAACATCAACCTTCAGACATAAATTTGTTTACACCTCATGGGGAAGTAAAAATAACTGTCCCACGGGTTAGCCAACCATTCAGGAGTGCTTCAGACTTGAGACTTGATAGCTGCCCGAGGCTTGAAATTTATTCAGGTCTACACATGATGAAATCCACAAGTGCTTGAGACTTGATAGCTATCTGAGGCATGTATTTCATACCATGGGGTCCAAGCTCAATGGCCCACTTGGACACCCGGCCCGTGGCTTCTCTGTTTTGAATAATATCCCCTAAAGGAGCAGAACTGACCACAGTGATGGGATGACAAAGGAAATACTGCTTCAACTTACGACTAACCATGAACACTCCATAAACCAGCTTCTGCCAATGTGGGTATCTATGCTTAGATTCAATGAGTACCTCACCGACATAGTAAACCGGCCGTTGAACCGGATGTTCCTTGCCTAATTCTTTCCTTTCCACAACAACCGCTACACTGACGGCTCTGCTATTAGCAGCTACATATAACAAAAAGGGCTCCTTATCAATAGGAGCTGCAAGGATCCGCGGCTCAGCTAAGTACTTTTTCAACGCCTCAAACGCTTGATTGGCAGCATCACTCCAGACAAAGTTGAAAGCACAAGTGCTCCCTGGGTGATTTTGGTAATTAATGTCAACATATCTCTTGCTGGACTAATACTTTCATCTAGCATATTTCAGATAAGTCCAACATTGGAGTGGCATGGACTACAGGATGTGGGACCCCTTCAAGATGATGAAGACAAATGATTGGCTCAAGCTCAAAGCTTAGGACCCTACATTTTTCATTTTAGTGATCCAAGACCACATTGAGTCCATAGGAAAGCCAATACTATTAAGAGGGGATGAGGTGTTGCTTAATGGCTTGCTTGCTCAAAGTGCTTAGTGATATGCTCCAAAGCCCTCAACCACTTTCTCACATCCACACTTGTCCTAAACCAAAAGTCAAACTCGGCCCCATCGAAACTTTCTATCCGGCGCCACCGAGTTCTCTTGACATAGCCACTGCCAAAAACCCTAATCAATTCGGTCTCACCGATGGGATCTCGGTCTCACCGAGATGGGCTTGCAAACTCTTTGTTGACTATTGCATTAATTTTGGTCTCACCAAAATATGAAATATGTCCCACCGAGTTTGCTTGGCCAACTCTCTGTTTTGCTTATTACCCAAGTCGGTCCCACTAAGTTTGTGTAATCGGTCCAACCGAGATAAGGCTTTACCCTAACCCTAGCACATCGGTCCCACCGAGTTGATCGTGTCAGTCCCACCGAAAATCCTAACGTTCACATTTTGAACTAACTCGGTCCGACCGAGTTATATGATTTGGTCCAAACTCTTAAAGATTATGGGATCAATGTGAAACATGTTCCATTGCTTTGTGACAATGAGAGGGCTATTAAGATTGCTGGCAATCCCGTGCAACATTCTCGAACTAAGCATATTGAAGTTCGTCACCATTTCATTCGAGATCATGTTGCTAAAGAGGACATTGATCTTAAACATGTTCGTACCAATAAGAAATTGGCGGATATATTCACCAAACTGCTTGATGAGAAAGTCTTTTGCCATTTGAGAGGTGAATTGAACATCATTGATGCTTTAAACTTGGAGTAGTAACTCCATTTGGATACATGCAAGGCATGAGCCTATGACTAATCCTTGACTTTTATCTTATGATGATGATCATAGGTCTTGGATATATTTGCACCCTTGCATTCTATCTAACCTTTGTAGGTATTTGGATGAATCTAAATCTATGAGATTGCAACTCACTAACATCTTGAGCAATCTCTACATCACAAAGTCTCTACTCCATGGTGGTTGAAAACAAGGAAGCATGAAACCCTTCAACATATCCTTTGACAAATTCTATGTATCAAATTTTATTTGGTATCAAATTTCATTATTGTCATTTTGGATACACAAGTGATCTTCCTTGCAAAACTAACCCATGCAGGTAGATGAACTCAACTCCAAGTGGTGCTCCCAACCATTCTTGCGCTACATCAACCTTGAGCACCCCATGCAAGTTCAAATACATGATCAAGATCAACACCACCACCCAAGGTATGGCATTCCATCTTAGAGAAGCTTTACGTCAAGACATAGGTCAAAGCAACTCAACAGTGGATACATCAAATGCTTAAAAAAATGGTAACCCCATTTTGAGCTTAAACGATTAGTATGACTTACGATCAAGTGTTCTCACTTGACTCCTCAGTCAATATACTCTAACATAGGTGACTTTGTCACCGCCCAATTCTAGATGAAGTTCTCTAGTGTTTCCTTGAGTTTTTGCATACTACATCTAGATATCTTTTCTTTGTTGTAGTCCTGCATTTCCCTGCATCCAATTCATTGCAAATCATTCAATTAATTCCTTGCAAATACTTGTGAGATCTTATTTGCCTAGTGAGCTTAGGTGACAAGTGTTCTCTCTGTGTTGGACTCGGTCATACTGATCTGTTGCTTTCGGTCACACCGAACCAACTCGGTGCCACCGAAGGCTACAACTCGGTATGACCGATTTCACTGCAGAGAAGACAATTTTCCATTTGTTCCTATAGTTTTATTCCAGCTCCACTCGATGATTCTTGTCCTCTACCAGCATCACAATCTATATGCTGCTTTGCTCTGTGACTCAAGGACCAAACCTATTTGACTCACACTCCAGAAGATCCCTTCTCGAAAATTGATGTCAAAGGGGGAGAGAGATCACACCAAAGCTTATTCTCTTAAAAGAGGGGAGAAAAAGAAATAGGGGGAGAAAGAGAAAAAGGGAGAGAGAGGTAATCACATCAAAGGCCCCAGATGCTTGGTATTCAAGAGGAGAGAAGTCACATGTCTTTAAGAGGGGAAAGACATGTCTATATTATAGTTATGATCTGTTTTGCTCTGATTTTTGTTCCGCTATGTTCTCCCATTATCCAATACAAGATTCAGGGGGAGAAGGACTGCTAGGGAAGGAAATATGTGAATTCATTGCATATCTTTACCTTTTGAGGACATGTCTATATCAAATAGAGTACTCAGTACTCACTCGCTACATGTCATCCCAGTCTTGGTACTCTTATGGTTTCTTTTGTTTGCTCTGGCTTGTAGTCATATCTGTGTTATCTAACCTTGTTTGCTCTCATTCATTTCCTCCTAAGCCAACTCAATACCACAAGGTAAGTATATGCATCACACTCATGTGCATGAGGACTTCTTGCTGATGTACATATTGTTTGCAAGAAAGACTCATGAGCATGTACGCACGTTTCCTACATTTACATCTTTTTCTCTGATGCATATAGCCAAGATACATGTAACACATTGCTTACTCTGTCATGCTATGCATTCACATGTTCTTATATTCCATATTTATATGGTTGCATACATATAGGGGGAGCCTATGCATGTTACATGTCTTTCCAAAGCTTTACTTCTTATTCTCTATATCTTTATCTAAAGCTTTGACGTATGTTGTCATCAATTACCAAAAAGGGAGAGATTGAAAGCACAAGTGCTCCCTGGATGATTTTGGTAATTAATGTCAACATATCTCTTGTTGGACTAATACTTTCATCTAGCATATTTCAGATAAGTCCAACAGTGGAGTCGCATGGACTAGAGGATGTGGGACCCCTTCAAGATGATGAAGAGAAATGATTGGCTCAAGCTCAAAGCTTAGGACTCTACATTTTTCATTTTAGTGATCCAAGATCACATTGAGTCCATAGGAAAGCCAATACTATTAAGAGGGGATGAGGTGCTGCTTAATGGCTTGCTTGCTTAAAGTGCTTAGTGATATGCTCCAAAGCCCTCAACCACTTTCTCACATCCACACTTGTCCCAAACCAAAAGTCAAACTCGGCCCCACCAAAACTTTCTATCCGGCGCCACCGAGTTCTCTTGACATAGCCACTGCCAAAAACCCTAATCAATTCGGTCTCGCCGATGGGATCTCGGTCTCACCGAGATGGGCTTGCAAACTCTCTGTTGCCTATTGCATTAATTTCGGTCTCACCGAAATATGAAATCGGTCCCACCGAGTTTGCTTGGACAACTCTCTATTTTTCTTATTACCCAAATCGGTCCCATCGAGTTTGTGTAATTGGTCCAACCGAGATAAGGCTTGACCCTAACCCTAGCACATCGGTCCCACCGAGTTGATCGTGTCGGTCCCACCGAAAATCCTAATGTTAACATTTCGAACTAAATCGGTCCGGCCGAGTTATATGATTCGGTCCCACCGAGTTTGGTGATTTGTGTGTAACAGTTAGAATTTGTGTGGAGGCTATATATACCCACCCACTCTTCATTCATGGAGAGAGCCATCAGAACATGCCTACACTTCCAACATACATTTTCTGAGAGAAAACCACCTACACTATGTTGAGGTCAAGATATTCCATTCCAACCACATAAATCTTGATCTCTAGCCTTCCCCAAGTTGCTTTCCACTCAAATCATCTTTCTACCAAATCCAATCCTATGAGAGAGAGTTGAGTGTTGGTGAGACTGTCATTTGAAGCACAAGAGCAAGGAGTTCATCATCAACACACCATCTATTACCTTTTGGAGAGTGGTGTCTCCTAGATTGGCTAGGTGTCACTTGGGAGCCTCCATCAAGATTGTGGAGTTGAACCAAGGAGTTTGTATGGGCAAGGAGATCACCTACTTCGTGAAGATCTACCCTAGTGAGGCAAGTCCTTCGTGGGCGATGGCCATGGTGGGATAGACAAGGTTGCTTCTTCGTGGACCCTTCGTGGGTGGAGCCCTCCATGGACTCGTGCAACCATTACCCTTTGTGGGTTGAAGTCTCTATCAACGTGGATGTACGATAGCACCACCTATCAGAACCACACCAAAAATCTCCGTGTCTCCAATTGCGTTTGCACACTCCAATCCCATCCATTTACATTCTTGCAACTTGCATGATTTACTTTCCGCTGCTCATATACTCTTGTCATGCTTGCGTGATATATATTGTGAATGTTTAAACCTATGCCAAAACTCCACTTCAACTTAAAGAAATTAAAAACTGCAACTTTTCTTGCTAAGAGTCTATTCACCCCTCTAGACACCTCTTCTCGATCCTTTCAAAAGTGATATGTTATCTTCATCATCTGATACAGAGGTATAGCCTTTTCACCCAAACGGCTTATAAACCGGCTTAAAACCGCAATATGACATGCCAGATGCTGGATGTCATTAATACATGCCGGTTTAGCCAAAGAAGTGATAGCCTTGATTTTCTCTATGTTAGCTTCAATGCTTCTTTCAGAAACCAAAAAACCTAAGAGCTTGCCTGCTCGCACGCCAAAGACAGACTTGGCCGGGTTAAGCATCATCTTGTAGACCCGGAGATTGTCAAAGGTCTCTTTCCAATAATCTAGCAAGGCCTCCTTCTTCCTGGATTTCACAACAATATCATCCACATAAGCATGAACATTGCGTCCAATCTGGTTATGAAGGCAATTCTAAACACACCGCTGATAAGTCGCTTGGGCACTCTTGAGCCCAAGCAAACATAGCAGAAGGCTCCAAAGGTTGTGAAGAAAGTTGTCTTCTCCTGGTCCTTAACTGCCATCTTGATCTGATGAACACTAGAATAAGGATCCAGAAAACTCAAACGCTCACAGCCCGCCGTAGCATCAGTGATCTTATAAATACAAGGGAGAGCAAAAGGGTTAGCTGGACATGCCTTATTAAGATCTGTGTAATCCACGCACATGCGCCAGGTGCCATTTTTCTTAAGTACCAGCACCATTTTAGCCAACCATTGAAGATGAAAAACTTCAATGATGAACCTAGCCACCAAGAGCTGGGACACTTCTTCACCGATGGCCTTACACCTCTCTTCATTAAAATGACGAAGGAATTGCTTGACTGGTTTCAACTTTGGATCAACATTGAGAGTGTGCTTAGTGAGTTCCCTCAGTACACCTGTCATGTCTGAAGGCTTCCATGCAAAGATGTCCCAGTTCTCACGGATGAACTCGATGAGTGCGCTTTCCTATTTCGGATCCATATTAGCACTTATACTGAACTGCTTGGATGACTCGCCAGGAACAAAGTCAACCAGCTTAGTGTCATTTGCTGACTTAAACTTCAACAAGGGGTCATGCTCCGTGGTTAGCTTTTTCAAAGGTGTCATATCTGCCGGGTCAACGTTATCTTTATAGAACTTCAAATCCTCTATTGCATAAACAGACTCAGCATAAGCAACATCGTCCTCTTCACACTCCAAAGCTATCTTCCTGTTGTTGTGTATTGTGATAGTGCCCTTGCGACCGACATCTTAAGCTGCAGATAAACATAATAAGGCCCTGCCATGAATTTAGCATAAGCCGGCCGTCCAAACAAGGCGTGATAAGGGCTCTTGTTCTTGACTACTTCAAAAGTCAATGTCTCAGTTCTATAATCATGATCATCGCCAAAGGCTACTTCCAAATCTATCTTACCCACGGGGTATGGTGACTTACCAGGCACCACCCCATGAAAAATAGTAGAAGACGGCTTAAGATCTTTGTTAGTCGAATTCATACGGCGAAAAGTATCATAGTAAAGGATATTGATGCCGCTGCCTCCATCCATAAGAACCTTAGTAAACTTGTACCCTTCAACCTAAGGCACAACCACCATAGCAAATTGACCCGAATTGTCAACCCGAGGCGGGTGATCCTCGCGGCTCCATACAATAGGATGTTCAGACCATCGCAAGTATCGAGGGACTGCCGGCTCGACCGCGTTCACCGCCCGCTTATAGATCTTATGGTCTTGTTTGCATAAGCTCATGGTAAACACATTATATTGACAACTATTCAGCTGCTTCGGATTACTCTGATAACCAGACTACTGCTACTGATTCCCTTGACTAGGTTGTTGATTAAAACCACCTTGATTGCCTTGGCCCTGAAAACCGGAGCTTGAGCCGCCACCTCCAAAGTCAGGTCCGTGAGAGCCAGATCCTGACCCGCCATGCGGGCCATGATTGTTTTGGAAAAAGCTGGAATTTCTATACTCTCTAATGATGAAGCAATCTTTCAACATATGTCTGGCTGGCTTCTCTTGCGTACCGTGCTTTGGGCAATGTTGATTCATCATCGCCTCAAGGTTGAACTTTGGCCGTCCAAACTGGGGCGTTGACGTTTTCCCCTTACGATGCTGATTATTACCCAGTTGTTGGTATTGGCCACAAAGTCTGAACAGCCGTCCATCTGCTTGCGCTTACCATTGTTACCTTGACTCGCCGTATTATGTTGTTGTCCCTTTGCATTGCTACTCTTCTTCCCCTTGCCGGTCTTCTCCTCATCAGACTCAGGGTCCTTAGTACTATCATAGTCGTCATATTTGACAAGAGCCACCATGAGCTCTCCCATATCATTGCAGTAGCGCTTAAGCCTCCCCAGCTGCTGCTTAAGGGGAAGGAACAAACAATTCTTTTCCAACATCATGACGGCTGAACCGGCGTTGATACTGTCCGATGAGTGGATAACGCCCAAGATCCGGCTCACCCAATTGGTGGTTGACTCGCCCTCACCCTGGACGCAAGAGTCTAAATCAAGAATCGACACAGGCTGCTTGCACGTGTATTTGAAATTTTGGATAAAACACGTCTTTAGTTCGGCCCATGACCTGATGGAGTTAGGGGGCAATCCTCTCAGCCAAGTGCATGCCGTCCCATCCAACATCAGGGTGAAGTATTTAGCACACACAACATCACTAACATCCAACATCTCCATGGCCATCTCATAGCTCTTAATCCAGGCCTCCGGGGGCTGATCCGTCGTGTAATTAGGCACCTTGCGGGGGCCCTTAAAATCCTTAGGCAAGGGCTCGTTACGTAAGCCGACACTAAACATGGCACACCAAGGGTTCTAGAGGTCACTCCTGCCTCCACAGACACCAATGGGTAAGCCGGATATTGTTGTTGAGATGCCAACTGAGCTGCTAGCTCAGCCTCCCAACGCACACTTCCCCGATCCACCAAAGCCTGAGCATCGTTACCAGTACGCGGCGGGTGATGCCTACGAGGCTGGTTATGGTGCCGCTCACTGCTTGAAATTGTTGGTGAATTAATATGCCTGCTATAACTCCGGCTTGGACGCGGGGTTGAATGAATCCGTTCACGACTGTATGAGTAAGCCGCTTGTTGAGCCACTGCTGTCTGAAGAAGCACTCCGGCCCTTCGTATCTCCATCGCGGCTGGAGACTCGCCCTCAACGGGGAGAGCCGCCAAGCGTGTAGCTACAGCAATCATATTGTCCAGAGGGTTGGAATAATGACCCGGCGGTGTCGGAACATGCTGAGGCGGAGTCAAATTCAAACGAGGCGGGTCTATAGCACGTGGCTGAACTGGCGCTCCGGTCACGGGTGCCTCAACAACCCAGTTTTACCACAGGCGGGTCACTGGTTCCTGCCCCAGGTGTGTTGAAAAGGTTCCTAGCGTGAAACTCTATGGGTAGGCGGTTTTGGTGCTTCCTCCTCATAACGGCATTTGAAGCATTCTGATCCAAGGTAAGCCAGAACGACTCTGCCTGAATCCGTTGTGTCTCAGCATCCAAAGCAGCTCGTTCCGTTTCCATCCTAGCATTCTTAGCATTAAGTTCCTCCTTGGCTTGAGCTACATCGTCTAGCAATTTTGCCACATCCACCTTATGATGTGCTTGATTTTCTGTTGTCACCTCTGCAGCCAATAAGGTTGCCAAAGCCTCCAAGAGCTTAGATAACACCTGAGCCGGCGGACGCTTAGAGCCGCTAGCCTCAGCCGTCGCTACATTCGTTGAACTAGAGGTCATAGCCACAGTAGTCGTTGACTTGAGCACTGGTAGTGTGCTACCCATGAAGATCGCAACTCTATTCAGTGGCTCGTAGGGGTCCGGAATACTGTCGCCATCGGAACAGCCCCCAAGCCCACCATCTTGCAATTGATATATGGAATTGGTCTCGCCGGTTGAGGACTCATCACTAGAGTAGATGGCCACCTCTCCACCGGACACAGATCCTTCCTCAAGATCCACTCCTTGAGTAAAACCCACAAAAATGTGCCTTATGGCGGCTTGAACCTTGGTGGGTCATGCATGATACGTCTCCAACGTATCTATAATTTATGAAGTATTCATGCTGTTATTTTATCATTATTGGATGTTTTACAATCATTTTATAGCAACTTTATATCATTTTTTGGGACTAACCTATTGACCCAGTGCCTAGTGCCAGTTGCTGTTTTTTGCTTGTTTTTTATATCGCAGAAAATCTATATCAAACGGAGTCCAAACACCGCGAAACTTTTTGTGGATTTTTTATGGGCCAGAAGACCCCCGATGGGCCAAAGCGGCACCAGGGTGCCAGGGCCCCCTAGCGCGCCCAGGTGGGTTGTGCCCACCTCGGTGGCCTCCCGCACCCCCTCTTTGCATGATAAATTCCCAAATATTATGAAACCCTTTGGGTTTAACCTAGATCAGAAGTTCCGCCGTCGCAGGGCTCTGTAGCCACCGAAAATCAATCTAGACCCGTTCCAGCACCCTGCCGGAGGGGGGAATCATCTCGGGTGGCCTTCATCGTCCCGGCAGCCACCACAATGAGGAGGGAGTAGTCCACCCTCGGGGCTGAGGGTTTGTACCAGTAGCTATGTGTTTTATCTCTCTCTCTCTCATGATCTATATCATGGGCTTTGTTAATATAGTCGGATCATATGATGTTTCTCCCCTCTCTATCTTGTTGTGATGAATTGAGTTTTTCCCTTTGAGATCTCTTTGCCATCAGATTGAATACTTTTATGGATTTGAGAACACTTGATATATGTCTTGCAATTGAATACTCATGGTGACAATGGGGTATTGTATTGATTCACTTGATATATGTTTTGGCACTCAACTCATGGATTCCCGTGGTGATATTGGGGTAATCTATGCATAGGGGTTGATGCACATTCTTGTCTTTGTTTCTTCGGTAGAAATCTTGGGGCACTCTTGTAGTTCTTTGTGTGGATTGAGTATTATGAATATGAATATGCTTTGGTGTTATTCTAGTACGAACTCTAGTATAGATCGAACGGAAAAATAGCTTTGCGTTATTTTAGTACGAACGCTTGAATAGATCAAATGGAAAGAATAGCTTTGAGGTGGTTTAGTACCCTACAAACAATTCCTATCTTTTGTTCTCCGCTAATACGAACTCGGGAGTGATTCTTCGTTACACTTTGAGGGATAATCATATGATCCAACTATGTTAGCATTGTTGAGAGATTGCACTAGCGAAAGTACAGACCGTAGGCCTTGTTTTTAAGCATTGCGACACCGTTTTTGTGCCCGTTTACTATTTGCTACCTTGCTGTTTTTATAATTTCAGATTACAAAAACCAATATCTACTATCCATATTACACTTTTATCACCATCTATTCGCCAAGCTAGTGTACCTATACAATTTGCCATTGTATAGGGTGTGTTGGGGACACAAGATATTTCTTGTATTTGGTTGCAGGGTCATTTGAGAGAGATCATCTTCATCCTAAACCTCTCACAGATTGATAAACCTTAGGTCATCCACTTGAGGGAAAATTGCTACTGTCCTACAAAACTCTGTGCTTGGAGGCCGCACACGTGTCTATAAGAATAAAGTTGCGTAGTAAACATCAGTGCATGCCAAGCCGTCTCGACTATGTCGGTGCAGATGTCTGGCTCAGGCTCCGACTCGCCGATCTTCGTGATGAAGACATAGATTCCGCTGAAGGGGACCCGGTACCCATACTCGGTTGAGCCGGCCTCGGGGCCCTAGCCAGCGTCGTTGATGTAGAGCTTACTGTGGAGGCTTTTTGTCGTCTGGCTGACAGCGTATCCCTTGATCCCAGCGAAGCTGCCCTTCAAGAACTCAAAACCACCATGCGCTGGCCCCACGGTGGGTGCCAACTATCGTGGAGTTAACACGGCAGACGTCCTAGCAAAAGGACTTAGGTGTGGAGCCATCGCAGCTAGGTTAGCTTGAAGGGGTTAAACGGGACAAAGGACATAGAGAGTTTACCCAGGTTCGGCCCCTCTCAGCGAGGTAAAAGTCTACTCCTGCTTCAGGTTGTATTGCTTGGGTTTCAATTACCAGGGAGCGAATACGCTTGACCTAGTTCTAGATCAGTTTTTTCTTGAGTTAACCCGCCGCCGGGTCACCCGTTTATATATAGGTTGATGCCCGGCGGCTTACAGAGTCCCGGTCGGCTCATATAAAAGGTGTCCGGCTCGGTATCTAACTAAGCTTGCCTTACAATACAAGTTAAACATATGGGGGCTCACACCCGTGGGCCTCAATTCATCCTCGGATATTGGGCCTTCAATAAGCTTGCTCTATAAACCGCCATCTTCATATCTTCTTGGGCATCTTCATCTTAAGCCGCCAGTGGCATGACCCGGGCCCTCCTGGGCGGGTCATATCCAATAGTTATATCCGCAACAAATACCAAACGAAGTCGAAATGGAACAAAACTTTTTAACGTTTTTTTGGACCATAAGACACCTAGGAAGCTTCAGTAGGAGGCTAGAAGAGCCACAGGTTGGCCACAAGCTCACCAGGCACGCCCTAGGGTGTTGGTGGTGGGGGGCAGGGGCGCTCCCAACCTTATGGGTCCACCTTGGTACCTTTAACCCTAATCTCAGCTCCATAAATACCCAAATATTCCCCATAGACTAGAGGGCACTCCAGAAATACTTTTTTGTCGCTGCAAGTTTCTATCCTCGTGAGATCTCATCTAGAAACCTGTTCCGATACTCCGCCGGAGGGGGATTCGATCACAGAGGGCCTCTACATCAACCTTGCTGCCCTTTCAATGATGTGTGGGTAGTTTACCATAGACCTACGGTCCATAGCTAGTAGCTAGATGTCTTATTCTCTCTCTTTGATCTTCAATACAATGTTCTCCTCGATGTTCCTGGAGATCTATTCGATGTAATCTTCTTTTGCAGTGCGTTTCTTGAGATCCGATATATGGATTTATGATCAGATTATCTATGTATATTATTTGAGTCTTCTCCGAACTCTTTTATGCATCATTAAGATAGCTTTGTATTTCTCTCCGATCTATTTATTTCGTTTGGCCAACTAGATTGATTTTTCTTGCAATGGGAGAGGTGCTTTGTAATGGGTTCAATCTTGCGGTGTCCTCACCCAGTGAGAGAAAGGGTAGCGAGGCACGTATTTGTATTGTTGCCATTAAGGATAAAAAGTTGGGGTTTATTCATATTGATTGGATCTATCCCTCTACATCTTGTCATCTTGCTTAAGGTGTAACTCCATTCTTGTTAACTTAATACACAGGATGCATGCTGGATAGCGATCGATGTGTGGAGTAATAGTAGTAGATGCAAGCAGGAGTCGGTCTACTTGTCACGGACGTGATGCCTATATTCATGATCATTTCCTTAGATATCGTCATAACTTCACACTTTCTATCAATTGCTCAACAATAATTTGTTTACCCGATGTATGCATTCTTTCAAGAGAGAAGCCTCTACTGAAAACTATGGCCCCCGGGTCTATCTTTTATCATATTGTTTTTAGATCTATAAAACCAAAAACCCAAAAATGTATTGCTGCAATTTATTTATCATTACTTTATTTTGCACATCTGTTTATCTTTTATACCTATCCCTATCAGATGTCATCCTTGCAAGTAACTATGACATCCTTGACAACCCCTTAATCGTGTTGGGTGCAAGTATTTGTTTGTTTGTGTAGGTGCTACCATTGGAGACTTGTGTGTTCCTCGTACTGGATTGATACCTTAGTTATCTCTACTTTGCTGCATCGCCCTGTCATCTTCAAGGAAAAACCAACGCAAGCTCAAAATGTAGGAGGAAGAATTTCTGGCACCGTTGCCGGGGAGGATCTACATCAAGCCTACCAAGTACGCATCATAAACTCTCATCTCTTGCATTTACACTATTCGCCATTTGCCTCTTGTTTTCCTCTCCCCCACTTCTAATACATTTTCAGAAAAACACAAAAACATTTTCCTTTTTATTTGCCTTCTTTTCACTCATATTTTCGTTTGCTTTTTGTTTTCTTATGTGCTAGATTGCTTGATTTTTCACGATGTCTCAAGAAATACTAAGTTGTGTGATATTTCCAACACTAATAATAATGATTTTATTAGTACTCCTATTGCTCCCGCCACTAGTGTGGAATCTTGTTATGAAAGAACTATTTTCTGGTAGTCCTAATGAAGATGCTGCATCCCATCTAAATACTTCCGTTGAATTGTGTGATATGCAAAAGATAAAAGATTTGGATAATGATATTATTACATTGAAGCTATTTCCGTTCTCGCTACGAGATCATGCTAAAACTTGGTTTTCATGCTTTCCTAAAAATAGTATTGATTCATGGAATAAGTGTAAGGATTCTTTTATTTCCAAGTATTTTTCCTCCCGCTAAGATCACCCCCATTAGGAATGGTATAATGAATTTTAAGCAACTTGATCATGAACATGTTGCGCAATCATGCTGGATTGAATTTTGCATGTGGAAATCTTTTAGATTCCACTGCAGATGGTACATTTATGGAAATCACATTAGGAGAAGCTACTAAAATCCTGAAAATGTTATGGCAAATTACTCTCAATGGCATACCGAAAGATCTTCTACTAGTAAAAAAGTGGATGCTATTCAAGAAATTAATACTTTGAGTGGAAAGATGGATGAACTTATGAAATTGATTGCTGGCAAGACTGCTCCTATTGATACTAATGATATGCCTTCTTCTAATTTGATTGAGAATAATAATGAATCTATGGATGTGAATTTTGTTGGTAGGAACAATTTTGGTAATAACGCGTATAGAGGCAATTTTAATCCTAGGGTATTTCCTAGTAATTCCTCTAATAAATATGGTAATGCCTACACAATTCTTATGGAAATTATACTTAGATACCCTCTGATCTTGAGAATAATATTAAAGATTTTATTAACTCCCAAAAGATTTTCAATGCTATGGTAGAAGAAAAAATTCTTAAGATTAGTGATTTGGCAAGAAACGTTGATAGAATTTCTCATGAGATTGATTCTTTTAATATTACATCTATGCCACCCAAGCTTGATACTAATTAGTCTCTAAAAGCTATTCAAATTTCTATCAATGAAAGTAGTGAGAGAACCGCTAGGATGCGTGCTAAGAGAGAATGGCTAGAAAAATTATGCTCTTTTAGTTTTTTGCGATAATCATGATGAAGATCTTAAAGCGATTGGTGGGAATCCTATTAAATCTTTGTTTCCTAATATAAAAATTGATAAATAAGGCGCTGAAGATGAGTCAACTTTAGCTATAAGGCGTCCCAATAATTTGGAGGGTGAAGATCTTAATGAAAAAAATTGATAAAAGTGGGTTTGGCGAGGTCAAAACTTTAACTAGTGATGAGCCCACTCTTTTGGATTTCAAGGACTTCAATTATGATATTTGTTCTTTGATTGATTGTATTTCCTTGTTACAATCTATGCTTAATTCACCTCATGCTTATAATCAAAATAAAGTTTTTACTAAACATATCGTTGATGCTATGATGAAATCGTTTGAAGAAAAAATTGAGTTGGAAGTTTCAATCCCTAGAAAGCTTTATGATGTATGGGAACCTACTATTAAGATTAAGATTAAAGATTATGAGTGCAATGCTCTCTGTGATTTCGGTGCTTGCGTTTCCACTATTCCAAAACTTTGTGTGATGTGCTAGGTTTCCACCAACTTGATGATTGTTCTTTCAATTTGCATCTAGCGGGTTCCACTATCAAGAAACCTATCGGAAGAATTAATGATGTTCTTATAGTTTCTAATAGGAATTATGTGCCCGTAGATTTTATTATGCTTGATATAGATTGCAATCCTACATGCCCTATTATTCTTGGTAGACCTTTCCTTAGAATGGTTGGTGCAATTATTGATATGAAAGAAGGAAACATTATATTTCAATTTTCGTTAAGGAAGGGCATGGACCACTTTCCAAGAAAGAAAATTAAGTTACCATATGAATCTATTATGAGGGCCACTTATGGATTGAATACCAAAGATGACAATACCTAGATCTATGCAATATGCCTAGCTAGGGGCGGAAAACAGTAGCTCTTGTTGGGAGGCAACCCAACTTTATTTTATGTTTTTTGTTTTTTGCTTCTGTTTTTCAATAAATATGCAATTATACTTCTATGTGTTTTAGTGTTTTAATTAGTGTTAGTGCCAAGTAAGACCTTTGGGATGATTTGGGTGATAGTTGATTTGATTTTGCTGAAAAACAGAAACTTGTGCGCTTAGTGCTGGAATTTTAAAAATTCACAGAAACATGATGTTGATCTGAATTTCTTGCACAAGATTTATATACAAATTTCCTTCGTTTTCCTATTTTTCAAAAAAATTGGAGTTATAAAAGTTTGGCTAAAGTCGATATTACTACAGGCTCTTCTGTTTTTGACAAATTCTGTTTTCATTGTGTTGTTTGCTTATTTTGATGAATCTATGGGTAGTATCGGGGGGTATGAACCATGGAGAAGTTAGAATACAGTAGATATAATGAAAATATAAAATTGTAATGAGTTTGCAACAATACCTAAAAGTGGTTATTTGCTTTGTTTCACTCACAGATCTCATGAGTTTTCTGTTGAGTTTTGTATTGTGAAGTTTTCAAGTATTGGGTGAAATTTTGATGGACTACGGAATAAGGAGTGGTAAAGAGTCTAAGATTGGGGATGCTCAAGGCACCCCATGGTAATATTCAAGGGCAACCAACCATCTAATCTTGGGGATGCCCCATATGGCATCCACTCTTTCATCTATGATCCATCGGTAAATTACTTGAGGCAATATTTTCATTCACCACATGATATGTGTTTTGCTTGGAGCATCTAGTATTATATGAGTCTTTGCTTTTTAGTTTTCCACAATCATCTTTGTTGTACACACCTTTCGAGAGGGACACACATTAATCGTGAATTTATTAGAATACACTATGTGCTTCACTTATATCTTTTGAGCTAGGTAGTTGCTCTAGTGCTTCACTTATATCTCTTTAGAGCACAACGATGGTTTTATTTTGAGAGTCTTATATATAGTATGGAAATTTTCTTGGGTTATGAATTTAGTCCTAATAGGATGGGTATTCAAGAGGGATATAAGAAAAACTTTCATGAAGATCATTGAATATACGAGAAGTTTGATTCTTTGCATTTGTTTTGAGATATAAAGATGGTTATATTAGAGTCATGCTAGCGAGTAATTGTGGTTTACTAAGAATAATTTTGTTAAGGTTTGTAATTCCCAAAGCATGCACGTGTGGTCTCTCGTTATGCGAATGAAGTTGGAGCATGATTTATTTTTGATTGTCTTCCTTATGAGTGGCGGTCGGGATGAGCGATGGTCTTTTCGATCCAATATATCACCCAGGAGCATGCGTAGTAGTACTCCTCTTCGAGGGCAAATAAACTTTTGCAATAAGTATGTGAGTTCTTTATGACTAGTATTGAGTCCATGGATTATACGCACTCTCACCCTTCCACCATTGCTAGCCTCTTCGGTACTGTGCATTGCCCTTTCTCATCTAGAGAGTTACACTACTGCAAGATGCTGCTAGCGCGACACTACGATCAGAGACCCTTCGACGAAACTGTGTGCGATGCCACAATCACAAACGGTGGTGTGATACGTCTCCAACGTATCTATAATTTTTGATTGTTCCATGCTATTATATTATCAACCTTGGATGTTTTATATGCATTTATATGCTATTTTATATGATTTTTGGGACTAACCTATTAACCTAGAGTCCAGTGCCAGTTTTTGTTTCTTTCCTTATTTTAGAGTATCGCAGAAAAGGAAAATCAAACGGAGTCCAATTGACCTGAAACTTCACGGAACTTATTTTTGGACCAAAAGAAGCCCACGGAGTATCGGAGTTGAACCAGGAGAGTCCCGGGCTGCCGACGAGGGTGGGGGTGTGCCCACCCCCTGGGCGCGCCCCTCTGCCTCGTGGACAGCCCGGAGGTCCACCGACATACTTCTTCCTCCCATATATACCCATATACCCTAAAAACTTTGGGGAGCCCAATAAATCTGGAGTTCTGCCGCCAGAAGCCTCCGTAGTCACCGAAAACCAATCTAGACCCGTTCCGGCACCCTGGAGGAGGGGGAAATCCCTCTCCGGTGGCCATCTGCATCATCCCGGCGCTCTCCATGACGAGGAGGGGGTAGTTCACCCTCGGGGCTGAGGGTATGTACCAGTAGCTATGTGTTTGATCTCTCTCTCTCGTGTTCTTGAGGTAGTACGATCTTGATGTATCACGAACTTTGCTATTATAGTTGGATCTTATGATGTTTCTCCCCCTCTAATCTCTTGTAATGGATTGAGTTTTCCCTTTGAAGTTATCTTATCGGATTGAGTCTTTAAGGATTTGAGAAAACTTGATGTATGTCTTGCGTGGGATACCCGTGGTGACAATGGGGTATTCTATTGATCCACTTGATGTATGTTTTGGTGATCAACTTGCGGGTTCCGCCCATGAACCTACGCATAGGTGTTGGCACACGTTTTTGTCTTGACTCTCCGGTAGAAACTTTGGGGCACTATTTGAGGTCCTATGTGTTGGTTGAATAGATGAATCTGAGATTGTGTGATGCATATCGTATAATCATACCCACGGATACTTGAGGTGACATTGAGTATATAGGTGCCATTAGGGTTTTGGCTGATTTGTGTCTTAAGGTGTTATTCTAGTACGAACTCTAGGGCTGTTTGTGACACTTATAGGAATAGCCCAACGGATTGATTGGAAAGAATAACTTTGAGGTGGTTTCGAACCCTACCATAATCTCTTCGTTTGTTCTCCGCTATTAGTGACTTTGGAGTGACT